>NC_082600.1:16294442-16899442 GCF_030936135.1 Gavia stellata
CCACAGCCCAGATATGTCTTTGCTGAATCACTTTGTAAGGTGTGGACAATTGAGTCATAAACTTTCACACTACAGATGGCTGTGTTTCTTTCATAGTGAATCAAGCTCTAAAAGATCTGTGACACTTTATGTTATATGTTAACCAGAGAGGCATATTATGTAAAAAGCACATAGGGTTTCACATGCACTAGTGCTCTCTACACAAGAGAGCATCATTTTCAATATTCACTCATAAAACCAGCTTCCATTTTTATTTACTAACTTTCTTGTGCAATTGCCTGAAGTACATGTGGGTTGGTACATTCATACTGCTATCAGACTTATTGGAAATCCTGGTGCGTAGAGCTTCACAAATTCATTAAATGCATCTTTTTATATCCCATACAATTTGTATTTTTTATTTTAAAATTAAAAAATTCAACACATAATATCTTTCTAGATTGTCACCCAATCAAATGCCACTATAAGTAATGAAAGAAAAGACAAGCAACTTGATATATATACACTTGTATGTTCCCACATGATAAAAACATCCAAATATTTTCGACACATTTTAGAATTCTGAAGATAATATGACAATGCAAAAATACTTGCTGTCTCTCTTAAACCAAATCTCTCTTCAACAGAAGACCTCACAACAGAAAGGTTGATACCCATAACTGCAGGTACACAGTGTACAGTTACATTGACACTGTAAGAGGTTTAAGAGCTCCAGTAAAACTCCTATTTACATTTTGATTGCAAGTACGCTCCCCATAAACATTAATTTTAAAACTAGATAAAAAAGCTTAAAATGACGCTTCCCCAGCTGACAGGAGGTTCCGTGGTGATGGACTGAAGTGCGATCACTGAGGAGGATCAATAGCTAGAACAAGGATTAAACCTTTGTTTGTTTGAACAAAGAACATTTTGTTCTCATTTTTCTGAACCAGTGAAACATTGTTACACACCGTACAAATCGTTTCTAAGGCAATTATGACTGACTGTATATTTGAAACAAAGAAAAATTATAGGCAAAAAAATTACTACAGTCCACCTCTCAAGATATATCCTCTTCTTTGGACAACACTACTTCACACAAAGCTATAATTTGTTGTTCAAGAGGAAATTGCCTTAATTATAAAGAGGACTGTATTCACTACCACGCTTCCAGCCAGACAGGGACTAATGCTGGGGATTAGTCCCTGTATTTTTTGAAACTTTTTCTTCAAAGAGTATGCCGCCTGAGCTTTTCTGGAGATGTAACAGTGTGTCAGGCTGAATTACAAACTATTTATGTCTTAAATCAAGCTGGCTAAACATCTTGACCCAGCAGATAAAAATTTCTTGGAGTTACTGAAGGACTACATTTCAGTCACGTCTTCAGATGCATGAAGTAAAGGAAACAGTAAAAATAGGTAGTGGAAAACCAGAAAAAGACAGACACAATGAGAACAGAAATTTTCAGCTCTTTTTCACTGTTTTTACAATTAAAAATAGCTTCAAACACACTAAATGCTTCATGCAGAAGATTGGTTTGATCACTGGTCTAAGGTCTCATGATTCAAAGTTTGCTATTAACACTTTTTCAGCTTGAGGTAAGAATCAGATTTCCTAGTATATAACCTGTAAGTACTTAATCTGGATTTTTTGACAACCATTCTCTACCATCTCCCTGCTTCCCTCACTCCTGTATGTATATATAGCACCATGAGAAAGATTTTTGATATTCCTTTGCAATACAATACCCTGTCATGTTTAAGTGGCAATACCAGAACAATATCTGCTTTAAGCTAGCTTGGACTAAATAAACATTGAAAAACTAATGTAACTAATGTAACCTGCATGCCTTCTCAGAGTGGTTGGATTACACAGTGTCCTACTACTTGAACTAGCTGACAAATTAACATTGGTTGTAATCTGCCACTAGCAATAGGGACCAGCCATTGAAGGACAGCAAAGGGTACATACAAGCCACTTCACCATTTCCGCAATTATTTCCTAAGACAGCAAGTACAAACTTGTGATTCAGGCAGCACTGTATCTATCCCAGGTTCTGCGTGATGGCTGCAGACCCTTGACTCTGGCTCTTTGAAGCAACCATCATCCCACAGCCCTTTTTTCTGTTCTTGCATCTAATAACCATATTATAGCTTTTACCACTCTTCCACATTTCTTGACAGCAAGAAGACAAACATTGTTGTGAGGGTCCCTGCTAACTCTGTCTCACAGACACCTTTATTCTCATCTATCTGAAATCTCTCACAAAAGACAAGCCATTGCTTTTGCTTTTCATCCACTTCTGCTGCCAGTTGGTTCCCAACTGAAGGCTACCATTGCAAGTATGGTATCTGTTTTAACTGCTCTTAGATCTTAGTTCTGCTGTGGTCTTTTAAATATCTTGAGGTATTTAAAGGTAGTGGATGAGTCATCTAAGCCACAGAAAATGTGTTTGATTATGACTATATAGAATTTGCTGATCATTCTTTCTTGAACTATACCTCTATAATGTTTGCTACCAGTCTTCAAAGACATTTGAGCTCATTTTGCCTAAATGAACCACTGTGAACTCTTTCCTCTTGTCCTTATCTCCCTTATGTCATTGTGCTGTTTCAGGTATGCATTAAAACCTCCAGCAGTTTTCTGCTTATTGCACATAAGCTTTCTTACATGTGGCACAACTGGAATTTCAGACACTCACTCATAATAACCTGCTCATTAACTTACTACTGCACCCACATCTTTAGACAGATTATGAAGGCCTTGCAGACTAATTTGTCCCACATAATTAGGTCCTGTGAGCTTTGCAATACACTTTCTTACTATGCTTTAAATTCCAAAGAACCTCTTTGGAGGTAACTTGACATAGAAAATGCATGCAGACCTCAGTATGTTTGCCACATGTTCTGCTGTTTCCTGCTATGTTATTATGGCCTTTCATCATTTCCTCTCACCACATCCTCTTGACTATGCTTCTTTAACCCCTCCTCCATATACTTTCACTGAGTTATCACTGCTCCTCAGAGAGTTTCACTTACACTGGGAAGTAGCACCTGTAATAGAACCAGTTGGTTATAATTTAGAGAAGAAATTATGGCAAATAATCAACACTTTGAGTTTCAGATCAGAACACTTTTAGTGCAACTTTCAACTTCTGTTTGTACTCTTTTTTTCCAGCCACTGCTAACTATCCTCTTGTCTGTGTTCATACCACATTGAACAAGCCCATTGAAATATATTTTACTGGCAAGTTTAGAAAGATTGAAAATGAGTGTTAACAAAATAATGCATTTTTCAGAGCAAGGGCAGGCTTTGATAGACTTACTCAAGTAGGAAACAATATGATCTCTGTAGAAATAGAGTACCAAAAGGTAGATGTATATTGGTCCCAGTAGAATCCTTAAGTCCCTTGCCAAAAGACATTTAATATGCAACCATCTCTACTGTAAAACAAATGCTGAAGACGTGCCATCAGAGATATTTGCACAGATTCATTCTCATTAAAGGCTTTTATAATAGCATTCACTCTGGTGTAAACTTTTAAAAATTGACTCCTGGATCCATTAATCCCTTTCATCTGCTGCTCATGAGCTTAATGTGTGACATTGTAGCTAAAAAGACTCACTTGGTCCTTAGATGAATAAACAAGGGAATACAGAGTAGAAGTAGAAAAGTTACATGTTTTTTTAGTAGCAGTGGGACCAGTTCTAGAAGGGTTGGAAAAGCTTTGGAGCAGGAAAGACTTCGGAGCTACTAAGGGTTGGAGAACACAACTTAGGGTGAAAGACATAAATAACTCCATTTAGTTTAGTGAAATGCAAGAGATAACTTGATTATGGTTTAGGCATGTCTCTAGAGATAATAGGAACTTAATACTAGGGGAACCTTCATCCAGCAGAATAAAAAAAGATTGCAAAAATCAATAGCTAAAGACTAAAGCTATAAATCAGATGTACAGTTTTAAAAGCATTGAAACAGCTCAGTGAGGTTTAAGGTGGATTCTCCCCCACTACAACTAGTAGAAGTGTTATTGGATAGTTGAAAAAGATGATACGTATCTTACCCAACCACAGCTGTTAGATTTGAAGCAAGAATTAATACAAGGAAGCTCTATAGCCTGGGATATGCAGATGAAATTTTAGATTTGTTCTCCCCAGCTTCTGGAAATAATTCTTGAAGTTATTCCCACACCTGTGGAAAGCACACTTGTGCCCTGTGGCTGTGACACTCCCAGCCTGGTCACCGCATAGCCAACATCCCCAACACCAGCTTTCTACCTTCCATTAAGTGAAAGAAAGGGAGGGATTATCAGGGGAATATAGTCACTGAATGCCTATCCAGTAAGACACTACTTCCAGTTGTCCAATTTCTGGCAGTGTCAAGGATTCCTATGTATTCAGTAGAGCTTCTGAAGTATAATTCAAAACACCAGCATTAAGAACCTGCCCCTTTCTGTTGACTGTACAGGAAGTCTGGGATCCTGATCATACATGGTGTGATAGCACGAGGAGCCATCCAAAAGCATTCTGTCTTGAAACCCCTATTCTTTTCCTATAACCATAATGGAAATTATATGTGAAAGAAAGAGAGGAATGCTGATTCTCTGTTTTCTCCTTAAAAACACTTGTTCTGATGTGTCTTTCCTTTATCTGTTGTTACACTTCTGTTGTTTGTTCCTCTCCCTCCACATTGTTTGCAGAGTAGAAAACCAGACTGCGAGAGGAATTCTACTCTGCTCCCAGGGCTATTCTCTACCCTGATGGAGCTGCTCATGGCTCTGCCTCTGCTGTGGATGTTTCCTAGGATCTGTATCAGTGAGACTTGTTCAGGCTTCAGCACTAAACATCGTGTTATACATTGGGATAATACTTCTGTGCTGAATGTATGCATTGGCCTAGCTGTGTGGGCACAACAGACAGGATTAAAAGTGTTTTCTAAGGTTCAGCACTGAGCATATAATGACTGTCACAGGGGAGAGCCACTTCCCAAGGTGATGAAAGAGCAACACGCCATTACACATTATTTAAACACTCTCTGACATCTCCTGCAAATGCATAGCCATAGTGTAGTGGCAAAATGTGTCTTGCAGCACAGCTACAAAAAACCCACAGTTTCACAGAATCGCAGAATCACTAAGGTTGGAAAAGACCTGCAAGATCATCAAGTCCAACCATCAGCTAACACCACCATGCCCATTAACAGCTCCAGTGATGGTGACTCCACCACTTCCCTGGCCAGTTTATTCCAGTGTCTCACCACTCTCTCAGTAAAGAATTTTTTCCTAATATCCAGTCTAAACCTCCCCTGGTGCAACTTGAGGCCATTTCCTCTTGTCCTGTCACTAGTCACTTGGGAGAAGAGACCAACACCCACCTCTCTGCAACCCCCTTCCAGGTAATTGTAGAGAGCGATAAGGTCTCCCCTCAGCCTCCTCTTCTCCAGGCTGAACAACCCCAGTTCCCTCAGCCGCTCCTCATAAGACTTGTGCTCCAGACCCCTCACCAGCTTCGTCGCCCTTCTCTGGATGCACTCCAGCACCTCAATATCCTTCTTGTAGTGAGGGGCCCAAAACTGAACACAGGATTTGAGGTGCAGCCTCACCAGTGCCGAGTACAGGGACACAATCACTTCCCTGGTCCTGCTGGCCACACTATTTCTGATACAGGCCAGGATGCCATTGGCCTTCTTGGCCACCTGGGCACACTACTGGCTCATATTCAGCCGGCTGTCAGTCAACACCCCCAGGTCCTTTTCTACGGGGCAGCTTTCCAGCCACTCGTCCCTAAGCCTGTAGCATTGCATGGGGTTATTGTGACCCAAGTGCAGGACCCGGCACTTGGCCTTGTTGAACCTCATACAATTGGCCTCAGCCCATCGATCCAACCTGTCCAGATCCCTCTGCAGAGCCTTCCTACCCTCGAGCAGATCAACACTCCCACCCAACTTGGTGTCGTCTGCAAACTTGCTGAGGGTGCACTCAATCCCCTCATCCAGATCATCGCTAAAGATATTAAACAAGACCGGCCCCAAAACTGAGCCCTGGGGGACTCCGCTTGTGACTGGCCACCAACTGGATTTCACTCCATTCACTACGACTCTCTGGGCTCGGCCGTCCAGCCAGTTTTTTACACAGCAAAGAGTGCACCTGTCTAAGCCACGAGTTGCCAGCTTCTCCAGGAGAATACTGTGGGAGACAGTGTCAAAGGCTTTACTAAAGTCCAGGCAGACAACATCCACAGCCTTTCCCTCACCCACAAGGCGGGTCACCTGGTTATAGAAGGAGATCAGGTTGGTCAAGCAGGACCTGCCCTTCATGAACCTGTGCTGGCTGGGCCTGATCCCTTGGTTATCCTGCACGTGTCCTGTGAGTGCCCTCAAGATGAACCTCTCCATAATCTTCCCTGGCACTGAGGTCAGGCTGACAGCCCTGTAGTTCCCCGGATCCTCCTTCTGGCCCTTCTTCTAGATGGGCATCACGTTGGCAAGCCTCCAGTCATCTGTGACCTCCCCTGTTAACCAGGACTGTTGATAAATGATGGAGAGCGGCTTGGCAAGCTCCTCCGCCAGCCCTCAGCACCCTTGGGTGGATGCCACCAGGCCCCATAGACTTGTGAGTGTCCAGGTGGCATAGCAGGGCATTAACTGCTTCCTCCTGGATCATGGGGAGTTTATTTTGCTCTCCATCCTTGTCTTCCAGCTCAGGGAGTTGAATACCCTGAGGATACCTGGTGTGGCTGTTAAAGACTGAGGCAAAGAAGGCATTAAGTACCTCAGCCTTTTCCTCATCCTTCGTGACGATGTTTCCCCCCACATCCAGTAAAGGATGGAGATTCTCCTTGGCTCTCTTTTTGTTGTTAATGTATTTATAGAAGCATTTTTTGTTATCTCTTACATCCATGGCCAGACTGAGCTCTAGCTGGGCTTTTGCCTTTCTAATTCCCTCTCTGCATGACCTAACGAGGTCCTTGTATTCTTCTTCAGTTGCCTGCCCCTTCTTCCAAAGGTGATAACTCTCCTTTTTTTCCTGAGTCTCAGCAAAAGCTCCTTGTTTACTGCACTGAGGACAAGCATCCTCAAACCATGCCATGCAGAACTTCATTATTACAGAGGTCTATGTCCTCACTCATCATTAAAACTCTCTTCCTCACTACACTGCTAGAGGCCAGAGCATAAACTGTTCTTCAATATTGAGGAGTTGGAAAGATCACCTTTTTCCTCCTTGGTTTTCCCTCGGCAACAAGTAGCATAGGGGACACCATTAGCTCAGCACTAGAGGGTGTATTTTTACCAAAAGTGAATTAACTTCCCTTTGCCAAAAGCAGAGGACCTGTTGATGAGCGCTGCAAGAGTTTGATGAGATGGGACGTACCCTGGCACAGTGCCCTAGCACTAAGCTGGACTTTGGTGGACTTTCCTGACCTGGTTGTCAAAAAATTCTCCTGTGTGAAGCTGATAATGTTACAGAACATCTCTTCGTTACAATTTTCGGTAACAATAAAGCTGAGTGAAATTTCATGAGGGTGAAGATACCCCGTTGACTGGAGTTTGTTTCCAAGATATTATGAAAGCAGTATTTAAGTATGTGCCCCTGATCCCTCATATGCATGTACATACAGACCTACTATGCAGACCCTGGTTTAGGATAAGAATATATCTTGACTTGTGGCACCAAAGATCCTTGAAATCAGCAGGTACAAAATATAATACCTATTTAACAGTAGAAACACTTTGTATTTCACTTCATAGTTAACTTTGAAAATAAGTGGGATTTCAGACTGAAAGGGAAAGTTACACCAGCCACATATGAATTGTTGTTTATTCTTAAAAATAATACTTAATTTTTCTAAATGTCAATCTATTTATATACAACAAAAATTAGTCACTCTTATTTCACATTAATGAGGAAGCTTCTTCTTAATGGCTTATGCCGACACAAATATGCCTCTATCTTGAAGAACACAGCAATATACAAATAACGCTTCTATTAAAATTCATGCATAATCAAAACAAATTGAATATCCACTTTTATTTCCATAGGGAACAGAGCTATAAAGATTAATGCTAGACAATGATATTTAATTAAAGCTTATTTACTTTGTAAGTACTTCCACGTTTTCAAGAGTATTCTCCTCTTTTGCAACAGGAAGCTGTAATGCATTTCTGAGCCATATAACAGTCATAGGTGGAGGAAACTAGTTATGATCACAGCACAGTGCTTACAGCGATACTGACAAACTGTCTAGCAAAATTTTTCACATTAAAGAATTCTGGTGTTAAAGAATTTAAATGCATTTTAATTGACTTTTCAAAATTCCATATTTTATTCACAAACACACCTGAACACAATAACAGGAATTCATTTTTATATGCATTATTCTCTCTGATGGCATGTTGGTGTACTGTACACATACTCCTCTCTTCATTGTTGAGATACAAAATAAAAGGTTATGCTCTTATGAGTAATAACCAAATAAGTTTCCTTTCCTTGGGCACTAGTCTGCTGCTGTATCCCAGATATTTTTTTTAATAAACCGTTAACTACTTCAGTGAATTTAGAGGAACTAGTTTGTGCATGAATGCACAGTGTGAGAAACTAAAGGATGTACGGAGGAAAATTGCACAGAATGGCACTTTCATTCTGCTTATTGAGGTTAAAAATTACAGTAAGTTTTTGGAACACTAATTTCTAGGAGGAAATTTAGTTTTAAAATGCAAGAATTGTTGGGATATATGTAGCTGATGCTTGTTTCTCATCAGTATGAACACACAACCTCCAAACACAACACTTTCAATAACAGTTGTATTAGTCATCTACAGCTACAAGGCTGTTTAAGATACACAAATAAAATAGCTTTATTTGGATTGTAATTAACATGGCAAATATCACAATATTCTACAGGAAACAAACATTCTGAATCTATGCATTTTATTACTTCTGACAACTGGCAAAGTATATGCAGAATGCTTTATTGCTTCTTAACTATTCTCCCTACACAGTATACATAAAAGCTTAATGAGTATAGCTGCATAAAAACTAATTTTAATGCTTTTAAAATCAATGGTGAACAAAATGTTGTTTAGATTGTTTTTCAAACAACTATACCACATCTGATCCTTTGAGGAAAAGCAATTACTTCTTCTTGTCATAGCCAATACATTTCTTCATTCTCCCATTTTAGGTGTACCATTCTTAGGAACCTTTACACCAGTCACCATGCAAACAGTTAAATATTTGAGCAAATATAAAAGAATATTGTTATTAAATGTCTAATCAATAAAATGGCACTTCCACTAATAGGCTAACAGCGAGGAGGGCAAGAGGAGAAAAACTAAAAGGATTTTTTTTCCAAATTAACAAATAGTATATGCAAGTTTGGCTAATGAAATATGTTTTAAAGGAAAATTTACAGAAAATAATTTATATAAAAGGTATATGAAGTTCTCTACAAGACAGCTGTTATAATCTGAATTTAGCTCCTGATTCTTTTATCCACTCTGTGAATAAGCATCAGCTTTTTTGTGTTTTTTAAGGGAACATCAAATGTAATCATTTTTTGTAAGTTTCAAGTGCTGTAAATCATTGCGAACTTCTGTACACCTAATTTATGCAATCATATTGGTAGTGAGGAAATCATCATTCTTTAGTGTTTTGTATCTCTGTCATTCTTTCCCAGCGAATTTCTTTATTACAGCAGGCACCACAATAGTTGAGAGTTTTTCAGCATTTGTATTAGTGAGACCAATTTTTTAAGGTATGTAATTCAGTCATAAAAACTGAGACCATAGCCTGAAAGTGTTAGTTTGCGAATTTCCAAACATGCACGCGCACACACACAAAGACACTCTCCCCCCCATTTTCTGATTTAAAATGCTTCCTTTTTCTTTCCCCCCACCTGCACTCCTGAAATCTAAAAACATGTTCCTCCTTTTTAGTAATTTTGCAGGCCATCAGACCAGAATACAGACTATCTCTGCAGTACAGTCAGAAGAAAATAACAACAACAACTACCAACCAAATGGCTGAGGTATTGAGATTTATAAAGCATTCTTAACACATGCATAAAAGCCACTTTTCATGGGGAGTTGCGATGCATTCTGGAGTTTTTCAGAAACACAAAAAGGTACATAATACGCAAATGTGTATCATTGTTCATAGATATTTGCTGTACACATCTATGAAGTGTGTGTTGAATCCATACTAAGAGTCATACAGAAACATCACTAAACATGCTGCTTCTATATAGCCCACATTTTACTGCAACACAGCTCCTATTGGCAATGTTAGAAATAGGTGTTTCTTTAAAAAGTCATGTTTCTGTCAGAAGTTTTGCCTGTGCAAGGACTGCAGTTTCGAGCTCTGCCTTCGCCACAATAGAGCAACTAGTTTCGGCGCAGCTTGCTCTTACCACTGTGAATTAACTCAGCCATTTGGAAAGAGGCTTTTGGGGGACATCTGCTTAACCTCCTTATATAGCTGCCTGTCCCAGTAAAAATCTTTAACATAGTAGGTCTTGTATTTTCTAAGCATAGTTATTTAAATATCTCTATTGTAATGAATTTTTTTCCTCGGGAATGTAAATAACGAGACAGCAATAGAAGCAACAGAACCTGAGCACAAAAATACAGCCCCAGCCATTTCAGTCAGGAATTAAGTAAAAATCAGAAAAAAAAATGAGATTAAATTTCAACTTTAAGGTAATAAAAGATGGAGATGGAGGTGCCAATGAAATCTGCCGAAACTAAATTTCAGAAGCACGGCTTTCTCATCTTGAAATGTTACACCCATAAAAGCAGCCTATAAAATTAATCTACCTGGAGATTTTCGATGTTAAATCAGCTCAGAAATAACTTTTAAGCACTTATGGCATTATATCTAAAATACATATTCTCCTGTTGTCCATATATCAAAATCCTGTGTATTTTGAAAAATAAGATCCGAGCTGCACAGAAATGTTTGTATTATAAGAAAGAACAGTAATAAAGTATATCACTTTCAGAGAGATTTGACATTTGTAAGCATTCTCTAAAAATTTGCATTGAGTTGCAGTATTGGGGAAGCATGCTGTTTAAAGGTTCCTAAATTCACTTTTTTGAAGAAAAGTATATAGAACAGTGAAAGGCAGCAAAAGGAGGCAGAAAGCCAGTGTATCTTTTCAACCTGGATCTGAAAATGAAATTCCTAAAATGCTATTGTTATCCGTTATCCAGAGTGCAATATGGTCCATTCATATAAACTCTTTTATTCTGCTTGCTCAAGGGAAAGGGATGTTCAATATGAGAAAATCAGTGGAGTAATTTCCAAAGAAAACAAACCTTTATTTCTCTCAGGAAAATATGTGCTTTTTCAGTTTGCCAGATCTGGAAATAAAGAGCATTTAGATAATGATGTTTATATTCTAATCAATTTGTCCAAATTAGGTTCTTGTAAATTTTAGCATGAGCTATATAATAATTTGTGAAAATTCAGGGGTGGGGTTTATTTTTCAGCCTAGAAAGCTGTAATAGGCAAAGTAGCAGATACAAGTGGAGGAAAAAAAAGATGAAAAAGAGATTCCACACATTTGGGTTCTTTCCAAGAACTTTGCCACATTTTGCAGATTCTCAGTTTTCAAATAAAGGTGTCTTAGCCCTTGCAGTTGTGGAGATATTCTTGCCTCTGTAAATCAATGTATTGTTGCTAGTCAGCCTTGCAGAAATCTGTCTACAGCCAGCCAGCCAGAAACAATAGGAGCGACAATTATATGTATTCTTTTCCCTCCCTCCAAAATTAACATGGTTTTGCCTTAAAATTGCAAGGCAATTTTAGTAAAGGATGTGTTAGTGTGCAAAACACTAAGTCGGAATCAAGCAGAGGTTGCATTGTAAAAGTGCATATAATTAAAGTGTACAGACTCCTTTTTTTGCTTATACAGTGTCAGTTTGTGTTACTTTTATCAACTCAGCATTGCAGATTAGGCAGGGAGACAAATGAACTCTGTAAGGGAATAAATTCGGGATGAGCATTTGGATTTTATCAGGTCTGGATGTTTGGTCAAACATGATGTTTCAGGAAAAGTTATTGAAGGGGAGTGAGAAGCCAGTTGAAGACTAAATTGTACCAGCCCGAACCACTGTTAAAGCACCACATGCCAGGAAGGAAGCAAGTTCAGAAAATCTTGATTAATGTCATAAAAAAATGTGTTGGTGAAATATCTCTGCATTTCAACCAACATAGCTGAGTTCAGGACCTGGTCCAATCCTTTTTTTCATTTATTCACTTGAAACTTTCATTAAAATCCATTTTGCCCTCCTGTTTCAGCTGTTTATAACTCCCTTTACTTCTCCAAAAATCCACCTGAACTTGAATGAAACATTAGGTTCCAGAATTTAACAACTGTACAAAGGTGGTGTGGTATAGCATGTTGTTAATGTGCTTTATATTTCTGAATCTGGAAGCTCTCAGCGACTTAAACATGTTCACTCACGTTTCTGACACATTTATTCGCAGAATGGGTTCAGAGGTGGACACTCTTTGATGTGAAATCAAGGTGCTACAGAATTCTGCAGAATCTATAGAAATACCTCCACAGATTTTGCCAAAAAACCTCAGCAGATTTATATTGGCCCTGCCAATGACTTTCTGTTTAACTTGTAATCAAAACAACTCAAACCCAGTTACTGTTTGCATATCTGCCAAGCCTCTCAATTTCAGCAGTAGGCAGCAGACTCTCAGTATGACAGCCTGTCTTTCAGATTCAAGCTAAATCTGCCAAGGCTCCACTACAGAGGCAACTGGTAAATTAAATGCCAACAAGCAAGGACATTCATGTACCTTTACACTCTGCACATGAAGAGACATCACAGGCCTCTTCATTCTAATGGGTGCTTTGTGTGTTTTGGGCTGCAAAGTAAAGAGCGCCTGCTCTTATGCATAATGAAACCATCGCATATATATTAGTTAAGCTGTATTGCTCTAATTCTATGCTCACGAATTACCTAACAGGTTTTCTTGTTACAGAAAAACAGAAAATCCTTTTGTTGGTGAAATTAACCCACGGAAATCAAGCAGTGAAAGAAAAATCAACTTTTAAGCCCTCTTCTACCTAAAGAGAGCAGATAACATTATATAGATAGGTTACAGCAGAGTCATTGCCAAGGGTAACTGAAAATAAGAAACATTAAAAATCATACGGACAAATCTTTAATTCTCTTGTTCATAATATAGGCATGGTCTCTGATTCTGAAAAGGGGAATCTTTTTAAAGCCATCAGCACTACTGATGATTCTTTATAGCAAGCAGAAGATGTTAATTATATTTATGTAATTATTGACTCTTGTTAATACTTACAAGTTGCATGAGACTTTCTGATTATTGATAGCTGATGCAGTCACTATTGCCAAGTTTAGATTGTATTAGCGATTTTGAGTGCACAACCATAATACAACCAGAGATATTAATACCATTGAGCATAAATAACAGTACTTGACAGACTCAAGTGGAGGGAAAAGCACTAACACTGGTTACTCTAATGGACAGAATAAATGATAGAATCGTATAATGAGTTTACAGCAGCGAGGTTTAGTGAAATTTATTTCTGAAGTAAGAAGGGGGGGAAAGGTAACAGTTTTGGTAACAGAATGAGGGTATGAACACATTAAAAATTAACAGGGTGTTTTCAGATAATTGAAAGAAAAAGCACCGACATGGGAAACTTAGCTGTTGTAACTCACACGGCTCTACAGTGGGCATTATCACTGTTTCCTGCCATGGATTTAATCTGTCATCACACCTATAAATGAAAGAAAGAAGTATGAGCTTCCCAAGATTTCCTACAATAACATGAGAGGGGTTTCTTTTCCTTTTTTTTTTATTTTAATAGGGGGAGGAAGAGAAATCCTCGGTCCAATATAAAAGATGTTACTGTTGTGCAAGTGTCTTTTTTATTTACTATAATTTGGCAGACACAGCTCTGCAAGACTTCAGAACTAAGAAAGTGGAAAACTTTGATGTTCCTTTGACATGAGCTGGTTGAGATGCATCTTCTTCGTAATTGTAGAGAAATGTTGTTGCAGCTGCCTGGTGCTAGCAGTGAACTATGCTTCATTTTACAGAGCCAATTCCTCCCTTCTCCACTTCCCTCCAGCATCTGCAGTACTTACCTTTGTCACACCAAGATTTACTTTAACTGGAACCATGTCAGGTGTCCCCAGAAAAATGACAAACTAAAATTAACCTATAATTGTAATATGAGCCTGAAGGCATGTGCTTGGTGGGAAAGAATTCACCTTCTGCAGACACACACACATGGGTGAATGTTAGAGGGATATTTGAAATTCCAGACATGGCAATTTCATTAATCAATGAGTAAATCAGTTAGCAACCAGTCATGCTCTTTTGCAGTGTGACCTAATCCTTAGCTTGAACTTGCCATTGCCCGGTTGTATGTCATTTCCAGGGCCTGATGCAGTGGTTGCTGAAGGTACCGGGAAAGCTCCTGTGAACCACAGCAGCTGCAGCATCAGGTCTTCGAAAGTTTTTCCCTTTCCATTTATTAACAGTATTTTATAAGTATGCAAGTGAAATCTGTCAACATAAGTGCCTGACGGTGGAAGTAAAGTTATAGGCATGTGTTCTTCAAGGTTAAAAATGCACAGCTCCAGAAATCCCTGTAGTTTTCAAGTTCCCTTTTTCTCTACTCCTTTCTTTTAGTCACCTGCCTATAGGCTGGAAGTTAGTTGCTGGGTAGCCTGAGACAGAGATGTTGCAGCCAGTAGGACAGGCAGCTAAAAATCTGGTGTGACTATGGTGTATAAAGACACGCTATCCCCTCCCTGAGGCCTACCTAAGTTAGAACATAAAATGCAAGTACCTACAAGTTAAAAATAATGAAACTTCTTCACTTTCCAGGAGCTACTGAACTTGACTTCTGCAAACAGATATTTCCATGTAAATATTCTCCCAGCCCTAACTTGAAACAACCCAGTTCTGTCTGTCTCTGCTAGACCTGTTTTGTTAAAGCATTTCTTTTAAGGTAAAAGATGCTCATTGAAAAATGATTAATAGAGGCAGTTAAAAAAAACCCCAAACCAAAACAAAAAACCCCACCACACACTTTGCACTAATACTAGGGCAATAATGTACTGGTTTGTGTTCTGACCCGTTCAACGGCAACCGACTTGGGGCTGGGGGGAGGGGAGCAGGGTGATTAAAGGGTTAATATTCAAATGAGAAATTTGCAAGGCCTGCATAATGGAACTGCCACCCTGATAACAATAGGAATTTTTAACAATATCGAGCCTTGTTAGCAAGAGAGTTACAAGCATTGAGGGCAATCAGTGTGTCTTGTCAGTTTCTTTTTATCTACCATCTCCAACCGCCAAGGAACCGAAATGAAGCACTTTGGAATTATCAATTTCAGCCACATTTGCATAACAAAGCCCCCGAGGAAGAGGCATGATAAATGTGAAGGACCCCTCTTGGAAAAGGAACTGTCAACCGCGCCCCGAAAGATTCTCCGACCGAGCGCATTCTCGGGGATTGTAGTCAGCGAAAATAAAATGAAAGCATTAAAGAAAGTCATTCTCTCAGAGAGAAAAATCTCCCCCTCTGCACAGAGAGAACTGGATGAAATGACATTATGCATATGAAAATGTCCAGAAAGATGTTTGATTTATGTATGCATTAGATGCAAATTCCATTACCGCACGCGCGCTGTTGTGTGATTTGGCTCTGAACACATCACTGCCCTGATCAAATCTGATCTCATTAATTCCGACAAGGAGAGAGAGAGGGAATTGAGAAGAATTTATGGCCTGGACACTTGAAAGAAGTAAATTGTAATTCTGTTTAAAGCTGTAGCGAACCTTTTAAACACCTTTTATTATAGAAAAAAGCACTTACTTTTATAACACTGTTAGAACTTACTTAATCTTGTTCTTGGAACTTCTAGTCCTCGTTTAAAAAAGTCTATGACCTTGTTTAGGGGGGGAAAAAAGAGAGAGAGACAGAGAGACAGAGAAAGGAAAAAATACGCCTGTCTTAGACTGAAATCCAGCAGAAGCATCATAATAATATGATCAAAGAAGACCTATTGACTATCTGAATAATCATGTGAAAATTCTGCTCTGCTGGTATATGTTTATTTTTAAACAATCTTTTAATATCCTCAAATAAAGCATCAAATACTTTACAAGTGTTTTTATGGGACTAGATAGACATTGCATGCTTAAAAATGTTATTAATTGTGATCTAGATAAAAATGACAATGAGCACATGTTTTATAACAATATACTCGAGCAATGCAGTGGTGTCAGCTAAAACTGATATGTGTTCCATTCTGAAATACAGACAATTTAAGGACAAACCCCCCCAGATCTTTGCTAAAAAGGAAGTATATTACTGTAAGGGGGGGGGGGAGGGAACAACCAGATTGTTTCTTACATTAATAAAGATTCTTATCCTTGTTTTGCTCCTGAGAAAGACCTTAATAACTCATTTCCTCCCTTCATGAAAGATAATCACCCTTCATGGGTGAGATATCCTGTATTTACTTGATACCAAGTGTAAAACTGAAATAGTGTCTCAATATGTTATTGCATTGTATAATCAGCGTTCCTCCCCCAACATTCATGAACCCCTAGGGTGCTTCATAGCCTAGAATAGTTTCTTTTCTGTTATGCATCTTCCGTTTTAGTGAGATATGATGAACTACCTCCCCAGTAAAGAAGACAGAGGAAGAGAGTGAAAAAAAAATCAACCCCCCCCTTGATTCTTAAAATCTTAGTTGCTTATCATGATTCATTTATAGAGAAATTAAGTGATTTCTGCAGTTTTCCCAATGAAGCCTGCAGCTTTCTTTGATAATCTGCTCCAGTTGAAGTAATTGTTCAGCAAATGTTACTCAGAGAGGTAGAGGAAACTTATAAGTTATTGTATATATAAACACAAAACAATAACTTGTAGGTAAACCATGTGAATATATTTTAAGCATCATTCACATTTTCAACAGTTAATATTGATTTCTTGCACAGTTTTTTTATCATTCCTCATGCGGAAAGTATGTGTTTACAATTTCCATTATTCAAATACAGAAAAGTGTTACCTTTTGAAGTGTTATTTTAATATATTTGGCTACCAAATTCAATTGTTAGTTTAGAAAAAAGGGAACATAGTCCTGGTTTATGTAGAAATTTCAATGGAGCCCTAAGTATGCATTCAAAAACCACTTTACAGAAATATGCAGACATTACAATATATAAATGAGTACAGATATGTCCTGTCATTTTATTATTTTGTCATCGGTATGTACACATTTTTGTAAAAGTATTTGAACATGTACACTTATACATGAAAAATATCAGAGAGGGAGATTTTGTAAGTTTATAATAGAGTGGGCATTTGTTAAGGTGTGTATAACACAGAATGCTGCTTTTTGATTGTACTAAATCAAGTACACTGAAACATGCAGTGTGCATTGTGCTGAGCATATGACACAACCTAGTGATTTGGATATCTAAAATATAATTATGTATGGTGCAATATTTATCAGCATGAAAGTGCTAAAGAAATATTTTTTGTTCTAAATATTTTTTTTCCATTATTAACTAGAGTGTGGATTACTTTATATTATGTCTAAGGGAAAAAAAACACCCAGAATTTTCCTTGCATGCAGACTTTAAGAAAATTAGCTCAGTGTGAGAGAAACTGTAATTGCAAAATTTGGTTTGGTGTTTTACATAAGGTTATCTCTTTCCTCTTGCATACCCTTTAGCATATGACTGAATGCATTTTATTAAAATATTCTAGCCACCTGTCCATTTGAGCCTGTTTCAGTTATCACCCAAAAATAAAAGCAATTTTGTACTTCAGAACACAGGGATCCAGAAATAAGTTTCCATTACTGGTGGCTAATTAAGCAAACTGTGTTTGCTGTCCCTTTAAAAAAAAAAAAAAAAAAAGCCCAAGCCAAAACACAACAACAACAAAAGAAACCACATCCTTTTTGCCACCCTAACCCCTCCTCCTGTCCCCCCCCAAATACATACACAGACACACATACTTCCCTTCAATGAGTGGTTCAGGCTCCCTGATTAAGGTCATGCCGTTTGTTCATTACTGGCCTGGCTAATGTGATTGAATTGGAACAATACCTTTGAACTCCTTGGCTCTGATCTGCATACTAATTGACTCTCTTGTCCTTGCCAGTGACCTTGACAGGCTTTCCACCACTCTCAGAATGGCTGACCAGTTTCTCATCAAAAGTTCCTAGCAAAAAAAACCCCAACCCCAAAACAAGAAGTAGTCATTTACACTACTTTTCTCTGTATTCATATTTCCTTATATACCATTAGAAAAAGCAAAATTGCTACTCCCTAGCTCCCCCTGGATGTTTATTAATACTTGAAAATCACAGTGTCACTTTAAAGTACTGAAACAGTGACAGCATTGTTTTGAAAGAGTTCATTGTTGCAGTCTAAAACTCATTTTACACATATTTTCAAGTGGCTTTTCTCCTTGTTACACAAAGGGTTTGCAGTTTAACTCATGGACCTTTACATCACCGTAAATTTTTTTTCAAATAAAAAAAATAATAATGGTTGTATCCTAAGAAAACAGCACAAATTAGTTTCCTTTTTACAATTTACATTAGCGCTCTAACAGCCTCAGTTTCAACAGGTTCTATAGTAATAGAAATACTATGTTTTCAAACAAAACAAAACCAAGCCATGCAGAACACTGCAGCTAGAAAACACCAGGTTTAAGGTAATGAGCTAAGGATTTTATTTTTATATCTCTGAGGCTCTTAGACCAACATATTACTCAAGAGAGGCATGATTTCTCTACAGAAGACATTATTAAACACTATACCAATATTTATGAAAAAAAAATACAAAAGAATACTCTTCTGACTGGAAAGGAGAGGTTTACTTCATTTTTTACTGGAGTGGAGATTTACCTTGTGAGACAAGTGTCAGCCTCGGTGAACTTTTATTCTTAAAGTGATGAAGTAATAACTAAACCAAACTAAAATTAAGTCTCATCAAGAAAAAGAGATGGACAGCATGCCGAGAAATGTACTTTTATCAGTCTGTCAGCAAAGATCCACTTTAGAAAAAGTTCTATTTTTTCTTAAATATTCGTTCTTACTTTAGGCAAAATCTACTGTGGGGAAAACAGCTGGAATTTTAAACTCATTTAATAACACTTTGCACTTCTGTAGTGGCTCTTTACTAGGTTCTCTAGGCTTTAGAAACATGAAGGAATTAATTTGTATTATAACCAGGTGAAGTATTACTGTGGAACATTAATAATGACCTGCAAATCTATAAATAGTAAAACAAACTACAAAATTTGTAACACACATTCTTTAATGCAATTCCCATTTTTATTCAGCTGTGGTAACCAGACCAGCTGTTTTGAAAAAAGTCTCAAAACAGAGGTTTTCACTATTGAGAAAATTATTTTTAGTTTTTAAGGCAATAATATCCAAGCACCTGGCCAATATCCAAGTACTTAGACAGGGCTGGTCTCACAAATTTGGCATCCAGTTCAAGACCATTATAGAAATAAGTCACAAAATTCAGATCTTGATCCAAACTTTCCTAAAAATTCAAGGATGGCCTGGACCCAAAATTCCAGTATGAATTCCAAAATTTTAATACAAAGGAACATGTGGGGCTCCATTTAGTTTCTACGACCACTTCTCTTCAAGACCTAGTACTGGAACAGGCTTCTTACCATCACACTTGAGCCTGCACATACCCCTTATCGGCAATGCCTTTGCTCTGCTGGTGAAAGCCTCAGGCTTGCTTAGGAAACCAGAAAGCTAATGCTGAAATGGGGAAAGCTAGAGAGGGCAAGGCACCGGCTTCAGCAGCTGTGGAAACCTGCAGCAGCAATGCCAGGTAAGCCTGCAAGCAGGATGCTTGCCAGACCATCATGGCTGAGAAGCACGTGCAGGTAGTTGGATCTGTGAACAAATTAAAGCTCGACAGAGCCACGCAAGTGACACAGGACTGAAGAACACATCTTCGAAGGTTTTTTGGTGCCTAAAACACATACAGACAGTTACAGAAGTTTTCAAAAGCATTTGGGCCAAATTCTCATTGATTTCACTTTCCTCTGAGGCTCTAGAAGCGGCAGCTAAACAGGTGAAGTTAGCATTTATATAGATTACAAATCATTTTTTCTCACCAAAAATAACACTGCTTATACAAAAATTTAACATTTCTGCTATTCTGAGACCTTCCTAAAGTGTACTGAAATACATGCAGTATTTCACGAGCCACTGAAAAGCAGCCACCTCTGCAATAAAATACACCAGGTGTCCCTGCAACAAGAGAGCATACAGAGGAGTTTTAGAAAGAGTATTTTTAAGTGAAACTGCAAAAGGAAAGATTTGTTAGATAGAATGCATGCTATGAAACAAGGCTGTGCTCTTTCATACATGTTTTCCTTTCATCACAAATTGTCCATCCTTGGTTTTAGGACTCAACCAAAAACTGGTATGCCCATCACTGTCACTACTTAATTTTATTTAAGTAGTGAGCACCACCTACTGCAGGGGAAGATTGCAACCTATTTAGTCAGTACATCAATCACTTCCTATAATAATTTGTTTTCCTAAAGCTGTTACTGCTGAAGTTCTGACCAGAACTATATATTCCTTTCACGTGAGATTGGAGCTGATCACTGCTCAAAATGGAGCATGTGAGCTATCTATCTGTAACATGTATAGGCCTTAGAAATTAACCAGCTGAAGGAAAATGAAAAAGATCTAATCGATTAACCTAGTATACAAAACCAGAACTCAAACAAAGGCAGCTGCTGGGAGAAATTAGTTTATCCTGCCCTCTGTAGTTGATCTGTGACCAGCACATTAGAGAAACCATTCACTGACTGGGGTAAGAGCTGTTCCACTCCTTGATATAATAAATAAATAAGTTTTAGCACTGAGTTTGATACACTTCTATATGAGAGTTAGACTTCATTCAGGAAAAGGAAAGGGAGGGCACAGAATTTCTCTCCCCTTTCCCAACTCAGAAGACTGGCAGGGGTTCTGACATCACTTACGTAGCGCTCAGGCACCCTCTTCCCACGGCAGATGAAACCCCCTCACCGGCTCACCCTGACAGCTGACACTGCCTGCTCACCTACTTGCTCCCTAACCTGATTCAATAAAAACTATTTCCTTAACATGAATCAGTTTGACTGCTTTGCACTAGAAAGCTGTTCCGTGACTCATGCCGGTAGACCGGAGGAGGCAGTAACTTTCAGCGGGAGCCTGGGTATGAGCTGAGGGGATGCTTAAGCAGGGAGAAATCAGGGTACCATCTGCAGCCGGAACAGGCTGTCTGACTGCAGCGCTGAGCTGTTGCCAAGCTATTCTAAGTTACACTGGTCATATAGGTTCCTCAACCGCTTCTGTCTGTGATGGAAAGGTAGAGAAAATCCAAGCTCTGTCAGCCCCGGTCCTGCCATCACAGTCACGTTAAAGGTAAAGATCCTCAGCAAATGTACTCCTGAGGATGAGGCAAATAAGATGCTCAGTTAAATGCCATGCTGGGCATTTACAGTAAGATTGCACACGCCTGCGCAGTGCAAAGAAGCTGCAATGCATGAGACAATTGATATGTCAGAGAACTATTAAAAGAAAAATACTAGTATAACCTAAACACCTGCAAAGCAATATAGACTCATACTCCGAGCACTTACTGGTTCTTACTTGCAGCTGACATGCTGTTGGCAGAGTAAGGCAGAGAAAACCACCCTCCCAACCCCATGATAATGACCATGATCTTGCTTTCTTTCAAAACATTTAGCAATATATATGTAGAGGTCTACAGATTAAAAAAAATATTCCAAAATTTTCTGTGTGCCTTTCTGCCCAAGAAGAGTACAAGAAAACAAACACGTGACAGCTGTGGAAATACACAAAACAAGACACGTAGCAAGTGTGGTGATGAACAAGGTGTAGTAACTAGAAAGAAGAGAACAGAATGCAAGTGAAAAGTATTAATTATTGATAAGATAAGGGACAGATAATTACCACACTTCATATCTACCTACCTGCTATAAGGACAGAGAAGACGTTTCCTAGCTGTCTAATAAGTAGAGTGGTGGGTTGCAGTTTGCTCTTTTGGCTCCGTAGGCAGGTTCTCTTCTTCCCTGCTGGCTGGCACTGTCATGCACATGCTGTATTATTCCAGGTTACTGTTAGTAGTCTATTGAAATCACTTAATTAATAATAATAAAAAAAATTATTACAGTCAGATCTGATCAGAATACAGGTTACAACAAAAGTCCAGGACTAAAATGCATGTCACAATTGGGTTATTTACTAGAAAGAAGACAGATAAACATATGAAAAGAGTCCATTATTTTATTTCAGATAAAAACTACAGCAAGAGATTTATAGTCAGCAGCAAACTTTAAGCTGTGTCCTTTTGAAATGAATGAGAATAAATACCTAACATTATGCATGTGAATATTCACATGCAGAACTTAGGATATACATTACCTGTATCATGTAGAATGGGTAAAAAAACTTAAGTAAATTCTGAATATTTACCTGCTGAACAGAGAGCTGAGGCAGGTTTCAGGATTGCTTTTGCTCTTTACTGGTTTTATTCCATCACTTACTCTACTGCATGTGTTCACTGTCATGCTGTATTCATATTTAAGAGGTTACAGAACTTATATTTCTCACCGTTTTATTTCAATCACCACCTCTTAATGACTACTTCTTTGTTAATTGAATAAAGACTTCTATATTTACCATTTAATCTGAAAGATTAACATAAAAACGTATGACAACAATATAACAACAGCAAAGCTGAACCTCAAGGCACAAACTGTATGCTGTTAGTTATCCATGACACACTGTAATGAGAACATTTATAAAAAAATCCTTCTTAGTGGTAATGCACCTGTCTTCAGGCTTGCAACATATTTGTTGTATCAGAGCAATCTTGTTAAATGTCAAGCTGGTTTGCGTTCTTTTTTTGTTTAAAACTGGTGTTAAGTTGGTAGGTTGATGGAGAAAGCATCAACATAGGTTTCTGCGCTCTTTTTTTCTGAGATGGCAGGAGATGAGCTGTCAGTCGGGAGTAGCCTCTGATGACAGTCCTCCAACATGCCCCAACCTCTAGTCAGATCTGAATCTGCTGATGTCCACACTCATAAGAAATGCCACGTTCATGCCTGAGAAACCAGTGAGCCACTCTGCTACCTGTCAGGTACCCGGCTGCCAAAGCAGTGTGGTGAAGTCCTCCAAAGCTCTTCCTGCCACCATGAATTCAGACAACCCAGCAGGGCTCCTACTAGTTGTATGAGAGGACTCTGTCACTGGGGCCATGTAAGCACTTACTCAGTGTCTTCTCAGGAGCCACATCTTGGCTACACCCACCTCATTCAAACAGCTGAGGAGCACCAAGCCTATGTTTGATCGGAAGGGTAGGCCAAATCACCTTTATGGATCTGTGTTTACTGCTTCAGAAAGTCCCCCTCTCTTTTTAGTATGTTTGTGTTTCCCTTTCACTGAGTGGAGGCACTGGCTAGCAGTGCAAGACAATCTCTAACTTCACAGATTACAAAAGGTGCCATTTTTCTAACATTTCTTGCTCCTGTTCACAAAGCAGGAGACTTAAAGGACCTTATGCCATGAGGCATCTCTGTGGAGATTCAGTGCTTGCCAGTTTGCAAGACTGCCCTCACGAACAAGTTCAGTGATTCCCAGACAAGGGATCATGACCTCTGGTGACATCAAAGAGACTCAGAAATGCAAAATGCATTCATCTGACAGACCGCAGCTGAACAGGGAAGTAGACTATCATCTTTGCCAGCTTTCAGGTGCCAGAAAATGGGTGCTGGCAGCTAAATCACTTGCCTACCTGCACAAATTTGTTTTCCCTGAAGCACCTTCTGTGAATGTAATTGCCTAAAGATACACCCTATAGGCTGAAGGCCTGACTTTTTAGTCACCTATTTAAATCTGAATTTGGAGGAAAAAGCAAACAACCTCAAAAATAGCCACAACATGGGGACAACGAAAATAGAGAGCACAAGGAGAAACAACTACCACATGGGGACACCACTGTGACAATCCAAACCAGTTCCTCTGACTAGGGTTAGATTATGGCATCTCTTGTCTATTAACAAAATTCTTTTTCTAGGGATTGCCAGCCTTCAGCTTGGATGGCCAGGACAGTCCACAGGCAGTCTCTTAATGGTACACAGCAGGGCTCATGCAGGCTCGGGAGCTGGGAGACAAAGCGCATCTTTAGAGGGGCACCTGTGAGAGGCAGAGGCTCCCCCACCTTCCACGCTCAACAGGGGCTGAGAAACTACGGCTTTGTGTGGAGAGATGATACCTCAGTGAGGTGATTGGCAGCATCTTGCTTCTGTGAAAGGCAGTATCTCCCAGCTCTTGCTGAGTTTCTAACAGCACGCTTAACTCCTAATTTGGGAAAGAAAAATACCATCTGGCACCTCAACTTTGAAAAGTTGCCAAACCTTGACTTACTCTCTGAATCCTCCCCAGGAAATCATGGGAACTACCTACCAAGAACAGCATTACAAAGTGTGAACAAGGCTCACATGAGCTAGCTGCATGTAAGCTACCATAACATGTCTTTAAACAGAAAAATAACTGATTTGGAGCAGTTTAGTCATGCAGTCACCTTAAGAACTCGCTTGAGTCTCCAGTTCTGTCTCCATCTGGAAGATAATGAACCACCACTGTAAATTCTTGGTGGATTTTCAGAATAAGGAAACAAATAATCTTTTCTAAATTAAGAAATTGGAGGTGACTTAATTTTAGAAGGAAGGCTAACAATGAGCCCTGCAGTATCAGGCTGGATAACACTGGACAACACAGGAGCATTTGTTTCATGTTTGTGCTCATTAGAGTCTTATTTGTGTATTGTTAAGAATAATCTTTTTTTATTTATAAAATTATTTTAACATAAAAAATGTCAGAAGAATCACTTTGTCAGAAGAAAATGCATTCATGTCAGGGAAAAGATTTTTAAATTGCAGCCAATAAAGAATGAAGAAGAGAAAATTAAGAAAAGGGAAAATCTGGGAGGAGTAATACAATTGTTGTTCTTCACCACCTCATTATTTGTAACCAGTGGTATGTAAACTCCATATTATAATACAAGATCAATTCAGATGCAAATATCTGAGCTTTAATCGTATACATGGAAGAAAGAAAACATTGAAAATGTTCAAGTATGCTTTATTTTGCTATTTCTGTGTCCTCCAAGACATACATTCAAAGTTTAAGCAGTAGCACACCACCTGGGTAGATTAATACTGAAACAAGCTAATAAGTGCCATTATAAATATTACGTGCAAATTGAAAATCATAGCAAGATGCATACTACTATAGCCAGATAGCAAATCTATAATATTATTAGTTCAAATTATTTCAGGTGAGATGTATTCTATAATAATCTTATATATCAAAGTCACTAAAGCATTGAGCTCATCCCTATGTTGCTTTAGTCAAGTAAAATTTCTTTTGAATTCAAATATACAGATTCAAGCCATTTATGTTTTTAAATCTCATACATGTATCTGTACAGAGAAGATGAAGAATGTATCTATTTATTCTTTAACAATATGCTGAATAAAGATCAAGTGTACCAATTTTAGAACAATCCGTTTCTTTAGTGTAATTGTTAAGTTGCTTTTCCATGGGGACAGATCTTTTTCTGCTCAAGTCTACTCTCTCTGTGATTCAATATATGCACAGTTCTCATTATGCTAACTGGAGCTGTGCATGTAGCCGGACACAAAATTCACGTCCCTCATGCAAAGCCAGATATCACTGTGTTTGCAACACTGAGACCTGACATGAGGATTTATAGACATGGAATGCCCTTCCACCATCTGCTAAAGTACCAAAATCCCACATCCCTGTATCTCAGTTCATTATATTCCCATCCCTCCTGTTTTTTTAATCAGGCCGTATATTTTGCATTTATAATGCAGGCCCAGGCCAAAGCTCTCCTGAAGTCAATGGAAAGATTCCCTACGTCTTTGACAGTCACGCTGTATTTCCCTTAGCCCTTCCCAGCTTACATTCCTTCAATGCCATAGGATGCAGTATTATGAAAATCGACCCCATAGTGTAAACAGTACTACAGAATTTCCTTCTGTGAAGCTTTTTCCTTCCTTGCCTTGTGTGCAATTATTTGAAGCTCAGCATTGTTTCAGCACGTGTATGGCATGGGTGGCGGCTCAGTTTCACCCAGATTTTATCCATGGCAAAGGAAAAGTCTGTCACTCAGGCTGTACTTCATCCTGTAAATTCAGTTTCATTTACTAACAGTGTATATATAAGAATCACAGGCATACTCAAGGTATTTATACAGTTCAGGAAAATGTTAGACTCTTTAAAGGCCAGACTATATGCAGGCATGCATGTGTATGTCCTAACTTGGGAAGGTCTTATTGAAGACAGGATGCCAAAAGTGGGTCAATCTTCCAGCTATGGGTGAAGG
This sequence comes from Gavia stellata, assembly GCF_030936135.1. Lineage (NCBI taxonomy): Eukaryota > Metazoa > Chordata > Aves > Gaviiformes > Gaviidae > Gavia > Gavia stellata. The sequence continues at coordinate 16,320,912 of NC_082600.1, forward strand.
AAGCTTTCTAGCTGGGCTGGTAAGTACAAAGGAGCCTAGGGTGATGACTTCACCCCAATCCATTCCATCTTCCTTCGGTAGAAGATTTTTGCCGTGAGAAGGAGCCTGGTGCTCGCTCCGTGCACAAGTAAACTGGAACGGTGCTTGACCACGGAGGTGGAGAACTCAAATCCAGGCCTACCCCTGTCTACAACATCTCTGGAAAACAACTCCTGTGTTTTCACAATGATCCGACAGTGCTCAACTTACCAGAACGCTTGCTGCAATACATCATTAAACTGACACATATCCAACATGGGCAGAAAAATATTGATGTAGATAAAAGCCTATAAGAACATAACGTGTCCTGCAGCAGCATTATGAAATGTAACATACCTCCAAATGTGCAAAAAGATTGCATAACTGAACTATTTTTTCACTCCCCACATGTACAGGATGCTTTTATCAGAGGAAAAAAAGGGTGAAAAAAAAAGTAAAAAGTTTCTGACTTTCGTTAACCTTCTCTTGTAGTTCAGGTTATTTCTTTAATGCATTTATCTGCTTTAAAATTGTCTCCTTAGCCTCTCAAGGGAAACCAATATAATACACCATCACATTTCTCACAGGAGAAAAAAGAACACTTACTCTTAATAGGTGGCAATTTTGCCAGATGTTATTGACATAGTAAGTGCGAAATTTCAGTGATACTAAATGCAAAGTGCAGCAGATTAAAGAACAATGGAACAAAGTGCAAAATGAAGTTTAAAAAGCAGCAGTGTCAAAGTCAGAGAAAGTGTGAAAAAATTACGTTTTAACAACACTATTAAGAACAAGTTTACTAATTACTGTAACTGGCACAAATTTAAAAGTACCATCCTTAGACTCGGGAAAGTTTTTTAAAGTGTGATTTTTTTTCTTGTCAGCATTTCTTCTTTTCTTTATGCACTGTAGCAGAGACATAACATTACTGGTACTAAAACAATGACACTTGGAGCTCTTTGTCTTTCACTTCTTAACCCTTTCTTACCAAGGTTCATTTCTTACAAATCCTGCTATTTGAGCAGGGTAGTGAACTACAGAAAATGCTTTGATAACTAATACTGAACAGTTTAAAATAAAGACTATGTGATTGATTCAGTCATGCTTTACACATTCACCCACTGACAATAATGGAATTTACACACTAAGAATGACTTCTCATTAAAAGTTTGGCAAAATCCTGTTTTGCTGTTACAAAAAAATCTATACAATGTGCACAGTTTCCTCATATTCAATTATCCACTAAAATACAATAATAAAACATTACAGTTGAGGTGCTCATCTTCTATAAATCAGAGAAGCTCCACTGCTTTCAGTGGCATTACACCAAACTTAAAGAACCTGATTTTCTAGATTTCATTTGTATTCTTCATATTGTATTGACCCGTTTCTCAGCTGGCAGCTATACACGGACCTCTGCTGAATCCATTGCAACTCCTCCTTTTTTGGCCCTCAGCCCTGGTACTGTAGCCCATACAGTCTTCAGTGAGACTACAGCCAGCAGCAGCACAGCTAAGACATAAGTGTATATCCATAAAAAACCCAAAGCGAATACTTTCAGGCATATGAATGACCAGATCTGCTTTGATGTTCTAGAAATGAATACTCATTATAGCAGTGCTTCAAGCAGTTCAGAAGTCCTTGCCCTAACTGAGGATGCAGCCATCCACACATCTATTGCAGAGAAGAGCAGCTCTAGTGTGGGAGACAATATCCTTGCTCTGAACTGATCAGTTTTCTTCCTGTTTTCTGGAGACTCTAAAGTGCCTTAGATTTCAGGGACAATTCTTGGGCCAAAATCTAACACCAAAGTCCTATGACTGAAAAAAAAATATTTCCTTTTCCAGGATAAATTATCAACATCACTCATTTTCTTTATTTTCACTCAGTGCTTTCATTATTTAGTGGGCATATCCAGATTGCAAATGGAAAAGTGACTTCAGTGTGAAGTACCCAAGATACTTTGATGCAGCTAATTCAGACCGAAATAGCAGTTGAACCTGCAGGCCATGGTACCAGCTGCCCAAGTAACAACGCAGGGTCCTTGAACAATCCGCACCACCACACATACATAAAAACTTAATTTCAGCGTCTCATAAGCTACGTATATAGCAAGCACAATTCCAAATAGGGCTCTAGTAGGCAATTCCAATCTCCAATTATTGTCTGAGAAAGGGTTTAATTTAAAGTCCATTTGGAAATAAAAGTAGGAAAGCATCAAGCTTTACTAAAATACTACTACTTTCTTCTCTGTGACAAGGGAAAGTTGACTTTTCACAGGATGCAAGTAGTTTGCACTAATTATGATTCCATTAGTGGGAGTTCTTCTAGCATATCAATGGCTACCCTTTTCATGGAAATCTGATATTATGCAGCTGAATACATCTGCACAGCTTTCTTGGGGCACTTTTCTTTAAAGTGCATTTATCATAGTCATCTATCACCACTTTTCCACCTCATGACTGCACTTGACTCAATCAAATAATTTGTGAACTCGAAATAAAATTGGTTCAACTTCAAAAATTGTGTACTGTACAATTTGATGTAAGGCCTAAGGCTCTACCCACTTAAGGAAGAAAAGATGTGGCATGGTTGATGGTTCATTTGCCAAAGGATCTAATTCTTTCTAATAAACAAAACTCAATGTATATGAAGTTATACCCTCTAGATCTTCATAAGAGCATAAAGCAAGCTACCGGGATTTTTTTTGGAGAGGTGGGAAAAGGAGGCAGAAGTGGCATTATTTCCCATAAATGTGTTCTTTAAAGCCTCAGAAGCCAAATATATATCCTGAACCCTGATGTCCAGTTAATATCATGTCATTTAATATTGCAAGCATTGAAAAATTGTCTATAGCAGATCTAAATGGAAACACACATTTCATCTCGTCTTGTGGGTGTAGTTTGCTCCCTTCTACTGTGAGCTAAATGCAGTTGATGGTGTTCACCCTTTTCACTGCCTTTAGCTAGAGCTCATCAGCAGTGACTTGTACCGATGACATGCATTGGCTTCCCGTCAAGTGTGATATTACCATCAGTTTGGTATGTCAGGTCTGCAGTAACCAGTAGCCATCGGTTTCACTGTATCAAACAGTATATATGTGATTACCCAGATGACAACAAAACCCTTACAGGGCCCTGATTGTCCTTACTCCCTGGCTGGTGACCTCACCTGTTACTTCCAAATTTTAAAGGAGTTATTTGATGTTAAAATATCTATTCTTCTGGTCCTCCCTGCTATTTTTTTTATAACAGTTTTGTTACATCTGGGGGTCCAGGTCAGAATCATGCTCTGTAATCGCTATCTTCTGTGTGCAAATCCTAGACAGCCCAGAAACCATTTGTGCTGGAATCCTGGAGAAAGGTACGCAGTGTGCTGGGTGCAGAGAGGGCAGTCAGCTCTCAAGACTTCAGCAAGAAGGCAGGAATGCTCTTTCAAGCACTGTCAAAAGTTCAGTGTGACTCAGGGCGAGTCTCTTTGCCTCCTCAGCCCTCTTGATTTCCTTTCATTTTCAGGTGAAGAGAATGACCATATTCTGTGTTCTGTTCTGAAGTGGTTTGAGATTTTACTAACAACAATCATGAAAGCCAAAAAGTATAACTTTTTAATTATTTCTATAGTCTTAGCATGCTAGATCTTGGTGTAGATCTATGGCCTCAGCTAAACTCTTTACCTAGACCCTCCATTATTTCCAGGATTTTAGAACTGTGATAATATTATTGCTTTACTGTTTTTTCATTAAATAGTTGCAAAAAAGATGCAGCTCTAGAAGTCCTCCCAACTACAACTAGTGGAAAAATAGGAGACAGTTTTCACTATTCTCCCTTTGTGGTTTTTTTAAAAATTTTGTTTCAGGGTGAGTTTGCCAGCCATGACTAATGTCGAACCATGATGTCAGGAAGGGGGTGGAGGGTCTTTACATGGCTTGATATTTTTGTCTTGACATGTTTGTGCTAAAAGAAAGTTCACTGTCTAGGATTTTATCACATCCAATTATTGCTATCAGCTTGTGCATTCGAGATGTATTCCTAAAAACTACCATTAGAATAATTTGTTCTACCTCCTCCTTCTAGAGTGGCAATAATTGCCCAGTCATCTCACCCCTCCTTTATCTCCTTCTCACCTACTGAGTCTCTTCCAGTTCCCTAGGGGGGCCTCATCAGAGCTACATAAACCTTTGCTATATACATATTTTACCTCCTACTGCACTGTTAATGGAACTCTTTGATCTCTTGCTAAACTATAGTGGACTTCTCTGAGATAATGTTTAATCTCTTGCTGGACTTACAGGTATTCTGTAAGTCAATAAAACTGCCTTTTAAAGTTACAACTCCGTAAAGAGTCATCTCTCTATTAAGCATTCTGTATGAGGGACACTATATAATTTCTTTCTGCTCTATACCCAGGTTATAGTCCATCTCCTCATTCTTCTGGAAGTGCTTTTCAAATGACTTTGGGGATAGCTGAGGTCACACATTTTGATTTTGACATATATTCCTTTTTTTTTTGTGACTCTGCGGAGAAACTGTTGGAGTACCATGAAGATTCTCTTACTTTGTGCCTGTTTTAGGCAACTTACTTATAATCCAATTCAAGCACAGTTAGAGAGATTAATAATCAGGAAATGTAGATGAGGGAGCTTTAACAGCAAATTTCAAAGGAAGAGTGATACCAGATTAGATATGATAAACATCCTTCCTTCAGTAATTCTACTATTTTAATTGTATAGAAATGTATGAAAACATGTTTCTGGTTTTAGTTCATCGTAGCTAAAAATATGCAATATCATTCATTCTCATGCAATTGCATCTCAAGGTGACAAACATCATGAATAAGACTAGCTTTAGAGATTTCTATAGTTTGGTGCTGACGCCACAGAGCAGCTTTTCAGCTTTCCCAAATCTGGACCAAGGGGCTCAAAAAATTGCCTGAATCTACCTGAAATCTGACCACTGCTTCAGAGTCAATCTCAGTTGTTAAAGTGCTGAGGGTGTTAAAATGCTCATACCACATATGAGCAGCTATCACTACCTGTCTTGTGAAAATTGTATTAAGCTATCTATATTCTTTTGATAGTTTCAGTCTGACTATTAGCATTCTCCACTGGAAGCAGACAAGACTTCCAGAGAAAGATTGAATGAAATTTTGGGAATAGACACATCCAAATTCCACAGTTTCTGCCCTTTTGAAGAATACATATTACATTTTTCACCTCTTTCACTGATTACATTATAGCAGAGAAGGCAAGTAAATCACTGAGAATCTAAATAATCACAAAACCTATTCTGATTTTTCTCACCTTTTATTTTACGTTCATTTCAAATTCAACAATGAACTGTTCCCACCACTGGCTGAATGTGCTGCTTTCATACAGTGTGCTCTGCCCATGCCCCCATAAACCTCAAAGAGTAAAAAGAGAAGGAGCAATAACAGAAGGCTCGGCCTATAGTTCAAATAATCAGCCACACTTGTTTATTCACATGGGCTAGACATCTAAACTCAGGATGACCTTGATACTTCTAGGCTACAACAAGGAGGCAGAACTATTTGAGCCTGCAGAGAACTCCAAAAGACACTGATTTAAGAAACCATTTTTAGACCTGTTTGGAAATTAACGTGAAGTTGCATTTCATCATACATCAATTAAAACATCACGTTTATGCATTTTGCCAGCATGATATGAGGTGATTAATGTACACTAGTAAAAGAGTGTTGTTTTCTTGATTATTAGGCTTGTATATCTTTTACAGTCGTTACAGCTTTTATACTTCCCAAGTGAAACCTTCCAATCTATCTTTTCCCCCTACATTTGATTGAAATTGTAACTTTTTCCTAGAACTCTCCATGAAATTAGCACTTTCCTCAAAAGGTCACACAAAATTTTATAATACTGGTTTTGTTTCAGCATTGTTTACTGCAACAAGTTGGTTTCAATACCTCGCTTTCAGCACACTCATTGACAGATATTTCCAGTATGATGGGGAAGTGATAGGCTACAGTAATAGTTAAAAATTGCCTTCAGTTATGTGCCTGATTTGACAGCTCCTTAGAAATATTCCAACAGGTCATTTCTACATTAACTTCTCTGTGATGTCTTGGGGAGGTAAGAATAATTTTGAGACAGGAAAGAGAATAATCAGGAAGTTTTTCAAGGGTGTATTGAAAATGTCACTTTACTTGCAATTGACTCGTATGTAAAGCTATGACTGAATTACTAGTGGAAGTGTAAACTTTGATTGAAGGGATGCGTAAAAGTTACCTCTCTAAGCCCTCTTCATCCATTCTTCAAAACACAATGCAAGACAGAGAGTCTGAGGAGAAAATAGGAAAATGAAACGTGTTACAACCAAAACTCCCTCTCTTTGCCATTTTTATATCTTTATATGTAAACTCAAACAGCTGTTCTCTTTCTTTTCCTTGTTCTCATTCCTCACCAGAGAGAGAACAATAAATGTTCACTCTACCTACAGTCTTCTCAGAAAGGTGTCGTTCTTCAGTGACTGCACCAAAAATGCTAACAAAATAACTTGTCCTACCGTCTTCTACTTCTTCAACCAATTTCTCCCTAGGGAAATGAAGACCTGACTAAAATAATACGCCTAAAGCTGACCTGCAAAGGCTGTCCTCAAGGCTTTCTTGGTAAGCTCCTGCTCTTGATTCTCCATCTTCCTGGTTCTTGAATAAAAGATGTCACTGCAACCACAGGAGGCAGGGAAACCAAGACTTCTAGTGGCCATGTAAGTTAATGCATTGCCAACAAGTTCTTCAAAACACTAACCCTCCAAGAGACATGCAGGATACACAATCACCTAAAAAAGGGGAAGAAAATTCCTCAAAATCAATACTGAAGTTTCACAGAACGGCCTGGATGAGCTACAATCTACTTACATCCTCTCCAAAACCACATAGCAAGTCACAGACTTACAAATATTGCCAGCAAGAAACAGAGAGAACTTCCAACCCTCAGAGAAAATAATAAAATATATTTCCCACTTTGCTTGTCCCAGAAGCTCAGGAGAGAAAAGACAAAACCATTAGGTTCCAGAAGAGCCGTACCTCGAATACTGTGTTCAGTTTTGGGCCCCTCACTACAAGAAGGACATTGAGGTGCTGGAGCGTGTCCAGAGAAGGGCGACGAAGCTGGTGAGGGGTCTGGAGCACAAGTCTTATGAGGAGTGGCTGAGGGAACTGGGGTTGTTCAGCCTCGAGAAGAGGAGGCTGAGGGGAGACCTCATTGCTCTACAATTACCTGGAAGTAGGTTGCGGAGAGGTGGGTGTTGGTCTCTTCTCCCAAGTGACGAGTGACAGGACAAGAGGAAATGGCCTCAAGTTGTGCCAGGAGGGGAGGTTTAGACTGGATATTAGGAAAAAATTCTTTACTGAGAGAGTGGTGAGATACTGGAATAAACTGCCCAGGGAAGTGGTGGAGTCACCATCACTGGAGATGTTCAAGGAACGTGTGGACGAGGCATTGTGGGACATGGTTTAATGGGCATGGTGGTGTTTGTTGGTTGATGGTTGGACTTGATGATCTTGCAGGTCTTTTCCAACCTTAGTGATTCTGTGATTCTGTGAATTTACAGAATCCATTTGTTTTACAAGAACCATTCCAATTTAAATGATATAGCAGCAATAGGATCACAGAATAGTGGGATTGCATACTTAAGAATTCCTAGTCATATTCATAGAAGAAGAATCCTTAGAAAAAGCCCTCAATACAAAAGAATAAGATATTACATAGTAAGAATGAAATTAATATAAAGGGGACAAGACAAGTGACATTACTTTCCAAAAGAAAGAGTTAAATGTGTTTAGATTCCTGGAATGTGCTTTTCTGCAATTTCAAATCTTTTAAAATTTAAACTTAACTCCTAATTTTTCAGTTTTTTATGGATCTTTTGATAATTACAAAATTGTCTCCAATTATAAAAACTGTTGCGTACTCTTAATCTTCATTCCAGCTGAAAAATGTTTTTAGTTAAGCTGCATAGTGCATTGGAACATTATAATAGACAAGTCACTCTGGACTGGACAATTTCTGTGAACTCCTTTGTTAGTAATGGCATGTTCTCTCAATGACTGGGGGGAAAAAAATCAAATAAACTTCAATATTTACCTTCCTGAATGATTTTCTGGTCTCCTCTGAAAACTTTCAAAGTACTTTTTCCTCTAAATCACGAGATGAAAGTACTGTCAGATTAAACTTCTTCTGACTGACATTTTTGTCAAGACAAATCTTTCTCTAACTAGCTTTTTTTCAGAGTCTGTCCTGCAATGCTGCTATCCATCGAAACAGGCTGCTATTAGGAGAATGCTGAAGCCTTCAAAAGCAAAGATTAGTGGAATGAAAAAGACAAAGCCTTATAGGTGTGAAAGGTTACTCAGACAAAGACAATATAACCAGCATAGTTGGAAGATGTAATTTTTAAACTCGTATTTTATGTTCTGGCTTTTAAAATTAAACAGGGCAGAAGATATGGGAAGTAAGTATATGAAAAGGGATGGTAGAAGGAAAAACAGGAAGACAGGAAAAAAGTAGAAAACTGAAGAGGAAGGGGTTGTATTTAAGGGTAATTGAGGAAAAAGCACAGTGCAATGAGCAATAGACTAGAGGCAGGTTAGTACAGGAAGGTAATAGAATTTGTTAAACCAATTGACATAGTTAGAAAAGAACAGACAAGCTTTCAGGCATGCAAGCCCTTCTTCAGATCTGAAACAGCAGGGAGTACAATGAAACTTTTCAGGTACTGGTTCTCTTATTACCCACCCACAGACAATGTCAGAATCCTGACTGGCAGAGGAGGCATAGATTAATGATAGGTGACACCATCTGAATTATTTAAAACACTGACACCCAGAAAGTATTAAGATACCTCCAAGTTATGCTACTAAACCTCTTGGGCAAGGACTCAGTTGGATACGGAGAAGGTAAATCTGGGGGCCTGTTCTCATTCCGTGGTTAACTACTCACTCCTGACCTTCCCTTTGACCTTTTTGGGAGACAGGACCAATTCCAGGGTTCTCCTGCGGCAGTGATAATGCAGCACAACCTGCCCTTAGACCCACAGCTGACCTCATAAGCAGGGCAGCACTGATCTGTTCTTTCATTTTGGTGGGAGGGAGAGAAGTGGTCTCAGCTGGATGCTGGGGAGCAGCTCCAGCTCCCACACCTACCAAACATGCAGCTCACACTGCTCAATTCTGGAAAGAATATCTGAACAGAGGCATAGCAAGTCCAAGAAATGCAATAGGAGGCCGATCAAGTCCATGAAGGACAGAGCAGAAGACTGCATAAAAAAGCACAGCACAACATTTAGTGTGCCACAATGTTCTCAGCTTCACTTTAGTATTATTTTTTAGCCATTGCGCCTCTTCAGAATGATGGTATTATCACACAGTTCAGGTATTACTATTGTTTCTGACAGCCGACCAAGTGTTGTGCCTAATTTACAGTAGGTGCATGTGTGTATGAATGTATTTGAATAGCGGTTGATCATGAAGGATGCCAACCATGTGGAACATACCTGCATTCTTTAGAAGTTTGGGGTTTTCAGCAACTGCCAGGGTCAGGGCTTGACACAGTATCTTTTACTGAATTTACGGAAATAAGGACAATATCAACCACCAAAAAACAGAACCAGTAAGTACTGTCAAGATGATCCTTCCATTTCACTTTAAACTACAACAGTAACAGCAATGTGTTAGAATGACAGACTGTTCCTCAACTACTATTATTTATTGCAGCAGCTCCTGGAGGACTAGCAGGTCGAGGCCCTCTTGTACTTGGTGTTGTTCATGATATACAGTAAATAATAGTCCCTGTCCCCAAAGCTCCAAAACTAGTAAGCTGACACACAACCTTAAATATTTAATGCTCTTCCTATACCAACGTAAATACCTCACTCACATGAAGATGCTACAAGACACAAACAAATGTTTCATAGTATAGTAATCTGAATAGGTTAATTAATATTTCTTGGAGTTTTCCTTCCACATTCAAAAGAACTGGACATTGATGGGCTGAGAGAAGCATCTGCCATACGTACTTCTATTTCTAATGCAAAAGGTTATGATAAATGGCAAACATACTAATGGCGAAATGAACAAACCTACTGACACATGCAGAGTATAATTCTGTACTTACATATACCTATCCAAAAGCTGTATGTTGACTTCTCGAGACTTTTAGGGAGAGGAAGACTTTTCTTCTAGCGAACAGAAATGCTATTCCTGAAAGAGCCATCTCTAGACAATTCTGTGGGAGCAAGGATGGTTCATCTGGGACAGTAACTATTTCTGTCATCTAGGTAAGTCCGTCCTCTTTCAAAACATAAAATGGGCCAACTTCTCTGAGTCACAAGGCTACAAACCCATTAGCACTGTCACGTTTCAGAAATGCTATTGTGAGTGCCTCTCATGCTGACATCATTCACTGTGTATAATAAAACCACAATCTTTTCTCTTGGTCTGGCCCACAGTTTTGATAGGTTCTTTGTTTTCTTTCTTCTCATTTTTTTCCCCTATAAGCAGGCTGTATCCAAATTCTGCCATTTCTCCTTGAATTGCGTCTTCAACAGTCAGATATTTCTTTCTAACCGTGCCTCTAAAACTCTTGTTCAGACCCTTGTCTTCTGCTTTTACCCTAATTACCTCCTTCACTACATCTCTTCCTTTCTAGCCTCCCACATATTTGTATCACCTTCTTCACTGTAAATCCTCTACAACTAAGGAACATCTGCCTTGCCTTTCAGTCTGACCTGATGTATCTTTCCCACACCTTGAATCCGTCAATCCCCTGATTATGACATTTAAGCTTCTTCCCCCCATTTCAGAGTTTTGCTCTGCTTATTTATTCAAGTTGGCCCTTACTGCACCTCCTCCCCACCACCCTGGCAGCAATTCCAGCTTTGACAGCTGATTCGCTATTTCTCTGTCAAGCTAATAATGGTCTCTTCCTTGCTACCCTTTTTTAGCCAAACAGCAAGGCCACTGCCCTATTTTCCTTTGAAATTCCTTGACAGTACATTCTTCTGATGAAATGCCTACATGAAAAAGTGCAGCAAAGGCTGGTAAGAACGCTGGAGTAGGAATGGAGATTGTGAGACTACTTTTGCCTAAAGCATTCAGAGCAAAAACTGCAAGTGCTTCCCCTCCCGCCTGTCCACTTAGGCTTTGCAGAACAAGGTCTGTGCTTGACCACTGCCCTATTCTGATCGAGCTCGTTGCCTGCTGCTTTGCAAAATCTATCAGCTAGGACAAATGCCACCTCAGTCTCCATCTCCACATTGCCCATCAAATTTGCAGCTGAATGGGTTTTAACTGAGGGCAGAATTTGGCCTATTTCCTTAATTAAATATGGTCCTGTCAGAATGCTCTTACATTAGCTGTGGACAAAAAGAAAAGGAGAAGAAAAATTAAATTATGGAGAAAGGGTTTAAATCAGGAAAAGTCATTAAAAAGACATCATTAAATATATGGGAATTTAAGCAGCTTTTAACAAAGAATGCAGCTGGAAAGAAAGCCTAACTGTATTTTAAAATCTGACAATTATGTTCTGCTTTATAAATTTTAATCTTTAAAAGACAACACTACTGTACATTGAGGAAGGCTAGGGAGAATTTTTCATGCAAAGTCAATGACAATCCTAAAATTCAAGGACAGATAAGAGGTATGGTTCAGTCTTATGTTTATAAAGTGCTATCCATCCATACTTGCATAATATATTTTTGCAGAATCCTAGATCACCTAATAGTGTGATAAAATGCATATTGGCCCAAGTGTCAGCATCAGAATGTTGCAATAAATTAAGTTCTGATACAGAAGCATAGTTCTACTTATTTTCCTATGCACAAATATGTATTTGCAGGCATACAGCAAACATGTGACCAAAATCACAAAACAACAGCCCTGATTCTACATGTCTGTAAGATGACAAAACTTACAGCAATGTAAATGCAAAATGAACTGCATAGCGCAAAACCTGAGTCTTGCATAACTGCATGCTACATCCTGCAAGATTCATACTGAGTTTAATTAGAATAGGTACTTAAGCACTAAGTGAATATCACATAAAATATAGATTAATAACCAGAATCAAAAATCGACTGCAGCCAGCTTTACCAAAATATTGGCATGACAAAATTGATATTATATGGACATAACCTTATATATACCTCATCAGACTTTCTAGCCACTCACATTCTGTTAGAGTGGTCACCACTGAAAACTTTACAGCTTAATTTTTCCAAATAGCTAGCACTAGTCTGTCTTTTATGGTATTTCCTATGGTTAGTGTACAGAATATCTAAAGAATATTAAGATGAAGTTACTGTTATTTATAACAATTTTAATGGAAGTTGCTGTATTCTGCCTGTTGTAAAATTTAAAAGTGTAATAATTTTTCCTGTTTTCTCTGTTTTAAACAGACTGTTCCAAGAGTTTCCATGTATCCCCAGTAGCTCTAAAGGGTCTATTTCTGTGGGAATCGAATATCACCTCAGTGTACTCTGTATGTAATAACAATGTATGCTTTTATAACAAAAATAGCTGGCTAAGGCCAGCACTTTTTCCTCATTTACTTTATATTGATATATGACAATCCTGATAAGAAAGAGATAGACCTGCCATATTTATAATGAATCATTTTATAATCAAATACTGTATATTAACCTGGTCTCTGGCCAATCTAGCACCTGGCTGCCAAGTTCATAATTACACTGTTCTACAGTGAAGGGTATGAAATAAATTAATTTCATGCCATTTTTGGTCTTACTCTAAAGTGCATTTATTAGTTGGCTAGTGTCGGCAACAATTAAAGTTTGCTAATTCAGGTCTTGATTTTCCCTATTTAAATACTTTTTGATGTCTCTTTGCTCCATATTCTCGAATCCAATCCATTTTTTATACATATTTTACGTCTTCTTTCTTTGCTTAGTGATTTTGTACTTTACAGGCTTGTTCCAACTTGTTCTCCAGTGAGAACTTCAAAACATATTTTTACTCAAACTCCAACAAGTCTAAAGCTAAAATCATGAACATGCTTAATATAAAATTACATTTGGATTGCTGACTTTTATGGCACATCCAGCTGTAATGATACATTACTTATCAATCCCTCATTTTTAATGTCAGACATGTTATGTTAAGCTAGCTTGTTCAAGTAATGGATTTACTGATTAGTTCCTGTTTTGGTCTATAATTGTTCAATGATTTCCTCAATATTAGCTTAACCAAAAAGCTTATATATAATTCTTTGCAATACGCTTGACAGAAATACAGAAGCATTCACAAGAGAATCACAGTTTGAGTTAATCAATAAAGGTTTTATCAAGAGTTTTTATTTATAGCTAATGCAAATGTTAAAAAAAAATGTTACAGCCATTAATTATTAGCAGGTTTTTTACAGCACAAAGTACGAATTGAATAAATGTACTTTAAGACACTTAAAGCCCAGGCATTCTTTTTAAAATGACTAGCTAAAGAGCCCCTTGGGCTGTCTTTTTACTGCTTTTCAAAGCTCTAATAGCACTTTTTCACCAAAGACACACCCCTTGAATCCTCCGAGAGATACAATAGCATAATTGTTCTTTTAGGTTTTAAGGCCTTGACATATCTGTCACTGAAAGAACAGTGAATAATAATACCAGAACTATTTTATGCAAATTCCACTTAGAGGTTTCAAGATTTTTGTGAGACTGATCTTGCCTCCTTGTTGACAGTTTTATTGTCACATTAGCTTTACATGAGAAAGTGGTAAAGTTCTCTTCTTTGTTAAATAATACCCCATTTTAAAATCTTTTAGATAAAGTTAAAAACAAATACAAAAAAAATGAGATGGAAACATCAATTTGGAAAGGTATCAAAGGAGAAAACAGTAGTCACTTGTAAGAATTTTTCCCACTGGTTTTCATTTTTGAAATTATAAATTGCACTCATTATAATGTGTAATATGTACAAAATGAATATTTACTTGCATATATGTGTATATTTACACACACATATAGGGTTATGAATAAAACATACCAGGATGTGTATTCTAAGGCTAGTCAATGATGAATGGCTCATATCTCAAGGTCGCAAAGCTACCAAATACTTTCTGTGTATATATATGTTCATAGGCAGCTGACTGTATACAAACAAAATACATGCTAATATGTTGCAACTACTAGGTTCAGTTGGCAGAGAAGGGGTGGGAGAAATATACGCATACATCACAGAAGATGTTTTTAGGTCCGTTTTACAAAATTTCCTGAGATGCAGAGATCTGAAGAAGATGCCATCTAAGATACAGTCAGAAATACTCACAAATACAGTATTTGTGACTATATCTTAGATGGAGCCTGGAGCCTTTCTTCTCCAGTGCCAAACAGTATAGTATAGGTCTCTACAGAATTTACAAATAAACCATTCTGCAAAAAGGATTTTTTCTTTCTTCCACACTGAAAACAATTCTGCATTTTTCCCTACTATCCTGTTCACTAGAGAAGGTAAAGAAATAGCTCTACTCTGAGCAAGAAGAGTCTTTTGACTTACATTTGAAAGTATCCTCAGAATTCCTCAGGCCATGGCTCTAGAGCCAGTCCAGTCCACACACAATTCTTGTGACTCAGGTCTCTCTCCTTAAAGTTCACTAGAACAAGAAGAAGAGCAAGAATAACTACAGAAAACACATGTTTAAAGAACAAGAGAGATGCACTAGGTGTCACACCCCTCTTTTTTCAGAATGCCTGTAGGATAGAACCAGGGGAGCCAATTTTCCTTTCAGTATAGTGTTATCTCTATATACTTGCATATATAGTTGAAAGTTCAGCCAGCTCCCTGGTCAAAATCTTTTACAGCGAAAAAAAATTTAGAGCAGAAAAATTTTATAGACGGAAAGAATAGGGCTCCCTCTTAGCCCAGCTTCCATGGAAAGCAACCCTAGAATGAAAACCAAATTCCTTGCAGAGCAAGGAAAGGCAGAATATCCCAGTACAATCCCAGCATTTAACCCTGGGATTTTTCACTACAGCCTAACCCCAGAGGCCCCAGATAATCCTTCTGGGGAATGGGAGAGAAGAAGATAGGAATTGTACTATATGGCTCTATACCCTGCTCATGAGGAGGGATGTGTCCAAGCATACAGAGCTCCTCTACACACAGACAGTGGGAAGAGAGGATTCTCAGAATCCAAGAGATTTATGCTGTGCAAGTGTTTTTGCAATGGATTTTCCACTGTTCAAATGTACTTTTCTATATTTATATCATGCCTCTAATTTGACTGTTTTCAAAGCATTGTCTCAACTTACAGACACTTGTTTGATGGTGCAGGGGTGCAGAACTACCCAATACTGGTGGAAAGGTAGCTCTGCTCAAGGGCATACTACAAATCCGTATGATTATGAAAATAATCCTGAGATATTTAATATTCATGAGGAGCAAACATGACCTCCAATTTTAAGCTCTTACCTAAAAGCACAATTACAGAGTAAACTGCATAGAACTGTAGTATAATAAAAAGTTATTTTTGCATAAAGTTGTGCAAAAACTTCTACATTTAATGTAAAATGGATTCATACTATTTTTATACTGAATCCAGCTGCATAAGTTCTTAGTACTGAAAGTCATGAAACACCAGGTTCAAATGTACTTAGTTTTCCCTTGAGTTAAACTCATTATATAGACACAAATCAGATTCAAATTTACCAGGTTATACCTCATTTGCAAAAATGTGGAGATTCACAGGACTCTTCACTCTCAGTACTGATTCAATAAATACCTCTGATCTGCAAAAATCCACTTTTCCATTTGTAAAGCAAAGGATTGCTATTGACCGGACTGTGTATCACTTAGTCCTGGTGGTGAACAGCACCTCAACCAAGCATCTGTAGTAAAGCCAAAAGAATTACTTGTAAGAGTAACTGATCAGCACTGTGTGAGGAATTCAACACAGTGCTCAGTGAACCCAAACGATACAATGATGATGAGACAGCTCCCATTAGGTGGCAGAATTACAGCTGAAAAAGACAATGTGCTATACAGATTGGACAAATGCAAAGACTGCTTGAGATTTTTTTTTTTTCTCCTGTCACTAAATTGTTCTTTAAGCAGTCCATATAATTCAGATGACAGGTACTCAACCAGACCTCCCATTGACTTAAGCTGGCCCACCCTGGACTGCTGGATCTTCAATGACAGATAGTCTTTTTGATAGGGACTGTAGGGAAAGAAAAGTCCTTTGAGCAGAAATATGCCCAAAACTGATTTACTAGGTGGTTTTCCAAGGCATGCAACCATCACAACACAAGGTATTTGTTGATGCGTATGCCAACTATGCACATTTGCTCCTTACATTGTATACCTAACCACAAATTAAGGTTACAAGCATTCAACCTCCCTGAGCTGGCATTTCCTTCCAAGGTCAGCAGGTGAGCAGTGGGTGGATGCCAAAAGGTTGGAGAGGAAGTATGCAGCCACTGAGTCTGCTGCTAGGTAGAGCAGAACATCTTGTTTTTAATGAGAAGAAGAGGCAGGGAGAAGGACATGTTTTTTCTGGATGTGGTGGTACCAGAGGGCAGAATAGAAGGTGCCTGGATTTTCAGGTTATTGTTTTCTGCCTGATGCTAGAAGCAACTGAGGGACTTAAATGAAGTGAAAGGAAACCTGGAGATAGGACCCAGTTTCAAGTCTTATAATGCCATCCTTTCCATCCTGCCTTTGATCATGGGGACACCTCAACCACTGCAGGCACAGCCTATTGATGTGGGAAAGATGAAAACAGTTTCTGAATGTCTTCCATGTGAGCCATGGCAATCCTGAAATAAGGAATATCCCCTTTAGGCATCACAAGGGGACAGATGGAGCATAGCCCTCAGTAGGATCTGACCAGCAGAAAAAACACTGGTTGTGTATTTCATAGCTTCTTTGAAGACAGCAAGTGCCCAAAAATAGAGGGTGTGGGAGGCACAGCAAGGACCCACTGACCCCTCAGGTCAGGGAGCCTGGAGCTGAGGGGCCCATCCCACCACCCCAGCCAGGAGCAGGGCAGCTGGTGGGGCACCAGTAGCAGTCCCAGCCCCCAGCATTGGGCATCTCCCTGGGGACAGACTGAGGCTGCGTTGGGATGTGGGCCTGCAAGTGGCTTGGTGGGACCCATGGCTGGGACAGGACGAGGCTGTGGGGAGCTGGAGACCAGCCCTGCTGCGGCATCACTGGGACAGGGACTGTTGGCCCCAGGTGCTGAAACAGGGTCCTGGGCTATGGGCAGGGTCGGGGAGTCCCAGGGTGAGCTGGGCAGGGATGTTCAGGCCCATCAGCGCCCTGATGGGGGAAATGTTCTGATGGGCCTGTTTGGAGATTTCAAGTGTAAACAACCATTGCTGAGTGAAGCACATGGACTGCATCTTAAATCCCAGCAGGGATGAGGAGGAGAATGCAGCCGGTGACTTTTGTTTCGAGTGGTGCGTCTGCATGATCCATAAAGGAGTTCTATTAAATTACTACAAATTCTGCATTCAGACAAGCAGTAATATCAAAACCCATACTTCAGGGCTTCGGTTGGTCAGGAAAGATTTATTTCTTCTAAATGCACAAGTACTCAGCAGCAGGAGAGAACTGCCTTGTTCTGAATCAGCACAGACTGGCTATGACAGGAAACAAGCACACTAGATAATATATATCTAAGGTGAATTTTCAGTTACAGATGCTTGATAGCTCTATTGAATAACTCAAACTGGTAGGGATACCAGGAATTTTCTGCCTTTTCCTGCAGCCTGGAGTAGGTTTCATTTCCTGAAATTTCCCAGGATCATCTAATTTCTTCCAGTTCTTCTCTTCCCAGCAGCTCAGGTACTGGGGCATAGTGGCCTTTCCAGTTCTGTGCCTGTTGACCACAGCATTAGGTCCTAGAGGTTGAGATGCTTGACTTTAAAGTGAATTTCTGGGATACTGAGGATCAGTCCAAATAATAATGACCTAACACTGTATGAAGCTCCATTGAAACCAGATATTATTCTGAGCACTCTGGCTCTTTGAGCTGAATTTTAACATAGATCTAATATCCAGTGAATTAATATCTAATTTATATCTAATTAATTCAAAAATTCACTCAAATTCAATTAATTCCAAATTGTTAGTTGATCTAATATTAATTGTTTTCAGGCATCACAAGTACATTATGGTATAAATGTAATAAATAAGTTCCTCTGGTTCATCTGTTCCCTGAACTAAAAATGGTATCCTAGAGGTATAGACAGTTCAGGAATTTGTTCATAGTGAGGTTGTAATGCAACTTAAAAAATTACAAATAAAAAAAAGTATATGTGTCTTTAGTATAACTCGAGATATCAAAGAAAGTTTTGCTTCTTTTTGTGGTCAGCATGACATATGAAGGAGAAAGTGTGTTTTTAAATACAAGCAAAGATTTTTTATTTCTGCTGTACCTGTTAGTCTATTTATCTCTTCATTTTGTGGGTCCTATCCTTAATTCCCTGTATGTTCTCAAGCATCAGCTCTAAACTGAGATCAGTTCATCTTTGTATCTCCATGTATGCAGCTGAAACTTGTCTGCCTGCACAAGGTTATTTTCCTGCCAATTTAGTATGTACAATTAGATGTCTACATCCAAAACACACCTTTCTACAAACTCAGCCCACTGAATAAAACTCATTACCTTAAGACATTTCTATGGACAAAGGTCATGCTTTTCTGAGCTATATTAATCTCTTTGTCTAAACATCACTAGCTTAATTGGTTTAGATCAGAGCTATACTGTTTTGAGCAAAAGGGTGTGATTAATGTGAACTAAATACGACTGGATCAGCTCAGCATCACTCTACAGTATACACAAACCTATTATCATTAGAACTGTAAGAGTGCTTGGGAAAACCCAGCCTTGGTGAGAAAATTCCTTGCAAAAACCACCAGAGAAGGTAAGCAGATGAAAGGTATCTTAACTGCGCTGAGGACTTTCTGTCAAAGGAGGTGTATTTTGAACCGAGATAGTTTTCACCAGTCAGGAGGGCAAGCTATGACATGAAGGGTTACATTTCACATTTGGCCAGGTGGTGTGAAATAAATAAATAAATAAGAATAATATCTAATTGCTGCAGGAGCACTTCCTTCACTGCCAGGCACATTGAATTGCTGCTCTGAAACTAAGGAAGGAGGGATGGACAAAGGCTGGGAGTGCTGAGGAGAGTGAGGGAGGGGAGTAGTCCTGCCCTGCAGAAGTGTTTCCTTGCATCTGTCAATTGCCTCAAAGGGCAAAAGCCACTCTCTCAGCTAACAAAGAGGCAGAAAAGGGCTCTGCCCTGCCTTTATGGTGTTTAAGTCCATCTCAGGATTTTAGAGCCTGATACAATGGTCAATTGCCAAAGATAGCAATAGGAATAGCTATTGTGGCAAATGAGGAACCAAAGAAGAGGACAGTTGAAGAACCTTATAAGAGACAGAAAACAGCACAAAGATACTACAGAAGAATGGAAGCTCAGGACAACAAATAGAAAATAAAAGCAGTAGCAGAAGACCCTGTGAAAGTAGAAAGGGTACACTGAATGGAGAATGTGACTCATAAGCACAACACGGCACTGTGCAGATTAGATTCATGACTGCTCCAAGTGAGAAAGCAGAGGAACCTCAACATGCCTGGAGGTGAGCTCCCTCCCACAAGACTTCCAAGCATGGCTCTCTCAGCCCCCTCCTTTTCAATAATTAGAGAGGAAACATCATAAACATTAATCTCCGTTCCACATGTGAGGCACATAGGGAACTAAGCCTCACCCAAATACTCCTTCCTGCTCTTCAACCCTCCCTTGAAGTGCCATTCCTGGAAGGCACTAAAGAGTTTCACACATCACCTCTACAAAACACCATGAAGTTTCATTCTCTAACTCCTGATACTCCAATTCCCATAGCAAACCTGTCACCTTTTCTTTACTTTAGCTTGTTGTTGGAATAGCAAAACTTGTCTTTATCATGGCTATAGCAAACAGAAAGAAAACAATTGAGTCTCTGAATTTATAGCATTGGATTTTTGCAGCCAGCCAACAGCATCCCTTCATGGATAAGCTCTAAGATCTCAGGTATCTCATGCATTCCCCTGTTTCCCTTAACAGCCTATATCTGTCCAAAGTAAAATCTAAGCCTCTCTCTCTCACACATCTCTTTACAGATGTGACTTAGTCAGCTCAAGCTTAACATGGAGAAGGAAGAGCTGCTTCTCCCATTCTTACCAATCACTGTGGGCAATATCCACAGCCTGTCTGCCACTCAGGCCCATAAAGTTGGAAACCTCTTCAGCTCAGGGCCCTCTGTCTATGCCCTCACAGTGAAACTCTAAGTCTTGCTGAGATTCTTTCTGCATCCCATTAATCTAAGCAACATATCCAGACTCCTATCTCTCAGCTGAATTGCTGCAACATCCTTTTCTCAAATCTTGACAAATACAGTCATGCACTGCTCATATCCACTCACAATTCTGCTGCAAAGATCGTTTTCTGAAAGTTCATTTTCTCAGGCTGTTGCTTTGACCATGTCATTCCTCTTTCTGTATTCCCTCGTCTGGCTCCATGTTATGTCATTACATCAGACATAAGCATCTCCAGCCTTCCATGGACCAGCAGAGGTGATCCTCAGCCTATGTGTCGTTTCTCAGTCAATAGCTCCCACCTCTGACCAATTCCTTCTCCAACTTATCATGTATCCTAGCATGAACCAGTTGCCTATTAGTATTCCCAGAGAGTTTTCAGTGCAAAAATCCCTCCTAAAACCTCTTTTTTTGCTTGATAGCTACAAAAGCCAATTACTTTGCTTCTGTACTAGTCCTGATCCTCTTCTGCTCTAGGATCCTCTTGGGACAGGACGAGGATCTTTTGTCAGAGAACAGGTTACATCTTCCAGATTATCCTGAGCTACCTGTACTGACTCTAACAACTGAGAGAGGCTCCTTCAGGGATGCATTTACTTAAAACAGCTAGCATTAGACACTTTCAAGGCATATATCAGTCAAGAGTCAGTAGAGCAAAGATTCCCTTATCTTGCCTTTTTCTCAGACTCACAATCCATGAAGGCCATCTTCTAGGAGGTAGAGTTGGGCTCAACTTTCCGTTATTAGTTGAGTCTGAGCTTCATCTGAGCTTGGCAATACTCTCTGCTGGTCAGTTTGGACAGTTTGGTGCTTTATATTTCTTTCACAAGCACAGAGTGTCAAGAGAAAAGGGAAGGACTTTGTCCTTGCTGCTTTTTAGAATAGAATCATAGAATCATAGAATGGTTCGGGTTAAAGATAATTTAGTTCCAACCCCGCTGCCATGGGCAGGGACACCTTCCACTAGACCAGGCTGCTCAAAGCACCATCCAACCTGGCCTTGAACAGTTTCAGGGTTGGGTCATCCACAACTTCTCTGGGCAACCTGTTCCAATGCCTCACCACCCTCATGGTGAAGAATTTCTTCCTTATATCTAATCTAAATATATCCTCTTTCAGCTTATAGCCATTATCCCTTGTCCTATCACTACATGCCCTTGTAAAAACTCTCTCTCCAACTTTCTTGTAGGCTCCCTTCAAGTACTAGAAGGCTGCTATAAGGTTTCCCCAGAGCCCTCTCTTCTCCAGGCTGAACAACCCCAATTCTCTCAGCCTGTCTTCATAGGAGAGGTGCTCCAGCCTTCTGATCATCTTTGTGGCCCTCCTCTGGACTCAATCCAACAGGTCCATGTCCTTCTTATGTTGGGAGCCCCAGAGCTGAACACAGTACTCTGGATGGGGTCTCATGAGAGAGGAGTAGAGGGGGAGAATCACCTCCTTCAACCTGCTGGTCATGCTTCTTTTGATGCAGCCCAGGATACGGTTGGCTTTCTGGGCTCCAAGCGCACACTGCTGGCTCTTGTTGAGCTTCTTGTCAACCAACACCCCTAAGTCCTTCTTCTCAGGTCTGCTCTCAATCCATTCTCTGCCCAGCCTGTATTTGTGCTTGGCCCCGACCCACGTGCAGAACCTTGCACTTGGCCTTGTTGAACTTCATGAGGTTCACACAGGCTCACCTCTCAAGCCTGTCAAGGTCTTTTGTCTGCTTTTTCCAACAGACATTACATGTATTCCATTCCAACTCCTGCTGTTATTCTTCCTTCTCCTCCTTTTGCCATTTTTGCAAGACTTCCAGACAGTAGCTCTTCTCAGTTCCATACATGCACTTCCACTTATGGTCAGAGCTCAGTCTAACCTTCTGTTACTTTTCTTTAGCCCCATCCTAACATACGGACAATATGCTTACTGCTGTTTCCTTACTTTTCTTTTTTAGATTCTCTTCCTATACACTACCCACTGATCATGTTCAACTTCTGGGGTATGCCATCAGCTACAAGTCTTGTCTCCATTTCACCAGTGCAACGTAATACAGAGTAAAGCTTTTGCTGGGTATTTCAGTACTTTTAGCAGATGAAAAAATAACAAAATACAGCTTTTAATCTCTAATATGACTTGAAATGCAAATAAAATTAATTTGGTGGACAATATCTAGTTGTATGAGTCAATTGTCTTAAAGTGGTTCAGTACTCAAAAATGAAAGCTCCTACTGATTTGGATGCTGGGGCAAGTGCTAACATCTAAATTTCCACAGCATCTAATGTTCTGTGCCTATTACTCACCTTGTGTTGGTCTCTTTATTTGCTTGAAGGCCAAAATTCAACTTCAAGAAAAATAATCTAAGAAAATAATCACACAGATGTATAGAAAGGTACATAAAATCATCCGTGACAAAAAAAATGTAAATCACAACACTTGTAATTTATTTTCTTTTCTTTCTCCTCCCCTTCATTTCTAAGGCATAAAAAGAATTAAAAAAACTGTAAAACAACAACAACAACAACAAAAAAAACCCCAAACCTGGCATAGTTATCATTCATGTTGATGTCAACAGCCCTACATAGACAGGTAACAGGAAAATACCACCCCAGGGATCCTATTCATGGTGCACAGCAGGGCCCTGTCTGTAATTACCGTGGCCTAGTTATTTCTCAGGGAAAAAAGTCCAGCACCAGATCCTTTTTTTTTCTTAATAGGTGAAGTTGAACCTAAAGCACTGTAATTTTAATCAAATCTTTCCCATCTGTGTGTAGTGTCTCTGAGAAGTTGAAGATTTAAGTGTATGTTGTAGGGTTTGCTGAATAGTCCCAGCGGGGGGAGAAAGGGCAGAGAGATGGTAATTATGTTACACTTAAAGGTATTTCTGTTGCCAAGGAAGGGGTTTTTTTTTTTTCCCTTTCTCTCTCTGTCTCTTTTCCCCATTCCCCTAGTGAGGGTTAAAATGATGTCATAGATAGAAAGGAAATACTGCAGTGGAATAGAAGGCAAAGCCAGAGTGAGAGGGGGATACGATAAAGCAGCAGTTTATAATATGTCCATGAATTGTTTAAAAAAAAAAGGTTTTAAGAAGGATGATGAAGTAGATTGAGGTGGTATATTCTGCATCGCTTCTTTTCCCCAGTGAAGTCTCATACTCAGAAATCCTGTGTAAGAGCTTATAGTGAATATGTTGCCTTTAGTATTTTTAATTTCTAATCTCTCATCCCTCTTTATCAGGAGATTACATAGTTTACATTACAAGTCTGCTGTTGGTGCCATTTGAGTCGAATCATACAATTTTGCAATTAGGGCAAAATTTAAACAGGAGAAGGATCAGACTCCTGTATGAGATGTTTCTGTCTAGCAACTACTTGGCCATAAAAGAATATTAAGGAAATATGTCCTTTAGATCTTTTCAGGAATGAACAGAAGTTGAGTAACTGACAGCTAATACAAAAAGCTTATCCAGAGAAGGGCTCATTTAGCTGTTATAGTTTTAAAACAACAACATGCTTAAAATCAAGCTGGTATGTGCTTGTATGCTTAAAACAAGTGCTATCAAAATATCATGTTATTTCTTTAAGTTATGGTTTTCTGTTTTGATCTGTTGCCACTCTGGTTTCTAGACAATACCAGCATAACAAGGGTGATGCTTAGTGTTCAGCTGTTGCTTATAATCGAACGGTTTCTCCCCACTGGTTAAGTTATGCATATATTTGGGCAGCCAGCCTGCAGCTCTAGAGCCAGTCAAATGTCAGCTCTCATTCCCATGGCATGTCCTGTGAGCAAGAGGGTAACTGTGTTCATGTAGAGGTTAGTAATAATGCAAATAACTGGATATCTCAAACGTTCAGTCTAGATAACAGAAACAGCAATTGTGGTATCTGCCTTAACATACTCACTCCCAAGGAAAGTATGATAAGATTCTGTATTTACTGAAAGTGGACAGTTAATTAATCCCCAAGTTACTGACTGATCAACTCCAGTACCACAGATCCACTCATGTGGTTTTATGTCCTATCTCTTTGAGAGGGTGCAGTGTGAAATACCAGTACCAGTTTGTGTCCACAGCCTTTGAGTTGCCTTGTGTAGCAGTCTGGGCATGCTTTCATTAATGTTAGATCAAAATAAATTGTAAAACAGAAATAGCAACATGAACAACAACATGAGCAACATGGAGCAATTGTTTCTTTCAGTCTACAATTTTCCAAGATATGCAGGAAGATCTCCTCTTGATGTCTACCTTGCTGAGGTGTCTCTGAATTGTGATAAGATGCCAAAGTTCAGAAGTGCAGACAATCCAAATATGTGGTCAATACTTCTCAACTCCAGAAAGGATGGGAGAAATAAAAGAAAGAATTTATTTTTAAAAAAAAATCATAAAACTGCAAAGTATAGGAACATTTAGATACCTTTCTAACAAAAAGCCAAAGTCTCCCTTTCACTGAATTTATATTCATTGGGCCTCATTACATTCTCAAAAATCAAGTATCATTTACAACGTAGAAGAAATAAGGAAAGAAGGAAGATGAAGAAATAAGGGACAAAGGAAGATGAAGAAATAGTTTTGCTTTTTCAATGAAAGTTTCAGGTCATTTAAACAGTTTTCTGTTCTGACTCACAATTACCTTGTGATAAATTTCACTCTACACCAACCTCTCTGTTCTTTGTATATGCATGCTCCTGATTGCTGTTAATTTAAGAAAATATTTTTAATTCTAACATGATTAATAACACAGCAGTTTTACATAATATATATGTGCATTTGTATATAGCAAGCATACAAAAATAGTAATTTCAAAATTTATTCTTATTGATTAACTCTTCTAAAACCGTTACTTATCATCCAAGACAACTTTAGACAGAGAAATACATGATAATGCAACATTAAGATTGTCAGTATCAGAGCGAAGGAATGCAAAAGTTAAGAGTTTAAAGTAGTGGATGTTCAATGTTAATATTTTCTCATTTTTTATTATCCATAAATAGTAATAATAGTAAGCTACATGTCCAATAAGAACAACTGGAGTGGAAAGATACCATCCAACAGATAGCTGAGATGATAGGAGTTTTTAAGAGCCCTATTCTTTTCATTTCCTGACCTTAATTTTAACTTAATTATTTACTTAGTATAATATCAACAAAGAGGTTTTGCATTGTCTAAATATTTCAAATAAAATACATGAAATTAGCAAATGAAGAAAAGAGTGAGTGCTGCCTTCCTGAAGACACAGAAATATTTCTGGGATTATATGTGTGCATATGTCTGTAAAACTTACACAGGCTTTGGTACAATATTATTCCACAAATATTCTACTATTCAATATGAACCATGTTACCGGACTAATTATATATATGGACTGTCAGGACAATACTGCTCAGCTTTATGCACTTGGCAGTGATATATTCATTGGAGTGAAAAACATTCATTGAAGTTCTATAGAACTGTTTAATGGTGGCTATGGTTCTTCCCATAGGGCTTGAAGAGTAACATTTACATGAAAAGAGTCTCTGGCAACTGGAGACAAAGACAAGCTGAAATTCTGTCATGGCAAATAGGGCCTGGCAGTAGATTGAGGTGCTACATAGGAAAAAACCCCCTCAAAACTCTTTCCTAAATAGCTGAAAAAGGTGGCAAAGATTTTTAGCGATCAGCTCCCCTGTTGATGGAGACTAATTTCCTTGCTCTAGTCGACTTGTGAAGCCAAAGGAAAGTTATGGATTTTCTAGTTGCAAGACCACTTGGTCCCAGTTTTTGCTTTCACCTACCCTTTCTGGAGGTTCCTCAAAATTAGCACAGCCATTTTGCTAGATTCTCCTTTACCCTGATCGGACCATTTTGAAACCGGGCTGAAAAAAATTCAAGAGGAATTTTTCACAGAAAGCAAAACTGGCACAAATATGTTGGAAGACTTTTTGGTTTAGGCTTAGTTTAGGTTTGGTTTTGGCTTAGTTTACTTGGTTGCTGTTTGTATTTATCAAAATATCTCTGGTGGACTAGATCACTATGGTTTAAGAGCCAGAAGAAAGAAATAACAATTGATTTGCCACTGTGGCTGGTACCAAACACGGATTTTCTAGATATATCTTGTTTATGGTAAGTTGCTCCCTGTCTATAAACTTAGGGACAGTAAGGGCTGAAATACTTTAATGTTTAATTTAATGCTGAAGTAGGCAAAAAGTAGACTTTTTATTCATTATGCCAGTTTAAGATTGGGTTTCATTTTCCCATAGAGCCTCATAATTATAATCAGACTCCTATCCTGTTGAATCAATTTACAATTAATACAGTTGCAACCTGCTGCTTACTTCCATGTTGTGTATCTTGCTCTTCCAAACCAATACAAGTGAACATATATTAGTGCCTGAGGGAACAGAATTTCCAGTTTGCATTTTAATGCAGTGGATTGCTTTATGGAAACTTGCAGACAACCTGAAAAAAAGTTATAGGATGGAAGTAAATATGCATCAAATGTAATATTCACAGCCTAAGTTGTATTTCCTGCCCTGTGAGTACCAGGAATCATGTCTCCCACCCTCTGTGTTTCTGTCAGCAATCAACACCATTTACAACACATGCTGTATAGAGAAAAATTACATTACAATGATAGTTGATCTCTGTTATGACATGTATCTTCATGGCTACAGAGGGGAGAGATAACTCATCACTGAAATAGCCATGAGTGATATATCTGTCTTTCCTCATAAGAAGTGTCATAATAGATATTGGCCCTTATGTACTACCTATTTACAAAACCACTGTTCTTCAGAAAAAGAAAGTTATTTATAAAGTCTAAGAAAATTAAAGCCCAGAAACATAACTAGAAGAGGAATTTTTCAACCCTGTACAACTTAAGGAAGTCTGAAGTTTGCTGTTACATGACATACCTAAAACCAGCCCTACATCTAAACATTAACATGTGACAGCATAATGTTGCATTCGTACTTAGAAATAAATGCACATGCTGTGTGGAATATACACCAAAATGTTATCTTTAAAGAAATTTATTATAGCTAGCCTGTTAACGGGTGAGGTAAGAATATGCTGTCTACAAAGACGATTCCACATGACCTCCAATAAAGCCTTTATAACATTGTAATCTGTCACATATACTACAGAATGACTGTCTTCAAAACAGCTGGAGAGGATTGAATTTTGGCCTGCTCTCTTATGGAATAAAAGAAACCCCTCCCATATGCCTGTCAGTCTCTCTTTGCACCTTTTCAAACCACTGGCCAACTGCACCTACATTTGAAAGAGTAAAACTTTTAAAGATAATTCAATTCCTAGAAGTTTTGTGAAAATCAGTGGCTGAAGAAGAGAAGTCCCTCATGACTTCCCATTCAGGAACAGCAGGGAGAACTTGGCTATTATCTATTCCTCTTGGCAGTAGCCAGCCAGCCAGCCAGCATGTGCACACAGTGAGTTTGCCATACAGGTTATCTGAAGTCTGCAGGGGTATTGCAAGGGGAAACCTGGGGCTTCACTAGGGTCTGGTGACACCCAACAAGCGCCTTAGGAAACCTGGCCTTGCACGTTCTGCTACTCACAGACAATTTGATTTTTTAAAAATAAAAACATCTTCTGTGTCTCTCCAATTCTACAGTCAGGGCTGTTCTAAAGTCTTCCTTTGCCTTGGGCAAACTTCTTTCTAAGAACTTCAATTCATGGGTTTTATGGCCAGAAGGGAATTTCTAAAAACCTCGATCTCCTAGCTTGACCTGCATAACACAAGTCACAGAATTTTATCTCATAGTTCCTGCAGGATTATGCTCCTTTTCTATGTAAGTGAGTGAACTATATTGAATTTAATAAATCTAAGGAGTAAAAAGATTTCGAGATGAAGGATTATTCTCATCTCCTGGCTAAGAACCCTATCCAGCAAAGGGCTCAGGAACTGGAAAAATCATATGAATTCAGTAATAGTATGTGTGAAATTAAGCCGTTATTTATGTTCATCAGTGGATCTGGACTAAGCTTGTTATGGATTGCTAGGGGGTTAGGCAACCAAATTCAGTTCTGATCTATAAAGCTTCATCCCCCTACATTGCAGTGACTTTGGTCATCAGTCTGAAAAACTCAAGTCATGACATCGCTGTACAAATGCCAAGTTTTTCAAACTCTTCAGAAGATTATTGGTACACCAGGTAACTGCTACGTAAGATTATGAAACATTGTCTAAAGTGACAGATAAGTCTGTAATTCTCAAAATACTCTTCTTATATGTGCTGGATTTGATTTTTATTAAGAATAATGACATATTCTGCTATTTTATTTCACTTGCACCCTGAGATATTGTTTTCACCATAAGATACAAATCACAATCAGCTGAAATACATACTGTTCAAGCTGTAAACCTATAGAAACTACTACAAGGTAAATTAAACAAATTCATATGTTCAGATTTTGTTACCTGTTAACTCCTCTGATTTGTCAAAGTAAAAACATTGCTTCCTGATAAAATATCCATAAAATGTAAGTGTGAACTACTCTATTTCCCCTTAAATAAAAATAAAATTTATAGTTTAAGATTATATATACAAGTGCATATAAGTATCTAAACTTTACTTTGTAGTTTAATATTTATATAACTAGCCACTTTTGAATACACTTATATGTATGATTTTTCCTAGACAAAATGGATATTACAGTGAACATAACTTTTACTAAGTTATGGATTGTTCACTTTACATAAGAAAAAAATGTATGAAGTTGTAACCACCTACATAGTGAAAATAGTAACTCTTTCTTCCTTTCTCCCTCTAAAACACAACCCAAGTCATTAACCTTTTTAGAAAATTCAAGAGTTTTGTTTCTCACCTCAGCAGGATTTTAAGAAAAACATTCCACACTCAACCCAAAGAGACACTTTTTTATAATCTCTTGAAATTGTTTTTGAATGTTGGTTGCACCTTGTCTTGTCTATGCATTTTGATACATACCTTTTGCAAAAACATGCTATACCAAGCCACTGTATATGGAGATAATTAAATGTTTGGGTTAGGAGGCACTCAAAATATACCTGTGATATTACACCATGTCAGTATGATTCTTAGGCTGTGATGTGTATTATTGGTTAATTAAGGCATGGGAAATAATATATATGAAGATATGTCTTCTTTACTTCCAATGAAATAAAAATTTCAAATCAATAGCATCTGTCTTTTTTCGTTTGTATGTCAGAATGTAATTGGCTATGGTTGGGGTTTGTTGCCTTTATTACTTTTAATAGCTGTACAGCCACTGATTGCCCAAGCTGATGGTTAATTTAATTTCTGTCAATACAATATTGGGGCTGTCTGCATATTCAGGCCATGATTAACTGCAGCAGAGTCCATAACAGTAGTGTTATTATTACTGCATTTAACTACCTCTCGGGAGAAGACAAATTAAATTATGTTGAAAATGCTGTTGATTATCATTACGGACTTATTTGTAGAGCACAATTACTGATCTGTTGTAAAATAAATCAAATTTTTTATCATCTTGGTATAAATTAAATGTAATGTAGGCGAATGGAGAGTGGTTACTGAAAGAGTTCAGGCAGCTTTGTATAAGTCAACCGAGCACTGAATTAAAATAATAATCACAGATGAACATGATATTATATTTTAATAACAAGCTACTTCATGACCAAGTGTGCCTCATAGATTATGGGACTTCAACAATAAAAAAGCAAACTTAAAATGCTTTATGTGCTGTTGACTTTTAAACAAAAGGTTGAGGCCTTCGTATAAATTATTTTATACTGTTTCTACTACACAAACTAGAAACACAGTTCAAGTAACAAATTTAAGGCACCATTTAAAAAATATAATTACACTAATAGCTTACCTATGACAGTACTTTAGCTCTCCTCCTCCCTCTATGATATACTTATCTCTGCCATACTGCATTAGTACCTTATGGAA
This sequence comes from Gavia stellata, assembly GCF_030936135.1. Classification (NCBI taxonomy): domain Eukaryota; kingdom Metazoa; phylum Chordata; class Aves; order Gaviiformes; family Gaviidae; genus Gavia; species Gavia stellata. The sequence continues at coordinate 16,351,162 of NC_082600.1, forward strand.
TGTGGGGCTTTACTGATAACTTCAGTGACAACAAAATATGTACAACATACTTGCAAATATTTAAGTACATTGAACGCTCACTATTAAATGCCCCTTAAGCCTACTACTTCAGAAAGGGCTAGGCACTTACTTACTGATTCATGAAGACAAGTGTGAGCAGGTATAAATGAGTCTTATCCTGCCCTCTCCATAGATAAGTTATCCAGCTTCAGTCAGGTTTCTTCAGACCATCAACAATGCCAGGAAACCAAGAAGAGGTAATATAAGGGATACATAAGTAGAAGATGCCCCCACTCTCTTTCCACCCCAGTTAACAGAGTTCAGCCTGAATCTCTCTCTCATGGGACTGGTTCCTCAGCTGTCGTGTATATTGTATCTCCATCAGCTTCAGCAAGATTCTGAAAATTAACATCAACTAGGGATCTGCTTACAGGGAATTGTACCACTTACAGGTGTCCTTACAACTTACACTTGCCCAGCTCAACCATTCCTCAACAATCTCTGATGCAAAACAGGCCTTACTATCTACAATGCATTCCAGCATTCCTTACACAGAAAAAAATCCCATTGGCATCCATGCACATTTTGCTTACAAAGAAGCCACATGAAAAGCCTCAGGATAAGCCATTAGGGTAGATGTCCCTCAACTTTAATTATAAAATTCTACTTCCAATTTTTCCAAGCATGAACACTTTGGTCTACAATCATTCACGCTTTCTTTTTCTGCCTCAGAGTTACCTCTTCTCTATCCTCCCTACATTTTCAGCAAGAGTCACTCAGTCATTCCCATGAATGAACTAAATCCACACTAAGAGTACTTGAGCCCCACAGTTCCTGACATGCCAACTCCTCTGAGTTTTTGTTCCCAGCACACTGAGATTCTAACTGTATTAGGCATGCCCAGAGCTCCATGACACTCCGGATATGCTAATCACATCCATTACACTTCAAGCCTTGCAAAAGCTCATGTACAGCTCCAGAGTATACAAGTAAATTACGTCTGTAAAGCACCCTTTGGCCTAGCAAAAATATGATGGGCAGTGAGCCACAAGTTCTAGTTGCAGCTCTTCATCTGACGTTAATAATTCTGTGCACTACATAACCCTTATTATGCAGCAAGGCCTCATTAAGAAAGAGACAAGTATCATTTGCCATATTTTGCAGATGGATTAACTCAGGAGCTGTCATTTGTGGTGCAGCAGGAATCAAACCCCAGGTTTTTAACAGAGCAGACCCAAGTTGCACACTGTTAGCCAAGCTGCATTTCAAATCTATGTGTTTGTCTGTGCTCTCCGCAGTTACCAAACCACATTTCCACACAAAGCCGGAAGCTGAACCAAGAAATCTTGTCACTGCTGATAAATATATGAACATTAGCATGATTTTGCATGACAGCAGTTTTCTTTCTTCGTTTTCTCTTGTTTAAAGACATGAAAAATGTCATACAAAAGTCTGTCTTTCAGTAAAACAGCAATAAAGGTAATTTGGAGAAGTGTCTTAATTAGATGATCACAGGATTCAAAAAGTGAAACTGCTCAGACTGCTCTCTGCTCCCTTGTACAAAATGTAAAAGCAGTGAATGGAGATACAAGACATTAAAGTTCGTTCCCTGGTGTTTGTACCACAGGGTTGAAATCTAGAGAAGCTGAGGTCTGTTCTTCACTCTGCTATAGACTTCCTTTGGTCATGGCAAGGTATCGCTATCATAATTCAAACTCTTCTTGCTATTATTTGTCTTAAAAATACATCATTACTTTCCTACTTTCTTTCGGCTTGCTTTACTGGCCTGAAAAGCTCACTTTTAGGACGATTTAAAATGAGAAAGTGTGTCACACAGCCTGTTCATTTAAACCATGCATATCAGCATCACAGCCATCCACAGAATTGCATATAACCAAAAGGGTTTTTTAAAAATCTTTAACCATTAGCTTTACAGTACATGAAATTCTACTAGGCATTTCAGACTACTGTAAGAAGGAATGGGCCCTGCCACATAGAATTTATAATATAATTTCAAATGTGAAACAAAACAAGGGTTAGCAAAAACAGAATAAGGGCGAGATTTTAGCTGTACTTTGAGGAAGAAAATATATACTGCAGAAGGAAATAGAAAATGTGCAGATATAAGCTGTGCTTAAAATATTCTCAGAATCCATTATGAAAAAGGGTGATAGACTCTGAATGAAAGGAAGTTGCTAGCGAGCTTTCCATAATATGTGAGGAAAATACTTTTGTTCAGTTTATACTAGCAGCCAAATGATGTTCAGTTTTCAATGTTGACTTCCTTAATGTTTCTGCTTTAAAAACAAGGACTTGTAGAAAACTGGTCCCGGAAAGCCTTAACAGATCATGGGGATAGAAACAACATGTATAGTACTAGGTTTCCTATGTGCACATTCATGCAGAAAAGGCAAGTCAATCAAAAACAGTGTTTATTTTTTAACCATTATTTCTGTTTCACTCACTGCTTCCCTCATCCTAAGATGGTGATCTGTATTACAACAGAGGTCAACTGAAGCTACACCAGTCAAAGGTTTTTAAAAAAAGCATTAACGGTTTCAGTGTGTATAGATATGTTCCCACCAGCTCCTACTGTTTAAACTTCTTGATGTTCACTTCCAATACAACAAATTAACACAAAAATTGACTAAAGTCCGCTCATGCGATGTTGACAGAAAAATGTGTGAAATCATACATGCAAAAGAAAATGAACTCAATACAGCCTTTCACATTTTTTTAAGAGGTAACCAATGTGAGATTTTCAGAAACAGAAATATAAAAGAATACATCACTACTAATAATCCACTTGATCAAAGATACATATACCTGTAAAAAGCACACTAGCCTGCAGTAAATGGTACCTATATGTTCTCTTAACAATGAATGCTTCAACTGAAATAACTGTGCTATTTCAATAGTTATGCTCAGTATGGGTGAAATGCACTCCACGAAGGGGGAACTCTGAAAGGATCCCGATACAGTAGTGGAGGGCACTGAGCTTATTTGATGTGACACACTCCATTCATCTTCATGAAAGTTTCAAACTCATGAGATACAAACTGATGTCTATTGTCATTACTGGCAAACTATGAGGTGTAAACACTGTACACAGCTCCCTCACAAACATGAAGCAGGATGATAGTTTTGATGGCACTGATGGATGGTGTCCTTACGGCCAGGGGAAGGAGACTCACATCAGCACTGACACTGTGGGATCCATCAGCTGTCTTCTTTAAAACAAAGCGGATCACAGGATAGTACCAGCGCACAAACAGATAACAATGCTAAGATTTCATTCACTCCTCAGGAACAAAGCCAAGATAGTTTGGTGACTGCTCACAAGATGCCAACTGTGAAGTACAAGGATGAACTGTCCTTCAGTATATGATTATGCCTTATAATTATATCTTCCATATATGATTAATATATTCTACACATGATTAATCGTATTATGGTATGATTATGAACTGACCCCCATATTTGATCATGCTACAATAGGTAGACCTCTCCCATGGTACTCACATGGGGAAAAAAACTAATGTGACTGAAAGAACAGTTGCACACAGCTTGCTGTATACTTCCATATAAAACATACCTAACATGTACATCTTCAGTCTCTTGCATCAGAAATACTTATGGATGAGAAACAGGAGGCTTCAGCTTAAGTTGGGCAAGAGAGGTAATGTGGCTGGGTAGGAAAAAACTACTTCAGTAGCCAGCTAAGTTATTACCCTCATTAACTGTCAAAGCAATCTATCTGCTCTTGTCAAAGCAAAGCCATCTAGGAATCTTCTCAGAGCTTGTTCAGCCTCAGGACAGACTTTCAGCATCATCTTTAGAAATCTTTAGAAAAACACATACAATATCTTTAGCTATCTGCATCCGCCTTCCCTTGGACCTCTGCATACTCAGATACAGCTTTCTTAATTACAGCCTAATAGCTTTCTTAATCATTCCAAGTTATAATGAATAGCATCACGGAATAGAAGTAGATGGCAATATAATATGTGGCACACTGACAGAACTGAAAGCAACTGTTAAGGAAGGGTATAATTACCCATATTTCACAGATCTGTAAAATGAGGTGCAGAGGGGTAACATCTTTCCCCGGACACAGGGAAACTGTGGCAGAGATAGAAGCAGTTGTCTAGCGTTTACTCCTGTACTATCCTACTGTGTTTTGAAATGTGGAGTAAATGAGACATTACCATAAAATATGCTGTAATCATGATTTTGATTAAACCCCAGATCATGTTAAAATACTGGATTAAGCTCAGTATTTTAAAAACAAATACATCCATTTCAATAATAGAGGGACAGGCTGAGCATTTTGTTTTATGTACTCTAATTAGAAATACATGCTTCGTTTATCATAATACTCTCTATAGGAGATCAAGGTGCACAAGAGATTTCAGTCTGACATCACTACATGACTAGGTTGGGAATAAGTACTTTTCTATAAATTAAACTCAGCCCTTTAATAGAAGAGGGCAAAAATTGTCTATAGGGATGAGTAAATTACTGTTATATCAGTACACTTCTTACCTGGTGTGTGACTTTTAGATTCCTACTTTTTAATTCTTCTTAGGAAATATTTTCACCTGGCTGTTAGATTATATTTTCATCTTTGATCAGGTAGTTCCAGACTGCATGTTATAATGAAAATTATGCTTTTCCAGGGCAACCTTATACAAGCCACTCAAATGCCTCCATTTGTTAAGTCAATAAGAAGATTGTTGTAATTCTCTGTTGGACCAGTAGCTGTAGATTCAGTTATATGTGGGAGATGATAAGTTACTAACGCCTGTAAAACTTCTTGTTCAAACAGTATTCTATGCTACTCTTGGAAACCAAACACTTTACCACTTACCCAGTGAAAATGTATCTGTTCAATCTTGTAAAATAATCAGATACCTTTATAGCATATTTTGTGTACTATGCAGCTAATTAAAAAGACTCTTTCTGTAAAACACATGGTCTGACCTGAAGCCTACCCTTGCAGTTTTAATACTTCAGACAATTATGTTATTATTTTCTAGGGTGTGCTATGTAAAACCTTTTGAATATTTGTGTCAGATTAACTTAGCTGTTTGTCACAAATTGGAACTGATGTGTCATTTATCTTATGAAGGTAAGTGCTAAGGAAAGATTTCATTCAGATAAAATATTTCTTTCCCACTATTTTTTCCATAAAAAGGAATGTTTTATTTGCTAATATCTGACCATTAATCAAGTTCTAAATAATAAAATATTGTTGAAAACTTGTGTACATGCAACTTCCAAAGTGTTTCCACAGTGAAGATCATTTGTTTTGCCAGTGTTTTTTGATCTGATTATTTGGTTAGGTAGTAAATTTAAATTTACTATTTTTAATAATTTCTCAAAGTTATTAAAAACAAAACATCAACACCTTGTAACCAGCAAATCAAAAGAAAGCAAAATGTCTATTTGAGATATTCTGAGGCAAACATAGGACTTGTTTCAAGAAGATGTTGACGTGGGTCTAATGATGAAAAATCCAAGCTCCCCAAATTTAATGACATGGTAACACTCTCTCAGGTGGCAATATGGTCAGGAAAGGATCCACACTGCTTCATATCCATTTTAGAGCTATATACACCATGCTAAATCAGCCCTGTATCTATCTTTTATATTAACTTACCCTGATTCTTATTTTGACTAAACCAGAAAAAAATGCAAAAAATACAGCAAAGTTGTCAATAGAAGAAAAACAAAACAAAACAAATCCCCAACAAGTTAAGGAATAGACTTTTCTTATTGTACTCTGTCAAGCTAAGAACTTAATGTATTCTCTACAGTATTTTTCAACCTGCAGATTCGTTGTATTTCTTATGAAACCACAGCAACGAGGGCCAAAACACTTAGAATGTCTGTAAGACTAGTGCCTAGAATAAAACACACAACACAAATACCAGATATTAATCAGACTCTTGAGTCTGCGGCAGGCTTGTTGAACAAAAAAATCACAGTTATGCAGAGAAGTTACAGGTTGTTTTAATGTTCTGTGGTCGTTCCAGGCTCAATGTGAAATACAAAGGCAGAGTAGGCACACTATTTGGAGCCATTGTGTACTAAATAACTCATATTACCTCCTTTCAGCTTTTAAAAGGCATAATTAGACAAGATTAGTCTAGTACTTCAGCTGAAACCTGGGCCAGTTCTGGCTGAAATTTTGACTAGTCTGCAACAACACGTTTTTAACTGACTCACATTACACTCATTTTATAAGCGTGACTGAAATTTCCATCAGAAACGTCCCCCATTCTCTCTCACAAAGAAAGTGTACTTGCTGCACATGTTCAAGAAGTGCAAATAGCAGAGCAAAAGTATTTGCTACCAGACTTATTTGATAGTTTCCCCATGCCTTAGCATTAAATAAACCCCTTGAGACATAAGAAGTAAAAATTGTGAAAGCCTAGATTAACAGTACAATTTAAGCTGTTTGTGTGCGTGTGTTTTTTATTATTACCATTCTTGTTGTTGTTGTTGTTGTTATTTACTGATCTAGTGACATTTTGAATTAATTCTTGACCCATTCCATGGGTATCGCTGGTTAATATGAAAACATATCAACTGAATAATCTTAGTCCTTTAAGGGTATGCAGGAAAAAATGTATGCTCTATGCCCAAAGTCTTCATTCTCTTGCAGTTAATGCATAAGCAACAGACCTGGGAGCAGAAGGTTCATGTCTCTGATCCAGATCATCAGGCTTTATATCTGGTTTTCTCAGGTTAGTGTCTCAGAAAATCAGTACTTAAAATATTCTCATGTTTTTGTTTTTTCTTATTGCCAATTACAAACATTTTGAATGCTTTCTCCCATCTTACTCAGATTAGCAAAACCCAAGAGAATACATCCTGACAGACATATTCTCTCTCTTCCACAGAGAGTTCTGGTTTTTTCTGACCAAGATTGAATTATGATTTTCTGGACAGTTACACTGCAAGGGCCATCCCTACTGCTTTCAGTTTCTCTAAGGAAGAATCTAATTGAAATACAAACAAACCCACAAAAAACTCATCAGAGGGAAAGAGTATTACAAGGAGCAAACAAAGGAGAAATTGTTACAAAGGCAGAATGCAACAGTAGATTGTTTCCTGCATAGGTGAAGAAGTTGACTTTGAAGCAGTATGTTCATGGGCCTGACTTGTGATATCAGGTGAGGATCCCCTTGACATGAACTTCAGAAGTATTCACCACACCCTGTGCTACAGGGATTTTATTATTTTGAGACTCATTTTCTTAGTACGCTTTTGAACATGATATCCTAAATGATCGAGTACACTGAAATCAATTGATGAAAAATGCTAAAGATAGATATAAATTTTATTATAAAGGGCACTGAAAATGAGGTTGAGCTGCTTTAAATGCAGATATGTGTTCCTAGCTAGTCTAATCGATCCCATATAATACATGTAATTGCAACTTTATATCTTATTATTGTCTCCACAGGGGTTTTGTGGAAACAAGATTCTACACATTATACATTTCGTATAATAACACACAAACATTAAATTATGTTTTTAAAGAATACAAACATGGAAGCCTTAGTGAAAAATGGGTGGCATTCTTTTTCATGGGAAATCTTATTTGTAGGCATGCAGCCCAAGGACTTGTTTCCCCAAAATAACACACAAAAATGTTCAACTGCCTTTGATCAAAAGAAAACCAACTCATAGTAATCCCTGTTAAGTAGAAAAGTATAGCAGACAGTGAATATATGTGAAGGACTAAATTAGAGAACCAAGCTGAGGAATGATTCAAAACTGAGAATCTGTTGTGGCAAAATGAATCCTTAATTTAAAATGCCACATCAGAAAAAAACCCTTCCAAAATCATTGGGTTTTTAAAATATCTTGCACTAATTCAGCAAGGAAATAGAGGGATGAAAAATTATAAGAAATATTGTTAAATTCCATCGCCTTCAGTAGGATTCAGGAAAAGAATATGAAGGTGTTTAGGTGCTGTGACACCTAAATGTGGAAGTTAGCTGTAAATTATTTCAACAATCTGGTGCTTCTTACATAAGATCCAGGAACCTTATCCAAGCCACAAAACAAATCTAGCAATTTTGTTGCTCACCATGTTTGTGCCCTTTTAAATAATTGTAATTATTATTCACAATAAATTTTTACTCAACTATTTTTCCAGGTATTCTGACACCAATAAGCGCATGAGATGCTGATGAGCACTATGTGTATTTTACTCTTTTGATAAACCAGTGCCGTGGAAGGTCTATGCAAACAGAAACTACAATGTGTTCATTATCATAGGCTTCAATATTTCACTAACAATATGTGACTTGCTTTGGCATTGTAGGCCAAAAGCATACTGTAGTTTAATATTTTCAATAAAAAAAAATAAGTAGCTTCAAAGGCTACTCTGTGATATTGGTTCTGGTTATCGTCTTTGCTTCAGATTATTTCCAATTTACAAAAACTATTTTTTCTAGTAATACATTTTTAATATTCCATTTTACTTTAACTACGTATCTGCTGATCTAGATTCACGGATCATCTTTAGACAAAAATATTCCTTCTTGATTTATTATCTTCCACAGTGAAAATAATTTTGTGATTAATTACTCTCGCTGCTAAAGAGTATCCAATTCCTTGTCATCTTCTGTCCAGCTTCAGCTATCAACAGTTTGAGTTTTTGTTCTAGTTCTACCTAACAGATCAAAAATTCCTGTCATGTTTTCCGAACAGATATGTAAAATAGTGTGAACAAGTTAAACTTTACTTTCTGTAGGAGGTGTCTTTCATTATGTTAATCATTCCTGTAGTGTGTTTTTTTTCTCAAGCTCTCCATATTTCAATATTCTTTGTAATAATGAATATCAGGAATGGGCACATTATTCCAGTAGCTATTCCTTATGTATGAAATATATAAAGAATCTGTTCCCTTATTTCTAAAAAATTCTTCAATATTTGCCCCTACAGGTGCCATTAACCTGTCAGACCATGGCACTGCATTAAGAACATGAGCACATCTGAATATTCACCAATAAATCCTCTCTGGAGTTGTTTCTCACACAAAAATTTTGTCCTACACTTCTTTGTTCCTAGATACACAAGACTACCTTTGGCCATTGAAATGGAACTTGTACGTAACTTTTACACGTTTTTTTTTTTTTTCCATTTAAACAAAATTGAAATGCTTAATTAGAAAATTTTACACTTTACTCTTTCACTCTAGGCAGTTGACTAACAGCTTAAAATATGTAGAAGTAAGCTAGTTTTCTTTTTCCTGGGCCCAAAATCATGTTCAGACTTTATCTACTGGCCTGAATGTAGATGTATGTATTTCTCCCTCCTGAATTCTTTTTCTCCTACATCATACATGAAACTAGTTTGTTATCTCCTTAAAGAGCAGGACAGTAATTCAACTCTGCCATGTTTGGGCACACAGATTGTCTGAAAAATGTCATGAAGGTTGTAATGCTATTGTTAGGAGAGTAAAAAAGTGAAAAAAAGTTTTGTTTCCAGAAGACTATCCTAACAGTAGTGTAGCAACTGTGCTTTATTCTCAAAAATTTAATACAACATGAGTTATATATTCCTGCCTACAAAGAATGGCCTTTCTCCTCTCTCTCAAGGCTTTTTGGGCAATAGGGGTTGGCTGGTCAGAAGGTTACAGAACTCAGAAGAGGTCATCTGATAAAAACTTTTCAAGGAAGAAGAAAAAGGTCAGGTCAGTGGTTCATATAGGAGATACAGCTTTTAGTCAAATAATGGTCCTCTTCCCACCACAAGCCACAAACTGAAAACAACAATAAAAAAAAAAGACTGCCAGCCTTATTGGTCCCAAGGGATGTCAATGTCTTCTCAGACCTTCTGATGGCAGGTTGCTTCTGACTGTAATGGCTATCATATGAACATTTATATGCAGAGGTCTAAATGTGGAGGGTCTGTCACAAATTCTTTACACCTTATTTGAATGTATTTAGTGCACCACTGTGAGGCTTCTGGCAAAAGGCATGATTTTGGGCTAAGAACATCTTGCAACCTCCCATAAGCCACCATTTTTTCTGAAAAAGTCCATTACTTAAACACTGGTTTTGATTTTCTACCACTGCAAGCCCTTCAGTAGAGCATGTCTTTTACAAAGAGTTCAGTGATCCACATTTCAGCATTACCTTTAATTATTATGGTTACACATCATCTCTTGGGTCATCGCTTTGAGAATATCCATCCTTTTTTGGGTGCCTTCTTCAGTTAGTTACAGATAGACTCTTGTGAACTGAACAGCTGTAAAGCAGAATGCTGTCGATAAAAGGATTTGAAAATAGTCATAAGCCACAGAGAATATTTTTCTTGACTTTGGAATTTTTTTGGTAAATTTGCCAACCTCTAATGCAGAGAACATCTGTGTTAGTGGAGTAACAGAAATTTCAAAAAACTTACTTATTATTAGTTATGTTTCATGAAGATAAAGTTGTGCTTCACTAAGTCTGGAAAAACAGATACAGAAATGGTAGCCTGGTACACCATGTAAAGAATAATGCAGAGATGCATAAAATGGCATCTCACTGCTGAAGTCAGCCAAAGATTTTACAACAGTATAGTTATTATCACTGAGTAGCTGGTAAAGACTTGATCTGAAGTAGGGTTATTCATTCAGCAACCAACCTGAGCTCAAAATAACCTCTAACCTATCTATGTTTCTAGCATGACATGTGAACTGTATGCTGTGATACAATGTCTGTTTCCTTCATTTTAGAAGTGGCCAGAAGAACTAGGCAGAAGGCTAAAGTGTATTACTTAATGTCTGAATGGGTACCACTTCTTTTGATTTTTGATTTTAAAAAAAAAAAGCAAGCAAAGCTTTAAGTGTCAATAAGTCAAAAGTAAACTACTGAGGAAAGTAATTAAAGCTAATTAAAGCTGCAGGATCAACTCACACTTCAGAAACAATAGTTCTGTAAATTCAGCTAGAATTAGCCACAGAGACAAGTTACTCTATATTCTGCAATGTATATCAGGAAATTGTAAATGTTAAACAAGGATCAGATATGAAACAGAAATAGAATAGTGAGGAACTAATCTATGGAGGATAAAGAATAAAAATTCTTCAGGAAGGACTCTTTCCAACGTAGCAGACCACAGGAGATTAAAGGTCCTCTCAAAAGGGAGAAGCAAGGTCATAGTTATAACATGTACCCCAAGACTTTCCTTTCACATTTATCAAGCAAGGGAAAATAAAGCAAGTATAGAGCAGCACACAAGAGATCATTAGGAAGATACTGAAGATAGACTTTAAGTTACTATAGTAGATCTTTTCTTGTACAATATTAATTTGGTTGACTCTGTTGCCAAGAGATGTTTGGGAGAGAGCCAAGAGACTTATGGCAATAAATCAACAGGAAATAAAATAAACGCAAATTACAGATATTGTCAGAAAGTTAGTATTCGCTATCTTGCTTTTCATAATACAAGCTAATTTCTCATAAACATTCCAGCTACTTTCACAAAGGAGTATTTCTGAAAAAAGTGGCATTGACCCTAAGGACCATTGAGGGGACTTTAGTCAGAACAAGCAGAAAGAAGCAAATAAATCTTCTCTCTGCTCAATACAGTGTTAAAAAAAAAAAACAAACCAAAACCAAACAAAAATAACAAACCAACAAACACCAAAACAAAACCAAAACCAAAAAAACAAACCACCAAAAACCTGAAGTGAGTTATAATGGGAAGACTGCAATGTATAGTTCACTCCATGGCCAAGTGATGCTTATATTATATTGAACACTAACAGAAAGTAAACTGGGCTGACAGTGGTCAGGTATCGGAATAAAGAAGTTCAGAAAAACCCAAGTACTATAAAGTGTGATGGTTAATGATACCAGTACAATTTGTATCCTTTTTGCAAAACCATGATATTGGGAGGCACAAAGACCATTAAAGCCAGCTTTCGGATCAAATTTGAAAAAGAACCTGGGTACATGCAGTCATCAAAAAGTCATGACACTTCACTGTGTAATGGGTATGTGTTCAGGAGTGCAAGTAATTACATTCTGTTTTTTCTGAAAAGGAGTCCCTTTTGTTTCATCCTGAGAATTGATTCTTTCATAGAATCCACTCTGGTGCAGAAGTGCGTACAATATACATTGTATTATATGACAGGTAAATGGGTCATTTTTAAAGGAAAGGGCTGATCCCTGTATATATCCAGCTTTTGAAAAATATTAGCATCTTCTTGTAAAATTGCTGTATAAATACAAGATATAAATTAGTATCATTATAATCAGCAACAAATATTTCCTTATTTGAGAGGATTTTGTTTCTATACAGCAAACAAAAAGATCCAAGAACCAAACTGCCCATCCTTCCGTGTCAAGGAATGCACATACAAGTAAATGAAATGGATAATTTAAAGTAAAAGTAACACAGAAATCTCACATTCTCCTTCCCCTCCCTCCTCCACTCATATATACACCACACAAGAGAGGTGAGGTGCTTAACAGCATGATAAAATGATACTCCAATAGCAGCCACTTTAGGGAACTGACTTTCAGCTTTCAGTCAGTCTTTAGGCTGGCCCTTATTGCTTAGGTTGTACAGTCAGAAAGTTATTTAGCTGTACACATTATGTTCTGAGTGGGCTGAGTGCATGTAATTTATGACTGTTGCACTTTAATGCATATTTAATAAAGCTGCAGACATTTATACACCAAATCAACTGTGTCAATTTTGTTTGCTTTGGGAGGATGGAGGTGTCCCATGGCAATGCTGACACTCCTAGTGAGAGATTTAAATTGTAAGACATTTCATTTGAGAGGAGAGCACTTTTAATATACTGTAGCTTGATACAGCAAAAGTAATCAGCAAGGGCTGACTAACAGTTACAGGGAATAAGAGAAATAGGATAAGTCTTGTAAAGAGTCTCACCTTTTGCTTTCAGACAAAAAGAAAGAAATTAGATACTGGCTGGCTGAGAAAACCCCCAACCAACAAGCAAAGCTGATGATTGAATTTCATTTTACCTCAGGTTTTAAGAGGAGAAGAGGAGGGGATAGAAAACAGGGAAAGGAGCATAATCTTTCTAACTAAGCATTGTCTACAGAAGTTCTGAGCATCATTTCTTTTTTCCATGCAAGGACCACTACATAAATAAAAGTGACTTTTCTTCTCTGCCATTGAGATCCACTGCAGAAGCAGCCTCTGTCTCCTGATTGCTGTTCCTGTATTTAGATGCAGAGGTAAATCGTTCCATCTTTTTAATGATATGAGAGGCATGCCTTGCAATATTAATTGCAGTTTTAATCTGAGATATTTTACCCATTATAAGGAAAGCACATTTGCATTTCATCTCTTCTTATGCTTTTCAATCAAATCAACCAAAATGTTAGGGCAATGGTATCAACTGACTCGACAGTTTATAAGGACTTGCCTTTTAATTAGCTGTACACAGAAGTCTTTCATCCAGTAAAGAAGGCTGGACTGAAGCTAGCTGTTATTTGAAGGGTAGATCTGGACAGCAGTCCTTGTTCTGACGGTCTTTCATACAGATCTTCTTTACCTAGCTAAGCCTCAATACTGCTAATAGCCTGCAGGTCTGCAAGGCAGATTTTAAGAGACCATGCCAAGTTGCATACTGCTGCAACTATATAGCTAGCAGCAGCCAAAGCAGCTGACTTGAAGATGTGTGGGTATGTCAGAGCAGTGATTTCAGGGTAAGCATGTCCTCAAATGTCCAAGTTTTGCTCACCTTTGATGGTATGAATATTGCTGCTGAATCAGGTTGTATATCTGAACCTGAAGATATATTTAGAGAATTACTTCTTTTTTTATAGTAGATGTGAACTGCTCTACTGGGTAACAAGCCAAGTAGTGACATATATATATATATGCATTGTATTTGATTGAGGAGCCTAAAATCTGAACTAACCAAGACAGCTGAGAGGTCTTAAAACCACAAAATCCTTCTTATACAAGAATGCACTGAGGCATATCCAATATATATTCTGAAAGGACTGATGACAAAAAAATATGGTTCTAATTGAAATGATGAACTAAAGCACTCAACAAAAATATATCAGGACATCTGTACTTTTTTTGTAAAAAATCTAAGACACACAACCGTTTAAATTGGAATATTTTATTCTTTAAAGAACACTAAGAAGAGGAACATAGGGGACAAAAATCTGACTCTAGGAAAATCAGTGGGAGCTTTGTCACTGATGTCAACAGACCAGGATTTCACCTAGTAAGGATACTTTGCTCCTACATATCTGATTGTTGTTATTCTTTGTAAGTCTAAATAAACTCATTACTTGTACTGATGGTGGCATTTCACAATGTTCGTATATACAGAGCGTGCATCTTATTTATTACTCTCAAAACTTAGGGCTGTGGTAGAAAATTATTATTCTTCATGCTTGGTTTACAGAGAGAGGGAACATTGTCTTTCAACGAGGGAACGGGGCTCCTCTGAACCCCATGGTTCATAATGGGACACAAAGCTCAAAAACAGGTGTGTGTGCTAATTAATCTGTGTGTACAAACAGATAAGAGTGAAATATCCTGATTTCCTTGAATTTCATGTTATATCTCCATTAATTTTCTTTTTTTCAACCAATTTTCCAGACTTGTCCCCCTTACAAATATTTTTTTAAAAGTTCAGTAATTTTGGTTTGAGTATTTTTTTTTAAACTTGTTCTTTTAATCTAATTTCTACCTTTTTCCCCCACCAAATGCTAAGGTTTTCCATCATTACACAGAAAGAAAACATATTAATACAAACTAGATAAGGACTACAAAAATTTACCCTGCATGTATGCAGCGTTGTCCAGTCTGAGAAGCAAAAAATGTGATCAAAAAGCCACATGTGGAATAAGTTTTTTTGGAGCCAGGTTATCTTTGCTATAACATCAGAGTACAACACAGTATGCTATGGGTTGCCTATTCTGATAGCATGATTTATTCCTGCTCATCTGGTGTCACCGACTCTATCCTCACTGTGGATGATTACAGTAAAAAATCATTTAAGGCTACAAAACCCTGTTAAATCAATACTATTCAGTCCAGCAGCTCAAGGGTGTAAAAAATACACTGTATCAACTGTTTTCTATTCTACTGTATATATTTAAATTGGACCTTGGGACACTGCATCTTATGGGTTCCCAAAAATAAATGACTTTTTGACACAAACTTTCAGGCTTTCTAAATCCAGCTTCCACACTGCTGGAGGCTAGAAATTTCATCTAAATATTATTGAATTCCAGCACAACATTAGCATGCAGAGATATTTACAATAACACAGCCATTACAACTCAATCAAAAGCTGATTTCAGCCAGAATTATGCAGAATTAAATCTTGCAGGATTCAAATTATTAAAAATCAGAGACTCAATAAAGTGTGGTCTAGAAGTCCCATTTATCAAGGGAGCAGAAGTGCCTCTACAGTTATAGTGGCTTTTTCATATATATTCTGCAAGAATTTGCATGTATTTTAAAAGATCTGAGTTTAATTCTTATAGAATTCAAGTAACTATACTATATTTAAATGGCAATAGGAGCCAGCTCAGAATCATTTCTTTATGTTTTCCTTTCTACATCTCACATTTTAAATACATTAGGGTTTTTTCCTTGTTCCCACTGGGTAGAAAAATGCTAAGCCAAAATACAAGAAATGTATGTATGTTTGGCTCCAATAAAAGCTGAATCAAGATACAGTTAAAAGTAGCTAGAATGAATTCAAAACAACAATTAAAAAGAACATTGCTATGCAGATAATGCACTAAAAGTAATCTCTCGCTTATTATAGTTGACCAGAGTGATTGTTTTCAAAATTCAGTATTTTCATTTTGGCCTTTTTCCAACTCACGAAATACAAGCAGGGGCAGAGAGTCGAGTTCTCAAAAGTAAGGCACCTCTCACTCCATATACTTTACTTATCCCTCTTCTCTTACACCTTCTCACCCAAATCCTTCAAACAAAACATGGCATAATTAATTTCAGGATTTTTCTTCGACCTATTCAATGTGTGATGAAGGGAGTCCTGGCACCTGGCACCCATCTCACTCTGAATCCTTTTCATCACTTGCTTCTCTCCAAGGTCCTAATCCATGTCTCCAATGTTCACAGGTAAACCCAGAGTCTGGCTTGGCCCTTATAATACAAAGGTAAGAAGTAAAAGAACGGATCTTCAGCCAGTGACTTCAACTCTCATTTTGCACCAACTGAACATTCAGTTACAGCATAGTAATACTGACCTAAAACTAGAAGTTATTAATTCCCGTGGTTTTACCCCTCCTCTAGAAATGATGTCAACTGCATTTCTGAGTAAGTTCCAGTAGTTTTTGTATTGAACAGATGTAATGAAATAATGTCTCAGTCTGAACACTTCTTTAATTTGAGAGATTATTGAGAATTACCAATGTCGGTGATTAAATACCACAGTTGTAATTCCTGGGTCATGGCCCATTTTCACAGTAACCAAAATAGTCTAAATAACCAAAAACTACATTATACACTGATGCCAAAAGAAAATATCCCGTGCATCTTCACAACAGTAATTAACCTTGATCACAGAGAATTTTACTAGGGAATTAAAGAACTGAGTTGCCTTCTTCCTAACCAAAGCTACAGAGGATGAAACCAGCTGATACTAGAAGCTACTGGCTAAATAGCACCCATAAGCAGCATCCATAGCATTCTAGGCAGGACAAACATAATCATGCACCCACTTCCCTGATGCTCTCTTATCTAATCCCTGTCTTTTGCCCTACAGCAGACATTGTGAACACACAGGCTTTCTAAGCTCTGTCTTTGTGAACCCAGATGTCAGCAGCTGTGCTGCTTTTATTGAACCAGTTTCTCCACTTCTGTTATCACACAACAGCTTCATCACATGCAGTGCAACTACTGCGACTTACACTATGTTAAGATCTGATCTTAGGCTTTCTGCTCTCATGACTAGAGAGGAAGGATTTGGCTCCAATTTGCCATATTCTAACTTTAATTTCATTCTTATTTAAGATTAATTTTAAATTGACCAATAATTCTTTAAGTAAACAGCTCAAAATTAAAAGGAAATAAGCTCAGTCAGCAGTAAGAACAATCCAAGAGTTAAACCACCACTAAGAAAAGGTGTTAAAACACCATCTGTAGATATATTTAAAAAGGGATTATAGGACACACTGAAGATTAGATGATCTAACATCCTTTCTAGATGTAATCTCTATGATTCTATTGTTCAATTGGCTTAACAAAGCACAACCACATTAAAGGCAGTCATATAAAGTCCAACAGTGAAGACTTTCTCAGGCAAAATTGACATTGACTGAACAGGGAACCATCATAAAGTAGTCACCAACCATTTGATCTTTTACTTATGACCCACAAGCCCAAAACTATGCGTTCTTCACTCAGTTGCATTGCAATCACTTTTTCCCCCCTTTTTTTTAATTAACATTGCATTTTGGTGAACATATAAAAGGAAAGATGTTACATAGTATTGGCCAAAATTTGACTTTGATTTAGACTACAGAACACCATTCAAGTTAATGGAAGCTACAGGGGCACATCTAAAGGCAGAATTTGCCCCTGCACGATAATATAAATTTATATAGCAGAAGAGGGTGAAAAACTAAAATAAGGAATTAAGTAATTTAAAAGTAGAGGTTGCAATTTCTGTAAGAATTTGAATGTCTACAATTGCAAATATATTATGCTCTTTGACATGTCCAAAGAAAAGTGATTATTTTCCACTTGGGGAGTACATTTTAGTGTCACTTAAATTTTTATGCTATAACAAACTTCAGAAATGAGCCTTTCCTCAAAGAAAAGAGATTGTTTCTTTATATTGAAATTATTTTTTTTTTATTTCTCAGGAGATCTCTGAAATAAAATGGTAAAATTACTCCATGGAAAGTATGTGTGCATGGGGTGCATGTGTGTATGTGTCAGGGAGAGGGAATTATTTTCTCAAGAAAATAAAAAAAAAGTGCTTTAAAATCTTTAAATCACATTTGTGAAAGCTGATACTTTTAATAGCCTTTACTATGGATGGGAAGAAATTTTCATTCACAAATGGATAGATGAATTAAGACACATACTCAGACATAATTAAATTTCATTGCAAGTATACAAAGAGATCTAATTCACATATCACTTATGCAAGTGCCAAGTTAACAACAATGCATCAAGAAATCATCTCTAGTATTTTTGGCCCATTACATTTCTTTAACACAAAGGAAATTATCAAATGGAATCTTGAGATGTCATTTATTCATAAAGAGATGTGCATTTTATTGCACCATCTTTCACATCCAGTGTTCCCCAAAGTGTTTTGGAAACCAGTATCTTAGGCATAGGTGGACATTGGAAATTAATATCACCAGAATTTAGCTCTGAAAATTATAGCTTGTTTTAGTGATAAAGAGAAAACACTGCCAAGAGGAAAGAAGTCTAAACTTTTACTCTCAACACTAATGCACAAGAAGAAATCTTCCTTTATTTAAGGCAGGCACCACTGATGGTCTGAATGGAGCATAGCTTAATGTCTGAAAGGCTGGAACCTTTTTAATACTTTAATACAGCTTGCAACACGATGGACTTCAAATCGAGGAAGAATTAAAACTATTAGACTAGAGATGAGCCCAGTCTTTTTTGATGACTGAGGTGACAACCCTTCCATCCAAGCATAAACATGTTGAACCCTATACAAACTGAACGGTTTTCCAACTCATTTTGATGCAATTACAAGCATTACTGAAACAACAGTACTAAGGAGTACACTCACTCTTCCTTAGGTTTTATTCCTCATGCTCTCAAACAGTGTAAGAGATAAGTAAAAACAGGGAGAGACCATGATTTTTTGTATTTGCACAGCACCTACCACAGAAGTTTTTGAAGCCATCTAATGCAAACTGGAGATATAATTCTCATTTAAATTAATGGGGAACAGGTACCTAGGATAAGCCATAACAAATATATTAGTAACACAGTTTATGCTAGTCCATCTCAACTGAATCACTTTCTGACAGTAAAACAATAAAAAATTTGTTCCATACAATTTACAGTAAATAATTCACAACAAAAAGATGAACAAAAGTTTTGTTAATAGAAAATGACTGAAAGATGAATGAAAATTCTGTTAAATAAATATATTAGCACCAGTAAATTAAAATAAGAATATTCTCTGCTAAAACCAGAATTGTTAGAAAAATTAATTTATTTCTTAATTTTCAAATATCAAATATATTCTTTTCTACCTTGCAGAAGCTGAAATAATTTTATTTTCTCTGTCAGGCTAGAAAGCCTTAGAATCAATTGTCAATACTCATCTTGACTTTCACTGCTTTTAAGGCCTGTCAATTCAGCAAGCTTCACTTACATCTAGTTTATTTTCGTGGGATTTAACCCAGGCCATTTCTAAATGTTACAAAAATTACTTTGTATGATATATTACTTATTTTAATCAAACACAATTTTTTCTAATTGTCACTGCTATGGCAAACTCGCAGGGGATGGTCTGACTTGTGTACATTTCTGACAGTGAAATCGGTAACAACAGCTGCTTTGTGCCAGCTAGCGCATGTACCGTACCTCTCAAGCCTTGTCATTCACATCTCCCCTAATTACCAAACATCTGCTTTCCATTTCCATTAACACTGCACTACCAGCTTGTCTAGTTTAATACCAATGACTCTTGACCTCCCCCAAGGAAGACACTTTCTGTCAAAATTCCCTCAAAAGAAACCAGCTCTGCACACTAAATTTGTATTTTCAAAAAAGCCACAGAACACTTCCCAAAGGAAAAGCCTCCTGCAATCAGATAAATAAGATTAAAAGTAATTTTGAACAAAAGCAAACATCCCTTGCAAATTGTGCTTTATGTCTCCAAGAAGCTTAATATCTTTAAGCCCAGAAACATGAATATTCAAGTGTAACATGCAAAGCAATGGGTTACATGACAGGTTACAGTAACAGCCTATAGGTTAGGGTGACTGCATATCTGGCAAATATAGAACTATTATCTGTAATGATATCTGTCTACTTAAATAGAGACCATGATGGAAGGTCCCAACTGCCTTTATTATTTTTTTAATTATAGGTTATTATAATGGTGTTAATGTTCACTGGTTAATCCAGGATCCTAAAATTCAAAAGAATTATGACTCTATAACTTACAGCAATTCTTTTTCTTTATTCCAGGTTGTGATCTCATAAAAATTTATTCCTATTTGGAAATCAGATGGTACTTAAAATGTTTAATAGCTTCATTTTGTTTTCAAGTTACAGTACACTATAAAAGTACAAGAATAAAAAAAGGTTAAAAATGTGGAAATGTCTTCTTTTAAAGTGACTGTAGAATACAACTATTGCCCTCAAAATCACAGAGAAGTCTACATTGCCCTTAGGCTTGATGACATTCTTACCCTGGAAAACGATACGTAACTTAAGACAATGTGTTTCTCAAATTGAAATCTATGGGGAAAGGGGGGTTATATTGTAGAAATTCTGCTAATAAATGAGAAGAAAATCAAGCTGACCCTCTCCCATTTTCTCAGTCATGATCTAACTCATATTTCTTTTTCTACTCCAAAGTTTTCCATACTGTTTCATTAACTGTGAGGCAAATAACAATGTAACCAGGCATTTGTTTACCTCTATAACCCAACAATGCAATTTCTTAAAAAGTTGGCAGCTGGTTCATTGCCTTTTACAGTACAGCTAGTTTCCAGTAGGGGAATGGACACTCAGGAGAGATCTGCACTGCTGAAAACACAATTCTAGAATGTTGTCCTCAAAGCTGTCAGATATGAAATGTTCAAACTTGATTTTATTAATGAATGGGAAAGATAAATTGTTGGTGGGAGGGGAAGGAAAACCAAAAAATAAAATCATTAGCAGGCGATAATATAACATCTTGCTATTTTGTACCAGTAAGTATAAAAGCATTCATAGTACTTTGCTGCAGGAAGTCTACATTGGTATCAGCTTAGTGTCACTGGATGCCACCATGGACAATAGAACAAAAGAGAATTAAAGAGAGGAGTTTGGTTTGGGGGCAGTTTCCATGTATTTTGGTTGGGTTTTTAATAAGAAAAAAAGGTGACAAGATAAAATGCTGGAAAACCGATGATAAAAACTGCGGGGTTTCAAAGTATAGTATCTTCCTAATTGTCAACCTCCCTGCAGAACCTATCACAGAAAAACAGTTTAACGGAAGGAGAAAAAATGATCTTTTAATCTCAGCAATAAAAGCATTCCAGCCTTTGTGTCTGCTGACTTACAAAAAAGTGCTTTCTAACAACAAAAGATGGAGCAGTAATTACATAAATCTCTTCATTCTTGATGAAGACACAATGGAGTATAAGGAAATCAATAGTGTTTCTGCTGTAATTCTTGTTTTTATTATGAGCTGAAAGCAAACTTGTTAAAATTGGATTCTGCTTCTTGTGTGTGTATGCCTGTGTGTATGAAAAAAAAAAATATTAAGATCCAACAACACCAAAGCAAGAACATGCAGCTTTTAAAAGCCTAGAAATTATTTTGGCCCTATAATACTTATATGACTTATGACGCTGTGAAATCTTACATTAGGAAATGGGTATTATAAGAGCAATTTAGCATTTTACATATATCTTGAAAAATTCATAGCAACATAAAAAATACAGGTTTAGTGGTTCTTCTGCAGACAGCCAAAATGCCTAAAGGTTACCTACAAAATTGAAATCCATGTATTAAGTAAACTAAATGCACCCTGAAGTCAAATGTTTCCACCTTATTTTCAATAAATTGGTTGTAATGATTTTATCCCACAACATACATTTCTAATATATGCCGCTCAAGAATGAGTAATACTGTTGATTTTGCAAAGAAAAGGTGGAAATTATTGCATTTAAAAATAATTAATAGATGGGTCTGCATACCTTTGAATTAAATTAAAAGAAAAATATTTCTTTTTTGTGGAGATGATTGCATTCATATCCTGTTTGGTGTGAAAAGTAGATTCCAAAAAGCTTTTAACTAATTTGTTCAATTTGTTTCAAAGCCAACATGAATAGGCTTGGTGCAAATTCAGATTCATTAAAACTTAATTAATATGCATCATTATGCAAATGAGGTTGCAGTTAATGAGTTCTTAAAAGAAGCTTTCTTTAATTAGTTCAGTTTTAATGGCATCATCATTTATCTGACTTGTTTTTAAAGCCACATGACATACAAAAAGTGACCATCCTCTACAATGTTGCAGTTTTCTGTTTCCTAATTGTGTTTCATCTTAATTCTTTAATGCTGAAAACTTTGAAAAAGTTAAATGTTTTGATGTTCAGTTCCACTGAATGTTATTTCAATTAAAAATACACTGTTTTGTTTAGACTAGAGATATGTCTCTCTTCTTTTTACTTGTTTTTGCCTCCTATTATCTAGTCACTGTTATTTTTCAGTATACATACAAAAAAGGTGAGATACGTAACTCTAGTAATTCTTAAACTCTGGGATGATTTAGTCTATTCATTATTAGTGAAGTTCACAAGGTTATATCTATACTGACAACACTTTACTAAAATATGAGTGTTCATTGAGAAGTAGTACTATGAGAAGAATCAATAGATAAATGTTGGTGTGACTAAACAGGTTAACTAAACAGGTGACTAAACAGGTTAAACAATTGCCTTGAGAACTGAAAAGACAAAAGCAGTGTAGTTACATATTTCTGTAGTTTCAAATCTGGAAGCTTCAGAAATATAGTAAGTTTTGAAACATCTTTAAATCTGCAAAATATTGTGCCACATAATTACAATTATGTTTTGACAAGCTTTCTTCAGAATTAAGTAAGTTCTATGAGGGGAAAAATTATAACTCTTTTACAAAGGTGTCATTTGCAATACAGCAGAGAATGATTCTTAAGAGTATGAGACTAGCAGGATCTCTGCAATGAGCTAGCCTGACCACCCGCGTATGGTGATCGTATGCAATCATGAGACTTCTGTGCTTGCTTGTTTGAACCTCAGAACCTTTACAACTTAGGTTTTAGGTAATAGAAAAACTGCTTTCAGTGACAGTAAACTCTTTGGAACAGGTTCTTGAAACACATGTAATTCAGTGGAGTGCTGGCCTGCAACTAAGGATTCAAGTTACAAGTAACTGGAATATTTGAGGTTGATTCCAAAAAATACACACCTACAGTTTACATTTGTTTACAACTCAGGTTTGATAGGCCATCAGATTGGTTGCATCAATAACAATTACCAAGTAGGAATTTTGAATGCCCTTTATGTTTTGTTTATTCATGTCTAAACAGAATGAATTTATGTCAACACAAAAACTCCTAATGTTTCCAGTGAGCTCTGGATTAGCTGTTGGCATGTCACATGTTAAGGGAAAAAGGGGGTTTTACACAGCTACTCTTTTCTATTTCAATCTGTAGAGCTGTTTGCACAAGCAAGGACAGTTTACCTCACTACATATTTGAAGGATCAGGCATGAAATATATAATTCTTCTTTCCATAATCATTAGTTATTGGCTGCTGATTTATAGCAGTACCTGTGAAAGGACAGTTACTTTTCCAATACCCTGTCAGTGGTGGTCCTTTTTCTAGGCTGCTCCCCATTCAAAAGCAGATCACTACAGAAGCTGAAGAGATGGAACAATAGGCAATTGATACCTAGGTCATTTAGCTACAGTGTATACAACACAAAAAACCATATCTTTAAGAGAGGTTTTAATGTGAAAGGATGAACCTAGTGAGATCATATTATGCAGAGGAGGCCATCTGGGAAAAGGCACGGAAGTGATTATGAAACTTCAGTAGAAGATACAGTAAAGGAAAGGGGAGAATACAAGATCTGGGCAGTGAGGAAGAGTTCATGTATAGAGGCAGATAAAACATTAACAGTATGGAGGACACCTGATTATCATTAGCAAGCACTTGCAAAATATTTGGAATTCAAGTAGTTTAAGTGACAAAAGGGAACTGAGAAGCCGTCACAACACAGGGCAGAAATTTCAGTCTTTTGATGTTTTACCAAGTTTTCCAAATACAACAAATGGAAATCAGTACATCAGCTCCAGCATTCCATCACATCTGGACTTCGCTTGGAGAGCAGCAGCTATATTTTGGCTGTGATTCTCAGACAGCTGGACAGACCCCTCAGAAGAGTCCAACACAGATCTACTCTACCTTCTATGAGAAGTCTACTGTGACCTGTTCTCTGTCATCCATGCTTCATCTATATCTACCTTCACACTGGTCAAGCACTGAAACTAATCAGGAAGTGCTCCACTGGTTCTCTTCAGCCATTTTAAAGCCAAAAAATCCTAGCCAAACATTTTGAGAGATAAACTGATACAGAATATCATTTATAGATGTTTAGCTTCCTGGACAGGAAGGTTCAGCTACTCACAGAGTGGTTCACTCCACCTCCATGAGTGCTTTGCATGGAAGTAGATAATGAAATCCCTAGTTCAGACATGAGGGGATGCAGAGTGTTTTGTCTCGTCTATTGTAACCTCCTCCATCTGAGAAGAAAGCAGGGATTAAAAGCTGTGAACTTTGTCACCTGGAAGAACAGAGGAGTCAACAAAAAGAGGATTGGTGGACAAAATCCAAGAATTTCTAGGTACCAACTGCTACACAGATCTTCTATATATATTTCCACTATTGCAAACTTTTCTGTATCTGTGCCTTTTTAACAATCAATTGCCAAACACTGATATTAAACAGCAAACATTTTGATAGGGCAAATTCCCCCTCTCTCTTTTATTCCTCTACTCATATAAATATTACAACTAATTAACATCATTTCTATAAGAGGAAAAGAGTTCCTCCACCCACGAGTTGTTCTATCATTTGAAGCTTGGGTCAAATATCTAAAATGTCACACTATCATCATTAAATTGATGTTTTAATCCTCCTTAATACATGACAGAAATGAGCTGTCAATTACAAGAGGAATATTGACATTTTATTCCTGACATCATTTTCAATGGAAGGAATAAAACACCAATTAAACAACAATTATACACCAAGGTATGACATGTTATATGTTTGACATACAGTATAATAATAATAAAAAAAATAATTTCTCACTAATAGTAAGGAGAATAGGAGTTTATTAAGAACATCAATTACTTCTTGTCTTGATTCTTTATCTTTGTACACCTTAATACTCCAGTGGGAGTTATGGCCCAAAACCACACCAGCCTTTTAAGTGAGGAATAGAGGAAAAATACTCAGGAAATGTTAGGGGAGGCAGTGACTGATTTCTGAACTTGGCCCTGGAGAGTTCCAAGAGGGATGGAAGTCTTTCTGCATGGACAGAGACAGAAAAAAAAAAAAAATATATAAGCAGAGATTAAAATAGGAAGACTAATTCTAGGAAAGTTACTTCCATTTGCCAGTGCTTCTTCTTTGATCATGTCTTCTTTTAACTTTCAGCACCCCTTAATCTGTGCTCACACATTCAGGAAATGTTTCCTTAGACGGAAGGAAAATGCTGTACCGGCAAATCACATAATTCCAGGGGATTCATCTATGCTGGATTCCCAGCAGAGCACTGAGAAAGGAATCTGCCATTAGTACCAGCTGTGTGTATACCACACAATCACTCTCTGGTGATTGCAGGGAAAAGGCAAGTATTGGTTGAACTCGGTTGCATCTTTCATTTTAGGACAACAAACGCCTATAATGTGTCAGGTCCTTCACAACTTCCAGTGCCAGCTCTTTGTGAGAAAGCTTCCTCATATTAGGCTTGAATGAAGCCCATCTTCTTGGGGGACTGACTGCAGAATGAGAAAATCTATCTATGAACCTAGGGTAGCTAGAATTGCTGCATCCTCCCCAGCTCTCACAAAACAACATTAGAAGCTTTTTTTCTGATGTCAAGGTAAGAGGGATTTCAAAGGATGGCTTTCTATCTTAACAGGGTAAAAAATTTTAGAATCCATTTTCATTTGACTTTATAATATCAACATTGACTTTCACTGAGACCAGGACTAGGCCTTATTTTTAAGCATCATATAAAGACATTTCCTAAAGGCTAAGATTCTTTAATTACAATATTATTTTTTTTAGCTGTGGACAATAATAGGAAAAATTCCAATCTCAGACCCCACACATTGTATAGAAGGTCTCAGTAGGACATTGTTAGGAAGCCTGAGAATGTCTTGCAAAGTGTATGCAGTAGGATACAGCCAACAGACAAAGTCCTGTACTCAGATAACCACACTACACACTGGATGAGTTATATTCAGCTGAAAGCTTCATTATCCTTCTGAAGGTGGGAGAAAACCTTAATCTGAACAAGAATCAGTCCCTAGACTATCATTAGTGTCTTTCAAGTACAGATAAGAAAGCTTAATTCTGATTTTATGCTCAAGTAAAGAAGAAATAACTCTAGTGGAAACTTGTATGAAAGCATGCAGGCTGAGTTACCATGGTTCCAAATATTACCATCCACCAGCTGAGTTCTGGTAACCCATCACATGTGTACTCTAAGCTATCCCAAATACAAAAGAATTTTTTTTTTTTTTTATATGCTACTCTGTGGGCAATCAATCAATAACTCATTAACTCAGTAACTCCTTTAAACACAGTGACACCTCCCCCTTCCATTTTTTGTTTTGTGCTCTTCAGTAAATCAGACCTCTTCATCTACATTAAAGCAAGAGATAGTTGTTGCCACTTGATCTTATCCTCAATTTCTGCATCATTTTCCTCTGGTGGAACTGACATGTTTAGCAAACATCCTGAGATACTGTCTCCATTACAAATGGCTACAATCCTTTTGCCATTGAAATGGCTGTCTCTCAGACTCAAAAAAGGTCTTGAATAGTGACACCCTTTCTTAGCCTGGATGCTCTCAGGTATTCTTCTCCGCAGATACCTTTCCTTTGTTCACCCCTAGGCGTCCTATTTGTAGGTGTTATTTCTCTCACAGCTGACCCGGCAGGCTAGCCAACAAAAGCAAAAATATATTTTTATTTATGAAGCACCCAAGAAAACTTTGTTTATCTAGTTGCAAAGCACTGTAAGGGGTAAGCAGTAAATAGGAAAGAGAACATAAAACCGATGAGCGCTTACCCTCTATTCCCTACTGATGCTTCTACTTAGCCCTGCTTAGCATTTCAATCTATATAAAGTCAATGGGCCATATAACCTTCTTTTATATACACTAACCAATTAACATTATTCTTTAATAGGAGGAAGTTTAGGGAATTCTTTTTTCTGGTTTGATTCAAAGTAACATTGTTACTAAACAACAATGGTGATGGGTGCAATAAGATGCACTTGCTCTATGAAGACAACTGGTTTCTAAACTACTGAAAATATGCATTTATTTTTAATAATAGAGCCATTTAAGCAATAGTTTCTTAATATTAGTAAATGGTCAAGATTCCTATTACAGCAGTTAAAGTAAAATATTAAACTTACAGGACTACTTAGGTAACCATTAATTTAAAGATTTTTAAAAAATACAGCAAGGTATAGTAAAGTAAAAGCGATTCAGTCAGGTTAAAATAAAAAATTACCTTGCTTGTCTGTTTTTTTTGTATGGGCAATGAAAATAAATTTTTCAAGTCTACTTTTGTTCAGAACATGTTTATAACTCACTTCACTTGCAGCTATTCAAGCACAAAAATAATGTCTGTTTGCTTGCAAACCCTTCAAAGGAAATAGATTGGATAGTTCTGGTGTTGAAGTTGTGTTTTGGGATTTGGAGTGGGGTTTTTTTTTGCTCCTAAGTATCTAATGTTGGATTACTTTGAGGGAAATTTATCTTGTTGAAGCCCAGATTCAGCAATTTTAGTCAGTACAGTCTTTTCAATATTCTTTTCATCTTACTACTGCAATATGATAGTACGATGATTTGAAAATGTGTCTTTAATATCACCCAAAACCAGGGCTCAGTTTACGTCATCTTTCCTCATTCCAATATGATTTCTTTTATTATGCTTTTTAAGACTTCATTGTGGAGGCTTTCAGCTACACCATCCTAAAGAAGGACAGTGGCTCAACAGCGAGAAAATAGCCCAGTGTCTTGCAGATCTCAAGCCATACCATCTGTTTACTAAGTATTTCTGGAACCTCGTTCTTATTTCATACCAGAGAGATGCTTGCCTGCATCTGCCCTTCAGAAGCAAATACATATGCTTCTCAGGATTCTTCCCCAGGGTTATTCCCACCTGTCTTTACTTTTAAAACAGTAAATGGCAAATGTAGTAATACAAAATAGGTGAGATTTTTCCTCGTATGGGAAGGATGGCATGTAAAAAAGTGCTCTGGCCATCTTCTCATTGGCTTCTTGTGTACAACATGGGCAGCTGCACCAATCATTTAGACATGGAGTGGGAAAGATTACAATGATAATTTGGGCTTGGTGAGAGTTGATAGACTGATAATGCAGGAAACTGATTAATCAATTTGATAACACAGCAGAGTAGTCTAGTATTATTAATTCTGACCACTAAATCAGGAATAGGCAGGTGAGACATTTTTTGAACACTTAGTAAAGCGGAGAGCCGAGGACCAAATGGCAACAGGGATATAATTTATTGGATTAGCAATGCTGCATAACACAAGCTTTCCAACATTTCCTTGGAACACAGCACCAAGGACTCTGGATTTAGATGGAGACAGTAACTTAAGGAGAAAGGTATTTCAGATTTAATTCCGATTAGTTCAGTCTGATTGAAAATCTGAAAGTGCAAAGTAATTTGAAAGTTACTGTGAAAAGAATGTCATTTGAAAAACAAGGGAAAAACAGAAAGTATTAATAGAAGAATGGAATTCACAAAAGAATAATCCAGAAAACTTGGAGAATTAGTGGCTAAAATCCAATGGAAATATGATCTAAATAATTTACTGCAGAAAAGGAAACAACTGACTAAAAGAATATTAATTCAGTGCTTGGGATACTGTCCCTAAGGGGCTTTTTCCAAATCCAGCAGTATTCAAAATTTTCATTAACAGCTTGGATGATACAATAAAGAATACATTTATAAAATCTGGGAGGAATGGCAAGAAGGAACTTAGAATTCAAAACAACCTCAGTAAATTAGAAGAATGGTCTGAAAACAGAAAGAGAAAAGTGCAAACTGCTTCATACAGGGATAAAAAAAATAACGTGCAGAAATCTACAGTGAGCAATAATTGGCTATGCTAGTACTGCCTGCAGTGTTTCAGGGATTATAGCAGATCTCAGACTGAGAATGAACCAATGCCGATACTGCAAGAAATGTCAATGTCATCCTGGAATTATTAACAGGAGTATCTCAACAGGAATAGAGAGTTTTCTCCTCAACTAAGAATGGAGTGTCCTCAGCATAAATTGTGTCCATTTGGGGCACTCTATTTAACCAAGACATATACCAAACCTGCAGAAGTGTCAAAACCAGCAAGAAGTTTAGAAAACATCTGCTGTAAAGAAAATCTGAAGGGACTGAATATGTTTAGAATTGAGAAAAATTAAGACAGACCATGACGAAAGCCTTCCCTTATACAAAAAAATTATTGTAAAGATAGCAAGCAAGACTGCTTTGTGCCCACTGAGGACAAAAGAAACCTGTTAATTTGCAGAAAAAAGAAGATTTGTTAGACATTAAAAACCTTTCTATGTATAAATCTTAAAAAATGAATCAAGTTAAATAGGCAAAACAGCATCTTGAAGATTAGGTAAACAACTATCAAGGATGATTATATATACATTTTAAGAGAAGAGGTGAACAGAACGTGTTAACTAAAAAGGTAACTCTGAGTTGCACAAAGTGCAAGTTTCCCCATACATCCCCTATAAATATTTTTGTCCTAGAAATTAGATTTCTTTGGGGTTTTTTGTTCCACTTTTTTTAGCCCATTTGAAGGCTATTCTAGAATCTGATCATTTTAATGGTTCAGAAGCTTGTTCTCCTTTCCAATTTAAATTTTCCCATTTACCCTTCTGCCAATGCTTCCTCCTAGACACTTACTTTCCTTCTACATTTCTCACTGTTATTTCAGTCTAGATGCAAAATACAGATGAAATATAATTGCATTAGAAACTTTTACAGTCAGTGAGAAAAGAAATTTTAAATTCAGAAAACACTAATCCACACAATTTATACAATGAAGAGTTTCAGATAAAACCCTAAAATGGATACAAGTTTTGTGATTTTTGACTACCAAACTATTAAGTGTCAATTTTGGAACTCCAGATGGTTTATGAGCTTTCTCCTTGTTTATGATTTCTGTCAGAGCCACCTCAGTCACTGTTGTTCACTATTGACCCACAGTTCAGATCTTTCTTTATAATTTTATGTTCCTTTTCATATGGACAAGAGACTGTTTGCAGCTAATTATTTTATTTCTCTGGTAGCTAAAGTTACATGTCAGTAGTCTACTGAAATAAGAAAAGTCTGTTTCACTTCCCTTCACGTGTTCTTAATGGACCCTATCAGCATACTTAATCATAAGAAAACTCCACAGTCATACTCAAAATAAAATCTTCCTTTGTGGTTAAAAACTCGCCTCTGCTGTGGCACAAAATTATTGTGAAAGCATACAGCAGGTTTTTTTGTAAGTGCCTCTCACTTTTACTAACGTCCCAGTACATGACCTTGGGAATATCCCTTAACCTCTCTGAGCTGTTTCCAGCTGAGCTTGTTGGCCCGGTCAATTAAGATCGTAAAATCTTGAAGCGCAGAATGGCTTCACCCTATATACCTAATCAACAGCTAGCATGATGAGGCTTTGATTTTGGTTAAGGTCTTCACCTACAATTGCATTGTAAATAGCAATGTTTATTGATACTCGTTACAAACTTACCATCACCCGGTCTGATTAATTACGGGCAACCTGATTACCTCAGAGGGTCAAACAGTTTTGTTGTAACACATTTTTGATTCGTTTTTAGGCCTAATGAGATGATATTTCAATTAATAACGTTTGGTTCATATTAAGTGTTTACCATTTATACTACACAGTGTAAAGATTAAAAAACAGTCCAACTAAAATACAATTTCTCTGAATATGGACCACTGCATCTAGTAAAAAAATGCAAATAATTTGGGCTTGGACGTAGAGGGTAACTACTACACAGCCATGTATATGGGAGAGTGGGAAGTCTCTTCCTTCCATTATAACTCTACAGTTTCAAATGTCTCTGTCATAGCACAAAAGCAAAAGGAAGATCAATGGAATTAAACCAAAACAAATTTTAAACTGGTAACTGCAACTCCATGCCAGAAAAAATCCCCAACTCTTCCCCCTGAAAACAGGAGTTTGGCAGGATTAAAATAAGTTAATTATAAATGTACATGAATAGAAATATACTTAATATCAGATTAAATACTCAGTATCCAATTAAATCAATCAGTATACTTCATCAGTCTGCTGGATATGAATCAACTGGAAGGCCTTGTCTAAAGCATAATGTTAGTATGCCTCAGCTAACGTGAGCCAATTAGCAGATTATACAAGTTGGCCAAGACAAGCACATGACTAGTTTAGCATGTCCTGAGGGCAAAGTTCAACTTAGGTTTCCTGTTCTCTAAACACAAAATTTATATTGCTGTCTACACGAGGCCTAACAGATTTTGGATTACACTGCTGTCCTGGAGTTCCTTATAACCTCCAGTGACGCAGCTGCTGCCAGTTAGAGATAGGATATTGGACCAGAGAGATTTAGAAATACTCAGCCTGGCATCCTGGGTAAAAAATCTACAGGAGAGCTGCTTCGATGAAGTTCCAGATTCGAGCCAGTCCCATCCAGCATGACCAATTTTTTCCAGGAGAACTAACTGTGAGTGCTCAGTCATGAATAGCAAATCACTCTCTTTCTGTTATCAGCCAAGTTTGGGATGTTCCTCTGAACCTTCGCAGTTCTATACAAACATTTCTATTTCCTAAGGTGTGTCACTTTTGGGAGCCATCGCTTAATGGATGAATATTCTCCCTGAATCATATGGAAATACGCAGTGTCAGAATCACTTTTACTCAATGGTTACCATAGGTTAAGCCACATGGCATTCCCACAGTAAAAGAAATTGTACATATATTCACTTGCAAGCTTTTTCTGTGAATAAGATTTATTTTTAAAAGAAAGAGAACGTGTATGAGTCAAAAGGTTCATTTACAAGGCTGTCATGGAGACAGCATTTTTAAATAACCACAGCTACATCAAATGATAATCATCAAACCAAATAAACTAAATGCCAAAATACTCTGAAACCTAAAAATAAGATCCAGGTCTAAATTACTCTAATTTCTAAGGCTTTGCAACATTTCAAAAGGTAAGTCACGTTCTGAGTGTATACTCTTTGCTTTTCATTCTTGAAGAGCAGTGAAGTGGTTTGTGAATCAGGCTTTTAAGACATTTGGCTGTAGCAAAATTGTAATAAAAAATGCATAATATGTACTTAAGAAGGAAAGTAACACCTCTGTCATAAATTGGTTCTTTGAAATATTTAAATTAAAAAGTCTAAAGCATACTATGCTTGCATAAAACAGAATTAAACAGCGTGTAACTTAAATACATGGGTTTCCTCACAGGGATAAATTTAAAATTGGGATTGCTCAAGGAAAGGAAACTTTTTTCCAAGACAATATCAACATTGTTAGTGGGATTTTCTCCAATTCAGGTTTTCTTTTGTTATTCTCTGAGACATCTTCCTTTCCATTGTAATTCATGGAAATTACCATTAACAATTGAACAAATTACTCACTTACTTACATTCCCTTTTGAATAGTGGAGGAATTTCACTGAAAAAAAATAAAAAAGCCTTCTTTAATGAACAACAAAGTATATCTCTATGGCTTAATGCCTTGTTCTACTCTCCAAACACAGCACCTTAAAGTCCTTATACTCAGTTCCCACTCAGGCATAATTCCCACTCAAGTAAACTGGCATTTTGCCTGAATAAAATGAGTAACACAATAGGAATTCAGCCATGAGACTGTATCAGTTTATTGCAATATTTCCCCACAGACCATAAGCAAAACTGTATTCTTGATGACAGAAGAAGGCTGCCCAGCACATATGCAGCTACTGGAATTCTGCCAGTCGGGCAATACCCATTGTATTTCTTCAGAATGGACTAAGAAACATATTGCGAGAGGCAATCAAAGCAGAAGCCCAGGGCAGAGTTAGTTCTGCAAGCAAGGGCATATGTCTTTCTAAGTTCCATTTTAACATATTTGGGGAAGACATTAAATTTAAAACAAGATGCAGAGAACAGACATATCCCAAGTCCATGAGACTGCATCTAACTTCCAGTTACCAATTCCAACACTGAAATATACTTCTTCTCGGCAAAGAGAAAACATGTTCTTTTACAATTTCCTTGTCTCATGTGAAGTTCAAATGGACTGTGGATTGGGATCTAATAATAAAAAATACCTACATTAATGCAAATTCAGAATGCCCAGAATACACTATTCCAAAGTGGAAAAGCATAAAGCAAAGTAAAAATATCTGAAAATAAGTACAACCCCTCCCTCCTACACGTATGTGCCTCACTTTTCTATCTGAAGGAGTTTGTCTGTTCCGTTCAGTGACTTTTATGTAGAACCCCTGCATGTTTTATTTTGAATTCTTCTGTATTTGTCTCAATTTAGCCTCTTGGAACCCGTGGTTATTAGTACATTACCAAGGAAAGTCCTGATCTAAAATGAGAACCACCTCTATGGGCTATAAATACAACACAATTAACTTCAACCATGAATTTACTGCAAAACACACCAACCCTTCCATTACACCTTGACTAACACCTCAGAGGAAAGAATGTGTATCAGTGAACATATATTTCTTATTGCATTCATTCTGCTTATCATGTTTATATAACACATACACAAACAGAATTATTAATAGCCTTCTCTCTTCATTCTCTGTATTTTCAGTTGTTAATAAAAAATCTCTATTCATCCTCTACATCTTTTCTTGTTCAAAGTCACTTCACTATGTGTAGGACTCTCAGAATCTCTTGAAAAAAGGGCAATATTTATTAACTACCCAATTAAATGCATGTATTATATAGTTTCTGTTAGTGACATCGTAGTAAAGAGTCTGTCAGCATTTCCCTTACAAACCCTGCTTTTACGGGTTTACAACTACAGTGGAAAATTTGCCTCTTCCACTACAAAGTTTCAGCTTGAGAAATGTTGTTCTATAAAGGTCTACTTTCAGCTGTCCAACACATATTATTTAAACATGGAAGCAAAATTTTCATTAATGTATAATGACATATATTCATAATATATCAGACTTTCTTTCCTTTAATTTTTACTTAAAATAAGATGGCCATATCCATATGCAGCTTGACACTTCAGACACCTACTCAGCACCTCTGAACACCAGTTTCTACAAGGATTCTTATGGGAACTGTGTGAAACAAACAAAAAAATCTGTAATTAAGAACCAAAATAATACAGCTCAAGTTATGCAGAATTGTTCCTTTTCCTAAACAGCTCTTTAAAAGAGGCTGCTGATCAAAAGCACTACGTTTAAATGTTACAGCTTATACAGTTGCTTCAAACTTAATGACAACCAGGTAAGTCTTAGCAGAACAGAAGGTATTGTCTCTTGGCTAAGCTGTTCATTTTTACCTGTCTGCACTGCAAATGTATGTAGTCATTACTGTTCTACCTTGGCTTAGTCTCTCTCACTACCAAATCCATCAGCCAAATTAAAAAGAGATGTAAGCTCTATGTATAGTAATAAGTAAATGTAATGTAATATATAGTAAGTGAAAAGAATGTCTGAATTGTGATACCAGTCATTGGTTTCAGGAACATCCATAGCTGGGAACATCTCTACCACAATTGTAACACCCATTGTTCTGTATTATCTAGGCACAAATGTAGACCTAACTCCTAATTCCTACTTTTTTATTCATGCAGATAATAGTCCAAGGTAAGAATTTAAATGTGGCTGTTATAAACTGCACTGTATACCAATAAAAGGACTCAGCCATACTTAGGGACCTGCACCTTTACACTAGATTTTTACACTGCAGATAAAAACTTTGCAAAATGGAATCCACATAATCACAGAGAAAAATACTTCCTGCCTGTATCCTCAGTAACACAGCAGTCACCAAAGCTCTTAAAAATGCTGAACTTGCAATATTTTTCCTAGCTTTATTTTGTCTAAGGCCCACATATTTAAACTTCAGGTACCTCCATGAATTCAGTTTCTTCTAAGATTTGACCCATCTTTGTTTAGCTCCTCCCTTCATACTAGGCCAAAAGTGGGGCTATGCAGCTGCAAGCTACTAGCAAAGGATCCAAGTAGGTGGCCTGCGGTGTACCTATACTGGCTTGCAGAGGCACATGTTTTTTCCAAATACATCAGACTTAAATTGATTCTCATTCCTCAAACAGCCTGGTCCCAGAAAAGCTAGTCTGACCTTTGAGAAGACTTGTTAAGCAGTTCCTGGTTAGGAAGACTACCTTTGGTTTTGTTTGGCAGCCCCAACTAAGAGCGCTCTTAGTGCATCAGAGCAGGGCAGTTTACAAACAAAGCCAAATATATTTGTGTGAGATGCAGTTTTCCTGCAGAACATGATCCAAGAATGCGTTTTGCTGGAGCTCTGAGTAGAATCATCGATTTTAACACAATGTGTTTCACTGTTGCCTTTAACTACCCGTTCCCTGCCTCTGTCCATGTTTTCTTTTCCTTCTCTGAAGGAGAGAAATTTCATAAGAGCAAAATACCTCCCTCAGGGTGGCCTCAGAACATAACTATATACGCATATATAAAGAGATGCTGGCCTTAAAAAAACAGAGCTGAACAACCTCAAAACTTAAGAGTATTTCAGCACAGCTGCCTTTCTGTCTCACCTCTTCTAATTTTTTTTCATTCTGCTAAAGTAGTACTCAAAAACTCTGTACAGCACAGACATTGAGGAAATCAGAGCCCACAGGAATCTGGATAGCTTGAAGTATGTTCCTTCTGTACCATAGTCTAACCTAGATCACCTTAGAGGCACCACTTTAGCAGCTTGAGGCTGCCCTATAATCTGCTAAACTGTCATTGCCCTGCATACTTCATCATTTCCTTCACTGGACTCTTTCTGTCCTTGGTACCCTCTGGCTTGCAAAGACATCCTCAGAAGTCCTCTATTCTATAATGACTCCTGTGGAAAGACCTTCTTCCCAAAGAAAAGGCAATTCTAGGAACTCGTAAGTTCATTCTAGATCCTTTAACAGGACAGTGCAACTTCAGAATTTCACCTTGAATGCTTTATCCCCCTATGCTGCACACCAGAGTGATTTAATGTCAGCTCTCAGATTTTGGTGATGTTTTTGTTTGGCCCACATCGGCTGGAATCAAATCATTAACTATTGCACCTCATCTTATTTTAAAACAGAATTAATTTCTAACCCTCAGAATCACTAAAGAAAGTTTAGAAATGCTAACTCTGCCTTTTCCAAAAAGCAGATGACAAATAAAAAGAATTTCAAATTTATTGCTTTTTTAAGTCTCATGAATTTTGAGTCAAAATCCTGATTTTTGCCAATGCTTGGACTTGGCAATACTATCTAGCCTAGCAATTTTACAGTTATGGCTGCATCACAGTGCAGCTGAGATAAGGAGAGATTAACACTCCCTCAGATTTGCCAGCATAACTGCACGTGTAGCTGCCCTCTAATTCCTGTCCTGTCAACATGATAGGGAGTAGGGCTTTTCAAACACAGCTGATTTTGACTAATGTAGGTTAGGGAGGAATACACAAAAGAATTTATGCAGTGGACTGAAGTAGTGGTAACTTCTGTTTTGGGAGCTATGGTAAACAGATGGAGGAAAGGCAGAGGTGGTAATCTCTTCAGCCAGCTCAGCTATGTTCAGAACAAGATGCTGAAGACCACCAACTTCATTTAAGACAAGGAACATTGGGAGAATAAAAAGAATTATTTGAGTATCAGGCCAGGTAGCTATGTTATAGACAACCTGTTACATAACAAATTTTGTCACTACTTGAGACACGAATTTAAAAAATTTATGTAGTTATTTTTACTTTTAATTATTAATGTTATATTACAGCATCAGGAACTACTGTTGCAGTTACAGACTAACATCTTTAAAAGTATTTTTATGCTTTTCAGCTGTCACAAAGGATGCAAAGATTGTTCAGAAGGCATGCCCACCCAAACTTTTTTTCCAGACACTAAGCATAGTTAATATTAATTCAACATTAAAGATAGATTTCACAATGGGTTTCTCTGTTGTGACTCAAAATGGAATTTGTAAACACGTATGAGACCAAAACTGATCTTACAAATGTAAATCACAAGCAAAAATTTTCACCCAAATTTTCAAACTATTGTCCTTCACCACAGATCCACACATCACCTAGTAGCAAGAATGAGCATAGCCAAAAGTCATCTATAAATCTGATTTTTTTCAATATACCTGGCTTCTTCAACATCCTTATTATTGTGTGACTAACAAGTCCAGCTCTGATTTCAAGCACACAACCAATGGTCCAGAAAAGCTTTTCTGTCATTTAAGGAATTTCGCACAAGCATGACCATGGTCAGAATCCCAGTTTTCTGTTACAGAGACAAACATTGTCCTTTTGGAGCTTAAAGACAAGGAGAGGGAGAGGAAAATAAAACCAGAAAATAGTAATTCCATGTTAAAATTTAATTAAAAAATACTGCTGTGAAAGACTATAATTGTATATGTAGACAGAGTAAATCGATTTACTGCATTAACTTTCTTACTACTGAAACATGTTTTCACCATGGAGTTTTATAAAGAGCAGAAACAGGCTGGCCTGTAGCTCCTTGCCCAGTCCTCTGGAAAACATGTTTTCCATGGAATTTACCAGTTTTAACCAATTTATTCAAAAAAAATCCAAAGGATTTGTTATATTGGGGCTTTGAAAACACTTTTTGCCAAAAGTGTTAATGTGTGTAATTAAAGCTGCCAACCTGTACATAGCATACAGAGACTCTTGCTGGAATTTATAGAATCTGACATAAGAATGTTAAAGAAAACAGAGAATGTATATAGAGATTGACAGCCGATTATTTATTTTTACATATTTTTCAAAGTATCAATAAATCCACCTGAAACTTCATGGGCCTGAGATGTTGTAAAAGCAACAAACCACAAATTATAATTTAGTTTCATTTGCCTTCTACACAGTTTCCTCCCAGACCCCAAAGAAATTTAAACAGAATATAGAGGTGAGGCTGGTGATTTAAGGTAAGACATCATACAAAGCTAGTTATAAAATCTTGCCAAATTTTACACATTTGGGTTGAAATAATCTTTATTTGCCATCTGCTTCAGATAGTGAATTATTCGGGGCAGGGGCTTTCTTTGGTCACTGCTGCATCTTATGGTACCACTGTGGAAATTCTTCTGCATTTGGTCACTTACTTATTAAGCTTTTAAAACAACTACATTTTGTACATGCTCAACAAGAACCTCTTCAGAGTTCAGCAGCTCCCTAAATATTTTGATCACAGAACCTCTAACGACCATTTCAACCTTGTCAAACTTGTCTTTACAAATGACTGCAAGAAACAGTTATGAGCACAAAGGATACTGATTGAGACTTGCATCTGCCTTTTTTTTTTGCTTTAGCCAGATTCCTGGAATCCAGGCCAGTTACCTCAGTTACCTTGGCTGGCTCAAAACATGTCCAGGGTCAGGACCACTAGTGCAGGGGAAGAGAAAAGGCTGCTTCTGAGATCAGCCCTCCCTTACTGTGTTCTCCCCTCCAGCAGCAGCAAGCATGATTGTCCCAAGTTCTCCTCTCAGCTCTGCCTCTTAATGTTACTCCTCCTGAAAAAAGAAAAAGCCCCGCTGGAACTATAGTTCCATATGCCTTTAAATTTTGCCTACAGAATTGAAAATCATTGAAGTGGCTCTGAACACAAAGCTGGCTCTAGGTCTCTCCCTCCTGTGTTCTCAAAGGACTGTAGGCCTTGCAGCCCGCAGGAAAATTAAAATACTTTCAATTCAAATACAGATTGAACAAATGCTAAACCTACTGCAAGAGTGTATTGGGTTTGTGTGGCAAGGTTTTGGTAGTGGTGGAGCTACAGGGGTGTCTTCTGTGAGAAGCTGCTAGAAGCTTCCCCTACATCTGATAGAGCCAATGCCAGCCGGCTCCAAGACAGACCCACCACTGGCCAAGGCCGAGCCAAACAGCAACGGTGGTAGTGCCTCTGGGATAACATACATAAGAAAGGGGTGTGGGGGTGTGTGTGTGTGTGTGTGTGTGGAAACGGCAATTGCAGCCGGTAGAGAGGAGACGTGAGAATATGTGAGAGAAAGAACTCTGCAGACACCAAGGTCAGTGAAGAAGGATGGGGAGGAGGTGCTCCAGGCACCAGAGCAGAGATTCCCCTGCAGCCCCTGGTGAAGACGACGGTGAGGCAGGCTGTCCCCTTGCAGCCCATGCAGGTCCACGGTGGAGCAGATATCCACCTGCAGCCCGTGGAGGATCCCATGCCAAGCAGGTGGATGCCCGAAGGAGGCTGTGACCCCATGGGAAGCCTGTTGTCATGGTTTAAGCCCAGCTGGCAGCTAAGCACCACACAGCTTCTTGCTTACTCCCCCCAGGTGGGATGGGGGTGGAGACTCAGAAGAGTAAAAGTGAGAAAACTCATGGGTTGAGATAAAGACTGTTTAATAGGTAAAGCAAAAGCTGCGTGCACAAGCAAAGCAAAACAAGGAATTCATTCACCACTTCTCATCGGCAGGCAGGTGTTCAGCCATCTCCAGGAAAGCAGGGCTCCATCAGACATAACGGTTACTTGGGAAGACAAACGCCGTCACTCCGAATGTCCCCCCCTTCTTTCTTCTTCCCCCAGCTTTATATGCTGAGCATGTCATCATATGGTATGGCATATCCCTTTGGTCAGTTGGGGTCAGCTGTCCTGGCTGTGTCCCCTCCCAAATTCTTGTGCACCCCCAGCCTACTCACTGGTGGGGTGGTGTGAGGAGCAGAAAAGGCCTTGACTCTGTGTAAGCACTGCTCAGCAGTAACTAAAACATCCCTGTATTATCAACACTGTTTCCAGCACAAATCCAAAACTCAGCCCCATACTGGCTACTATGAAGAAAATTAACTCTACCCCAGCCAAAACCAGCACACCTGTGCTGGAGCAGGCTCCTGGCAGGACCTGTGGACAGAGAAGCCCACGCTGGAGCAGGTTTGCTGGCAGGACTTGCAACCCCGTGGGGGACCCACGCTGGACCAGCCTGTTCCTGAAGGACTGCACCCCATGGAAGGGACCCACGCTGGAACAGTTCATGGAGGGCTGTCTCCTGTGGGAGGGACCCCACGCTGGAGCAGGGGAAGGGTGTGAGGAGTCCTCCCCCTGAGGAGGAAGGAGCAGCAGAAATAACTTGTGATGAACTGACTGCAACCCCCATTCCCCATCCCCCTGTGCCTCTGGAGGGAAGGAGGTAAAGAAATCAGGAATAAAGCTAAGCTCGGGAAGAAGGCAGGGGTGGGGAGAAGGTGTTTTTAAGATTTAGTTTTTATTTCTCATTATCCTACTCTGATTTGATTGGTAATAAATTAAATTAATTTCCCCGAGTCAAGTCTGTTTTGCCCATGATGGTAATTGGCGACTGAACTCCCTGTCCTTATCTTGACCCATGAGCTTTTCGTTATATTTTCTCTCCCCTGTCCAGCTGAGGAGGGGAGTGACAGAGCAGCTTTGGTGGGCACCTGGCGTCCAGCCAGGCTCAACCCACCACAAAGAGCAAGAGAGACTCTATGAAATAACCCAGCATTAGATAAAAATTGAGACTGGAGGCTACTAAGGAGGAAGAAGAACAAAAGGAATAAGTTCAAAGTAAATAAAGCCTAGGGTCTTTCCCTGAGACGTTTTGAAGCCATTCCTTATCTCCCAGTAATAACTTGTGATTGGAATGTCAAAGGAAACTAGGAGGTGGATTTCTGCGGCAAGGATGTTCTGAAGATCCCAGGATGCAGCTGAAACTACCTTAACCAAGTCCTATGCTCTGTACAGGCAGGAATGGCTAGAGGATCTGGACACACACAAAGGGCTTAATTTCATAAAAAAACCCCGACTACTATTTCCACTGCCATTAAATTGGTGCTTTAGCCATCTCATCCCAAAACTGAAATGTAAAATCTCCCTGCTCATCTGCTGCCTGAATTCACCAGAGACGTTTCCAATCACCTTAGCTTCTCTCAGTGCATTGAGTTCTCAGTTTTTAAATGCCAAAATTACTCCAATCTGCATGGCTCAGTGCCCATCTTCAACTGGGATCCACAAGTAAGGTACACCCTGCAGAAATCTTCTAATAGGCTTGACCTAGTACATTAGTTGGGCAATGTAAGGATATATTTTGTGATAACCTTTTACCCACTATTTAAGCAGAGAATATAATCTCCAGGGTTTCCAGTATATTGTAGTATCTCAAAGCACAAAATTCCATGAAAAAATAAATATATCAAAAAATATATCAAAAAGAAAATCTGTATTAATTACTGACATGCTAGAAGGAAAAGATTTCCTCTTCCTTATTAAAAAGTTGGTATATATTATATTCCCTTAGAGCCTGGCATTTAAATATAGTTGTTTTCTTTGTTTCCAATAACATCTCAGCCACAATTACTTAATAAATTATAAATCATGATGTAGTTTTTATGTAAATGCATTTCTGTGTTCAAGCACAGGATTAATGTTTGCATATGCAAATGAACAAAGGATCTGTTCAAAAAGATTGTGGTTCAAATCATTGTAAACTTTAAAATGCTTTACTGTGTTAATGGTTGAATAAGACACTGCTCTCTTTCTTTTTTTTCCCCTTAACAATTAATAACTTGTTTTAAATGCACCTGTTGCTAATACCCAATTTCTGTTTAGTGCAGCTTCATGGAAATATGGTCATGTGTAAGTGTATAGTTCCTGCTTGATGTTGCATATAATTCTTATAATATTCTGAATGGCATGTGCTAATTATTTAGCACAATAGCTCATCTTATGGAGCTGTAAGGCTGCAAAAGAAGGGTGGTAATTACTTAGGATGGGAATGTCTTTTTTGTAAAAACCAAAGTGTGGGAGGAAAAAAAATCTAAAAAAAAAAAAAATAAAGTGGGAGAAAAGATTGAGTAACAGCCTAAGAGCATTGGAAGGGTTAATATTTTGAGGTTTTTATTATCTGTAAAGCTAGATCTGAAGCTTACAATGCAGACAGTAGCTGCTACACATTTCTATGTGCCGTATTGAGTGGGCAGCTTCTGTTCTTCCACCACTTCCCACATGGCTGACAGAGCATAAGTTCTTAATCTACCTCTCTCTTAAAACTTGATCATAAGAGCTCACCTATACATTTTAGGCAGAGGAGATATGTCTTTAACAGATGTTCAAAGCAGTTTCAAAAATCCATGCACAGAGAAAGCAGCTTAAACTTACATAGCAGTGAAGAAACTACAAAATGAAAGCAACGAAGAAAACAGGTTCACAATATATATATAATTCTATGCTTATGCTAGGCCCAGATTAAAAAAAACCCACAAACTTGTATGTGGAATAAACAGAAATAATTAAAAGGATCAAGTCTTATATTTTAGACTATGATCTCTTGGAGTCCTGAATGTCACATCTGCTTCAAGCTAAAACAGAGAAGGAAATACTCAAAACCTCATTCAGGCAAAGATGAGATCATGACTTGGAAGACTAATCTGGAGATTGAGACAAATTAGATGGAATATGTGCAATTTATGGGTCCAATCCTGTCCATGACTATTGGTCCTACTGCTTTTAGTCACAAGATCTTGTCAGAAAGATCACAGAGAGAGGTTGGACGTGTGAGCAGAATCAAGACAGACAATGAAAAATATACATGGGATACAAAAATAGACATAAAAAACCAGAATAGCACAAAGAACACACAGAACGGAAAGACTCTCAGATTATACTCTGAAAACTCATTAATTGTGTGGAGAGAATAATGAATAAAATCATATGAATACTCATTTAAATCTAGATATAAACACTCTCCAGACCTCTTCTCACATTAGTCATGCAATCAAGATTTATTAGCTCAAATGTCAGGGACAGTAGAATCTGAAGATTCACGTTCTACAATTCACCAAGATACAATTTAAAAACCACACTTTCCAAATACCTTGCAGCAGAAAGTAGATAAAAAGGCTTCCACTTATCCAGCTGAAGTACAAACAAGGCCATGAAAATCTCATCACCAGTTGCAACTAAGCTATATATTTTACATTTCTGTGTATTAGGGATTAGTTCTAAGTTTCAGGTTAAAAGGGTGGGGAGGACCGGTCAGGAAAAACTGCTTTCATGAATTTCTGAGAATGGAATAAATGTTGAGAAAATTGCAATTTGGTTGTGAATATTTGTATAAAATAACTGGTGAAGTCCACTGAATAGTTGTTGTTATACCATTCCAGGTGGTAATGACAGACCTTAGATGACATTTTCAATGTACATACAACCCACAGAGAGGCCAGAGAGTCACTACTTAAATTGAAAAAGGATGAACTAATATTACTTTAAACTGCTCTAGATCATCTTTGAGGCAGGACTCAACACAGAAAGATCCAGCTTAAGCTGAAATTTTACAGGACATTTGTGAATAGCTGATATAGAGTTCACAACTAACTCTATGCTAAGCACTTATCTACAGTGGGCTTCCCGCTTCCACTGATGATGTGAACATTAAATTGCCACTGACTTCTAACAGAACCAAATCAAATACTATAATTATACACCTTGTGCTACCTATACTGTACTGTATTATTATATATAATTGATTATTCAATTCAGTAGCTATTGTTCTTTATAATGCTTTTGACACATTGTAGAAAAAGTGCTATATAAAACAAAGTTGATGAGCATAGAGATTTTGGACATTCTACCACGTGTAGTGATGAAGCTGGTACAAAGCAGACTAGTTCCACTTACACAAAGTCACATGAAATTTTTTGTCTGTGTTCCACTCACTTTCAGCTGAGAAACAGACCTCACTATTCTGGATACTGTGCAAATGCAGTAAGAGAAAAAACTTTTCTACATAGACAAGAAAAATATTTAGCGTGGGGGAAGAAACGCAGAAAAAGTGTAGAGCAGTGAGTTACTTGCCAAAGAGGTACAGCATCTTAAGTTACAAAAACACAGTCTAGCTCAAGTTTCTGGAATCCCCATCTCGAGCCACAGTTACAGAGTCTTGTTTAATATATTTATCAATGATCTAGATGAGGGGTTTGAGTGCACCCTCAGCAAGTTTGCAGACGACACCAAGTTGGGTGGGAGTGTTGATCTGCTCGAGGGTAGGAAGGCTCTGCAGAGGGATCTGGACAGGTTGGATCGATGGGCCCAGGCCAATTGTATGAGGTTCAACAGGGCCAAGTGCCGGGTCCTGCACTTGGGTCACAACAACCCCATGCAACGCTACAGGCTTAGGGAAGAGTGGCTGGAAAGCTCCCCCGCAGAAAAGGACCTGGGAGTGCTGATTGACAGCCGGCTGAATATGATCCAGCAGTGTGCCCAGGTGGCCAAGAAGGTCAACAGCATCCTGGCCTGTATCAGAAATAGTGTGGCCAGCAGGAGTAGGGAAGTGATTGTGTCCCTGTACTCGGCATTGGTGAGGCTGCACCTCGAATCCTGTGTTCAGTTTTGGGCCCTTCACTACAAGAAGGGCATTGAGGTGCTGGAGCGTGTCCAGAGAAGGGCGACGAAGCTGGTGAGGGGTCTGGAGCACAAGTCTTATGAGGAGCAGCTGAGGGGGGAACTGGGGTTGTTCAGTCGGCAGAAGAGGAGGCTGAGGGGAGACCTCATCACTCTCTACAATTACCTGGAAGGGGGTTGCAGAGAGGTGGGTGTTGGCCTCTTCTCCCAAGTGACTAGCGACAGGACAA
The DNA here is from genome assembly GCF_030936135.1 of Gavia stellata. Lineage (NCBI taxonomy): Eukaryota > Metazoa > Chordata > Aves > Gaviiformes > Gaviidae > Gavia > Gavia stellata. The sequence continues at coordinate 16,396,001 of NC_082600.1, forward strand.
GAGGAAATGGCCTCAAGTTGCGCCAGGGGAGGTTTAGGCTGGATATTAGGAAAAATTTCTTTACTGAGAGAGTGGTGAAACACTGGAACAGGCTGCCCAGGGAGGTGGTGGAGTCACCATCACTGGAGGTGTTCAAGGAACATGTGGACGAGGCATTGTAGGTTTAGTGGGCATGGTGGTGTTGGGTTGATGGTTGGACTTGTTGATCTTACAGGTCTTTTCCAACCTTAATGATTCTGTGTGTCATTCAATTGAGTGTGAAGCCACAGAGTCACAGATCGGGAAGGTCTGGCTATTCTTGTCTGCCTGCTCCTGCCTCCCCTCTCGGGGCAACCCACTTGCGGTCCTATGGCCATGTATTGGACTGGACCGAATAACAGGTCTGGCTGAAAGCTAATGATTTTCTTTTACTGGGCTGGTTTCAATTTTTTGTCCTCAACCCTTAAAACATACAAATAGGACATTTTCAGGCTCTCGTTAAAAAAAAGTTCTTTAAATATCCAGTAGTGAAGCACTCTGATTATATTCTCAAAACAGGAAAACACTGTGGCCTAGCCCCTTAGATTCCAATATATCAACCTGTTTTGCTAAGCACAGAAAATTGGTTTTATATTTCCCTTTTTTATATGCCAGTAAGATAAATAATGGTTGGGTTTTTAAGCCATGTAAAACTAGTAGGCTTAGTTCCAAGTAGCCTCAGTATTTACAAGAATGCCAAAGTAATGTCTACATTATTTTCAGATTAAGAAAAGAACCCTGAGAAAAAAAATTATTGTTGGAGTGTAACAAGTTTCCTAATCACAAAAATATTTATTTTTGTGTCTTCAGAACACATACTATTGCTTCCCATAATTAACAAATGAGATTAAATGTTAACCAGTTTAAATCTGTCAAAATATTTTAATAAGGGGGGCAGATGTTCTGTTTTGTTAAGTATCACTATTTACTTTATGAGGTAATAATAACCTTACCTTTCCTCTGCAATAGTTAATAGTAAATGGTTAGAGCTTGCCAAAGAGCAAATAAATCATTACACTAAATACAGGTTGTCAGGCTAGTTTAGTACCTTGTACACTCCATTTTGCTTAGATAAATGGCTTGGAATAGGATTTACTGTCTGTGCTATTTTCTAGAAAGATTCTGGCTTTCCTATTGTGTGTAGTTTCGTATCAGATGTTAAGAAAGGTACTATATCAATGTGTAGATTTTACACTGACAGGCTTACTTGTTTGGGTTGACTTCATAAATGTACAAATGTGAGACAAGCTGCAGACCTCCCAAGAATGTCATTACAGAGAATACATTTGTAGAAAGACCATGGCTTTGGTAAATAAATAAATACACCAGTGCAAAACTCAAGCAAGTTGAATGGTATAAAATCAAGGCTTTAAAACATTCCTTAGAGTTCTTTTTGATTTAACCATATTAATACCTTCCATATTCACTCTGCGTCAAATTTGCAATTGTTCAGCTCCCATAAAATACGCAGCTGAACACGGTAACTGTACATTAGATGTTGTGCTTTTCTGAATAGCTGAGACATTTTCAGGGCTAACCAACAAGTAGATCAGGCCAATATGAGACCCTCAGTCCTGAGAAGTCAGGCTGTTGCACAGTTCGAGCCCGATTAAAATCCACTTGTCACCTAAGAGCTTATTTGTTCTTACAATTATATAGGTAACGGCTGCTTTTTGCACAAATAGATATATTTGAAATTTTGTACAAAACAGTATTTGCACAGAAGTATATTTATTCAAGATTCACTATTTCATTTTTTCCCCACTTTAAATGTCCTGCCATCCAACCACAGAAAAGCAATAATTTGGAAAATTATGCAAAGCTAACAGCTAATAATGGTTGAAGGAAAGAGATCACAAGTTCCATTGGCTGACATTTGTATAAACTATTTGCAGAACACTTGAGAAAAGCAACTCTGGTCATGAAAAGAAGGATGAGGTTGTGAGTGATCTGTGAACAAGGAAAAGGTCCAATAAATTGGTTCACTTATTCACACTGAATAATTCAAACAGCTTGACTCAACACTAGACATACTCCTTACTCCTTTTAAAGGATTAAAATATTCATGGTTTCTTCTGTCAAATGCCATTATCACTCTATAAAGTCAGGAGCAATGGTTATCTTCCCAAGGGCTGTAGGAGACTTGGATGTGGGTCATCAGCTCCAGTTGTGGAAGCTGCCTGGCAAACACTGCTTCTTCCAATGATCTCAGACTCATATCTGTGTCTCCCACATAGCACTAGTCCTAGCAAAGGCAAGCTGAAACATTATCACCATCTTTACTGCTCATGTTCTAGTGACAAATAAGCACTTTTGTTCTGCCCAAAAGCACTGTATAATGGAAGCTCAGAAAGAAGGATATCTCCTCTCTATCACAGTTGTGACAAGGTCACCTTCAACAATACCCTTACCTCAATAAAGAAGAAATCCCATTCACCAGCTCCAGAATGAACGTCCCTTTGCCACTTCCCACTGCCAGGCACACAAAGCCGAATAGGAGCAAGTGAAAACAAGGAAGAAGGGTGCTGAGTCTTAGGTATTTTATGTCAGTGAAACCCACTACAACGGGTTATACAGAAGCCACCAACTTCCTTAAAGTTGCCATTAACATCTCTCCTCAAAATAAAAAAGTAGGGGACACAGAGCTGTTATTCAGCCCATTCCCAGACATCAGCTCCCAAAGATACTCAAGAACTTTTCTCTAACTGTGTCAACATTCCAGTCTATTTCAACTCATCTGTTGCAAGACTGATACACTTTACAAATTCTTTAAGAATTCTCTGTGTATTTGGTAAATTCCTCTTTAAGACAATCCAACCTGTTCAGTTTTTCAGTAGATTTTTTTTTCCGCTTTCTTTTAAAGACATCTTAATTAGTCTAATCCTGACTGGTCTCTTTCCAATGTTCCTGTTGGCACAGTAGGATTTCAATTAGCATTCTGCTTTAGCACTGCAAATGCCCTTGCTTAGATTTTTTTTTTTTTTTTAAAGTGCTATTTTGGATGCCATCTCTCTTCTCTTTTCTTCCTCAAAAATTGTTCAGCTTCTAAAAGGTTTTGGAAGCAGAGGTTGTTGTGCCAATTTGTGCTTTCTGAGCTTATCAAGAGATAGCTCATTATTAATTTTTTTTATTTTTTTTTTCTACTTGATGGTTATATTCCTTGTCTGCTCTGACCACATCACTCGTCCCCGTTTCAATCCCTCCTAGTTTCACAACAGCAAGTTCATGCTTCTTGTCCTCAGCTTCAAGGCTCTTCAAAACTCCACCCTCCTTTATTTGTCTGTTCTTGTCTCTAATTGCATTTCTCTTTCTCTCTCTTTCACACATACACACACTTTCTTCTAATCCACCAACAATAACAATCTTCTCTGCTGTTTGTCAGCTTCTCTCACACACAGCTCCACCCTGCCCCTCACACATGGAGTGCCCTCCCTGAACTGAGCTGTCAGGCGGTTGTCCTCGCTTCTTTGAAATCTATCCTTAAAAATCCACCTCTGCTGCAATGTCTAAAAGAAATCAGCTAATTAATGACTGTTATGTTGAGGGGCAGATGGAATAGCTGACATTTACTTTACAATAATAACAAAAAAAAACCCAAAAAACCTTTTGTGCGAGTGTGAGTAAGTATCTTAATCTATGCTAGACTGCTCTTCCAAAGGGAAGGCAATATGGATGAAGCAGTGACTAGATCCTACAGGCTGTGCACATCATCCCTGACTGATTTTAGATCATGGGAAACTGTCTTTTTTCCTATTCTTCACCTGTTTAGCATGTTTAAACTATAAACTCTGCAGGATGGCATCAGTGGATATGTCTACTCTGCATACCATGTAGTAACTGATAACTTTTAAGTGAAATAAGAGAGGGTAGTCACAGCAGCATGGAGCTAATTTATTCAGAAAATATTCTGTATTATGCAATACGTGTCCACAGTAATTAACACAATGACAAAATTATCTTAATTGAATTATCTTGGAAGTGCATAGCATAAACAAAAATAACAATACTGAGCTAAAGTACCTTGCTACTACTTGCTAAGTAATAAAAATATACTATATCTGGACTTACGATTAACCTGCAAAAAGCCAACTGTTCAAACGTGTGCTTGACTTCAAAGACACTGCTACACAAAAGTATCCACTTATGTCCATTGTATTTATAGTTGCTAACAGGCAAACAAAATCCTATTGTGGATTTCAATCTGTAAATTTCAGTTCCAACCCAGACTTCTGCAAAATTCTGCTACTTTAATGCAACTAGAAACCTCATATATTAGGCTAGAAAGCAGAGAGAGATACATCTGTTGCTAACCTCTCCTTTGCATTGCTCTTGGCTACAGAAATTGGCACACCTTAACCACATGAGCCCAACAGACCAATCAGACCTTTCTGTGCTTACTCATCTTCTCTGGAAAACTAGTTTACATTCTTGGTATATCAGTTTTCAATCACTAAAAAGAGTGTAAAATATCTACTGGTTGAAAACATTTTTTGCAAAACTTAAATATTTAGAGAACAACAGATGAAGAACAGAGGTAAACCAGGATTCCTGCCACAGTAAAAATGCTTCAAACTCAAACAGTTAATCCAGATAGTAATCTGCAGCAGGTGGATGAAAGTTTTAAACTGTTCCAAAAGACGTGGCTAAGTAGAAAGTGACTAATAAGAAAAGGTTCATTTCCACCTCTTTTATCACAGAATCACTAAGGTTGGAAAAGACCTGTAAGATCAACAAGTCCAACCATCAACTAACACCATTAAACCATGTCCCACAATACCACGTCCACACGTTCCTTGAACACCTCCAGTGATGGTGACTTCACCACCTCCCTGGGCAGCCTGTTCCAATGCTTCACCACTCTCTCAGTAAAGAAATTTTTCCTAATAACCAGCCTAAACCTCCCCTGGTGCTGATATTAGCTGATATTAGCTGAATAGTGCTTACTCTTTGTGACTTCATATTACATTCCCCTGCTTCCAAAACCCACTAGAAAACTTGGAAATAAATAAAAAAATTTTAAAAAAACCCCAAACCCAAAACCAAAAAACTACTGCAATATTCCTCCTCCATTAAATCCAAGTACGTTTTCTACTCTACAGTCTTATCTGAAAGCAATCCAGATCACCCTCCCCATTGGCACTGAACACTGCTATGAATTTCCAAGATTTCACAAGAGATTGGGTACAACCATACAGAGACCTAACAACAACATCACCTGAGGAGTCCAAATGATAATCCTATCCCATTTCCATACAGTGTGACCCTATTATAACCATTCATAGATGACCACTTTGTGGATGCACCAGGATTTCCCATTCCAAGGAAGGCCCAGGGAGAATGAACATGCAGCCCAGGTATCACCTGCTATTTAACACCTTCTCATGAGTCTTCATAGTAAGAAGCCTCACCCATGGGTTCTGGGATGAAAGGAAGCACTGCAGGAGACACCCAAGCAAGTCTGCCAGGGTGGAGGAGGAAGCTAACTGAAAGGGAGTTCGCCCTGTACGAGGATCAAGTGAACATAATTTGGGCCAAACAGGTTAGATTGTGCAATATGTCAAAGTCATAATTAATTTAGCATCATCATTCTGTAATACTACTGGGTTATTAGTTCTAACTATCAGGGAAATATAAATGTCCTATTACTTCAGCTTCAGAAAACAACGTATGAAATGAGGTGTTTACCCACTTTATATTTTAAGCATGCAAACCTATACATGCTTTTTTTTCTTCTATTCTTTTTTTAATTAAATTGGTGGTTCTAGCAGGTAGGGGAGGAACACGTAGCTGGTAATGGTAAGGAAAAGAAGTGTGTGGGATCTTCTTTTGAGTATAATTCTTCAGTACATTAAATGAGACGAACAAAAGAAAAATTAAACATAATACTGTGCCATGGTACTGTGACATAAGTGTCAACTTAGAATTTCAAATACAATTATAAGAGTCTTCTAATAATTATATAGGTGGCAAACAAGGCTTTAGGGCAAACATATGTGGCAAAAAATTACTAATGGCATTCTACAGAAAATCAGCTAAGCCTGACCCCTCCTATGCATCATATTGTGGTAAGGTCAACTTGGTGGAAAGGTTAAGAGCAGTTAATGTTAAACACTGACCCATCCCTCCCCAGTCTTTTCCATATTCATAGGAAACTATCATCCATATTCATGCAACAAGATAAGTACCTTCAACATACAGAGGTTAAAAAAAAAATTTACTTCTTTACAATCTTATTCAGTGCCATGACACTAATTCCCAGAGCATGGATCAGGACATGAAATAGGGTGTCTGTAAGTCTGGGCAGGATGGGTGAGCAGAAAACATAGAGCAGCCTCTGGGTGACACTTAAATATTGAAAATAAACATTCTGTAATCCTGAAATCATAACAAGACAGACGAAAACACAACTCTTATCATGGGTAGAGCACAATGATTTCAGGATATATGATCCATGCAAGGATCCGCCTTACACAGATCCAGCTGCATGCCTGTAAACACATGAATATCTGGAACCTGAACTTCTAGCCCTCGCACGTAAGTGGCATGAGAGGCCCAAGGCTGCTTTACGAAATCTTAGGCCAGTATCCTCAAACAACAACAATACAAATAAAAGGTACAGACATCCTATTGCCACTGCAAGACTAGGGCTACTGGAACTTTTTTTTTAGCAGAGAACTGTCTAATAAAATTATAATGTGTTATGTACCTCTTCTTTCATCTGTTTGCACTTCCTTTGGTGCACAGCACTGAGTGCACTTGGAAGGGAACAGAAATTCCCGGTCCTTTTGCAGAACTTACCCTCCATGCACCTTATTTTGCCTTTCCTGTGAAATAATAACTTTCCAAACAGGAGTTCCCCTTCAGTTTCTCCTTTCTTTCTCTGTCTTCATTTCTAGCTCTTAAAAAAAAATAAAATTATTTTATATTAACTTTATATTGAGTTGGTATTCCTTTTCTAGGAGTCTGTCTTTTTTTTTTTTTTAAAAACCAAAATGTGAGAATCTGAGTTGACATTAAAGCAGTCACTCCACCTCTTTTTGCAGGTGAAAAATCATACCCAACTAACCGGTTTTCCCTCCAAACAGAAGTTCTTTCCCTGCCTACTGAAACAGGAAATAATGAACCTCACTAGAAGAATATTTTTATACAGTAAATACCAGCTTCACCCCGTGACCGTTTTTTTCCAGGAAAAAGTCACCATCTTTCTTTCCATTCCTACAGAAACATTGACTCCTTCAGTGCATTTCAGCAGGAAAAATGGCTCCATTTTTCTTGCCACTCCCCTCACCATTATTAACATAATGATGGCAAAGCAGTAAGGGAGGGTAGATGGCTAAACTAATAGCTTTCTGTTGTTATTATTGGGTATAGATTTATACAGCACTTTTGCAGGCATCAATTTACGCTACTGATTTTTAAATGCAGATTGTATCTTCCAGGGTTTACTCACAGAAGCTCAGGTGCCTGAGCTGGGACTTTGCTGAGGCAAAGGTCTGGAAACTTGCATGTATCCAGAGCACAGGGACCTACCTCAACCTCCGGTGATTTAAAAAAACAAAAAAAAAAAAGGGAGGGAGCAGGCGACAGAGGACTAGGAAGTGGCAGACAAAATCCGCAGGCAGCAGTGGAGGCCTGACAGGCTGCCTGCACCACAACATGGTGGCCAGGAACAGCCAGGCTGCTCCCAGCAGATTACCAGGGCCCCAGAGGAGCAGGGCCCATGGCCTTTCTGGGGCACCCTCTCCCTCTGAACATCAACAAGCTACTAAGAAAAAAAGTTTACTCTGTGGGAAGGAATGGGGTTGCCCTCAAACGCCAGTTGAGCCCCATGGGGTTTCAAGGCGGTTTGTGGACAAAGGGGCCGTGCCGCCCCCCACCACGCTGAAACATGGCAAGCTGGGGCATGTGTCCCGGCTTCCCTCCTGCACAGGAGCCAGCCCCATGGGCAGCAGGAAGACACGGGGTGATCTGCAGTGCTGACAGGAGCGGAGGGGCCCACGGCCATCGCATGTGAGCCCTGGCGCTGCCACTCGCACCTGGTGCTGCCAAGCTGCAAGGAGGCAGCCAGGGCCAGGGCCAGGGCCAGGGCCAGGGCCAGGGCCAGGGCCAGGCTTCAGGAGAGGTCATGGGGAGAGGGTGGCTGGATACCCAGCAGCAGGAAGCCCATAAATTGTCTCTGAAAAATAAAAGGTTTCATTAAAATCTCCATTCTTTTTTGTAATATACAACTAGGCTGTAGGGTCTCCTCTAATTCCTCATCATTGGTGTTACAATAATACCTTGCTAGCCTTTGCCACCGTCGTAGCAGCCTTTCATTTTCTTACCTTCTACTCCTTTCTCTTTTGAAGGATAGGGCGTTTTTCCCCTTTTACGTTTACTTCAAAGAAAGCAAAGCTGTGTCTTTATTAATCGACTTCGGTTCCTAAGGTGCTTAAACGATCCCACGTTCCCCTCCAAAGCTGTAATGTCTAAGTACCTTGCTGTCTTTAATGTATTTTATCTTTGTGATGCCCTTCTGAAGCAAGGAAGCCGTCTCATCCCAGCGGTGTGGGAGCTGTGGGGCAGAGGGGCAGCAGAGCCCAGGTCTTTCAGCCCCGGTCAGCCCCTCAACTGAGTTGCCCCTTCACAGCCTGTGTTAGTAGCCCCAGCCCCTCAGCCCAGCCAGTCGGACCTCAGGGCAGGAGAGTTTCTTCCCAGCTTCATGCTGGCGTGTTTTGCATCTGAAGCAAATGCAATTCCCAGGTATACTGCAGACACCAGGCTACTCCTGGATAAAAAAATGACAGCCAAAACTCAACAGGCATGTAAAGCCCAGAAGAGTTCCCCAGTTCACATTATGACTTTTACACTTTTCTCATCTTAGTTCTTTAAAAGACAGGTAAAACAAAGAGATTAATATCCATTATTACGTAGTGTATTTTCTAATTTACAGCTTTATTTTGCATAAGCTGCTGAGAAGTTTCACAAAAAGCACTGAGAAAGTTTATAAATATGTAAGTAAATATTTACTTCCCTTGAGAAACATTTTTTGTCGCTAACTGCTACAAAAGGAGTTTATTATTGATGAAATCAACTGTCCTGGATGTTCTAATTTAGTAGGCACACACAAAAAAAGTCCTATTTCTGAATTGTTATACAAAGGATATTATCACTCTTTCAAAATCTCATAGATTTCTTTCGATGGGAAAGAAACCAGGCAGAAGTAAAGAGTGGTAAAATAAAAAGGTCTCTAAATAATTTGATTTCATCTTTGATTCTATACCAAGATCTTGCTTGCATGTTTGTTAGCACTAAAGCTGCACTGTGAAGTAGATCACTGATTGCAGAATTAGCTGATGATACTGCAACTAATAAAAACTCCAGAAGAAAATAATTTGGAAAGAAATGTGGCTTTTAAAATCCAGGGACTATTCTTAACCAAATACTTCTTTGAGAACATATTACCCAGTTATCTTCAGACAGGAAAAATGAAGGCACACCATAATGACTACATAGCATAATAGTTTAAGGGTATTTTTCTACATAGCACACAGAGAGATCTAAGACAGTCACTGGCAGCAATACAGTCATGTTACACCATGTTACCCTATGGAGACTAATTTTTTTAGGAGGACTTAATCATCCCATGCAAAGAACCATGCTGTCCCAGATCACTCATGCTTAGCTCCTGTGTGGTCATATCCTTGATATACTGACTGTCCAGATTCATGATTGCTTCTACAAGTTGCTATAGATTGCTAAAACTGAAACATACTTTATATGCACAATTTTTAGCTCTGTCTCACCTGAATAGAGTATTTGACCCCTGCTTTTCTGACTTTACACACCTTTTGGCCTCCTCTCTGGACAGATCAAATAGTCATCTAACAGCAGTGTTGGTGAACAGAAGCCTTGCTTATGCAACAAGGAGAACATAACCGCAAAGAAACATCACAAAAGGTAACAGGAGTATTGTATGCAGCAGAGGAGGACATCAGGTCTCCAGAATGGGTCCTAGAACACCTGCCCATTTTGCAAAGCAGAATTTGTTGATCAGAAGTCCTTCAACAAATATCATATAGTTTAAGTGTCTTTAAGAGACTCCATCTACAGAATTCCACAAATTTGTAAGAAACTTATGCAAAGAAACAATCTAGCACATTTTGTGCCTTTTTGGCAGAAGAATGGGGTAAGTCATGTCAGCAGCCCAGGCTATGCAGTGTGGAAAAGCTAAGTAGACACTCTGAGACTATAGCAGTGGTTTAGGTTAAAATATATATTACTGCCTTGGATTACATGTTTTTCTCTGTTTATTTTATGTTTCCATTTGTCAGCATATCTATAGTGAATTCTTTGTGGCTTTGGCACATTGCAAGGGAGCAGTTCTTCCTCCCACTAATCTACTGAATTGCTTCAGTTCTTTGACAATGAAAATCACTGAAGTAAATCAGGCACTTCAGGATTTGCGTAGATTTAATGCTTCTCGGAGAAGTTGTACTATATAGGCTAACTTGCTCCAGGATTTTGAGGCCTTTAATAAAGACTCTCTTGGATAACATAATGAGAAATAGTCTTTCTTTCTGTTTGTTCCTGAAACTTCCAGTTTTCCACTTCACTCACAAAGTTCAGTTGAAGATGCAAGGTTATAAACTTGGTTGTTACCTTTTCTCCTGACTTGTCAGTGACTGGGGGGTGTGTGTGTGTGTGTGTTCTTTTTCTTCTTGCTCTATTGTTCAGCCTGACTGAAGAGAAAGAAACATTTGGCAATGTGCCCCTTTGCCCATAGTAGGGAATTTATCAGCAAATCTAGATCCTGACCTTCCTGGATATCCCAGGTTCCACAGACAGCATAGTCTACTGAGAGAGCACTCTGGTCAGGAGAGGCGAGAGCTTTTATATTCTGAGTCCATGAGGCCTGAACATCAGCTCTGGAGTCTGTGTATGCCCTGATCTCCCTCCACTTTGCCTTTTATTCTGTCACTCTTTAGTCCTGTAAATAACAAAGCTCAGGCTGATTTCTACCTAAATCTGCTTTGTACCTTTTTTAGGATTACGTTTTTAAAAAGTCTCTCCACTCCCATCTCTTGTGATCAATAGAACAGAATCAATATTTAAGGGTCAAGACCTTTTCTTTTTCCTGTGGCTAAGCTTTTTGCAGCCTTGCATTTTAAATAAAACCTGTATTCCCAGCCATCTGTAAAAAGGATAGGAGGAAAAAAAGCCAGCTGATTAGTGTCTCTCTTTTAGGTCTTAGGGTAATGGCTGCTTTTACCTTTCTAGTTTAATTCAGCACATTTACAAAGCATTAAATCTGTCAGTATGGCATTAACTTCTATCATGTGCATATTAATAGGAATAATAATCAAAACATCGAGTGAGTTTGGGTGTTAAAACTGGTAATATTTTCTTTAAGTGCTAGTACACATTTGGCTTGGAAGGTGCTCAATATTGCAAAAGATTTTTAAACTAAGATTTATCTCCTATCTATATTGAAGTGTTTTGCAGTAAACCTGCTCATTTGTACCCCAAAGGGCATGACTTTGTTGTCATGCTGATGTTTTCATGGAACACATTTGTAAAACACAATTTCTAACTTTTGTCGCCTCCATTAAGAAGAATGTTGATTAAGTAGAATCAGCATGTAAGAAAATATTTAGCAGCTGTTCTCTTATTGCAAAATCGTAAATATATGGAAAAATAATCACACAGATATTTTATGCCAATTAGCAAATACTTCTTTTAATTAAAGCATGTTGAACATTACAGCATCATCTTAATATTACTGAAATTCAGATAAAATGTAGGGTTGGTGGAATTAGAGAGCAAACATCTTCATCAATATATTAGAAAGATTTTGTTAACAAGCCAGCTGAATGGGTTCAGAGGGATTCCTGTTTTGTATGATTTTTAAAATTTTCCCTCTATACATTTGACATCATTACAGTGCTTTCATTAAAAAAAGAAAGAAAGAAAAAAAGAAGCTGCTTTCCTTTTAAACAGGACAAATGATGGGGAAAACTACTGCATTACTACAAATTATTTGCCGCTTCGGTGTTGCCAACATATAACAGTTGTAAATCAAGGATATATTTTGAAATATCCTAAATCAGTTTTTACAAATCAGCACTCTTGGTAACAGCTTTCAAAGAATAAAAGAATACAGCCATGGGAATTCATATTTATGGCTGAGGGTAAGTACGAATTAAACGTATCTATTTCACTTATGTTGCAAAGTACTATTATTCAATGGTCCAAAATATTATCAATTTATCTGTATTCACTTTTTATTAGGAAAGAGGTGCACAACCATGCAGGTTTCAATTATGTAGATAATAATAATCAGGAAAAGAAATACTCCCTGGTGAGGGTGAAAGGAATGCATGCTACCTTCTCAGACGCTCCACAGTATCTTTAGGAAAAGCGGTATACATGCAAGAACATTGTCCTGGAACATACTAAAGGAGTTGACTGGCTTTGTTGACTGCAAAATAAAAGCCTTTGCTGTACCCTCTGCTCATATCTAATAATTTTTTGCCTTGCGCACACCACCTACACACCTAACACTTCACTGACAATGCTTTGCCTTTCCCCACTACCCCCCAAACACAATGGAAAGTTAATTGAATGTTTTATGCTTTAGCAATATCAAAGAAATGAAAAGAACATAGGTTTCAACGGTATTTCAATAATAAGTGCATTAATTTTTACCTTTTAACTGACACTTGTACTAATTTCCTTAAATGCTCTTTTTTACTCTTTTTTGATCTGTCTGGCTTTGTCGGGTCTGATGAGGAGGGCTTACTTCAAATGCAAAAAGATTAGCTCTCTTTCCTTTAATAGCACAATTATAGCTTGTGTGATGTCTAAATCATGAAAGATATCAGGGACAGACTTCTAAAGTCGCATCAGTTTATTACAAAAGTGGTAGTAATCATTTTAATATCAAAATTACTCTAATTTCCTAGTGGCATTTCGGAATTGTTGGGCACGCATACACATACACACAAAGATTAGTAGCCATTTACTTCTAATTTGACTTAGATAATTGTTATAAATAACACAATGAAATTAAAAGGCTCTGTTTTACATTTTCACCTCTACTCAAGATGTTGTTCAGGCTCTAAAAGAATATTGCCACATCAAAGCAAGAACCGAGATCCAGTTCGACATTTTTAGATATGTCAGAATCTACATCTCATTTTTGGATTTAGTTCAACATGGGACTTAGCACTAAACACTAAAGAATAAATGTGCCTTCCTTAAAGATATGTAATGTGTTTAATCCCATCAATGCTTAGTCTACTTTTTAAATCCTGGATTTAATATACTTTACCACGAGAGGGCAAGATTAAGATACCCTTTCTCATACTGGCTCACACCTACCTCCTCAAGTATTACCATTAGTTGTATTACAACAGCAAGAAGAGTCCCTATTCAAGATGAGGGCCTGCAAGTGACGAAGTGGAATACAAATCTCAAGGGAGAAGGAAGGTTTAGCTTACACTCCAAACTGACTTTGATTCACACATTTTCATGGAATGGTCATTGCTGGCCAGGATAAAGAGAGATATCAGGTCTCGAACAAGGTAGCAGTTATCTTCAAGAGTATTCTCTAAAAAGACTACACTTCTGCATTAGAGATAAAGATTTATAAACAATAATAATGCCACAAAGCATCTGCATAACATGTGTGCAGGAGGCGAAAGTGGAAGACTGTTGCAGTGATCTTTTTCAAATATTTTAGGATGTTGTGGTTGTTAAACAGTAGTTCTAAGGAGAATTTGATAGTTAAATCCAGGAGTAAAAATATAAATTGCTCTGGGAAGAGCGAGTGCTAGCTTTGATAAATTTTAAGTTCATAACAGATAAAGTGGAACAGTTTGACCCATTGTCAGTCTATTTTAAGATGAACATTTGTTAAATTCTAATGAAAAAAATGTAGCACTTAAACTTTGGCAGAAGGACAATTAGTTTTTTTTTCCCCTGAATTGAATAAAATCACATGGCACTGATTTTTACTTTAACTATAAGCAATAAATATGAGCTGCAACAGACTCTAACAGCTATTGGCTGTATCTACTTGGATGTGTCATACAAGCAAAGTTCACTTCAATTTCAACCACACAAAATTTATGTCTACACCATATAGCTTATCATGCATTAAGCCTGTTCACGCAAGAGCCGATTTTCTAGTGCTAAGAACAACTTGCACCTTTTTGACGTGCAGGGCTATAATCAGCCCAGCTAATCAATGCTGTCTGCACCAAGAAACAAGAAAAAGACTGAGCAGCTATTATACACCAGCAGCTAACTCCTAACCACTTCAGGCAATTCAGCCTGAGAACTTTTAACTCAATTTACATTAAAACATACCCTTCCTGCCTGTTATGTGCTACATGCATTAGGATTATTTGTTTGTTTTGCATTTTCAGAGATTGCTAGTGAAGCATGGTGTTTGGTGAAACACTGTGCCTCCAGCAGGCACTTGAGAAATTTTATAGGGCAAACAAGTTCCCAGTTTCCCTAGTCACAGTCAGTAGATTTACACGTTACTGTAATGAGAACGAACAATAAGCTGTCATTCATCAGCAGATGCTATATGGGTCTGTCTATGGAGAGAAGATTTTGGAAGTTGTAATTTTTGTATTCTTTGGCTCTGCTTTGAATATGTCGACTTGGAGAAAAATAACAGACAAAGACAGGCAGACCAAAAAGAAACAGCAGTGGTCTGGAAAACCTCTGGAAGCAAAGCTGATAGTTAGTGTCATTTATAAGATTGAGCAAAGTGAGGAGGGGGTTGTCTGCACAAGTTTCTTCTGTGACTGACTTTTGCACAAACCCAAGGTAATTAGAGGATGCAGCAGCTCAGGACTCTTAGCACTGACACAGCACATTGTAGAATGTATAATGTGAATTCCTATCTTGAATGCTGGCCCACTAACTTACACAAGGCATAAACTCCTGGATTCAAGTTTTAAGCTAGCTGGACACAGAAAACATAATATGGCACTTTGTCAGGCTTGAATGTGGGCAAGCTGTCCAGGTGGAGCTAGCTAGAGTGTTGCTGGCCAAAAGTGCATTTTTCCTGCCCAGTAAGGTTCTCAAAATCATCCAGTGATAACCATCACATATATTCCCATTCCACAACAGGGCAAGGGTAGGCAAAGCATGGTTACAAGAATATTAATAGAAATGGTCTCTTTTTAATAACTGAGATGTGTATGCTTGAGAATAACAAGATGAATGTTTCATGCTGTTGTTTATTTGAATTTCATTTTATCTTCTAAATACATTAAATCCCATATTACTTACCATTTAATAATGATGAATGGAGGAAACAGTTTTGCCTTTACAGGCTTAGCAAAAAATAATAAAAATTTACAAAATATTTTCCCTTCATTTTAAGAATTCATTACCATAGATGGAAAATAAAATTTTATTTTATCCAGCAATAAGATAAAACTTTAATTATATTATTTAATAAACTTAATAGAAAATGAAGATAAATTTTGACACAGAATTTCCAGAAGAGAAATTTTAAGGGAGAGGCCAGAGCATAAATGAGTCCCAAGATGAGAACTTTTGATGGGAACATAATCAGATCTTACTAGAATCCTTTGCACTGTTTTACCGTAATTGCGATGAAATTTATGGTCGGAAATCTCTTTTACCTTTAGTATGTCCATGCTTCGTCCTATATACTTCCACCATTAGGATCCAGCCTGCTTTTCCTTCTCTTGCCATGCTTATTGAATTTCTATCTCTCTACATAATCTACAATTCCTGCTGAATTAATTTCTTGTAGTCTATTTCTTGAACCTATTCAATCAGATTTTCAGTCTGTACTCTACTGAAACCTCTCTTAAAGGTTGCTCTGTTCTTCTCCTAGTCAAATTTCAGGGTCTGAATCTTCTTACATCTCCCTGGGACACCTCAAAAGCTTTTCACATAACCAGCCATCCTTTCTCTATGAAATCTTGTCCACATCAGGTTTTTTTACTCCAAATTCTCCTTCTGTTCTTCTCTCTCTCTAAACAATGCCTTCAATGTCTCACTCAATGCACATTCCTCATCTCTATCCACTGTGGTCTCGGGTGACCTCCCACCCCTATCTAATACAGAAGGTAACATACAGTTACTTTTGTAAGTAACATCTTTTCCACAATGTCATACGTATGAATACTGTGTCACAGGAAGAAATCAAACCTATGGTAGATAAGATGTTATAGCTGCTTAAAGGAAAAAAAAAAAAAAAAGAAAAAAAAGTGTTAACTATTTGAATGCATAAGGCTAAATTATCCCCCTCTAAGCTTCATAAATTCACACATGTGCGCTCCAGGGAGGGAGATAATGCAACCCTAATTGTGTCTTGTTGAACTTGGCCATTTAGATGGCTAACCCTTTTCTAACACAGTCTTTTTTTATATTAATAACTGTTCCAAATGATGTCTTTTCCTATTAGAGTGACATTCTGTCAGCAGTTTGGGCCTAATGAAAAAAAACTTGAGGCAGTGAAGCAAAGCAGTCTTGGCAAAATGGAGAACATGGTATTTGGCAGGATCCATTGTTAATGTCTTATAAACATCTTCAAAGATTGTTTTTAATTTCTTTTCAAGTCAAACGCTAAAAGTAAACCTTTTCTTTCACGCCCTATTTGGTAAAGGGGCAGAAGAATCATCTACTGTAAAATGACATTGCTTTTCTAAAAAGAGGTGTCAGAATGTTTGGTCAGTATGATCTGGCTTTCTAGAGATTCCTGGTGACTGCAAAATGATTGTTCTTCTTTTGGATGGCTTGCATATTATTCCTGTGTGGAGTTCTCCAAAAAGTTTACCATGAGTGAAGGGTCAGTTTTTTTCTTAACTATGGTAGGCAGTGTCAAAATAGCGTAGTTCACACAATGGGCCTAGTCCTGGTCTTATCACATATACATATATATATATATATGCCTTACCTTCTCTTTTTTTCATGTTTCTAGGGTGGTTTTGTCAAGTTTGGATCAAAACAGCTCCTACAGCAGATAAAAATAGATGAGACCCAATCACACAGCAATGACACTGACTTTAGTCAGATTAAATGCAAGAAGAGGAGGTCAATTTTTTTAATTGCAAGTGGCTAATTTGCTGATTGCTAAAAACTGTTAATGAATAATTTATATCTCAAATATTAAACTATGTATGGGATGAGTTACTGGGGAGTGTAAGGAACCATAAACCTGCAACTCTTCCTCTCCGTAAAGTGTGCTAAGCTTTGACCTGTGTAACATGTACTTCTCTGTTGTTTTAATGATTGATCTTAAAGCATGTAAATAGCCAAGTGATTTATGAAATGTTATTAGAGGAAAGTTTTTTGCAATTTTAAGAAGAAATCATGATGTACAAAACTAAATGCAAAGAAAATAAAAATCTCATAGGCCAAAATTGGAGCCTGCCATTTATTATTGCTTCACTTAACAGATTGTGATGACTTTGCCTCCCCATTCTGGCCTACTTACAGCTTGCCTTTTTTTTTTTTTTAATGACCATAATATAGTATATATACACACACAGTATATACATATATACACACACAAAAATATATTTACACATATATGTCTATTTGCTCCTTACTATTTGGTCCTTACTATTTATGATTGTCTGGGGCTTCAGGGAGGATTCAGCCCAGTTTGAAACAAGCTGTGACAGTAGGAAAAGACAGAGAACCCAAAGGTCTAGGAGATGGACTTCATAAAGACATTCTTCAACATAACAATGAATATAAGGACAATACTCAATTCCTTTTTTTTTGCCAAGCAGATCACAAACATTTTTATGCCTTACTACATGCCTAGCAGCCACAATATGTAAGTCTTAGTGGCTCCATTTTACAGCCAAGAAATTAAGGCACAGTGAAGTAAAGATTAACACTTTATAAACAAAGGCGCCCAGTTTAAGACATTTGAGGTCTGGCTGATGAAAGTCGAGAACTACAAAATTACTTCAAACGGAACTGCAGATCGTCAACTTCCAAAGGCCTAGCAAACAAGCATTCCTCAAATTTACCAAGCAAGAGCAGTAAGCATTTTTTGAAAGTGCCAGCCTAAACAACATGTTGGACGTTAGAGTTGTGTCTTACTGACCTCTAAGCTTTGTTTCCATTCCCTGTGTAGGTCTTTGGGCAGAACTGGATCCTGAGGGCAACTGTTGCCCAGATGCAAAAGATGGTCCACACCATAGGCTCTCCTTCTGCCCTTTGCATGGGGCAGGTGTGGAGGATGCCTCTGTGGCAGACGAGCCAAGGGCGCTCCCCAAACCATGCAGACTGCGTCCTGTGGAGGATGTATTCCAACCTGGGCATTAGCAAACACTACTCCCTGACACCCCAGCAGTGCAAGCTGTGGGTCTGTCGCCTAGCTTTCTGCAGAACTACTGCTTCATGTACCGTGTAACACCTGGGGCACTGGCTCGCACTGATCTAAGGGGAAGAGTGCCACCTACTGAACCACCAACACGAGCTATCAGTTCCTGCAGCTCAGGAGAATGCTGTTCCATGGAGAGCCTGGACGTGGTCTTTAGCAAATTGTTTGCCACAAATTTGAGCTAGAAAACAAACACACACAATCAGATTGGAATGAAGTGAAAAAATAGGCCTGGATCATAGAGCAGATGTTGCTAAGTGTTACTAGGCAGTGCCAGTACACGCCTGTGACTATCATGCATATGTCAGTGCACAAGAAAATAATGTGTCTATTAAAGATACTGAATTATGATATTCACTCGACTAGAGAAAGACTAGACTGAGCTTTTCTCTCAACCATTTACTAATAGGGTTGCTGAAGCCCACCAGAGAAGAGGACATGGTGCTGAATCATGTGAAAGAAAAATGCAGAGCTTAAGCAGCTCCTGTTTAAAAATACTTTTCTTTCCAGTACCTTTATGGATGCTTTTGTTTTAATCTTGGGACCCATCAGCCTGTCTACACAATTTCATAACTATTCTGCAGCTGCTTAGCTTGCACTGCTGAAATACTTCACAGTTCACTCAGTATGTCCTGTTTTATTTACAACCACCATCAAAATCACCTGAAACTGGCATTTTTCAGGTAAAATCCATTATGTGGCAGAGTGCCATATTTACATCAGCATCTAAAAATATATACAAGACTTAGTTGGAAAACCCAGCTACCTTACTTTTCAGTCCTGCTTATCATCTAAAGTAATGTGGAATTTAGATCTTTAGCAATATTTCAACCTCAAACATTTTCAAAAGGCACTATTAAAAAAAAAAAGCAGAAGTGAAACGGTTAAACTTTTTATTATTCACATTGCATTCATAGTAAATTGTGTAATAGTTTTCATGTCTTAATTACTTAAATTTTATATTGAGCTATAGTGATATTATCTCTCTTTTTGTCTCCACACAATTGTATTTTATAATAGCTTTTATTAGAGCCTACATGAATGGAATTTAAAATGAACACATCATTTCTGTTACTTCTGCAATTGAGAAAAGAGACCGTTTTTCTGATATTTGGCATGAAAAGTGCTTTCCTTTGTGTTTTATGACATATAGCAAATTGCATTAGTTAGGGACATATTTTGAGCAGGAAGGTAACTAAGAGGAGGACAGAGCACTTCCATCACTTTTAGTAACTCCACCTCAGTCTGAAAGTGAGTGCGATGCCCAGCATGTAATGGGGTAAATATTCCCCCCAGAAAGGTTTGATCTCATTCTCGTTGAAATAAAAGGCAAAACTTCCACAAGCTTCTACAAGAGAAGCATCAGAGTAGCAGATAGATAAGCTAATGGTGTATTTATACAAACTGCCTACCTACCTTTGAAAGTAAGGTCAGCTCCCCTACCTCACAAACTCCACCTGCTCTGCCAGCAGTGCCTACCGTAACACAATCACGAATGCCTCCACGGTCTCATATTGCTCCTCACATTTGGGGTGCCTCCCTGAAACCTGGCTGCTAAGTCCTTTCCTTCACCTTTATGAAACCCCTCCTAAAATCTCCCTTCTGCCAGCACACCTACGCTCAATCTGTGTGTAGGATGTGTAAATAAATTTAAATAAACATTTGTTTTCAATTGTTAACAGAACTAGCAAGGCATGCACATCCAGGACTTAGGCACACAAACAAGATACCACAAGGTAACAAGTTTCTGCTGAGCTGAAAGAACTGCCTGGATGCACACTATTCCCCCACAGCAAATGCAAGGTGAGTCAAGTCGGCCTCACACACCTGCACTGAGGGCTAAGCCCACTCCAATTACCATGCATTTGTTGGAGGCTAAGAGGACACGCATGGTCAATTACCACACATCAGCTGGTGCTTGGTAACCCTTTTGTGTACAGCTTCATCCAAACTTGTTATTCCTACCCTGCCATTTCTCACAGGTAGTTTTGGAATTGTAATATAATAATTTAAAATGTGTGGATAAACACATATTGTGAAATCAAATCAAGGAAGTGGGAAGGGTGAGGGAGGATAACTTGAATCTATGTATTCTAGTAAAAAAACCCAAACCTGTAGACAGATAGACTTTTGCTTATTCTTTCATTATAATTCAATAAATGATAATTTTAAAACTTGTTTACAAAAGTTTTAGTGACACCTGAACATAATGACAAGCATTGCTTACAGTTCTTAGGCCAATAGGAGATGTCAGCAAGAGAGTAGACAAAGAGCATCATTCCAAAACATCAATGAAAAATGAAACAAAATCGGAATTTCACTAAGCTCTGCAAATGTCTGCTCGTGAGCCTCAATCTCCTTATTCAAATGGTGGGCCAGATTCTGCATTCAGTAATCATGTCAGTAACCGAAGAAAGAATCTAGCTTTTAATTTCTTTTCCCCCAATGCCAAAAGTAGTGAAATGTCATCTTATTACACACCTCAGCTCTTTGTACAACTGCCAGAATTTGCCTAGCAGTTCCATTCAGTCTTTCTCTTGCTAAACAAAGTGCCTTCGATGCTGATCTCCAAGAACAGTTGCTCATTCTGAGCATTTTTTATTCTGAAGATTGGTTCCTTTTCTTTTTTTTTCTTTTTTTTTTTATTAACATGTCCACACTGTTACTAAACATAAAGGGTTTCTCAAGGAACCAATTTTACCACATTTGTTTGGGTGTTATATAGATGTTCAGAATAGAAATCAAGAGTACAAAAATAGATTTTCTTGATTTATGAGACATTCCTGTTTTCAATTCACCATCA
The DNA here is from genome assembly GCF_030936135.1 of Gavia stellata. Lineage (NCBI taxonomy): Eukaryota > Metazoa > Chordata > Aves > Gaviiformes > Gaviidae > Gavia > Gavia stellata. The sequence goes on from NC_082600.1 coordinate 16,417,198, forward strand.
GTATGTGCAGACACGATGCAGTCAAGAAATGAAGCATCTGGTTCTCCCACGTTTCATTTATGAACTTTAGCACCAGATGTAAATCATTCATAAAATCCCAAAGTGTTGGAAGAATCTCTTCCTTCATTTTAACAAACATATACTCCAAGTACTGTACCTAACACTTCTCATCATTTGTTACAAATGATGGGATCTGAATTTTAATGACTTCCAGAAATAAATTTCAAGAAGGAAGAAAAGAGGAAGAAGAAAAACAGGTGAGTGTGGCATTCCTTGATTCTGACCGTGAAATCTCTTTGAAACCAAAAGATGTCACTTTAAGTTATTATAAACAAAGTCTACATGTTATTACCTGCATGCAGAATGTTTTGAAGAGAACAAATCTATTAGCTTATAACTATTCTTCTCCCAAATCCTTTCCATTAGTGTCACATTCATGTCAGCAAATGCTGATTCAACTTCAAATCTGAATTGCTTTCCTATTCTCATCCGCCAATTGCCCTTCCTCTCCTCCTTCAATCCCTCTTTCAGTCCCATTTGTTTAGAGAGCCCCTCTTGCCTTTCTCTCAACATCTGTAATCCCTTCCTCCACCCTTCCCACTCCTTTGTTTCACTGTGTGCATTGAATTTCATAGGATAACTCACACTTTGGGAATTAAGCACCTGCCAAAATAATTACGGGATCGAGGCCTATTTTTTATGTCAGGGAAACCTGTCTTCTTCCCTGCGTACAAGAATCCTTTCAACGATAAGCGTTAGACAATGCTTTCAACAACAAATCAGTCTTTTCTGTCTCTTTTTTAATGCCACATTTCTTACATATTAATTTAAATGCATAATTATCAGGCATGCATTTCATGCACCGAAGCTGCCTTCCTTACAACATAGAGAGCCTAGGAAGTGCAAAGAAAGTGCACCAGTAGATATAGCAAGAAGGTTCCTCTATGAAGGACCCCTTGCTGGAGAAACCTCTACATGAGGGAACAGGGAGGTTAAGAGTGTGCACAGAGTGGCAGACCCTCCTCAGGTCTGCACTTCTCCCTACACCCTCTCCACCCAGCTGCTTTGCAGGCTGTAATTCAGGGCAGCAATCTTTGCTGTCCTCTCTCCCATTGTACAGTTGTTACACTGCTAGACTCCTAAAGGAATGGGCATAATTATCAGCACTAGAAATCTTACAGTAACATTCATATAGTTCCAGTAGTAATAAACCCCTGTATGAATTTGCTTTTATATAAGAAATTTTCCTTGTACTTCAACAATAACTGGCATTATTTAGCTCATTATTAATAGCTAGAGCACTAATCACTACAGTAGCTGAGCACCTAGAGTCCTATAAAACACATTTACCTCCAAGAATGGAGCTGAAACAAGGAAGAGCCTTTCCACCAGTGGCCAGGCTGTGGGTAGTCTACATGAATTGATAAAGCTGTGGAGCAGCCTCCAGATAGCCCCCAGCCTGATGTGCAATGCTTTCTGCTGGGACATGCTGGGAACGTAGCGAGCTGCTTTAAGCAGGCTGGGAACACAGCAGGGGCAGATCCATGGGCTGCAAATCTCATGCAGAGATCACAGCTGCGGCTATAGCCCACAGTGTATAATACGAGCTGTAGATCAGTTCCTCGGGTGCCTTAAGCCCTTGGGCAGAGAAGGATTCTTTCCAGTCTCTTGCAGCCTTGTTCTCCAGCACAAACACCAATTGTTCAGCCCCTGCCCAGGGAAAGTTGGAGCTCCAGTTGAGTTAGTTCCCCTTAAAACTAAAAAAAAGAAAATTATCTCTTCTCCTGCAGGCAAAACTCAGTAACTTTTGAAGTAGAGCAGATGTTCAACAGTGCAGGCAGCAACGTTGCACTGTACCATTTAAGGCACCAAATGAACGATACTGTATCAAATCAAAACTTCAGGGGAGATTTAGGTAGTCACAATATGAATGCTGAAGCTGAAATCTGGCCTGAACATGGGGAGTTAACATCTCCGTTCCTGAGAAATGCGATACAGGAACTTTAGTGATGGCATGTGCTCAGCATCTCAGCCTCCTACGTCACCCTGAAGATCCCATTGCCAGGAACATAGCTGACACCCTGCTGGGACATTGGTTATGGGAGGCAGAGTGTCTACAAACCACCAGCATCACCCCTCTGTGGTCATGGGATCCCCTGACTGGTGTCAAAGGTGAGCTGCCCCAAGGCTTCACGTTACAACTTCTAGCCCAATCCCTAACCCACAGCAGTGGCTGACCTAGTACGGGGGGGGGGTCCGCATCTGAACTGCTAATGCTGTTGGATTGCTATTAGAGGTGATCAAGCAAGCAGGAAAATCATTCTGTGGTTGGAAAAGATATCATTTTTTAAACATGCATTTTAGAACAATGTAAGATTGTCTACTATAAGAGAAAGCAAATTTTGGTAAGTGCAAAGCTCCAACATTACTTCAATTTAAACTTTAAAAAATTTTTTTAAAATCACAGAATCACAGAATCACAGAATCACTACGGTTGGAAAAGACCTGTAAGATCATCAAGTCCAACCTGGGGAAAAAAAAAACAAAAAACAAAAAACAAAAACAAAAAAAAAAAAAAAAAAAAAAAACCAAAAAAAAAACACCCCACACCAAAAACCCACCACAAAACAACAACAAGCCACAACCCACCCAATACCACACAGCACCATGTCCATCAAGCTACATCCCACAATGCCACATCCACACGCTCCTTGAATATCTCCAGGGAGGGTGACTCTACCACCTCCCTGGGCAGCCTATTCCAATGTTTCACTACTCTCTCAGTGAAGAACTTTTTCCTAATATCTAGCCTGAACCTCCCCTGGCACAACTTGAGGCCATTTCCTCTAGTCCTGTCACTAGTCACTTGGGAGAAGAGACCAACACCCACCTCTCTGCAACCCCCTTTCAGGTAATTGTAGAGAGCAATAAGGTCTCCCCTCAGCCTCCTCTTCTCCAGGCTAAACAACCCCAGCTCCCTGAGCCGCTCCTCATAAGACTTGTGCTCCAGACCCCTCACCAGCTTCGTCGCCCTTCTCTGGACACGCTCCAGCACCTCAATGTCTTTCTTGTAGTGAGGGGCCCAAAACTGAACACAGTATTCGAGGTGCAGCCTTGTAATAGGAAAATCTCAAGAATATTTTTGTTCCTTTTAAAAAAAAAAGATGACATTTTTTATGGAGACCCCTTTCCTATTTTGCTTTTGAATTCCTACTGGATTTCCTTACAGCCCAGAATTCATCTAATTCATTACTACATGTAGACCAATAAGGCTTCAATCACTATTGCCATTTGTAAATATAAAAAGGTGATCAGTTGAAATCTAAGGGGTTTTCCTGTGAAAGACTGTAATTCCAAAACTCTGATCTCCTCCCTTGCAAGAATTCTGAAGTTGTAACTATACATATATTTATAAGGATACTGTCTCTGTCAGGCTTTTTTTAGCTTGGTATTTTCTGGTAACACTCATCCACGTTCTGCAAGCCTTATTCATGTGGAATGGGTACCTCTTTCCATAAGTAATTCCCACTGACTTCAACAGACCAATTATGATGTAAGATTCTTCTCAACATCAATGACAGCATTAGATTTCAGCTTCTGTATTCTGAAATTCACTAGTGATGAACAGTGAAAAATTTACATAATATATCATTAATTTTTTTTATAATTGCACCTAAACATCAACGTATTTCCAAAATAGGCGTAACCATTACACCTTTGCCATTTTTTTCTTTTCTATTTTTCATTTTATCTATGCTGACAAAGTTAAAGACAAAAAAAATATTAGCAACAAAGCCAGTTCAGATAAATGACTAGTCATGTCTGCTGTTTGAGAAATGCCATCAATTTTATTTCATTTCCCACCTTCCTACCATGTCAGAGGCTGCAGCCTGAGACTTTCAGAACTCTACAGGCACAACTTACAGTCTCACTTAGTCCCACAGTGCTTGGGTGGTCTCTCTCAAACTAACCAAGGCAGGAATACCACCTCCTTGATCCATAATGCGCTCATCCATTTCACTTGTCTGCTCAGACATCCCAGGACAATGATTTATTCGCAGAGGTGAAGCTAGGAAAACCTCCCCCCTTCCAAACACATATACACATACTTTTATAAACTGGCTGAAATATTCAGTAACTTCCCAGAGGGGAATGGGTTTTCCCCCTCCCTCTCCTATATGTTTTATACGGTTTCCATTATTATTTGATAAATGTGTTATGACACACTATTTACCTCGCTCAAGAGCTCTGGGGAGCTTCGTGCAGCTTTGCTCCCCACCTCTGCCACCCACTAGATATTTCACAAATAAATTACATTCCCAGATTAAGACAATACAGTTTGGTACTGAAAAGGGAGAAGAGAGTTAGGATGAGATATGCTGGAGGACGCTTTGGTTTCATTTCTGCCTTTCACTTTTGAGCCATGTAGAGCTGATTCTCAGACTGTAACAGTGGCTCTGCCTCAGTCAACTCCTTTTTTCTTTCAGGGGCAGGAAGACATTCTGTGTTCACTGTGCTAACTCTCTGCATTTGAGGTTCCCAGAGAAATATTCAGAGCTCAGTTTTCGATACGGGCAGGAGCAAGTCTAAGGAGGTCTATCATACTGCACATATTCACAGGTATTATTGAAATAATCTTTTCCAAGGACAGGAAGTATGCCAGGATGTACCGTATGAAAGAAGGGCTGCCAACCTGTCCTGCTGGAAATAAAATAAATATATTTAAGGTGGATGATCACAGACAGTTTTCTGTGGACTTGCTCAATAGTATATTACAGTCAGAAATTTGTGGGGGGGAGAAGGAGGAGTTACCCTCCAAAGCAGTTACCAAATGACATTACTGCAGCAACTGCACATACACTCAAAACAAGAGTTGTCAGGGAAACACTTGGTGCCATTGTAACCTCTTTTTATATGAATTTGACACCAAAATCCAGAGGGGACACCATAGGTAGAGCCTGTGGACACAATATGCTGTTCGGGAAGCATTTTGAAATCAATGATGCAGATGTGTGTGCACATATGTTTGTGTCAGAATGGGGCAATATCAAACCTGATTAAGCCTGTTCTCTTGAAAATTACTGAAAAGCAGATCCTTCCTAGAGTCACAAGCTGACTTTCCAAAACTAAACACAACCAAAAGCTGAAATGAAGTTAGGTCCATGAGAAAAAGCAGCCAGCTGTACCAACTGAAAGTGTTTCAGAGAACACCACTGTTCCAGAAACTGCCTTCCTTATACCATCAACACATAGCAGTACCTGTAGAAAAGGCAAGAACAGAACTCAATAACAGTATTGTTGACTCCAAACATTCAAAAATTATGAATCAATAGTCTCTTCTTCTTTGCCATACATTAAAAAAAAAAAAAATAATAACAAGACTGGCTGATAGACACAGGAGTTTTGTATTTTTTGTTCTATGTGTTTTAAAGTTGCAATAATTTTTAAAAATAAGTGAATAAAGGATGTTCGCATTTCCTCCTCCACAACTTGAGGGTGCCTGACAGTCTCCAGTTATGTTAGTGGAAAAGCACCTTTGAACTATGCTCCAAGCAAAGTATGTCATAGATGCCAGTGCTGTCTTCTCACCACCTTCACACTCAGATAACCAGAGTCGTTGCAATTCTTCTTTGAGCTCACTATCAAAAGCAACGTGGGGAGGTCCTTCCTTCAGGGACTATGTGGCTCAGTGCTCATTACTTTTTCCCCCTCCTCATACACTTCTATAGAATTTTTAAGGCTTTTGTACTCAATATTTCCTCTTACATTCATCAGAGGAGGTGAGAGCTGTCCTTTCTCATCAAGGCTTCCAGGGTAGGCTTCACCCTTCAGGTAAGATAAGCCAGCCTGCAAAGAAAGTAGAGCAGTCACAGACCACCTGTTCTAGTAGCTCTAAATATCGGACCTCTATGTAGGGAGGTAGAAGCTGCTGCTGGTTCCTGTTCTGTACACCCTACAACAGAAACCAGTTAAAGAGCAGTGCCTGTAAACTGGATTGGCAGATGCAACAAAACCTTGCCCATCTCCTACAGACCTTTGGAATACAACACCTATCCCTCCCATCCCCTGTGCTATTAGAATGAAAGGTAAGCATGCTCATATTTATAAGTACTAACCTCCAAAATATGGAATGTGGATATTTCCCTATGAATAGAGAAGTCCAGTAGCAAAAACCCAGTAAAAGTATCCCCTCAAGTTCCTATATTAAGGAAACAATTTGGCAAATCTTTGTCACAGATAAAATTTAGAAATATGAGCTGTGTAACGAATGGGATGCTATATGATGACAGACTATAATAATAGATGGCATTATGCGAAAAGCCACGGTATGCCAATGTAAGTTGACGTGGCACAGTCTACAGATGATAATTCCAGTCTGTCTCAGCTTGTCTCTGAAAAGCAAAGCAAAGCATAGAAAAATCCCTACCAAATAAATTAGAGATAAGAATTAGTTACTGGAAAAAAAAATGAGGGATATCACTTTGATTTGGTAACTGATTCATATGCCAACAGTGGCTCTTCCACATAACTTGTATTTCTGTATTTTTTGAGTCCAGATTGTTATGGTGTTTATGTGCTCCCGTGCTTTTGTTTCCCCTTAGCCCTTTTGAAGAGGTGTGCAAATTTACAGTAATGAGAAGAAAATCAATTCCACCTCAACATACTAAAATAATGGAATTGTCAGATTTTAGCTTGTTGTTCACGAGTTTGCTAAAAAATAAAAATAATTAAAGAGAAGCAGGTGAAGTATATTTGTTGCTTTCCTAATAAGAAACAGGATAATCTTCTGTGAAAATCACCAGCCTAAAAAATAATCCAGAGATTATGGATAGTTAAGAAATATCAAAAGTGAATCAATGGGGCGGGGGAACGGAAACAATTGTGTTCTGCGATAATTTTTGTGATCATTCTTCCCCTTTACAAATATTAAAGTGTTCATGAAAAATATTGTCAAAGCTTTGAAAAAACAGCCAGGTTATTTCATCAGAAGTAGGACAAATGAAACCCCAATGTTTTACAAATATTTACCCTATATCCTTCATTTCCCCTGTAAGAATAACCCCAGTTCATCTATCATCCCTCTTCTTCCCCATTCTGTGTAACCCCCCAGCCAGCAAAAGATAATTCTTGCTATAGTTAGTCTGGAATCGCAAGCAGGCTGTTTGGCTAGCCAGTACACGTCTACTAATTGGCTTGCTGAGGCATAATTAGCATAAACTATTTTTTCTAGCCACTTACTCATTTTCATTTAACTTACAGGAATTTAAATAGGGACTTCCACTCCTCAATCAAGTTTGTCAAAATTGGGCCTTGTTTTCAATTGACTTTGGGGATGGCAGACAGATAGACAGTGCGGTTGCATCAACCTTCATTCCTAAGGGAGTTGAAGCAGAAATTGAAGTGTCTCTAGCAAGGAGCATAACCTGAGCACTCAGAATTATAAGTTAAACTACAGTAATTTGTTGAACCTAGACAGAAGTGAAAACTTAACTAGGAAAAAAGCTCTCAAAAATACCTAGCACAGAGTCTTGTTTTATAAACAAGTTACTGTGTGAAGTGAATTGTGGTTTGCTGTGGCTTTATATTGCAATTCCGTATTTCCACACCTCTTCTTGTCAGTGTGTAGCATCACCACGTCTTGTGTTGCATCGCGTAAAGTCTCTGCTGCCACCTCATTCTTCCACTTCCTCTCCCAAATCCATAAGTAACCCAGCTGTATAACACTCCCAGATCCTTCTGTGACTGCAGACCAAGGAGCAGGATGTGTTGTGCTGGGCTGAGAGCCACACAAGCACTGCCAGGCTGGCCAGTGCAGGTGCGATGATGGTCACCTCAGCAGGGCACACAGAGCAGGTGACGGCTGAGCCAGCATTAGAGCCCTTCTCTCAGGAGGGTGCAAAAGACATGTCCCTGCTTGGTAAAAGCAACAACTTTTAGGAAATGCATTACAGACTTCGTATTTCTGAGACCTCTACCACTTCAACAAATTTGATTGAAAGTAGCCAATGGCTTACAAAGTTACTGGGGGACAGAAGCTGACAGACAGGTAAACATCATGATGCATATGTCTCACTTCCTTAAAAAACAGACTAAAAGGATGAGGAGGCTCACGTTCACCTGATTGTAAATGATTTCCTGTCACTGGGCTGTGTTTCTGTGACCCCAGTCATTTAATATGTTTGCTTTTTCCTATGTTGTCTAATAGTGGCTTGGCAGCCACCCTCCCTGTGACGATGACTCAGTGTGCTGCTTTTCCTGTCTTATTCTATGAAACACATCATTTGATGTGACTAACACAGCTCATTTTGATGAGTCACAGAGCCAGGAAATGTAAAGAAGATGTGGTTTTCTGAAGAGTGCAGTTCAAACAAATGTTAGAAAAACAAAGTTTCAAAAAATAATTCTTCGTATTAAAATTGTGCATATGGTATAGCCGATGTCTACCAACCTACATGGTACAAAGTCCTTTTTCTGTTGCTTGAAATCATTAATGTTAACATTCCTGGTAGCATGTCTGATTAATCTGGGAGATGAGTAGGGAGAATACATGGAAGGACATTCTCTCTGTCCATGTTACAAATTTGATACCCATTTTCTGTCATTCTTAAGGAATCCTCAAAAAGGTGAGCCTCACTTTCTAATTTCTAATGTACAGTCTGTAACTTCTGCCTTTATTTCAGTGCATGTTTCAGAAACTTGTATTCTAATTTGATGGGTCCAGTAAAAAAAAACAACATTTTTTTGCCTGTGCTTACAAAAAAAAATATCAGACACACCAAGACGCTCTATCTGCTTCTTCCCTTTTCCAGCCTAGAGCTATAACCACAAAACTCTTCTTCTCCTACATGTGGTTATAGATGTTTTTCCTAACTACATAGGAAGGGAAACCTATATAGATTTTGACATTTCTTCTTTAAGAATTCTTTATAATTAAGGAAAAAAATGGCCAGGGAAAAGGGAGTTGCCACAACCTTCCTTCTCTCTCTGACCTCACGCAACTGGAAACTCCTCCAACAAGAGGAGGTTGGGGAGTGGAGGAGAACCAGGACAATAATGCTGCTCTTCTACACAGCTTTTTAGCATTGTTTTACTGGAGTGAAGAAATATCCCTCTGTTACAGCCACTGCTTCATCAAGGATGTGGAGAAGCGTATTGCGTTTGCGTGGCAAGGTTTTGGTAGCAGGGGGGTTGCAGGGGTGGCTTCTGGGAGAAGCTGCTTAGAAGCTTCCCCTATGTCTGATAGAGCCAATGCCAGTCGGCTCCAAGACAGACCCACCACTGGCCAAGGCCGAGCCAAACAGCAACGGTGGTAGCACCTCTGGGATAACATATATAAGAAAGGGGGGGGTGGGGAAACCGGCAATTGCAGCTGGTAGAGAGGAGACGTGAGAATATGTGAGAGAAAGAACTCTGCAGACACCAAGGTCAGTGAAGAAGGATGGGGAGGAGGTGCTCCAGGCGCTGGAGCAGAGATTCCCCTGCAGCCCCTGGTGAAGACCACGGTGAGGCAGGCTGTGCCCCTGCAGCACATGCAGGTCCACAGTGGAGCAGATATCCACCTGCAGCCCGTGGAGGACCCCATGACAGAGCAGGTGGATGCCCAAAGGAGGAGCCCACACGGGAGCAGGTTTGCTGGCAGGACTTGTGACCCTGCAGGGTACCCATGCTGGAGCTGTCTGTTCCTGAAGGACTGCACCCCATGAAAAGGACCCACAATGGAGCAGTTTGTGAAGGACTGAGCCTGTGGGAAGGACCTACGTTGGAGAATTTCATGGGGAATGTCCCCCGTGGGAGGGACCCCACGCTGGAGCAGGGGAAGAGTGTGAGGTTGAAGGAGCAGCAGAGACAACGTGTGATGAACTGACAGCAACCCCCATTCCCTGTCCCCCTGTGCCACTCAGGTGGAGGAGGTAGAGAAAATCATGAGGGAAGTTGAGCCCGCGAAAAAGGGAGGGGTGGGGGGAAGAAGTTTTTAAGATTTGGTTTTATTTCTCATTATCCTACTCTGATTTTGATTGGTAATAAATTAAACTAATTTCCCCAAGTCGAGTCTGTATTGCCTATGACAGTAATGGTGAGTGATCTCGACCCATGAGCCGTTCATTATATTTTCTCTCTCCTGTCCAGTTGAGGAAGGGGAGTGACAGAGTGGCTTTGATGGGCACCTGGCATCTAGCCAGGGTCCACCCAACACAAGAGGTTACAGATGCTTTCATTACCTTTGTATTCCTTGGAATACGGAAAAGTTTCTTAATCGTGTCACTTGACAAAACCACCAGCTCGAAGGGCAGGAATGCAGTAAGAGCTTTTCCCCTACCTCCCCTTCTGTCTCCCCAGAAGTTTGCATTGCCACACACAACAGAAGGTGTCTAGCATTTCTCTTCCTTCCTCCTTGAAGGAAAAATAGAGAAAGTTTGTCAGGCAAGACCTCAAAAATCACCACTCACTGCAGAAAGGGAATAGGACCTCTGCCTAACCAAGCAGAGACCATTTGGACTGGACATTAGCAAGAACCAAACTGACCTGGTTGGCAATTCTTTGCAAAATAGGGGATACCACAGCTGCAAGCAGCCAGACCACAGTCATGCGATGGAGGAATGTAGAGCCCTGTAACTACAGCCTTTTTCTTTCTGAAGGCAGAGACATAGTTGAACCAAGCAGCCGTCACCTCCTCTCGAGTTATGACCAAGTGCATGCATTATAGAATATTTTTCTGAATAAAAATAATGTACTTATTTGAAAATAAAGCATGATTTTTTTAAGGAAATGGCAGAGAACAAAGTGCACAAGGCCAAACTTTCTAATAAATGAGATTTATTATGGGAAAAAAGTCCAATAATTGCATTTTCAGGGGAAAGGTCATTATTACTTAGAAAGAGGTTAATAGAACAATATTAATATAAATGAAAACAAGAATGAGGATGCTCCCTGTTACCAAAGTTTAGACTAAAAATTCAGAAGGTCAAATTCATCTTTCATATTCCCCAAAATAAAGAATTAGACAGTATAAAATCTTATCAAGCCTTTTCATTCAGTGAGTTTGACAGAAAGTAGCAGAAATAAAGTGATCAAAAGTTTTAGCCTGAAGCCAACAATTAGAAGTACAGCTCAAGTTCTGTGTCTCTGGGAGACTCTAAGGGAAGATTGTTGAAGATAAAAGTCAACATGACTCTATCATTGAACTTTTACTAAAGGAATTGCAGTAATTCTGTCTATTTAGCCAATATTTTAGATCAGACCAATTTTCTAAAGTAATGGAAAGTTGCCAGAGATAAAAAATAATTTGCAATATACATTAATAATAATATTATATTACACATCCATAATGCATTTCATGCAAAAGTCTTAAAGTACCTTATAAACACTTAATTAAGCCTCCCAACACCCTGGGAAGTAGATGATTTTTCTCAACCATTCCCCAAATGGGGAAACTAAGGCACAGACAATTTAAAGCAAACCATTTGCCTCAAGTTGTATAATGACTAGAATTGGTTACAAAGCAAACACATAGGAATGAAGAGGGCACCTGCAAAAAATACTGCCAAAACCAAATAATCCTTCAGTCAAAATTAAAAAAGTCTTACATACTTTCCCAGTTTTGAGCACTCAGCAATCTCTTAAATACTTCTGAGAATATTTTTCCTCATGAACATCTTTAAATACATCCAGGAAAATATATTGTCTACTAACAAAAAAATAGGCAAACAAATGAATGAATAAAAAGTGTCTATTTAAAATACATGGTGCAAAAATATCTGCTCATCCTCATTGGCAAAAGTAGCTAAAAAATAAAAAAGATAAACCCCAAGAATCTTGTTTTTTAATCCCCAGCCTTGACCACTAATACTGATTTTCTTTTTTAGATAGTGTTGAGTGAGGAAGAAAAGAGAAATCCAAAGGTGATTATAAAGATGGTTATTAACAACTGTCATGCACATGTGTAAACTATTAGCCTGTTTTAACTACAAGGCTAAGCAGGATCTGTCTAACTAGTAATTCCAGCCTGAATACACTCAGCAGTACCACACCAGGACTCACAATTATGTAAGTTTGCTATTAAAATGCAAGTTGGAATCAACTGTTAAAATCTCCATAGTGACGAATACACTGAAAAGCTGTCCTACTTTGGAAGATTAAATTGACTTTATTTTTGGTTATTGTATCTAAACACTGTAACTTGCTTTATTGTACTCTCACTAATTCAGTTTTACTTTACCAAGCACCTCAGACAAGAGAATTTGCTTGAAGTCACAGTCAAGCTGGGAAACTTATATATTTAGGACATCTTTTCAGAATACTGTAATTACGAGTATAAGTATTTGAAGTTAAAACTCATAATTGTGCATGATGAGGGAAAACTGAAGAATCTTTTTGTTGAATGTTTTGGCTGCAAAGAGAGCCACCAACCCACCAGTTTGAGGAAGTTTCATAGCATATGTCTGTATAGTATTGGGGATGCAATTTTGTCATGGAGTTAAATAAAGAAAATTATTCAAGGGCTACAATACTTACAAAATCCTGATGTGAAATTTATTTTACTAGTAATACTGCATTGTATAGTCATTTGAGGAAGAGATTACTTAATATAATGTAATGGGGGAGATTAATGTAAGAGATTAACTCTTCAGCCCTTACTCTTGTACTATGTTCTTTATATACTAATCAGGTAAAGAGATGGATAGTAGCATTTTAAAGGCTTCCTTTTCTGTGATCTATTTCTCTGAATGAAAAGATGATGTCTAGCCTTCCTCACACTGAATTCATTGCTTTGGTCTGTAGGAAAGGGCTTTTGGAAGAAAACCTTAATATAAGTCAAGGTAAATTACATTGAGATAGTGCAAAAGGCATAATGTGAACAGAAGAAAATATCATGTGAGAACACATAAGGGCTTAATTTTCCCATTACTAAGGCAAGACTGGGTGAAAGCTAATAAATCACAGCAGCACAGCACCACATGGAAATCAGCATCTTACCTAGATGGAAGTCACAGCTGATGATTGCTGCAAAACAAAACCCAGGATCCCTTAGTATTAATGAGGTACCCACTCACCACGGCTTTTACAAGGCACAACGAAACACTGCAAAGTAAGAACATTCATGAGTTTTGGCTATCGCAGTGCATGCAGTCTGCAGAGAATCACACGGGTGGTTCAGCTTCCTTAGCTGCTGCCAACAAAAGCAGCCAAGTGAGAAGGACACACAGATCTGGGTTCCCTCCCCAGCTCTGCCACCTCGTCAGGAAATCGCTGCCCTCTAATTCCTCTGGTTTCTGCCTGGAAAACGGCTTTCCATGGGGAGTTTTAAAGAGAAATGGGAGCTTTAAAAAGAGACTTCAGAAACACCCCGCTGCAATTCATAGCTTGGTGATGAAAGTATTTTGTTTTCCGGGGCTTTTTTCCTTCTTTGCTGTCTTCACAGGTAGAGAAATCTGTTGATTTTTTCAAATAGAGGTATTTCTTAAACATTTTACTGTTTTTGCCCCTAAAACTGACTCTTGCACAGTCAGTGTTAAAATCTACTTATGTTTCAAACTCTGTGGTATTATGTGATTTTGCTGGACAGAGAGATGGATACAAAGGAACAATAGACATTGCAAATATTTTTAAAAAGTAAGCTATTTTAAGTCTTTTAATCTTAAAAAGTACTTACTCAATTTAATCACAGTTTTCATGAAGTACTCTAGTTGTCAGTAAGTTTAAACCCTAAAAATATGAATGCACAAGGATTTTTATGGGTTTGTTGGTGGGGGTTTTAACATTTTAATTTTTTTTATTTATTATTGAGCTGCTGGAGAGGGGGAAAAGCCTTATAATGGGACCATAGCTGAATGCTTAATTAGGAACAGTTTATCACCTCTTCAAATAAGCTGAAGAGTTACATAACTAGGCCTTACAATTCCTATAGATAAAACCAGTTTAACTTGGCTTCCTATGGAAATAAGCTTTATGTAACTGTTTTGTCTGTCTCTCCATCTTTCTTTTCTCTCCCCTTTACTTTCCCTTCAACAAAAGACTAAACCATCAGACAATTTGAACTTGAAGGCTAAAAATCTCCAAAATTATATTCCTACTGGTTTCATGAAGACAGCTGATGAGATAAGAGAGAAAGACCTAAATCACTGCCCTAGTTTCCTCTAAAGGAAAACAGAGAAAGTTACAGAAGTGAAAACTTGGTGTGAGATTACTATTTGCAATGCCTGAGCTGCAGAACAGGTTGGCTGCTTTAGATTTCATGGGCTCGATTTCTTTGCACAGAGAAATAAATGGACTATTTGCTGGCCTAACGGAGGACTGCTTCAGATCATCATCTTCTCCTGGGTTAGTGTGGGTAAACTCTGCCCTTACTCCAGGCTCAAAACACAAGCCTTTAGGAAGCATATGGCCACAACTATAGTAAAGATGAATGATTTCTGTGATTTTCCATTTATTTGATTACTAATACAGCCTATATTGTTTTAACTTTTGTTTTAGTTGAATGCAGCGATAATAGCTGCTGGATAATGAACTATCCAGAAGTGCTCATGATCGTCTACTTCAACATACACTGAGGCAGAGTCAGGTCAATGTTGAGAGCAATTTTGAAAATCAGAGCCCAGATAGATAATACCTTATTTATTCCCTAGAGTACCATCTTCACAGGACAACCGTCCTCATATGGTAAAGCCAATCTATTCTGACATTAAGAAATCCTGTGGTTCAGTCATAGTGCTGTTGTCTATCCTTGTTTGAAAATCTCAAGGAGAGAAAATCATTTGAGACAACCGATCGTTGTACCTGTGAAGTATTCTTCTCCATTTTATGTTTGACACAGATGTAGAAGAGATACACTTTCAACTAAATACAAGCTCAGAAATATTTGAAAATTGCTGGATATTGAGAAAGTTTGAAGACAATCCAAATTCTGTGGATCAATCTTATCTTCACTGGTCTAAAGCAAAGGCCCAGATTCTCATGTTTTGGAAGACCTCACATGAAGATTTAAATATCACAGAATCACAGAGAATCACAGAATCACTACGGTTGGAAAAGACCTGTAAGATCATCAAGTCCAACCATCAACCCAACACCACCATGCCCATTAAACCATGTCCCACAGTGCCATGTCCACATGTTCCTTTAATACCTCCAGTGATGGTGACTCCACCACCTCCCTGGGCAGCCTCTTCCAGTGTTTCACCACTCTCTCAGTAAAGAATTTTTTCCTAATATCCAGCAAGAACCTCCCCTGGCACAACTTGAGGCCATTTCCTCTTGTCCTGTCGCTAGTCACTTGGGAGAAGAGGCCAACACCCACCTCACCACAACGCCCTTTCAGGTAATTGTAGAGAGCGATAAGGTCTCTCCTCAGCCTCCTCTTCTCCAGACTGAACAACCCCAGTTCCCTCAGCCGCTCCTCATAAGACTTGTGCTCCAGACCCCTCACCAGCTTCGTTGCTCTTTCCGGACACACTCCAGCACCTCAATGTCTTTCTTGTAGTGAGGGGCCCAAAACCGAACACAGGATTCGAGGTGCAGCCTCACCAGTGCCAAGTACAGGGACACAATCACTTCCCTACTCCTGCTGGCCACACTATTTCTGATACAGGCCAGGATGCTGTTGGCCTTCTTGTCCACCTGGGCACACTGCTGGCTCATATTCAGCTGGCTGTCAACCAGCACCCTGAGGCCCTTTTCTGCAGGGCAGCTTTCCAGCCACTCATCCCCAAGCCTGTAGCGTTGCATGGGGTTGTTGTGACCCAAGTGCCGGACCCGCCACTTGGCCCTGTTGAACCTCATACAATTGGCCTCGGCCCATCGATCCAACCTGTCCAGATCCCTCTGCAGAGCCTTCCTACCCTTGAGCAGATCAACACTCCCACCCAACTTGGTGTCGTCTGCAAACTTGCTGAGGGAGCACTCAATCCCCTCATCCAGATCATCGATAAAGATATTAAACAAGACCGGCCCCAAAACTGAGCCCTGGGGGACTCTGCTTGTGACCGGCCACCAACTGGGTTTAACTCCATTCAACATAACTCTCTGGGCTCGGCCATCCAGCCAGTTTTTTACCCAGCAAAGGGTACACCTGTCTAAGCCACGAGTTGCCAGCTTCTCCAGGAGAGTCCTGTGGGAGACAGTGTCAAAGGCTTTACTAAAGTCCAGGCAGACAACATCCACAGCCTTTCCCTCATCCACTGCACGGGTCACCTGGTCATAGAAGGAGATCAGGTTGGTCAAGCAGGACCTGCCTTTCATGAACCCGTGCTGGCTGGGCCTGATCCCTTGGTTATCCTGCACGTGTCCTGTGAGTGCCCTCAAGATGAACCTCTCCATAATCTTCCCCAGAATCGAGGTCAGGCTGACAGGCCTGTAGTTCCCTGGATCTTCTTTCCGGCCCTTCTTGTAGATGGGCATCACGTTGGCAAGCCTCCAATCATCTGTGACCTCCCCTGTAAACCAGGACTGTTGATAAATGATGGAGATTGGTTTGGGAAGCTCCTCCGCCAGCTCCCTCAGCACCCTTGGGTGGAGGCCATCAGGCACCATAGACTTGTGTGTGTCCAGGTGGCATAGCAGGGCATTAACTGCTTCCTCCTGGATTGTGGGGAGTTTATTTTGCTCTCTATCCTTGTCTTCCAGCTCAGGGAGCTGAATACCCTGAGGATACCTGTTTTGGCTATTAAAGACTGGGGCAAAGAAGGCATTAAGTACCTCAGCCTTTTCCTCATCCTTCGTGACAATGTTCCCTCCCACATCCAGTAAAGGATGGAGATTCCCCTTGGCTCTCTTTTTGTTGTTAATATGTTTGTAAAAACATTTTTTGTTATCCCTTATGACCGTGGCCAGATTGAGCTCTAGCTGGGCTTTTGCCTTTCTAATTCCCTCTTGCATGACCTAACGAGGTCCTTGTATTGTTCTTCAGTTGTCTGCCCCTTCTTCCAAAGGTGATAAACTCTCCTTTTTTTTCCTGAGTCCCAGAAAAAGCTCCCCATTCAGCCAGGCCAGTCATCTTCCCTGCTGGCTCTTCTTATGGCACATGGGGACTGCCTGCTCCTGTGCCTTTAAGATTTCCTTCTTGAAGAAGGTCCAGCCTTCCTGGACCCCTTTGCCCTTCAGGACCATCTCCCAAGGGACCCTCTCAACTAGTGTCCTGAACAGGTCGAAGTCTGCCCTCCAGAAGTCCATCGTAGCGGTTTTGCTGACCCCGCTCCTTGCTTTGCCAAGAATTGAAAACTCTATCATTTCATGGTCACTAAGCCCAAGACAGCCTCCAACCATCACTTCTCCCACCAGACCCTCTCTGTTTGTAAACAGCAGGTCAAGCAGGGCACCTCCCCTGTTAGGCTCCCTTACCAGCTGTGTCAGGAAGTTATCTTCCACACACTCCAGGAACCTCTGGGGCTGTTTTCTCTTGGCTGAGTATATTTCCAGCAGACGTCCGGTAAGCTGAAGTCCCCCACAAGAACAAGGGCTTGAGATTGCGAGACTTCTACCAGTCGCTTGTAGAATGCTTCGTCGGCTTCTTCGTCCTGGTTGGGTGGTCTATAACAGACACCCAGCAGGATATCTGCCTTGTTTGCCTTCCCCCTCATCCTTACCCATAAGCACTCAACCTTGTCGTCACGATCGTTGAGCTCTATACAACCAAAACACTCCCTAACATACAGACATATGGTAGTCCATGCTCATAAACAAAGAACCTGGAAGAAGCTGCATCTTAATCTAGTCAGAATTTTAATCTAGTCTCATTATTGTATTGACTATCTTATTTCAATATCTTTATATGTCATTATACTCTTGAGAGTGAACTTTCTCCCATCTTTTTAACCTGGTTAGTCTACACAACCAGGGATGAAACTGATCTAAGATGTGAAACACTCATGGCATCATCCCATAGACAAACTATCATAGACCTATTGCCAAAGTGAGTCATAGATGCAAAATATTTGTTGTCCATAGGAGTGCTATTTTTTTTTCACTGTGTGCTTTTCTCAATTCTGTTTCATTAACTCAGCAAACTGTTTTACGCTACTGGTCTACAGTTGTAATTTTTCTACACCTCCTTTCTGTGACACAATGTTCAAAACAGGCCCATCTTAATATTATTTCATATAGGACTACATAGAGAACAGTTTCACGGTATTCAAAAACTGAACATAAAGACCTTCACAACTGCTTCTTTTGAAATAGAAGTGAGGGGAAAGGTGGTCGAGCTTGTGATAAGGCTGAGGCCATACATTTGCTGTAGACACTAAAAGCATTATTTTGGTATGAGGAAAAAAAAACCACCATGTTTTTTACCAAAGGTAAACTCATTAGAAGAGTTACAGAAATACAGCTATGTCTGTCTCAGCATTATGGTAAGATTGTACCAATCTTAATCAGGTATGTACTCAGAGCATAGCATTCAAGAATCAGTAGAGAAGATAAATAAAGTAAAAACAACGTACATGAGAAGTCATTGAAATATCCTCAGACAATGAAATATTTAGAAAAATTATGAAGATTAATATAGTGCCTCATATATCTGCATGTCAAAAAGAGCAGTAATGTTTCTTGCATTAGTACAAAAATGAATAGTTTTGTCAAGTTTTTATCCCAATAAAGATTTTTTCTTATGGCTATAAAAATGTACCAAAGTATTTAAATGACCTGTCAAATATAAACCTACTTGAGCACTGACACTTTAAAAATATAATGTGAAATCAGACATCATTTATACTTGCTAGGATTTTTCATGTTGTCTTATAACATATAAATGGTGAGGCTAGATGCAGAAACAGTAGATTTTCAATTTTAACCTTTTTTCTTACTAATTTCCAGAATGTAATTCTGCCCCCAGCTGGTTAAGACATAGCTGACATAGGAGACTGAAAGTGAGAGAATGTTGAACCTATGAACTCTGCTTCTTCTCAGATGATGACTACAATTTGCATGCAAAGTATCAGCAGCTTTACTGTTCAGCACAGGTGCTAATAGATTCTAAGTTCTTTATGTAAGTATATACTGCACCCTCTTCATTATAGTACTAATAGCACAAAGGTGAAACTGTTTTCAGGAAACAGAGTTCATTGATTACTCCTGCAGAACATTACAATTAATGACACCGGTCTGTGGTAATTGCTACACCTGTATCAGATCAACTGAAAAGTAGAAATTTAATATACACTCTTGTCACCATTAGATTCCAGAAAGTTGCATACATCTACTGCCTGGGATGGATTTTTACATGCCTATTTGTCTTCCTATTGCTCTTTTTCATCAGGTTCTAAGTCCGTCTTTTTGCAAACAGAACATATGTACAGAAAAATTTACATTACTTTCACTCCTTTTTCAGGTATAACTGCAGCCTGTCCTTATCTCCCAGGGAGGAAGAAAAACAAAGGAAAAAGGAAAGTACAGCAATAGAAAAGCAGGGAGATAAGTTATTATTATTACCATTTGAAACAAAAGCTTTCATTCACCCTTCAACCTCTCTCTACTATTTTCTATCATATTTCAGGACATCTCTTCTGATGCAGCTGAAGAATAGATTACAAATACCTTCAAATTCATCTAACTTACTTTCCATTCCATATATCACCTTTTCATATGCAGCTGTTTCTGTCACATCAGCAATCCACTCCCTCAGTAACAGCCCTGATGCATCCTTTCAGGTTCTCAGCATTAGTTTTCAACACCATGAGACTAAAGAGGGCAATGTCAGGAAGCTTAGCCCCCGTATTTAGACTCCACATATTCAAATAAATAGACTGGCAAGAAAATGTGGTATAAGTGGAAACATTCATTGGAAATAGCTTTCATAGCACAAGACAAAAAGAAAAAAAAAGAAAACATAACAGAAAAAGAATTCTTTTGAAAAAAACCCAACACAATAGTTCAGATTTTAGCATCTAAGCAAATGTTAGCATTAGTACAAAGTATGAACAAAATTAAATGGCCCCACTGGATGATACAGAGTCTGGTAACTGCTGCTTCCCAGAGTTTCCTGCTGCCTCCGTATCCTGGTGTCCCAAGTGGGCTCAGAGGAGAAGGCAGCTGCAAGATCACATGGTCCACCTGAGCCCTGCAGAAACTGAGGAAATGGAACTGGACATGGTGCAATTTTGCAGAGCACTGCAGGAGTATGAACACTAAATGAATTCAGCGAGTTTACACCACAGAGAAGTGGAATTACAAGATGGAACAGAGCTGCTGAGGGAGCACACGGTTGAAGCAATGGGATGTGAATACTCAATCCATTAGCCCTGACAGAAAATCTCTAGTGTAGGTTTGGGAAGAGGCAGAAGGAGGAGGAGTGCTGTTGGGAGGTGAGCAGGGGACAGATCCACTAGGCAGAAATGGTTGTTAATGAAGAATGATGCAAGCTCACCAGATTACTCCTCGACCGAGCACTGACCACACGCTGAGGATGCCAGAAGAGAAAAGTGAACATATGCCTGAAGTAGGAAGCAGTGGACCCAGTCAACCACATCACAAAATGACTGGGTGTCACAAATTTATCAGAAAAAAGTATGACTTTAAGGATGTAACAAGCAAGGCGGGCTAACACTACTGCATGGTAGGAAGCAGGTGGGCATCATGCTTGCTGGATGAGGAGGTCAATATTTGCTAATATTTGCTAATTCTGAGGATACAACTATCCCATACCCAGCATATGAAACTTTTGAAAACCTCCTATAGTCAATTTTAAAGGTTTCATTTCTCTTTACCATTTACCTAACACGTCTGGTACTAATTTTCTGTTTTCTCCAGATAAACCCTGTCACAGGTGAGCTTTTCCCTTACATTCCATAGCAGCTGGAGTTTCTTTGTTTTCCTTCACCTTTTGCTTGGCACATATCAGCACTTATGAAAAGTGTCCAATCAAATGAGCACTGGAAAAACTATCTTCTCTCCATTGTCGTTTTTAAAAGGTCTCTTCATTGTGCCTTTCATTAGAGATGATCAGGAGATGAAGCTTAGGGGAGCGGCTGAGCACACCCAAAGACATTCAGAACAAAACTCTTTTGACAAACAGCCTGGCTGTGAACTACCGTGTCTGCAGAGGAAAAAAATACCAAAATGTAAAGGCAGATAACTTCCAGTCTGACAGCAAGGATCCAATTAAAAAAAAAAAGTATTCTCCATTACATGTTAGCTATTGTGTTGTGATTATTTTCCACAGGGCCAACTTCTCTACCGATTCATCTGAATACAACTGCCCTGTTCTACACTAATAGAAAATTTGGGCCATAGTGTGACCTTAAATTATAGTCCTAAATACTTGCAAAGTACATAAACCGCACAGGCCACTAAAAGGAGAGAGAGTAGCATGGGTAATCTGACACATTTCCACTCTGAGGATCTTTTTTTGCCTTTTAACCTTTTAATTTAAAGACTACCTCCATATTATAATCCTAGCAGCTCTGGTCCCACAGCTCTCTTTTTCCAGGTTTCTTTGACACACCATGCCCCCCCACCCCTGAAATCTTTTAAAATCCTGGCATAATTTGGGGTCAAAACTACACCCAAATTAAGTCCATCTGGGGAAAGTGGAAAAACCTGAACTCTGTCTTGTCTTGAACATCCTATGGTTGCATAATAACAAAATGCCTTTGTTCTCACAACTAAAGTATGCATCAAGAATCAAAGAAGCAAGAAAAAAAGGGAATGTTCCAAGCTATTACTGTAACAATCCAATTACAATGCCTATCAAACTTAACTTCACAGGTTATAGCTCCTAATTGCCTGACAAAAATTGACACTTCAGTCGCAACAGCATAATATAATCAGAGTCCAAATTAAATTTGATCGTGGGCAGAAAACGATGCTATCATTCGGCGGCATGGAAACAGGAGATCAACTAGCATGATATCAAGGATCAGAAATGAAAATTATTCATTAATGGCAATGGTTTTCTGATAATGGAAATGACACAGTTCAGACGGCTTCGTAAAAACACTATTAATTAAAAAGATGATAGACCTAACAAGGCATAGAAACCAGTGGAACCTTTCTCTGTGCTTGTTAAGGTGAAGGATGACAATGTTTAAGAACAGAAGTTTATGCACTTTTGTGAAAAGTATTCCGCTGATTCTGTAGCAAGTTTACTGGTTCTTGCTTAGTGAAGCATCTTTCTCTAGGGTGCTATGTTATAGGGACATAAAAAGTGTCTAAGGCCATAATATGGCATTGTAATAAGCATGAATACTACCAGCTATAAAACAGAAGGGTCCAATTCATAAAAAAATGCACATGGGATTTTTGCATACTCCCAACAAAAAAGTGCAGAGAAAACTATTTTATTTCCCTGTGCAAGCAGCTCTGTCCCCATTTTACTTTGGAGAAATACAGAGGGCTTTATGCTGAAGAGAGAGCAAGCCAGAAATCCACCCTCAAAAGTTTCCCTGAGCAAGAAAAGGAAAGGACAGTGTCTCAGACTGCTGAAGTTCAGACAATGCCTCTGTGTTCCTTACACAGACCTCCAGATATTACCACAATAAAAAACTGCAATACTAATACAATGACACAAGCATTGTGTTTGAAATAACCATCTCAAAGGGTTGATCGCTATACCATTGAAACCACTGGGTGCTTTTGCCACAGCTGGAACAAATCAAACTGCAGTTGCCCACTTTGAGGAAGAAAAGGTCTATTGGCTTGCTAACAATCTCCATGATCTCCTCCCACACTTTCCGTTTGGGCTCTACACCTTGCAGGATGGGTCACTACCCAACACACGAAACTAAAACTACTCTTGAGGACCCTCACCTCTTTCTTCTTCAGTAGCTGAGAGAAGCAAAGAGGCATCCCATGCTGCAATTCCTTGCTCGACAGGCATCTACTTCGGAGACGCACCAGCATAAGCCTCTGAGACTTCTTCCTGTGGGAAACCAAAGATTCAAAAGCGTGAAAAATAAAGGACTTTCAGAAAGAACAGACGGGAAGAATGGGCAAAGATAGATGCTTCCTTAGAAAAGGATGACTCAAAGCAGATCCTTGTGACCCTAAAATGCAACTAGAGTAGGTTTTAGCAAATCAGAGACCCAGGAACAAATCTCATGTTCCTTAGATTGTCTAACTGAGGCTCACTCAAATCCAAAAGGCATCATCTCATGCTGCTTCTAAACTTTCTTCACCTGATAAGTAACAACTTTCAAGATCACCTCACTTACAAAAATAATAAAATAAATAAAATAAAATACTTAATACTAGTCTGCTTGGAGCAGCTCTAGAAACTGAAAAAAATGCAAATAATGGGTATACTTTTAACCTTCCTTAAGTATTTGATAGTCCTTCGACAAAGTGCACAAAGCTCATCTGAATTGTCAACTTTGTTTAAAAAAATAAAACCTCAAAAGAGCGATGATATTACCTAAACTGTGTATTGGCATTGCACTGTACCTGTAAGAGCTCTAAGGCAGGTCCTCCAGTTTCAGTGCATTTTATTGAAATACTCTTTAGCCCTTTAAACATGATCATTTAAGACAGATGCAAGGAGTGTTGGAATTCAACATGCAGACAGCTCAGGAGGAGACAGTAATATATTAATGGAGAAAACAACTACGCTATAACATCATCTAGCATGTCATTAAACAATGTTGCAGCTACCACTTGATCATCTCTTGGGTTTTGATAACTTGACCTCATGAAAGAGTGTTTATAGATACTTCCAGAAATATAAAAACACAGTGTATTGATAATATTTTCATGGTTTTTTTCATTGTCTATCAAAGTTCAGAACCAGTAAGAATGAAAAACAAGGAAAGAAAATAAAGACCAGAGTTTGTGTTGTTTTGGGTTTTTTTCAAAAAAGACATAATTTCATTATATTGCTTATGATGTGTTCTGGGCAATGATGTAAACCCCTTTCTGATGAGAGTGGCACTGTTCAGCAGTGAAAGTGGGCATACTTATCCCTGCAGCAGGGAATTTAACACAGAGGCAGCCAAAAAATAAATCCATTGTGACCGTTAATCCTGCAGGGTAAGGTTATAGATTGAGTCATCTAATGAATAAATTCCCTCTCTAAATTCCAGCAAATTAAATCCCAGATATGTTCTTTAAGGAGCCCAGGGTCAGATTCATACCCCCTGACTCTCAGACTTGTTAGGAATTCTCTGATGAAAAGCTTTGGTTGCAAGAAATGTCAATTCATCAACTTTGACATGTTTTGTGGGCATGCTCCGTTCAAGGGTGGTATTTCAGGCATAAAAGAGAGACAGAACACCTAGGCTAACAAACAGGTCAGCAGTCAGGATGCTTTGCAAACTAATAAAAGAGATCCATGTCCTCATTTCTGCAAGGTCTCATCCAGGACACATTGGTGATTCCAGATTACTTAGTCACCTCTTACTCCACCACCTGTCTGTTCATCACATCACCCTTTCCTGTGAAAATTTCAAGTGGTCTTGAGTTCATGCTACTGACAGCTCAACATCTCAGATGAAGCAAAAGCCATTTCCACCTCATCTCTGCTAAGAGTGTAATATCAAAACAATTACCATTCTTTAGTTCAATCCTGGCAACAGGAGAATCACTGTAAAAAGGGATTCACCCCCCTGCATCCCACAGCCATTGACCTCCGAGGAGTTAGGAGGAAAACATCCCTTGCTCAGGTAAGGCCACTGTGGCTAGCAGCCTTCCTACAGTCTCATTGCAGACTGTAACTTGTGATGGGTAAAACCTGGAATTCGGTTTTCCAGCAGCACTCACTGAACCAGGAAATACACAGCATTAAGAAGAAAATAAATAATGAAATTAAGCTTAACAGGGTTGCTGGCTCATTTTCAGATCGCCCATTCTAAAACTTGCAAGTATCACCATTAGGCACGTTGCCAAGTCTATTTCCCTGGTGAATTCAGGCTTATGCACCACTCAAGAGGAGCCTGTTAATGACTACAAAGATCCACAGCTGTTTACAGTTTAGACTCAGTGGTGGACCAGGCAATAAGCTTGATCCAACAATGAAGTTGTTGGACTCTCACAGCAAGAGGAGACATTGTGTCAACTATTTGCTTGCTCATAGTGCGAGTGACTACCAGGACAGTTTAGCGGGGCTGTAAGAAACAGGGAAAGGAGTAGGTATGGGTTGGAGAGAAGCTGTGCAGGGCCCTGAAAATGAAAGAAATGTATAAAGAAACCAGGCTTAAGTAGCTTGCAGAAGCATAAATAAAGAAATAAAATAAATAGGCCAGGGAAGTTCTTTACCACACATCCAGAAAGAGACAAAATCTGTTCAGAAAAATATTTCAAAATCAGAGCTATATTAATTTGTGGAAGTCTGCTGTGACATTATGTACTATAAACTTTTTTTTTTCTTTTTCATTGGTTGCTTGCTGTGGGTTTGGGGGTTTTTTTGTGGGAAGTTTGGGGCTTTTCATGAATGAATAAACGAGAGCAACAGCTTTTCACAGTAGGGTCTAGTCTTCAGGAAAATTATAATGAAGGACAGACAGATTACCAAAAACCTGCAAAAGACTGGTGGAAAGTATAAGAGAGGCTTATATTAAGGGAAGGGAAGATAGTGTTAAAAAAAGATATGTAAGAAGGTATTTGAGGTAAAAAATAAGGGAAGCAGATAGGAAAAGCAAAAATGATCCTATCAGGGGACACAATCTTTCAACAACATCTCAAAGTACTATGGGTTGAGAGCATTTCTTCTAGCCATGCTCTGGCTACAAGTCCAAACTGTCTGCTGACTAGGAACAGATGTAATAATCTACTTTAAAAAGAAAAAAAGTACTCTTCAAGGAAGGATTCCTAGATACCAAGACCAGCAGCTCTGAAAAGAAGGCTTCAATTATTAACAATTGATGAAATTAGAAAATTTGCCAAAGAGGCACCTTTGTCTATGTTAGATTTTAAAGCATGACCTGACAATGTGCAGTGGTACAAGTTTGTTTCACTTAGAAGTAGTGCATTTATCATTAGGGCAGCATTTTCAGTCCTTTCAGTTAAGATGGTTCCTAGAACTTCCACATCTGGTGCCAAGGGGTTGTTACAAACTTATAGAACGCATTAAGGACATGTCTGCGTGGGTGGGCAGCTGGTCAAGTAATTTATTGATTAGCCGTATAGTAGTAAGCACAAAAATTCAAAGGGAAAGGATGAAACTGTTTCTGGTAAGGTGAAACCCTCCATATTTACCGAATAGATTATCCACAACAGGAAATGCTTACATGATTGCTTGATTGCAAAGTCAGGCAGGTCCTCCGCCCCACTGTCTTCACTGAAGCTATGATAGTTTACTAGCGGAAGATTTGTGCCCCAAGATAATTTCTTAATGCAATGGCAAGCTCTTAAATTTATAACAAGCAGGACATAGGAAATGCAAACATGAAAAATCTTTTATTCAGCCACTTTTCTCGCATTCAGGATTTTCTAATATACACAGCTATAAAAAGCAGGAAAACAAAATAGTAGCAATGTGTAAACTCATGAAGTTCTGTTTCAAACTGAACTCTCATTTCTGACTCATATGCAAAGTGCACCTATACTATAAAAAGGGGAGTAGAATAGCTACTGAAAACCAACCTCATTGAAGGGCGCAGCTGTGCTGAAGCTTTCCTTGACTTGTTGCCTGCCTGAGCCCTTGAACGCTCAAGACTTGCAGCACAATTTTAGAGTCAGAGCCCTGCCCATCTTCAGCTTTGAAAATTCCCTTTTCATGTAGGGAGGCTAAAACTGGATGCCCAAACTCCAGTGTGTGCCTGTGAACCACCTCTGAAAATGTACCACTCTACCCTATGCCAATGATGCTAAAAAGAACCGTCACCAGAGAAGATAAAGGGATTTCTGTGATCATCCAGCTTTTCCTAATTCAAGCTCATGTAAGAGAGAGAAGGAATGTCTTTGTGTGGCACCTGCCACACATATATGTGTGGCACTCCACACATATATTTTCTGGAGTGACTGCAATCTAAATACTGGCAGCCAATAAGAATGAGAATACTATACTGTGCCATAAAACACTATTTGCCATAACTGTCCAAGGTGATTGTTATTAAGCAGTTGGAGGTCAAAAAACAAAAGGCAAGAATCTGTACCACAGATGTATCACACTGGAGAGCCCAGGCCTCATGGACCAAAGTATTGCATGGCTACAGTTTCTCTCTGTTCCTTCACCCTCATTTTACATTCAATTTCTTCAAGGGTTCAGAAAACTCTTTCAGTATCAAGTAAGTAAGATCAAAGTAAATGCATAATATGCATGAACAGGTCCACTTTGTATAATATTAACGATGTAATTTCTGTCAGAAAAATGAAATTAAGAACGTAAAAAAAATTAAAATGTGGTTAAAAGCAACAATGCAGAAAGCAGAGCAAAAGATGTCTGTACTTTGGGGGGAGGTTACTGTAACAGACAAGGGTTTTTTGTCATCCTACTCAGCCCTCGCTGTAGCCTCTTGCTACAATAGCATCTTGGACTCTAGATACTATTCTCTATTGATACCTAAGGGATGAAACCTACAGATGATCCCCATTTCAAAGATTTTTTTCTGTATCCATTTAAGATGTCAACTTATACTCCTCGACAAAATGGAAACTACGTTTTTTGTAGACTCTTCACTTATCTCAGACTTGGTTAACGTAAAGTGCAAGTCACAACACTTACGCCCTTTCCTCCTACTCATTTTTACCTGTACATGGTGTAGTAGAAGCAGCTGTTGCAGCAAGTGCATGCCACTGTGTCAGGTTGTGGGATATCATATAATCTAACAAAACCTGCTAACAAAGTAAATGTGCCATGATTCATCAATTAGGTGGAGAAATACTGCTTTTCTTTTCTTATTTTATTAAAAAAATAAATAGGTACTTTCCCATGGCTAAGATATCATTCTGCAATGCATAGGAGTTTGCTGCTATCTGCAGGTAAAATACTCTATTACTGAGTAAAAATCAGGAAGCCAAGCACTTAGCTTCTGTTTTTAATTGCAGCTTCACAAAATTCCACAAAAAAATCCCAGGACTAGGCAGGATGAATGAAAATACAGGTCCCTCACATGGGGATGAGAGGAATGTTTTCTCTCTAATATGACAAGCTGTAGGCACGCCACTTTTAGGATGTTTTCTACCAAGATCTGCTGGTAACCATGGGCAGGGTCAAGCTTTCATGCAGCCATCCACGGCAACTCTGACAACCTCTAGCTATTGTAGAAGCAAAGAACTCCTGGGACATAAGAGTACCCTTCTGATGCTCAATAGCCCTCAGATGTCCTCTGAGCTGTGACAGGCTGCCAAGTGGATGGGACACAGAGCTGGTTCCACAAATGCCAAAGCTTTCAAGGAGGCTGTAGACTATATCAGGAAAGGCAGTTCAAAAGGGGTACAGACAAATCATGATTCACCCCTCCGTTTGCACAGCAGGCCTAGAAAGCCTGCTGTCATATAGGTCGTCCCTCATAATCCTCCACTCTACTCATTCCACTACATGGCATGTCAGTGTTTTCTTTTTTTTTCTTTTTTCTTTTTCTTTTTCTTTTTCTTTTTCTTTTTCTTTTTCTTTTTAATCCTCACTTTGTCCTACAATCATGGAATGAACTGAAATACCTTCAGCACTCTGAAGGAGAATTGTTACTGAATTCCTCTCCCTTTAAAAGTCAGAAGCAGACAAAAGATTCTGCATGTGTTTTACAGAGCTCATTTTGTGAGAATACTACCCCCGAAGTGTAAAATATGTTGCAAATAATTTCTAGTTTTATAGTTATAATGCTACAACACTTTACCTGTTACAAAAAGTGTCCTAGGAATATTAGCTTAATTCCTTGGGAATACTATGGATGACACACTTTGTCTTCATCTTGAGCCCAAAATGGATTTTTTAAGATTTGTTCCAAATGCAGCAAGACAGTTTTGACTAGCCTGTGGATAGAAATATGGACATGATAGAAGTCGTTAAACAACACTTAATCAAGCAAGACCATATTGGAGGAGTCATTACAGGAAATATTGACTTCAGGAAATGACATGTCCCACATTATCTCATCAAGGCTTAGATATTCATCTTGCAGTTTTGCAGTGCTGTGTTGCCGTGCCATAGTACAGCTCTCTAGCTTGCTATCAAATGCACATCTCCAAGGCTCTGATCAAAAATTAAAGAGTCACCGATGTTAAACTTTTCCTACCCCACCATTTTTTCAATGTGGCCTGAATTTAAGAAAAGCTGACATAACTTTTGGGTTGTTTTCAAAGGAGAGATTCAACATGAGCTGATCTCAGCTTGTGGGTAAGAGGTGGGCACCAGAACCACTTAACACAAAGAGAATACATAAGAACACAATAGAAAGAAAATTACAAAATATCCATCACCAAAGATTCACCTTTTAACCTTTAAGTGTAGTCAAAACCTAATGACTTGCTAATTATCAGGAGTTTAATGATGCCTCTAAGCAGAGGTTGTACTACAGGGCACAGTGTCCCTGAACCTTTAGGATCTGGGGTTACCTCATGACTTCAGCCTGCAGTGAATTCTATTCTCCAAATCTGCTTCTAAGAAAGCTTTCAACTCACCACCCCCCTCCCCATTGTTGCTACCAACAGTGAAGGAAACAATTTTGAACTCTGGCGTAGGCTGGGCTCCAGATGGCTGCCAGCTTTTTAAGCGCTGAGTTGACTAACCTTGCTCAAAGCAGGTCTATAGAACACAGTGCTTCAAATATCAGTGTCTGCTGGGAATGTATCTATGTATGTGGAGTCCCACAGTTCCTTTCACTAGCATAGCTGAATGGGTGAATCAGGAGCAAGAAGGATAAAATTGAGGAAAACACATGGGACCTCTCCCTCTCTGATGGTGAACCAGCCCATTAAACAGCAGGGAGCAGCTAAGCATAGATTTTCATTGAGCTTGCTGACCACTAAAAGCAAATGAATACAACCAGACTGAGTCTGAGGCTGGGAAAGACCAAGAGGTTGGCTTCCACATGGAGATGAAAAGGACTGTCCTGAATTCAGCTCAGGTCAAAGAAGTGTTCAGGGTGGAGCAGACAAAGTTATTCCTCCTTGGAGCCATTTTGTGAAAATAGAAACCATGGGCAATGACT
The DNA here is from genome assembly GCF_030936135.1 of Gavia stellata. Lineage (NCBI taxonomy): Eukaryota > Metazoa > Chordata > Aves > Gaviiformes > Gaviidae > Gavia > Gavia stellata. The sequence continues at coordinate 16,447,203 of NC_082600.1, forward strand.
AAAATTCAATCACTTGCTTATGATATTTATAATTGTTCTTATGGTTTGACAACAATAAAAGCACCAGCCAGACCATCCCAGAATGGAGTTACTCACTTTCTGAGAATAAAATTTATGGAGACAGTTTGATGCTGTTTCCTTGGAGTCTGTCAGTCTGCCCTCAGCCACAAATAAAGTCTTTTCAAATGTAAGGAAATAGTTCTGGGATATGTAATATCTGATGTAAAGAGAAAAAGCACCATCTTCATCCCTAGCCACAGGAAAACCTGCTTTCTTTGGTTCTTGGCCCATATGAGAGTTAGTGCATGAAATATAAATTGCTGCTCAACATTTAAGTTTGGCAGAGCCAATTAATACTGCCTTCTCAACGTGGGCTTGGAGGTTATTTCAATTAAATCCTCTGTACAAAAGTAGTTGCTGCATGCTGGATTTCTTGGCTTTCTGAGAGGCTGTCCTTAGTGGGTAGTTTAAGTTCTGCAGTGCATTCATCTCTCCCTTTGATTACTGCAACTTCCCTCTCCCTTCCTGATATCTGTGTCACCCTGCTGTAGGCCATCTGAACATTCCTCTCAAATAGATGGCCCTCACACTCCCTCACATCAGCTCACTGTTCTGTTCAGATCTCTCTGTCGGTTCCCAGTGATCCATCACCTTGCTTCATATTTTTGTCCTACTCCTCCAGGTTCATCTCTTCCATCTTCGACCGAAATAACATGTTCTGTTTCTGTTCTGAGTGCCTACAGACTTTCTGAAGGATAACTGAATACCATTCCAGCAAGAAGAGGGAAATTTGGTACATAAAAAATGGAATAAAACAGGAGTAGGGAGTCATTCAGGAGGCTGCAGGACTGAAACTATTTTCTCCATATTTCTGTAAGGCTTTCTAAAGTCATGCTGATTCAATCAGCTCCTTGAGGCAACAAGGAAAACAAGGACCTGATACTCTGCCAACACCAGAAAATCTTGAACCCAGAGTAGAGGGTTTTAACTGCCTCTAAAGGCTCATTATTTCTGCAAAGTCCACAGAAGTGGTTCTCATTCCGATTTCCCTTACATTTACTATTTAGTGTGACTTGTACAGAGGAAAATAAATTATCTTCTTGTCAGGATGCGATCCTGGATTTCAGCTCCCTGCTGTCCTGCTGACTTCCACTATAAGTTTGGACATATTGCCTATCAATCATTTCTTCAAGTCTCCAGCAGTGCTATAGGGATAACAGTGCTCCCCAATCTCACAGGAACTCTGTGAGGAGGAATATGTTCCTGACTGTGAGGTCCTAAGACTCTGCAAAGGCAGTAGGGAGAAAGGTGGCAGGGCATGTGGAAGTACTGCAGAGAGAATAAATGCCTTCCCTACCTTGCATTTCTGCGGCCAAAGTCTAACTATGGAAGGCACCCTCAGATAACAGAAGGTGGGATGCATCTCACCATTATAGATGTCTAGAACTGAGGTGGTTCTATAGTCAGAGGAAGGAATTAGATACTTTCCACGTACAATTCATTTGGCCTCTTTTTAGGTATGCACGTTGCACTTTATTTCTCTCCACACACAACTCGGGAGACTGCAAGGTCTAGGAAACAGTGAAGAGATTTAATGACTTGTAGTTGGTCCCTTGGAATAAGTGGGATGAGGAAGGCCCTATGAGGAAGGCACCTGTTAAACATATCTTGAAAATATTTAAAGAATGTCAAGGGAGCAAATATTTCAGACATTCATCTCTCTATATTCCGATCATTCACCTCACCCTTTAAGAGGGATCTTTAAGATCCTCCTCCTACCACACGAACTGTGTCTTGCTTTTATCTATTGATGTATCAGGAATACTAACTCTATGCGACAGTTGCTTACCTGCATACAAATGCGTCTTACAACCTTTATGCAGAACAAACATTCTCCTATAATTCTTCAGTGGGCTTTAGTTTGCTATATACAACAGCTACCATGTTCTTGGATTATGAAATTAAGCAACAGAGGGACTTTCAACCTTTTCTCTTATCTAAAATTACAATATTCATATATAGAGTACTTCACAGAAATCATCAATAATATGCTAGGTATTATTGTGTAGTGAATGTGATACCTTTGAGACACATCAGATCCATCGCATGCAAGATGATGAATTTCTCTGCAATACTTAGCTGGATGTTGGAAAATCTGATCCATTTTTCAGAGTCCTCAAATCAAGCCTGGACAGAAAAGAAAGGCATCTGTGGGAAAAACGTCCTCAAATTTACTGCCTAGTAAATCTGAAATTATAATCCTTGGTGCATCCAGCATACACAGGACACTAGGTTCTCAACTTCATCAGTATGTGTTATTAAGCATCTCCCGGTAAGATGGATCTAGATTTCTTCAGACAGTCCACCAGACAATTTTGAGTACTGAAGGTGGAATGATCGGACTTTGGTTGTTCAGGTTGAGCTACAAGGCGGTGTGTAGGTCTCAGAATTCAGTATTTGGTTTTGACTGCTAGTCTTTTGAATTGCTTTTCATTGTAAGAGTATCTTCATTCCTCTGAATGTGCAGAAAACAGTTTTAGGAACCTGTTTTTCCAGCACTGCCTTAAACCTCCTTTGCAAGAAGAAGAAGAAATCACCACCAAATTAGGGACCTCCATCCAATATTTTTGATGGAACTTCTGCACACCTGCTTTGTAGAGCTGTAAGCGAACATACAAGTTTCAAGACAATGTGAATTCTAACTCTTTGGTTTGGTTTTTCTTCATTTACCTCACCAGTCTATTTGTCTCTTAAACCACGTGAGAACAAGTGCGACCACTGAAGCTCTGAGCTTGGTGAGGTGTAGATATTGTGCCTTAAACAAAGATAACACTAATGAATTCACATTCAACCTTTTCAGCCCACTGATAGAAAAAGATTTTCAGTCACTTTAGCCTGAGCTACATTTGCACTCAGGGTCACCTAAAGAAAAGGACAACACATTCATCTTTATCCTCCTTGAGTTGTGGAACCACTCAGATAATCTATAGTGAGTTACAAAGTGAAATTAAATACCTTAAAATGCCATCTATCTGATCCCCAATTAAAACATAATCTTTTTAAAGCTGTCAATAGCTGCTGACCAGAATCAATAAGGGGAAGATTATGACTGGCACTTCTCCAGTGATCTTCAGGCAGACAGGAAATACATTGCTCTTGTCAGGTCAGCAGGAAAAGGGGAAAACTGGACCCCAAGCAGAACTACATCATAGACAAGTGGAATTTGAGATCCTCTGCAATGATCCTGCTGGGCGGTTTTGAGGTTTATTGTGGGGGGGTTTGTTTGGGTTTTTTTTTAACTAAGAAGAGAAGGAATATGATACACATGAAGGTTTTAAAGAAATAACCCTGGAGTCTTAAAATCATGAATCTTTAGAAAAGTATCTGTAAAAGAAGTTTTACTTTGATCCTTCTATATATATATACACTGAAGTTCCTGAGTCAGATTCAGCCAGTGTCTTAAGAATTTGAGGCATACTTCCTTTTCATTTGCATTTAAGAAATATAAGCTTACATTTATCTAAGTAGATCCTGGATATTCCTCATCATCGCTACAGGAGTTAAAATTTTAACTATCTAAATCTAGTGTTTGACATCAGTGACACGACTGATCCCTACTACAGCATGTGAGCTTAGGGTAAGAGGCCTAAACTATTTCTTTTCCTCCTGACCTACATTAGGATTGCTTTTATTTCTAGGCCAGATTGGAAAGTTCAGGATAAAAAACAGTTTCCTGGTGTGCAGAGGGCTTAGTAGCCTTTCTACCCACAAGCTGTTGCTTTCTTCCAGCCTTCCACAGTACAGATTGTGGCACAAATGCTCCAACCTGCCTGTGAAGTTAGAGCAGTCAGAGCAATACACTTATTGTACCGACAAAAAAATCACCAGAGCACTACCTCTGAAGAAAAATATTTCAATGCAATCCATAACTGGTGTTAAGTTGTTCAACAGTCCTTACAGCTACATGCAGAAGAGTGGTTCGTACATGTGAATTTTCCTCCTTTTGCTGCAAAAGCTATGAAGTAAGCTTCAGACCCAGAAAGAAAAGCTACTGCAATGACCCAAACTTACCTAAACCTTAGGAATGGTGATCCCAAGTACTTGCTCTGACAGAGTGTCTGTGAAACACTAAATCATTTCATCCCTATGCATCACTTCCCATCTGCAGAAAAGTGGGTGACAAATCTTCCATGCCTCTGCTGATCTGGGGAGAAGCACAAGAATCGTTCAAAGTGTGGACTTGATAAGCACCTAAACCAACAGAAGCAAAGCTGGGGTCTAAAACTGTTTATGTGAGAAAACACATAAGGGATTGTAGCACAAATGTAATATGCTGAAACAGCACTTTTAGGTGCGTGGGTTGATGAACGACATATCTGACTTTTCTCAGTGTTATCCATCATTTAAACATAAGCTTTAAAATTACCAGTTTTCTTACAAAACTTTGTGATATTTTGCAAATAATTTGGGCAAGAAGAACCCTTTGCAAATAACACTGTCCATTCTAAAGTTACTTTCTCCAAAAACCTTGTGAAGCACAATATGTTGTTGTATTTTCCTGACCACAGGAAAACTGACACAGAAGCATGCATACCATCTCAAAACACAATGGCAAACATGCCAGCATAAAATTTCTGAAATCAGTCCAGCCCTATTCTTTTTATAGGTGTGGTTTGCATCCCTGCAGATTCGCCTATTCCCCTGCAGATTCCTCTGATACTGATCACTTCTGTTACTTATTGGATGGCATTATGATAGCACTGTTTTGTTTGGAGCACAACTTTTCTGCCTCATTAGAACAGCGAGATGGAGTTTCCTACAAAATGACTGCACTGCATTGACATTTTGTAGCTCCTCTCTACTCGTTAGCAGGACAGAAAATGCTGCTGAGACCACATAAAACTGCATCTGGACAAGGTTAGTTTCAAAACTAACTCTTCCTACTTATAAATCACATGCAAATAATCTAGTTATTGCAAAGTTAGAGCTGTCAGCACTCGACTAGCAGAACATGTAACACCATGATCGCTACCAAGCTTCATTCAAAACCTACAAAAGAAAAAAAAAAAAACTACTGAATGTTGTTCACTACCATATTTCATAATTTCAATATTCCCTGGGTTTTCTAGTGCTTTCCTTGCCAAATTTTGCATTCAAAAGTAAAGCTCCATCTTCTGAGAATGAGGTCCCTTATTTGGAAGCAACAGCTTCCAAAATTTTTTGTCTATATAAGACTGATACATATGACAAACAATCACTGAAATCAAAACGAACCTAGGCAAAGTGACTAGAAACAGACTTTGGATACAGACTGTTTCTTAAAAGAACAAAAATAGATCTTTCTCATTTTTCTTGATCAGGGGAAAACACTGATAAGAAGCAAAACAATAATATTCCAAAATGGTTCAAGATTCATCTTATGGCTTATAGTGAAGTGACATTCATACCAGAAGGGCAGGAAACATCCAAAACTTAGGCACCTACTTCCATAGCAAGTAGGTGGGTCTGGTGAAAAGAAAAGTCAGGCCCGGGAAAAGCAAAAAAGTTGCTTCCAGATTATTTTCAAAGTCTAACTTTAGCCAGCCAGGTTTGAAAATGTTGGCATATGCATAAAGGAAATTCTTGTCCTGTGTTTGAACGTGGGGTATCTTACTATGTGTTTCAAGCAGTATTTTAATGGTTCATCAATACATTATTAATTGCAACAAACAGAATCAAAGAAATCAAAGAATAAAATAAGCCAGCTGTAAACAGTTGCAACCTCTTGTTCTCCTTAATCATTTAATTCCATACACCTATATCGAAATTTCACACTATGCCTTAGCAGGGCATTGTCGCAGCAAAACACTAGAATGCTGATATTGTGCTAGGTCAAGAGTTAAGTAAGTTCATTTCACCCCTGCTATTTTCTGTTTTAAAGCAGTCCTTACTCCAGGCAGACTCTCTCTGTTATTATTACTTCTTGAATGATAAGAGCTAGGATTGACCTTCAAAAGAGATTTAAATGGCCTTATCCAAAAAACAGTCTGTGAACATCTATAAACTAATGTGCTGCCTTTACACCTCCTTTCTCAGACAGGAGGTGTAAAGGCAGCACATCAAAGTCAGCAAGGAACTTACAATAATGGATTTCAAAGTCAAAAATCTAATGCAAATCTAAGTATTTGCTTATAGACTCTTTGAAGTCTTGACAGATTAAGTTTAGAAGTATTTTCACAGATGGTATCTACATAATCTAATAGAGATGATTTCAGGAACTGACTAGATGTTTCCAGTAGATGTTTAGATTATGGAACACCATTTTTCAATAACATTAATAAAGAATACATTTTTGTTTAATTCCTTTTACATTTATAGCACAATGCTGAGCGGTTATAAATGATATTCTGCATCTGTGGAAAGGTTTTTATCTCAATAGAAAAAACTGGCAGATGCACAGGATAAAGGAGTTACATCTCTGTTATGCTTATATAATATAATTGACTTTGTTAAAGGACATTTAGGTGTTGTTTGATTTACATCCTATGTCAGCTTAATGCATCAACCACGTAAGGTTCCACTTGTTTAAATATTTCATTTTAAAAGGTGCAGTAAGCTCATAACTTCACCAACATCCACTCTTCCCTGACTAAAATGGATTCTCCAGTTTAATCTATTACAGTAGAAGTAAATGAAGTCTTCACCCTTTCCCTTGACAGAGGAACTGAGGCTGTCATACTGCTTATTACCATCAAAGTTGAAGAAGGTACTGGTAAAAGTGTGACAGTAATTATATGGTATCTTTCCTTTTAAAAAAAGAGTATAAAATAAGACTTAAAATGCAAAAATACAAAAAAAACCCAACCCAGTAATGCTTGTATTGCTTATTGAAACCATTCTCTACTGCTACTTTTGATATCCAATTTTTTCTTTTAAGTAAAAAAAAAAAAGTGTTTATTCTTTTTCCAGGTTCGGTTTGATTTATGTTTATTTGTTAACATATTATCAGAGCAATCTTCTTCAAATTAGATACACTTACAGCAGTTGGAATTACTTAAAATGTGTTTGTAGACCTAGTCTGTACCAGAAAAGTTTTCCTGGTTCCAGCATGCCAGAAGAAACCTCCTAGTGTGTGCACAGTTAAATATCCAGATAGAAGTTCTTTTGCTGGTATATTTTCATTTTGTTAGAGCTTCTGCTAGCAATATTACAAATAAATAAATAAATAACAATCTTAACCAGCATAGCTTTCCAGGAAAACACTGGCATAAGCTCAACTTGTTTATACGTTTTCTTACTAAGATTTTAGAGGACCTCTGTCCCCACACAATCGCATGAGGATACCTACTGTAACTTAGAAATCAGCCCTAAGAAATAGTGACCATTTTAAAACAAACTTTGCAGCCTTAGCTCTCAAGTATTTTTAGAAAGAGCAAATATGTCACCTCACCTTTCTGAACATGGGTAAACTGAGACTCTGAGACTGTGTGTGATGCACCAAATAATGTAGAGACTCCAGAGAGAAGAACAAAGGAACCTGAAGATCCCACCTTCTCTCTTGGTAGAATTTTCTTCAGTCTGCAGATGGGTAAAACTACACAAGACACAGGACACTGCAAATTCAAGTCCTCAGTCTCTTGTATGCAGGCTATCAGACAACAGAGTGGTGCTGCCTTTCTTTGAGCTTTACATGGATTTTTTCTTACATGTCCAGGAAAAGTGGGGCAGAGAAATGGGACTGCAGTCTTTTGCGTGTCTCACAATTTATAATATAAAGTTACTTAATACCTGAAAAGGTTTGGAAGTGTAAAGTGTCAAATATTATCAGATGTGGGCTTGAACAGAAACATCTGTTCTAAACTGTATATACCCAGGGAGCTTGACTGCTTCCTACAACAAAGTATACAGAGCAAGATTGTAAAACTGAAGTGATCTTAAAATCTGACTTGATTGCTGGAGGGGCCATTCTAAAAACTAAACTACCTAAACTAAACTACCTTAAACTACCTAAACAAGCAGACAAACTATTTTGCCTTCCTAAATTGCAAGATTATCTTGACTAAACTTCAACCACAAAGAGAGAATATATTTTATTCATCATGCTGCCTGCTCCTTTGAGTCCAAACTAGAATATATATGAATATACTTTCCCTCTTTCTTTAATAGTAGGTGTTTATAAGACAGCAGTAGATTAAAACAGAGATCTGGGATTTTTACCTTTCACTGCCTGGATGACTGGAGTAAACCATTTCATATCTCCCTTCTCTAGTTTTCTGCTTTAAAATGGAGATGATGGCACCAGGTTCTGCAGCTCTGCGATCCACAGATGTTTCTCCACGTAAGTTGGTATTATTTCATTTTCTGTCTTGGTACATAGGTTCTTTTTTCCATTGGCACTGATAGCCAGTTATTTGATGACTTCTGTGTTAGGTTACATGCATACCAGACTGCACAAAGTGCACTAGCTAGACCACACTTGCTTCTGGATAGATTACACGTATGCAAAGGTTCACAGCAACCCCCTTCTCTCCCTGGGGATCAAGTGAAACTGCAGGGTTATACCAATGCCCTAAGCAGAGTCACATTCCCCCTTACAGTGGGGATGAGGGATTTAAAACACCAAGTCATGTTTGGTACCATTGCCCTAGAGTGCTTGTTTTTCTTTAATGAATTCATCCTTTTGAGCTATTTTTGGGGCAAGAAAACCTTTCTTCTTCATGCTTGTGTTTGTTTTACTTTTGAGGTGTGATCAAAGTAAGTCCTGGCCGTGTAATCATTTAATGCATTTTGGCTGCAGTTTCAGCCTCCTTTGAAATGTATCCCTTTTCTCTTGCCTGTGACAGCCAAAATTTACCTCCAGGTAGTAGAGGAGGCTTACAAACTCTTTTATATCTCACATCTGCTTTCAGCCCATTAATCAGCCAGACTGTAGACAGTTTCTTCCCTCTCTTATAGAGTGTGACTTTGTCTAGACTAGGAATTAAAGGGTGAATTTTAACATGGTCCAGCTAACATGTTTAAATGTGGACCAGGCTTTGTATCCTTTAGCTCATGTTCAACTGGGCAAGTTAAACACTTAGGAAGAAATTATGCTTCAACATGAAAAGTTTAGCACGTGCCAAAAGATGCTCTCCCTTGTTTAAATTCCAGATAAAATCTTGTCCCTTACAAAGTCAACATAAATTTGCTATTGACTTCAAATGACCCAGAATTTCCCCCATAACTTTAAGAATACATTAATCAGAACAACCTGAATAAGAGCATCTATTTCTTACTACAGCTCTAATTTAGGAGCTCAGAAGAATTACACTGTGATTCCATATCTTTAGGGACCCAACTCCTTTGCCGCTGTGGCCCAACTGCACAGCAATATTGAACCACAGCTTCTAGATGTGGAAGCTCAGAAGTAAAACAATAACCAGCCTGTCAAGCATCGCTTCACAAATAGTAGCCAATTTACCTTTTAGGATTAATTGCAGAAGGTCTATCAGTTTTACTCTTCTTACACTCCTGGCTGCTTATTTCCACCTTTATCCAAAGATTTCCATTCAGCTGGGATAGAATTCATCTTCTCCATCAGGAGTAGTCCTGCCATCAGCAGTTTCCCGCCAGCCTCCAGTGCTCATTTTCATGTCCCAACCTGGCACTCACTCAACATGAATATGTTTGTGTTGCTATACTCTCACTTGGGTGCTGAAATCTCTAGCAGAGGAGAGCTAATTTGTGTGGGGAGGGGGTTGCTTGTGTTTTTCAAATCAATTAGTTCTTGGGCATACAAAGCAAAATTAACACTACTCATTTATTCACCAGTCTCTGAAGACATGTAACAGAGGGATAGACAAACTTAGCAGTAAATGAAGGACCAAGGAAAGGGGAAGAAAACTGTGATGGAGGAGACAGACAGGCTTTTGTGTACGGTAACCTTTTCACCAGGAACACACAAAGCCCTTGAATCAAAAACTCCTGTGTAGACAAAGCCAGTGAGTTAGTATGGGGATGTATTCCTGTTTCTGGAGTCTGAACTTTTAAAAGTGAATTAGGGATGACGGAGAACTGACTCCTGCTAGCTTTCACCTCCTAAGAGAGATAAGGCCAGCATCGCCTCTGCTCTCTGATTTTGGAAGAAAACAGTTTGGTTTAAAGTATCCATTTGATTAATAAGCTTTGTATAAATGATTAATAAGCCATCAAAGTCTTTAATATCATTTTAACTTGGGGTTTGTTTACCCTCTATTTGCCATCTAAAAAATGTTTATGCAACATTATGAGGCAATGCATATTTATCAAAGACTGCAGGTTAATGGAGGATGATCAGGAAAGCAGAGAGAAAACATGATTTGCCTATTAAGTTGAATTAGGAGAATTTGGAGGAAAAATGCATGGTAACTATTACTCAGCATCTGCCAAACCTTAAGTCATCATCTTATATCAATGCCGTGCCTTCTGTTCCAAACTACGTTGCAAGCTATGAAAGAATCATTTCACATTACCTTCAAAACTCATCCACCTCTTGAGTGGCATATAGTAACTATGCAGCAGTCTCACACAATAATTTTGGCTATTAAAATGAACTCAAACACAACATCAGAGTGAAACAACAGGCTGGACAATGTAAGAGTACTGCTAGCCAACTGGAATATAATCAAGACATAAGGTTATGTATTAGTTTGGGGTTTTTTAATTACAGTATTTGCAATATCCTACAAACGGACAAGCTATGAACATAGAGGACTTAATGAAAGCCAGTACAGGACAGCCACATTGCAGGCTCACAATTAACTCTCCCTCTCTTGCATTTTACACTTTCCACCTTGTCTCACAGGTGCTGTGGCATGGCTGGATAGACATACATCAGCAGCATCCAGGAGTACATTGTAAGGATGGTATTCCCTGCCAAGCAGAGCTACACTCTCTTTTTGTTGTTTTTTTTTATTTTGCACGTATAATAAATTTCATAGAAGGTAATATCTGCTCTCCAGTTAACAGGTCTGCACTGAAGAAAGTAACCATAAAACTAAGTTAATGTGACCTTGAAGTTACAAAGCTTAAGCCTGAGGCATACCAGATTCCCAAGCAGTGTCCATCATTTTATAAATTCACCTTTATGCTAAGTTAATGTAATTCTAGTCTTTCCATATAAGACTCTGATCCATGATGCCAACACAGACAACGTGCAGGCCTTTTGGATTACCTCTCATTGCTGTTAAACTGTATCTCAGAAGGAACTTTCCTACGGTTTACACATGCCTGTCAAACTGTCATGGTCTAACAGCTCCAGAAATCCAAATATCAGTCTCTGAGATTGTGCTAAAACTCCATAGTGGCTTGACCCTGAACTTTGGCACAAGCCTGCCCTTTCCTGTGCTGTTCCTTCTCACCCACCCAGAACACATGCATCAAATTAACAAGGAATGGAACATTTCATTAGTTTTGTTCAGTTCTGTGGCTTAGCAAATTTTATATATGTTGCTGGACTGGGAGGATGAAGTTTTAACATATTTTGCAGTCTTGGTCTATATGAAAGCATAATTGTTCTATTCATTCTCATGGAAGTAAGACTGCAAATATATAAGCACTTGGGAGATTTCAAACAAGTGTTTATCTACACCCACCTGACCACAGGGCAAATTGGTCTCTAAAGATTTTTTCCTTAAAGCATATAGTCTTTGAGCCTGTTTCACCATCATGATTGGTGGTCATGATTGGGACTTTCAACTAGCGTGCTCCCATATGAAGTGCATAATCCAGTTTGAGAATAAAGGAACCAATATACTGCTCATCTACAGAAAGTCTGACATGTTGAGTACACAGTTTACATTACTACAAGTAGGAAGCAAGCATTTTGTGTATTAGATTATGTTCTGGAACTTAGAGGGTAATTGCAGCAAATATAATGGACTTTAATGTAGTGAAAAGACCTGATGAGAGTCATCACTTCAGCTACAGTCCTTTGCTTACCGCCTGAAAATGAAGACTGCAGACAGAGATGGGAAACTTCAGAGTCAACTGGAATTATTTTGCATTTATCATAGAGTAAAAGAACTCAGAGTCTTGTCTCACTGAATGTGGTTGTGAAAAAGTCAGGGAAAACAACAAGAAGAGGACAATATAATAATACAATATGTTCACACTGAATCAGGGATTGTCTCTTGTTGGACAAAGGTTAATGCATCATCAATTCATTTTTTTCTTATAAAAAAATGTAGTATGTTTGGCTAAAATTGTGTCATTTTAATATTTGCCCATTCCCACTGAGACAGTGCCCAGAAATCTCTGTTTTGCAATACAACAGCCAAAAGTTCAGGTACCTTAAGAAACCACGCAATCGGAACACACTAACAACAAAAATACACTTTTTTATAGGGTTTGACTTACCTTAAGTTTTAATCAAACTAAAGCAATCAAATTTTTAAAGTCTGATCAGCTGAGAAATAAGGATATTAAATATGATTAAATGTGATTGCATTTGAGTGTAAGGACTGTTCTTCCATTACTGCTTTGATTAAAATAGCAATCTGAGCTGTGAGGTAGAAAAGTTAAATGCATCCGGAAAAAAGAAAAGAGCTTGAAGTTTCTTTCCTTTCTTTTTCAATATATATTATTTCTTGTGTGAGAAAATAGTATTATTTTAAGTATGCGTTTTTGCAAAACTGAAAGCACATTGGCAAAGTTTCTGTAACTTAATATTCTTTCATGCTTTTTAATTATAGGAAATATGAAGATGAAAAAAAGGAAGAATAAAAAGTTGTTCTTATGGGACATCTGGGAACAAGAATAGGAGATACATTTTCAAATGAAAAGTGGACTGGAAACCTTAGTTCTTAAGCTGGAATTTAATTGGTGCAATATTGGAGTTTAAAGAGTAATAAAGTTTTTGTCCTCAGGTTATGAGAAGAAAATTACCTGTAACATTTTTTTGGATTATAATATCTTAGCTGCTTCACCAGTCTATCTTTTTCTGGTGTTATCATCATTACTACTCTGATCATTTTCTGTGTTTCATACCTTCACCTCCAAGCATTTTGAACGGTGCTAAGAACCCCAGTGAACTTTTCAGATGCGAGGCGGAGATCAGCCACTGATCAAAATGCACTTGAACTGCAGAGTATTCAGAGCTGTTTTCAGAAAGGCAAAATGTGTTGCTCCTTAGAGATGAGATAAATGGCAAAAACAGCGCAGATCACTCACTCTCACCTCCTAATTGAAAAGTTGGCTGCTGATCAAGAGCTGGCAGTGACCAGCTCAAGCCATCAGGATGCCAATATATGCTTCAACCTTATTTCTCCACCTCAGAAAAGATCAATCACAAATTAATGTTATATTAGTGAAAGCAAGGACTTTTATTGAAGAGGGAAACCTATAAAAATAGCATCCGACAAAATGGTGAAAAACAAGCCAGAGCGAAAACTAGCCTAGACTGGCAGTGGAACAGTGTGCTTACTCAACACAAGTAAGATAATCTGGAATCTTAATCATATCTAAAACATGATAATGCAAATGGGATCTAAAACATGATAACTGGTATATGAAATGTTCATTTCAGGTTTTTTTCTGCAGCAGAAGTTGCAAGCAGTTTTCTGGTTAAAATATCTATTCTAGTTTGTCACTGAGTATTATCTGCACAGGAATGTTGTATATTGTCATCACTCCAAATCACTGAATGCAAGAAGAATTTCTCAAAAGAATTCTGGTTGTATGATAAAATGGCACATTAGGTTGACTCCAAAGTAGAAAGACTTCTTTTTTTAAACCTGTTTGAATAGGTAAAAGCTGTGGGAACCCCACAAATGAAACGTTAGTCTCTGCATCTCTTATTCCTTGCTCTTCTCTCATTTTAAAAATGTTAAACGCAAACCACTGAACACAGTAATGTAACAATACAATGTGACTCCTGGACATGGACCTCCGGTGGGTGTACATGCCTGAATAGGCACTGACTGCATATAAATCCTTCCCAATGCGCATGGAGTGCCTGCTTGTACCTGTACACCAGGCATCCAAGCCTTAAAGACTCAGGAGAGTGACATAAAGAAAATACATTGGCATGGTCCAAGAACGAATTTTCAGGCTTGGTTCAAGGAGCTCAAAAGTGTTTATGTAGTTAAGAATTGGGTTTACATACCTGAAAAGCTTTAGGGCCAGACTTCCATGCTAAACATTTGTAGATCAGGCAAACCACTCATAGAACAGATGTAGTGTCTCCAAGCCTGACAAGTTGTCTTTTACCTCTGTAAGAAATACAAAGAAGCTAAAGATAACTCCTCTCCACTCATTCACACACATGTGCACATACTTCCAGTTCCTGCCTCAAATTGAAAAGACATCTAGGGAGGGAGGACAGAGAAAAAAAATTGTGCAAAACAGTATTTTACAGGCTGGAATACTGAGGGCACTGCCTGCTAAGCTCTGGTGATTTATGGCAAGTGCCAAAGAGGTTACTGTTCCCACCTGCCTACTGTCCTTACCAGGCAATGAGTCTGTTCTTCAGCCATTGCCTCTGTTTTATGGAGACTCACACAGACTGGGAATGGAGTAGGCACACTGCCCCTTCAGCTTTCTCTGCTGCAGCATGGGGGACTTCTTCAGTCTCCTCAGCAAGTACCACCAGAGCTCATGAGTCACAGCATCAAGACACAGAAAGAACCTGCTGAAGAATCACCTGCTGAGCTCAATAGTGCTGAAGAGCAGCAAGACAATCTCTGACAGAACTAAAAATAGATGCTGGGTTTTCTGATTCCAAGTCCAGGATCCTATTAAAAGTCCACACTTTCCATTACAAGAATGAAAAGAAGAATGATGTATTGTGACACCTCCAGAGATTCAGCTAAAATTCCTCAGGACCAGGCAGAATTTTGGAGGTAGCAAGCAGTTTACACAGTTTTCATTCTTAAACTTAAGCCTAAACCTTTCCAAAATGAAGACAAAAATCCAATCAACCAACCCCCCTAAAAAAAAGTCATAAAAACAAGGCACTCCAGGACACTGAAACAGATGGAGCATGCCAACATTTGCTTCAGCAGGAAAAAAAGTTTATAATGGAGGCGCTGAAACAAGTTTAATTATAGAAGCATGAATGGCATCCCTATAATAAAACAAACTAAAAAGTCAAACGAATGTCCTTGCCCTTTATTAAAGAGATGTGTGCATTTGTTCTCTGATGTAATGCTATGGAAGCTTACCTCCCTATTACTGGTTCTTCTTACACTATCTTGGGTTTTACAAAAAATGCAAAGCTCAGAGGCATAATGTTCTTGTAAAACTGAAGAGCATTTATTTCTCATATTTAAGCCTTGGTTTGCCAGGACAGCCTCACAAGATAAACAGTCTTGTTTTCATAAGAGCCCTGGTACAGCAGGAATTATATTCATTCTAAATTTCAGTGCCATCATGCTAACATTTCATATGAAGCAGAAAGTACTTCCCCACATATCAGTATGAAATGTGAAAGACACCCTGGCTTAATGCTGCTTTAAGAGATCAGAATTCATCTTTCAGCAAGTGTATCACTCTCTCAGTAGTATAACAGAATAAAATCATATTATTGTTCTGTGCCCGGGGAAATAAAAAAGGCATCTCTTTTTCAGCATGCAAAGTAAATTCTGAGTGAATCTTATGATTTAGCAAAAGCATGGTACAAAATCTGCTGAAATCAGTGGGATTCTGTCTATTGATTTCAGAGGGCTTTCAGACATGCCCTGTGGTAGGAAGATGTTTGTGAATCATTCACTATTAGCCTGAGTTTGTTGTCAAACACTAAAACACTTCATCTAATAATCTTACAGATTTTATAAACCTCTACTTAGTTGTCATGGACCTAATGTTGTTCCAGATCTCTCCATAATTTACTCGGTAAATTGGGTAGATCTGATCCAGGGCAGAAAAATAAGATATATGTCAGTATTTGTAACTCCAAACAAATCTCCTTCTACTGTATTATTTATTTTTCCTTATGTCTTCTTTAATATAAGCACAAACATTTCTATTTCAAGCAAAGCATTTGAGAAATATTTCTTCCAAATAACATGCCAAACTTTAAAGCACCACCTTTGTCAAGAAGCACAGTCACTAAAAATTCATTTGTGGAGTAACTGGAAAGTGCCATTTAGGATCAGAGCTCCTTTGCTCCTTTGGTTCTCTGTCCAAGAGCACAAAGTCCTACCTTCAGATGCTCACAACCTAAGAAAATGCTGACCCGCAGCTGAGAAAAGCAGAGCAGATATTTTGGGCCCACAATGAGAGTTGTAAGTTCGCTGGTGGTAATCAGAAAGCCAAGCTGCCCCAGAAAAGCACAGGTGCCACTGACAGCAGCTCCTAGAACGGCCCTGGCTCCATGCAACGGCAGCACCCCAGCTCATTTCTGGTAACATCCTGCCTAAAGCTTTGTGCCCTTTTGTTCACCTTGAACAACCCTCCCGTGGACCAAAAATAATATGACCCTTAACAGAACTATTTCTTCCTGATTAAGGCTGCAACACAAATGGACAGAAGCCAGGAAGTTTAAAATTAAGCTGACACTTTGTCCTTTAATTCTAGCTATCAAGGAGAAGAAGAAGAAAAAAGAAAATCAGCTTCACTGAACAAGTTCTTCAGCCTTAAGTTTTAATGAAGTTTTGGTGTCCTGCTTTTTTATGGTTTATGTCCCAAGCCTATCATTATTCAGTGGGTTGAATTATTTTTTTCAAATTTATTTTTTTTTTTTCATTTAACTTCTTTGCTTTTTAAAGGGAAAGAAGAGAGGCAGAAGTCTTTAATGGAAAGTGCTATAATGCATATTAATTATCTAAGAGACCAGAATAACTGCTTTGGTTAAATACATATTTATAAATCTTTTTTAAATGTACATTATTTACTGATAGACTAGAACTGTTCTGAAGGCAGCCATTTCTGTCTGAGCAGGTAAGTATATCTTTACAATTGTTAATTAAGTCACATTATTTTAGTAACAGGGAAGAACAGCTCTCCTGATAGGAGTCCATAGTGTGTAGTCCTGCTTTCCCTGTTCAGAGAATTCACCCACAGACATCAGGAATCTGTCACTTTAGGGAAAATTTACACATCTCAAGAGTCACTAAAAATGTTGTACAAAGAGAGTCCCTAATTTGCAAAGATTTAGGGGAAAAACTCCTTTTCTCATCTGTCACAACAGATCTGTACCTTTAGGTTTATGAGTTTCACTCAGCACTGCAACTCCTACAAGTTTCAGTTCTTAGACCAACTTGCATCTACAATCATGTCCTTTATACTCCCCAGGTTCGGCTCTGCATAAGGGTTGACGAGGACAAAAAAATATCTGACTCCAGCCAGTTATGTTGAGGGTGAAGGATGCTTGCAATCCATGACTTAAATTGATCATTTCGTCCACATCATTCCTTCTTCATTTTGTCCTCCAGTTCCATGGCGTTCAAAATTTGGATCCAAAACATGCAGGTTCTACCTACTGCACATCTAAAGGTTTGCTGGTGAAATTCAAAAGTATAGGCATTGCTTCTGACTGATCAAGTTTTATTTAATCCACATGCCTCCTGTGAGACCAAATAAAACCAGAGGGCAAAACTATGGCATCGAGCATTAAAAAAAAAAGTCCCAAAAAACCTGTTTGTCTAGAGAAACAAGTTTGGATTTTTCTTTGAAAAGTCTGTTAGTCAGACAAATTCTACATAAAACTCTTCCAGGTTTATTTCCACATTCAAACCACAAACTACTAGAGGCTTTTGTATAACTTCAGATTTTGTTGTGAAGAGCTTACACAGCTCTAATCTGCACATGAAACTCATATGACGTCAATGGCTGGTTTATGCAGGGATCAAGGGCACAATATGCAGTCAAGATCCCTTCTTCAGACAACCCAAAAGCAGAGTTTTGACCTTACAGATCAGGAGAGAAAGTTAGATGCCAGGTGCGATATTAGTGGCCTAAAAATATTCACATTCAAACCTCAAACAAATGTTGAAAACATAGAATAAACCAAAAATTCTCACATGGGGTTTATATCTATTTTATTTCTTTGTGCTATCATGCAATTTTTATTTTATTATGAAAACCTATTTAAGATATGATGTAGGTGAATTTAAAACAGACTCTCAACCTGGTTTCTCTCTTTATGCTAGTGATTTCAGTCTGCGAATAATTGTGGCCACAGATTTCATGCCTGCAATTTTGGGAACAGGTGTTGCCCTTTGGATAGCTTTGCCCATGACTGCCATGAAGCAACAGCAACATATTCAAAACCGCAGGCTCTGAAAGGCGTTTGAGGCAGAACTTCACTTTTCAGTGTCCACTTCTAGAGAGGGTTGTTCTCAGGTTTAAGGCTGGAACACTGGAGAGAAGATGAATATATTTTAGACCAATATGCTTTATTCATTCTCATTTTCTTTTGCTAGAAACAGAGATAATACTTGCATGCACTTCTAAAGTTGTGCTGTTGAAAATACTCTTCTGCCTGACAGAACATGCAGCCCTTTTCCCACAGAGCTTGCAAAACATGGTAAAGAAATACAGTCTTCTCTGCCCTTAGAAAATAGGGACCTACTGATGAGTTAATTTTAAACTGTCAGCCCCAACCAAAATCCAAGATTCAATCACACCTTTACTTTGATGAATGCAGGAATGAGGATCCAGGCTTAGTGATTGCTCACAGATAGTCTCTACAATAAACTCAAGTTAAAAAGGAGAGGGGATCAAGATGGGCATGGACATTGGAAGAACTGTTATCTGAAAGTGAACTTCACTGCAGATTCTCTCTCAAACTAACTGAGCCCATGATGATCTTGTACAAAGTAGAACTGCTTCAGGATTTTATTCACCAAGCACTTTGGGAGAAAATTTTGATAAAACTTTTGTTTTAGGGAAAATATAGTTGGCAATAAGGGAACGCTCCAAACAGACCATAAAATCACCAATGCCCTGTGCTTTCAAGAAAAAAAATACCTGCTGTGGTCTTGCATTAGTTATGATTTGGGCCTCCTTGTGAAGGAATTTAATTATAACCTGGTCAATATGTTGTTAAATTAGACTTCAGAATATGATGGCTTGAGCCCAACCCATTGCAACCTTTCTATTGTTATGAGGAATATTCTTCCCGAGACCAGTTTTGAAAGTATAGTAAAAAAGCTTTTTAGTGAGAGGAAAAGAAATTTTCCGCTTCCAAAAAAGTATATATGAAATTTAATGTTATTAGCAACTTAAATTTCCATTTAATATTTTGCACTGTAATGGTTTCTTGACCAAAATAATTACATGTGGCATGTGAACCAAAGGCTTATTATGCATTATACAACCTCACATGGAAAACAGAATCTGATCAGCCTTACTGGCTCTTCTATTATTTAAAAGGGTAAAGAGGAAAGCTCAATTTAACATATGAAACCATGCTTCGTGTATATCTATCATAATCTTCTTTTTGTTCCTTTCTAAACTATAGTCTTTATTTTTTCAGTTTTGTGTACTGTTAATTATTTCCAGGGCTTTTTCTTTGGAACTTATTAATATTTTTGTGTGAGAGAAATCTGGCTGTGATCAATGATAGCTTTCCAGATGAGGAGAATTAACCAATAGAATCATAATTGCTTCCTAGTCCTTCAGCATCATCTCCAGTGTGATATGCATCAAAACATTTGGTTTGCTTAACTGCAAACTACTGCACAGTGTATGGAAGGTTATATAGAACTGTCCGCAGTTCCCAAGAATGCAAACCAATATTTAAACTCAGCACTGTGAATCAGAAAACGTTGTGTTGTATTGCCATGTCTATATGCAAGGGATGGAGTTAAAGTTGTTTAACAAGCCTGAATTACTATTTTTTTATTATTATTCTCAGGTGTTTAAACAGTGACATTCCCCTAATTATTTTTTTCATAATTCAAAATGTCTTGTCACTACCTCACTGGAAGTTTTGCAGGTTGGTAAGATGGACGTAGGTAACAAAATGAAGCCAGTATATTAGATTCCTCAGAGTGATATTTCTTTCTATAAATCCTATATCATACCAATCAGTCTTTACCTGATCACTTTACTTACTTGCTTTGCCAAGAATAAACCCAGGACTCAGCACAGTAAGCCACCTTCCCTAATCACTTTGGCAGGTCAAAAAATCATTCATTTCACAGCAAAGTTAGCCTACCCTCTCTCCCTCCCTCAACACATACAGACACATGCACTGAGCATGCCTCTCCTTGAGTGCACATTTTACAAGCTTAGCAAAAAGCCCGACACAAGCTGTACCAAA
This sequence comes from Gavia stellata, assembly GCF_030936135.1. Lineage (NCBI taxonomy): Eukaryota > Metazoa > Chordata > Aves > Gaviiformes > Gaviidae > Gavia > Gavia stellata. The sequence continues at coordinate 16,467,406 of NC_082600.1, forward strand.
CCACATGTCCAAAGTGTGCAATTTCTAAAGGGTCATAATTCAATCAACTGAAAACTGACTTTTTCACCTGCAGACGTGCACCTTGCCAGTTACGGTTGTTTCTGTAACCTAAGCCAGGTTTCCACTGCTACCCGTTTTGCTTAGAAGGCTATTCATAAACAAAATGGTCACAAGGATTTTGTTTGAATAAACAGAAAGCTCTATGTCTTCCCACTTTCCTTAGAGTAGCTCAGATTCCACTTCTGCCCCCAACTCACCAATAGCTTTCTTTTAAACCATCTCAGTACAGGAAAATTTTGGCTCAAGAGGTGCCATTTTCAGAAACTTACGTATGACTGAAAAGGAACAGGGACTAAGCACAGAAGAACAGCATTGATATTTTGTTAGCTGTGACTTGACCTGACTTGACAGATTTATACTTTAATGTGGATTTCCTCCCACCAGGGAGATTGTTATGCCCCATAAATCCAATTTTCACAGAACTCCAGTATCAGCTAGTACTGTGGGATGAAAAATACTAGTGACAAACACAGTTTGCCTAGGGTATCCAAAAGAGGAACTGAAGTCTTTGGTGTTGGAAAGAACCCAGCCATCCTCTCCACACAAGCAACCAACTGTCTCTCCCAGCCACAAACTCCCAGCAGCACCTGAGGCTAAAAAGCACATCTAAAACTGACAGGGTTAGGAAATCTGGAAGCCACAGGTATGGGTTGTTATCCACGCTTCTGTGGTTAGCAGGCTATTACACCTCTGCAAATGGCCTAATACTGCCAGAATTGAATGCACTTGGGTTCTCCACTTCATTGAAGATTTGAGCTTCAGTCTCTCTCTCAAAAGCGAGGTATAAAGAGATTACTAGCAACAACATCTCATACCTTCTCCTATCCAACCTTGTAAATCTGAGGCTGCTCTTGGTTAAAAAGCACTGCTGTTAAATACTAACACTCCTTCTCTCCTTGTGTCTTTCCCACTCTTCGCTTTTCTTTGCAGATTTCAAGGTGATGACAAAAGAGAGAACAGTCTTAGCATTTGTTAATACCCACTTGACCCACAAAAGAAATTCACTAGCATTCGCAGCTTCTAATTTAAAAACCATTAGACCGTTCCGCTTGGCGGACCAGATCTAAATATTCTTAAAGGGGTGGTTTAATTTAATCATTACCTTAACAAGCCCCCTTTTAAAATGATGATCCGCCAAATTCAGGGGATTTGTTTTGGAATCTGATCCAATAACTGGCTTTGTACAAAGAGAAGCATAGCTGCATCTGATTTGGTTCAGAACGGGGTGATAATCATGAAAATTACTTTGCATATTTAATCACTGTGAAAACATGAGTACAAACTACTTTCTAGAGATTACCTTAAAAAAAAAAGCTTCAGGCTTTGCAGCAAGCATGCCAAGTACTTTGATTTACAGAGAATTATTTGGATTTTATAGAAAGCTCAGTGTTTCAAAGACTTCAAGCTACTCAGCCACCGGCAAAGAAAAAATTTTAAATAGTACAAGCAAAAAGTTTTGTATTGGGAAAAAAAATTATGTTGAGACCAATTGCTTTTTTTTTTTTTAAGTTTATGTCACTTAACAACCTAGATTTGAAGCAAATACCTTACCCAAAATCTCTATGATCCTGTCAAGAGAGCAGAGATGCATTCTCTCTATGTTTGACCTAGCATGTTGCCGAACTGCGAGAGGTGGGTCAGAAGCCAGCAAGTCAGAGCCCTGATGAGGGCTTTCACAAAGTTTGAAATAGGAGAGTTTGCTTCAGGACTGCTCTCTCGTACCAGTATGCAGGGCTTACAGTGGAAAAAAAAAAAGACCAACAAACAAGGCACACAAGTGTCATCATCTTGCAGCTTCAGATTTTTATGTAGATATTGTAGTTGAGGTTCAGCTACACATAGAGCATTTAGAGACAAATGCCTGGAGAAATTAATTTTTCTCACCTAGACCAGATAGATAAATTAAAGTACACTGACTGGTAGTTAGCAAGGGGTACAAGAGAGACACATACATATACATGACTTGCAAAAGTTACCCCAAGCTGGAGTAACTAGATGCCAGACGAGTATTCCATGGTATGTAAAACTAAATTTGCTGCTGAGATAAACAGGCACAGCTCCACTAAATCTATCCAAGTTGCCTCTGCTGAACCCTTGAAGTGAATTAGGCCCTACCTTTATTGTCAGTTGCTTTTAAATCCTTGCACTTGTGATACAGCGATGTTTGTAAATAACCTACCATCTGAGAGCTACAGTGTAGGCAGAATATCTGAGAGATAATAGTCACAGGCATCTTAGATTATGAAGCACGCTATACCAAATACTTGTAGGAAGCATCTCAGAGGTGTTTGCCATGCATGTACAAAACTCATGAAAAAGAGTGGCTAAAGTTTGCTCTAGAAACTAGTGTAATATGTACCTATGAAATATATACATATCATACAGACTGCTCTACTGTGGACATGCATTTTTATATATGTTACACACACAAATATATGCACATAAATATATATATACACCCCTGTATCTTTTGCATACTTTTCATATAGAGTACATATTCCTTGAAGCATTATATGTTCCACAACTTCAGCAGACTAGAGGTTAATGAACAGGCTTTTTCTCACATATGCACAGAACAGATAATTTTCTTTACTGTTCATGATAAGTTGAAGGAGCATTTGAGTGACAGACCAATTTGTCAATCAACTACAAAGTGTTGAGGAAGCTTCCTCTGCATAATTTTACACAGAGAAATCAAATGTGACCTCTGATTGTACAGTGGGTATGGACAGTCAAGGTTATGAGGTCCAAAGGAGTCATGCAAATCAGTTACATTTTCTGAGTGCCTTGTCTTTCTAGGGTTATCTGTGCACTAAAATAATCACAGGATTTTAAGAGAAAGATGAGAAATCCTTCTTTATTATTTTTAAGTGTGTGTATGGGTGTGCATGCATGTGTGAGGAGGCTCTATGTATGGATTTGTTGTGGAGCTTGAATGTCTGTGTTTTTATTTTATAGCCCGAATTATGTTTTAAGGTCTCAACACAGAGCCCCTGGTTCTGACATCTCCCGCAGTTTTTCTTGAAAGCTATGTTTTAATAGCAGCTCCGTTCATTTAATGTTAGCCACTTCAGATGATTTCTTTGCTAAAACCTGAATTATGAAAATCGCTTGTCAATTACCCTGGGTAGCTGTGTAAAAGAATTATTGCACATTCACAGTGAAAAGAAAACTTTATTTTCACCACTTTCCAGTAAAAGCTAATTCAGAATAACTCCATTTAACAGTTATTTTATGCTGAAATACTGAATACGTCAGGGAGTCTTTTAGGGATTTTAAAGTCTCTTTATTTATAAATGATTCATGCTGCATTTTCAGAAAAACCTACAATTAGTGTGGGAAGCACAGAGACTCCTTTGGGAAAGGTAAAAAAAAATATATACATGCATTATATACAGCCTTTTTATCTATTGTTGTTTTGCAGTGGACTATAAAAAGAAAAGAACTGGAAAAAATGGCTAGGAGATATTTCATCTAACCTTTTAAATATATGCCTCAGTTGACAGTATTTTGTGAAGTAGTTACCCTTATGATTTGTACAGCCCACAAAATTCTTTTAATGCAGGTTTCATTTTGGTTTGCACTTTCCAACCCCAGTTATAAATGAGCAAGCTAGCTAAGAGGAGAAGCTTTCTGTGGTAACACAGAAGGACAAATCTTTATTTCCGCCAGCCCCTCGTGAGAGTGATGGTCACTAATGTTTCCATATTGTTCGCTGCCTGGAGTGGTGCTATAACTTAAAGGTCTTTTAAATGTTCACACTGGCAGGCATCAAAGATCACACAGCCTCATCCGGCTTTACAGTGACTCTGCTCACTCATGCCAGACAATATAGTGTGCTAGGTGCCAGCACTGCAGGAGCTTACGCACCCTCTCTCCCTGTCACACAGGTGGGCAGGAATGAACAGGCAAAGGTAATGAGTGGCTCGAGAGCCCAAGCACACCCTCCAGCGCCCCAAGGCTCCCATGGCTTCACCATTAACGTGGCTGCCCTTGTTAGAGCCGTGGAGTGCTTCGCAACCTCCCTCCAGTACCCCAGTTAACTCCTGTTCTGTGTGCTGGTGTTAGAGTAGAGAGTCACAAGACGGCATCTTGTTAAGGCTCAGGCTCTTGCATGTCTATATGCCTTAGGAAAATTACACTCAGGAGCATGTCAGGAAGTGGCAGAGTGGCACTAGGGTTGAAGGCTGGATATTTTACCATTTATATAGCCCCATACCTCCTCTCAAACAAAACCAAAAAAACCCACCCTTAAATCTTCACTCAATCAGACCTTCTCTGTGTTGAAGAAATGTTCATCATTTCCAGTCAGTGTAAACTCTATGAGATTCTTGCACTCCCATGAACTGCAAGGAGTGAACAAGCAAAGCCAAACAGATATTATTGGCTTCAGAGAGACAATAGCTACTTAAAAGATTTTTTTTTTCCCCACCTCCATGCTGGCTTTGCACTGGTGCTGTTACTACTTACTAAATATCAAATGCAAAAAAAATTTCACAGGGGTCAGACAGGTCACCCATAGTTGTTTTACAATTACTCCAGCATTTACAGTGTGGCAATTGCAGCAAACTTAAAACTTAATCAACCAGACCCGGTCACCGGTTGTACTGGTACCCAGAGAACCTCCAATGAGATGTGCAGAAGAGATGGCAAGAAGAACACACGTGGGGAAAATGTCAGATACTCTGTCTCATTGACCAGGTGTTCAAATGACATGAGGGAGTGGTGGTGGGTTGTTATTATTTAACTAAAAATGGGAAATCTTAGACTGATTGACTTAAACCTAGAGCTATATGGAATCTGCATCACAGTCTTACTAGCTTGACTCCATCTCAACCATTTCCCAAATTGCCACAGTAAGGATTGTTCTAAAATAAGCAGATACTCTTAATTTGCAGGTAGATGATATATATATTTTTTTTTTAGTAAAGCTTAGTGAATAATACAAATGAAGTAGCAGACTGCACACATACCAAGATGTGCTTTGGCACTGCCCCAGTTGCTTGGATATCAACAGGTAGACCGCAAAAAGGAATCACTTGAATAAATGGCAATACCAGCAAGAAGAACATTGCCAGGTAGCAGATAAAGCACAATACCATCACTGAGATATTTGCTGTGAGTCAGGTGTAACTACTGACTTCTTAACACGGTGGTCTATATTTTTTAATTCTTCACATAACCTTGCATGACAGTGCTATAAAATTCAAAATATGCAGCTTGTTCAGAATCATTTTCAATGTCGTATCAATTGAGAAGTTACCCACAAGCTCTTGCATGCTGGGTTTTCTATCCTGTCCACCAAATGAAGAGGAAAAACACAGGCCTCTTCTTTCCTCTACTGCAACCAAAAAAGTAGCCAAGCACATCTAGCACTTCAAGCATCCTCCAAGAAATTGCTCTAACTATACCTTCACTATTAAAAGTAAATTATCTGCGAAACTCTCCAGCACTGGGTGAACTGGTAAGTTGTATTACCATGAACGGAAGGAAAAGGAAAATGGGAGAATAAGGAAAGGGAAAAGGAAGGAACACATTTTGTTTTGAAACAATCTCCAAAATGAAGACACTCCAGGTAAGTTTTCCCTAAAGAAAAGGGAAAAGACATCAAACGATGGCTTGTAATTTCCTGAATGCTGTGGACCTAAGAAGAAACAACATGATTTTTATAGGACAGAAGGTGTGTTCCTTGCTCCATTTATATTGCCACAGACCTTATCCTAAGCAAACAGCAATGATGCCTCAAGATTTGTTTGATTTTGAAGCCATGGAGAGTTTTGGAGCTTTTTCTCCTCATGGCAAAAGTTCTGTAAAGGAAGAAGTAGAGATCCTGCAAGTTCTGACAGGTGAATTAGCAGAGTGAGATAAGGCTGAATGTTGGGGCCAATTGTACTACTTCAGCATTCTGGTAAAGGATGAGGAGGCAAAGGCTTTAGACTTGTTTTTCAGAACAAAATACGACATTCATAATTAGGAGCAATGCACTTCATACTGCTGAATCAAATTAAACATTATTTTTATGTGTCAGTTGTGATCTTCACCTCATCTGAGGTCCTGTGGTCCCTTAGATGAGCTGTAGTTTTAGGTATCTCACGGCTCAATTCTCTTATATTTGTGTGGATCCCAAAAATTGCATTGCTTTTATAGAATGCTGGTGCACTGTGGGCATGTCAGGAAAAACTGAGAATAATACTATAAAATAGTAGGCTAGTAGGCTCAGAATAATACTATATCAAGGAATGTAGCAGTAATGCTGAACCAAACTTAAACTTTTTGTTTATGTTTCCTCTAGGAGAAATGCTGTCACAAGTTCCACAACTACAAATTTTTTTATATAATTGTTTAATTTATTTTTTCTTTATTTTTTCAAAGTGAAATGCAAGACATTTTCTGGGCATGAATGTAACATGAGATTACAACGTAAAAAATTCATCGAAAAATAACTCTTTGTAAAAAAATCCTCAGAAATATGTAACATGGAATGTAACATGGAAGAAACAGTGTTGTTGGTTTGTTTCTTCTCTATAAATAAGATGTGATGATTATGCCACAAACATTGGCATTGGACTTGAGCAGGTGGAATGCCTGAAATTGCTTTTAATCCTAAATAATAATAATCATAATAATAATAACTCAGTTTCACAATGGTGTCTAAAAAGGAAAAGATTTTTTTTTTAAGTGTTTCCCTACCCTAATTTTTTGCTCTCCATTAGAAATAATGCTTCAGCAATAAAATTGCCAACCTTATGCTGACAGTAAGCTACCCCTCTTTCAAGATATTAGCTGGTATCAAAATGCAACTGTGTACACTTCAGCTTCTGAATAAGTAGCATTCACAATAAACCATTCACAATAATTTCATTGACAAAGATGTGCTTTAAGTTAGATGGCAAGTAAAATTCAAGAAGCCACCTGGGACCAGCTGGTGGATACTCTGAACAAGATGGAAAAGGCTCAGGAAGGTGTTAGTCAGTGCCAGTTAAAAGCACAGGTCAGTCGTTGCCCTGCCAAGTGTTCCAGACCCTCAGGAGCTTTTATTTAAAAAAAAAAAAAAAAATATCTGTTTCTTTCCTGCAGAAGAGGCCTTTCAAGGAAGCTTAGTTCAGTGGCCTTCAAGTTCACTGTAAAGCTTCTGTAGATTTCAGGCCATGGGATTAATGACAAATCCAGAAAAGCATATGACTAACTTTAAGCCTATATGTAACCTCAGTTAAGTCAATTAGTCTGCCTACATTCTCAAAGGTAAGCAGATCCTGAAGTACTTTGCTGGTCTGGTGTGATTATTCCTACTGATGTGTAGACACAGTAACTGCTAACCCGTACATTGAGAAAACCTGACTTCCGCCTCCAGTTCAGAAATGCATCTTTCTGGGGTGTCACCAATTCTCCTCTAAGCCCCTGAACCCACTGAAGGGCTGAGGAAAGATTAAATAAGGAATAAATAAAGGATGTTCCTTTCTTATTTTATACACTATATAACAGAGATGTTAGATATACAACTGGATTCTTTAACAGGTAAGTAATATTCAGCTTCAGTGTCTCTCTACAAAAAGCTAAACAAAACAAAATTTCAGTTGTGATTGTTAATTCATTTCTGTGCAGAGCCATTGTTTGGGTCACCCATATTACATTAACACAGTTCCTGTATGTAGTACAACCATATTAACATGAACTCAGAAGCAGCTTAATATCCGTATATCACTGGTGAAGCTGTGAGATCCTTACATCCAGCTTGTGAGTGTTGGTATGCCTATAGGTAGTAAACCAACTCATGAATGCCACAACCAATCTATTTCAAAATCCCCAGGAACATTTCTGTGGGCAGATTATGGTCTGCTAAAACTATATTCAGCACTCAAAGGTCTTCTGTTTAGTTTCTCTATCCTCTCCAGCTGCTAGTAAATTACCAGGGATCCCAGCAAGGCTGTCCACACTTGAGTCTGCCTTGACCTAGAACAGCCAGAGCTTCTTTTGTTGGCCTCAAGGACAAATCCTATCTGCAGTGGAAATACCATTTCTTTGCAGTATATTGCAGGTTGTGGAAGACCTCACCTGAAAATTGTGCAAGATCTCTAGAACAAATCATATAAATCTGTCATGTAAATATGTCTTTATGGGGGTTTTAGAGCTTGGATCACTGCCATACAGATGGCTCCCTATCATCTGAATATATATTTAAGGACTTTTTAAAAATAATGAAGCTTTGACCTGATCTGTTGCGATATACTCACCACTGCTCCAGCTGCTGTGCAGGTATAGGATGGAGTTAGTGTATTTTCCTGTTCCCTGGGCCCATGTGTAACCAAGCCAAGCCTTACAAATCATGCAGCATTATAAATAGGGCAAGGCTCCTTCTTGATATAGAACAGTGTTTGTTCAGGAGAAAGGGCTACTGCATCTCCTAGAAAACGCTAGCTTTGGACTGGCAGAGTTTGCCTGCTAGAGAAAATGAACCCTTCCTCAGCACCAGTGCACCTCAGGGGGATCTGGCACAACATCATGACTTGGCACACCACTATTTCTCTCCTGGATCTCTCGCACTGTGCGACTTTGAGTTAAAATTATTTTGCTGCAAGTCCAATAGGGAAACAAATGTGCTCCTCTGTTTTCACCTACATCTGCTAGTATTAGGACCAAAGGCAAAGATATCTTATTGCTGCACTGTTTTCCTTCCACCAATGGTAAAAGCCAATGGGAGTCACAAGAATTTTCCCATCTCTAGTAGATTTTAACTGAGATTTGGACTTCTTGGTGAGGTTCTCTCCTACTCTGTGGAATCCCCTTTGCATTGTGTTAGAAAGCAGACCACATGATTGTAGATAAAACCATATGCTCTAGTCTGATTTTTCAAATGGGGAGGACAAACTCCCTCTTCCCATATTTATTTCCAAGGGAAAAAATTAAAGCAGTAGTACTATACCCTAGCAACAGGGTCCATCACAGAGCAGAATTGTATATTCAGTTCTATTTCCTGATTTAAACTTGTTTTCAAATATAGACCCAATTGTTAGAGCTGAGTTCATCCTGAGATATCTGCTTTCATGCACTGTGTGCTGGTATCTCAGAATTATCTGCTTTTTGCAGATATCCCAACCTGCTAATTAATAACATGAATTCACAATGGGAGTTCTCTAGCTGAAATCACAGCTAGAAATAGATAAGAAAACAGTATCTATTTTTAATTTTAAACTTTCTTTTTTTTGATAAACTGCATATGGTGGTTCTGTCATGTCATATACTATCTATCATGGGTTGTGACATAATGAAACATGACATGATGTAACCATTACGATGACCCAACATGGCATAACCAAATGCAAAATGATTCATTCTGACTAACCATGTCATAATTTTCTTATTATTTTTCTTAAGCCATACACTCTACCTTACTGTTAACTGGTTAATTCTGTTCAGGGACCAGGTACAGAACTGTAGGAAACAGAGCTGTCCGTGCAGTATCAGTAGCAACACAACATACAGATAATCAGGAACATAAATGTCATGTTGAAGTGATGCTAAGGCTGCTTCTAAACTAAGGCCCCAGTTCTGTGTTAGGAACTAGTGTAGGCATGCTCTGCAGAACAGAAAACCTGATGTCAAAAGGTTTTAAACATGATCAGGGCATAAAATGTGCTTGCTTTTTTCTGTGTACACATTTTTGATACAAGCTGGAACCGTGCAGCAACTGCATTCTGAAAAAAAACCCTGAAGGAAGAATATTAGGAAGATAGCATGAAGTACAGAAAGTTAAGGCTGTGAATCTTTCTAAGTCTGTCATGGTCTAACATACTAAAGTGCTTGTTATCAGTATAATGTATCAACTCTGTACTCTGATGGTTGTAAAGGTCAGTTATCCTGTATAACAGACCACAATGTGAGCATTCTCCAATTAATTGTAAAAGCTGTTATTATAAGTCTACCTTCCACACCCCATCATGACTAATGGGTGACATGAGTAAATGACACTGTACAGACATCTCTTAGTCATATTAATACTGAGGCACAGTAGCAAGGGTTAAGGACAGAGTGTCAGGTTTAACTTCCCCTCATTACCATTCAGAAAACTATCATTTAATATTAAGGTAATTGTGACACAAGGAGATGAGTCATGCCCTTGTGTTACAATTACCTTTAATATTAAATAATAGTTTTTGTAATGGTAATTTCCTTTGGGGATGTTTCATTCTACATCAGGCAGTTCTGACTGATGTCTGTCTTTGTGGATATCTCTATCAGCCACTAAAAGCTCTTCTACAAGTACATGTCCATAATCTACAGGAATTCCAGACCATGGATGTTGTTCCATTGAAGTCATTGTCCTTTCTACTAGATGTTTCTAATTTATTAACAGTTTGACTATTTGATTGTTGCGATTTCCCTTTTGAAATCTACACAGAATTGTGCACCTCTTGCCCTGCTGTGCTAGGACTTCATCCACATTGCTAGCTTCCTGGTGACACTATAACACACGGTATATGCATGACATGGACAGTCTAGAGGAGGCATACGGTTTAACTTGTTACCATGATGTTTCAGTAGTAGATTCTAGGAGCTGGACAAAAGTATTGAAAAGAGTTTGAATTAGACTTTTAAAAAAGTATTCCCTATGTAGAACTGTGTTGGTGTAAGCTCAGAAATCACAGGAGCTGCAGTAAACCTAGCTTGTGCCTGTACTACGAGCAGACTTCCTCTGTCAATGATTACAACCATACAAAGCTGTGCATTGTATAAAAAGTCATTTTCAGAAAGACATCATCTAAAAGAGAAAAGGACAGACACTAAAAGCTACAAGATCCTACTGTTGATTAATTATGAGAGGAAAAGTATTGTCAGTAAGGTCTCAATATCCTCTCTGAGGCTGTAAGAACACTATGGAAATCTTTCCATTTACGTGGAGCCTTCTGCACGCAGAATGGTAGGATGAAGGCATAAGCCCCTTCGGGAAGAGTTTGGTTATCCAGCTCTAAAGAAGGTATGAAGGGCACTAAGTCCTGCTGAGGCACAGGAGCTCTTTTGCCAGTGGCAGGGAACAACACAAGTACTGCAGTAACATCCTGGGGAAGAACTTGTACCATACTGTCCATGGCAGAGGGAAAGTGCCAGGACCAGGTTTGAGGCCAGCGGCTTCCACAAAACACTTGTTGCTATCCCAAATTGACAAAAAGTGGACAAAATGGTGGGGACTACTGCCATCCTTCTTGGTCCTCACAACACTATGAAACGAATATTGCAGAAAGGGACAATGTTGAACTCCCTGGTACCCACAGGCCAGCTCAGAGTTCTGAGGTGGGACTGAAAACTAATACTAAGCGCCTGTAAAATTTCTGAAAAAATCTTAACTTCTTGCAGATTTCCTTTTCTGATTAGTCTCTGGAACAGAATGTCAAGCTTTCACTGCTTTCACCAGCAGAAGATATATATAGCAGGTATAAATTCTGGAGAAATTGAGTCTCATAAAGGAAATTCTATTTGAAATGACCATAACTTCAGTGTAGAAGTAGTTTAAAGAGCTCTGAATTTTTATCTTCAATACTGTTTGCCCTTGTCAGTGATAGCTCAGCCAACAGTTACTATTCTTTTCTCTCTTTCAAAAGTTTGGAGCATAGCTAAGGGCTAGGTGAGACCATGCTCTCAGTGTGGATATTACTTAAAAAACCCATTGGATTCCACACAAAACAAGCAAGCTCTAGGCAACCTCTGTACTACATTTGAATAACACAGGCAATGAAATATTGGTGCTTCAGATCATTAGTCAGGTAATTATGATTTTTGTTTCTTTGGGTTTAATTAAAATTAGTCTCAGAAAGCACCTATTACAAGAAGAGGTCCTCACTGAACAAGTGATACACAACAGTCCTCAGCTAGTAAATAAAGAACATTCGTTCTTATTCCCAGCTTAAAAAAAAAAACTCCCTAACTGTTCAACACTTTTTCATTTACAGATTTCAAGTCACAAGTGAAAGGAGGGCAGTATCACTCTCTCATTTAACCAAAATCATCTAGGTCAGGGGAAAAGAAGGAATAGAAACTCTGTTCTGTGATTCATACCTAGCCATTATCTACCCTAGATATGCCACAGAGCCACTCACCAGTATTTTAGTAGTAACATATATTTGCCTACTTAAGGGCAAATCCTTTGTGCAATTCTGCACAGCTTCACTGAAGACAACAGTTTTGTACCCACTTATACCCAACCCATTTTTTTTTCAGATGCAAACCATTGCATTTAGACAAATTTGTTTTCCTCAAGTGCCATCCTGTATGTGTTTGTGGCAGAGAAACTGTAAGACAGCAAACACATTCATCTTTAATCTGATGAATGCTTCACCACATGCTAGGGTGTCTGTTTCAAGGTATATTGTCTGAGAGATCTGTTCTTAGAAAACATGGTGTGGGGGTTTACAAAGAGGCAGATGTAGAGATGCTTACATGCTGTGACAGAAGCTGATTGGCCCAACTACATGAAATTATACAAACCTAAAATTGAGACTAGCACAGGCTTAATGATGCAAATTTTCATACATTAGTTTTATAATCCTCACCAATTTCCAGGAAACAATGTAACATAGCAAAATTAGGGGGAAACAAAGGGTTTCTCAGTTTATTAGGTACATGATCCAAATCCCGTGAAATTCAGAGGCAGCCTTTGCATAGAGAGTAATGGACTTTTGGAGTGGGCTCTGTGCTATAGAGTTATTCCTGGCTGTAGAAGCAAAATGCCCCAGCCACAGAGCCACAGACACGTATTTTGTATGCCAATATATGATTCTTTGTTGAGAACTCTATACATTATGCTTATAGGTAAAAGTTAAATAAAGCATCTATCTGCTACTATTGTTTTTCTTATTAAGCAGAAAGGGATTAATTCAATATTTAATTCAAAAATAAATTTTGGAGAAAAGGAAAAGGGTGGGGGTAGGTGAATAAATATATGTAAAATCACAACGTGATACTAATGTTCAATTACAAAAACTTTACAGAAGCTTATTTATTTATTTATTTATTTATTCTAATTCTAAATCCCTACCACTACACAACAATGTCACATTTTAATGTAATATCATGTCCAATGCATATTCATGAAATAAAAATCTTGGCAGTGGCACAAGAAAAGTGGGATGAAGTGTGTTTGGCGGAGTGCGTCACGTTTCCAGACCAGCGGATTTTTTGATTAAAGTCCCTTATCCGTTTTATCATGCATATCCACTCTCTGATTAAAGTGATCTGGAGCTGACACTCACAATGTCAGTATGCACTGAGACCCTTCACACAAAACATGGTTGGAATTTATATGCTTTAAAAAAAAGGGGGAGGGGGGGAGGAGAAATAGACCAACCAAACCTGGTGCATTAAATTAAATATCTATGTATATATCTATCTACTGAAAAAACACACTTTGACTTGTTTGTTTTAATCTTACATATTTCTTTTTAACATTGCCAAGCTACAAATGCTGCACGTTTTATTTCCATTTCAAAAAGTATCTGTGGTGCGAGTTCTTTATCTCTATTACACTGAGCTTTTGATCAAAATGCTTCCACGCGGAGGTGAAAAACATAGCTAAGGTCTCCCACAGTCCCAAATAAATAACTAATTTCTCCAAATTTACACACGTCTTCTACTTCTTTTCCCCAAAAAACTTTGTTTATTTAATGTGCCATATCTTTATACATCTAAACCACGAGTTATTTGGTAAGAAAACTGATTCAGCAACAGCAGAAGTATGTGGACGTTGCAAGGGGAAGTTTACCACAGATCCACAGATCTCTGCTCCAGGTCCCATCCTCAGTACCCTCCAAGTATGTGTTGGTTATCTGAGAATTTATTTTCAAGCCTCAGGACATTTAAGAGGATGCAGATTATCTGAGGTATGTGTTATATGCATGAAAATATGGTAGCCATTTTTCTGGCTCTCTGTGAGCGGTTTAATTCTCCTTGGATTTAAAGAGCTTGTGGTCAGGCTCTTCACCTTGATTGCAGAAGGTGCTTAAGCATAAGCTCAACTTTAAGCATAAGATTGATGAAATTTAAGTACTTTAAGTGTTTGTCTTACCTGGGAACAAAGGGATTTCAACAGTGCCCTTAACAGAGGTGTTATAAATGTTCATTCTCTCCAGCAATACAACAGTCTTTTGCATTTCTAACTGCTGGGTTCCAATCATGAAATACTTATGAAAAGGCATCCTTGGTTTCAGAGACTTCTGTCCATAGATCTCCCAGGGTCTGCAGTGTTTTTTAAAGCCTGCCTTTAAACTGAAGAATTCTGGATCTTTTGGTAAGTTTTATCTGATTGTTAAGTTTTCAGTAACCTATGTTTCCTTGATAGGTTTAATTTTAAAAAGTATTTAAAAAATAGGTTACATAAAGTCCAAATGTGTCTGAACTTTTCTCTGGACAACATTTTTATCTTACTTTTATAAAACTTTGGGGTTTTTTAACTAGGAAAAAATTTTTTATTGAGAAAAACAACTAGAGCAGTGGCATGGGTAAGGGCCAGTGTTGTCCCTCTTCTCACATCCTGCTCAGATGTGTGTCTGAATGCCAAAGTTCAGTCAATATGCTATTCCAGTCTAGGGCTTTTTGTGAAGTTAATGCCAGTCACGCTGAACTGTTGCTGTATTGCAACTTTGACAGACATTGAGTTAAAATTAGTGAAGGACTGTCAAATTAATTTAACTTGTGAATTAAGCCTCTCCCTTCTTCATAAACTTTAGTATAACAAATACAGTGAGACTCTAGGGAAAAACACGTTCATTTCTTTTAGTTGTTAAGGCAGTGGTTTGAAGATAAACAGACTTTCTGCATATAACACACACACACACAAAAGAAAAGCGGGGGGGGGGGGGGGGGGGGGGCGCTTTCTGCACTTATTCTTTCTGTTGACCAATATTCCATCCCCTCCACATCACAATTCCATGAGGACAAGAGTCAGAACTTGAGAATTAAAAAGCAAACAAGTGGAAACTTTAGGAAAAGCCTTTTGGAAAAACATTACCAGGAGTAAAATGTGTTTTCATCAACATGAACATAAACTCAAACTGCTGGGCGGTTTCACTCTGAGAAGCCCAGAAGCAGAGTTTCCACATATCAGTGATGCATACAGTCACAGTGGCAACTGAAATCAAGTAAACTACCATTGCTTCCCCCGTAAAATATACCCAGTGCTGTCCCATATTTGCAGTGCATATTGGGAAATTAATTCTACGCAGACATTTCTGTTAGATACTTGAAAGAAGGTTTCTGCTATGAAGACATTGTGGGTTGGGGCACAATTTAAACACAATGATGACCTATGCAAAAGTGATACTACGATGAAGCAGCTCAGCTACTAAATACCACTGCACTAAGGAGCAGCAGTTATCTTATAACACAGGGTATACAAATGAGTGCCTCATCTTGATTCATAAACTGCCTCATACATTATTTGCCTCTTCTGCCATTAGGGATAACCTAGGAAATACATAATGACTTTGAAAAACTGCCACAATTGTAAACAAAGGCCATGCTTTTGTACCTCTGCTATCCATGCTTAAAATCCTAGAGAAATACTAGACAACACTTGATTAGGCATGGCATAATGACAAAAAAAAAACCCCAAAACAAAACAAAAACCCCACACCTTTTAGTGGTCTGAAGTTTAATTTTGGGCATCTAACAACCTTCCAACTCTGAAATTATATTCTACATTTTCTGATCAACTGCTTTGAAAAGGATAAGTCATGGAAGAGGTAGAAGGGCAGCATTCAAAAGACCAAAGCAAGATTATACCAGTGAGCACTGCTCTGAGTATTTCCCTGAGATTTAAACAGTTCCTGGGTTTGCACCTCTGTGCAAAGAGGTGCATTTCATGCCAGCAGGGAACTGCACATTCACTCGCCAAACTGGCACTTTGTGTTCAGTAGGTCAGTTTTGAAGACAAATTACTGAGCATCTTTGCCCTCACTTCACATACAACTGTATAAATTAGCACAAAATGTTTGTTGACCCCATGTTCATGGGCTGATTTATGCCCCATACTGATGACATTTATCTGGGCATTGCTGAGTGGCTACTAAAGGTATCCCTAAGTTTAACATCCTGTTTTGATCCAGTTGCCCTGAGTTCTGCTGGTGGCCAGTGGAAAGCAGTGAGCACTTCAAAGGATTCGGTTCATCTAGCCCTGAGCTGTTAGGTCAGAAGAAATCTTTTCCCAAAGTTTTTCTTACTTATTATAAAAGAAGGACTAGTTCAGGGGAGTAGCGTAGGTGTAACACAAAAACCCCCAAACTAATAAAAAAAGCCACACCACACTGTGCTGTAGATGCCGAAGGTGAATGAAATGAATCAATGAATCCTTACCAAATGTCTTACCACACACAGGACAATTAGCGCAACTTAACTATTTCTCTAAGTACATATGCAGTCATTTCCACCAGTTTTCATCATGCACACATCTACTCGCTACTGTTAGTGGCACAAGAGCCATCTCAGAAGGGAGGATAAGTAAAACAACCACAGACATAGCCCAAGCCCTGACTACACTGAGAGGCACTTGCAAAATCCTTCACTATTTTTTTTTTTTGTCTCAATATCAAGCATGGGCTAGAAATGAAGAGCTGTGTTTGCATATACAGCCCCCGCAATTCAAGGGGAAATGATTAGCGACTGGCTACACCACTTAGACACCCACAAGTCCACGGGATCGGATGGGATCCACCCAAGGGTACTGAGGGAACTGGCAGAAGCGCTCACCAAGCCACTTTCCATCATCTACCAGCAGTCCTGGCTAACTGGGGAGGTCCCAGTGGACTGAAGGTTAGCAAATGTGACACCCATCCTCAAGAAGGGCCAGAAGGAGGATCCAGGGAACTACGGGCCTGTCAGTCTGACCTCGGTGCCAGGGAAGATTATGGAGCAGATCATCTTGAGTGCCGTCACACGGCACATACAGGACAACCAGGTGATCAGGCCCAGTCAGCATGAGTTTATGAAAGGCAGGTCCTGCCTGACTAACCTCCTGACTAATCTCCTTCTGTGACAAAGTGACCTGCTTAGTGGATGAGAGACAAGCTGTGGATATAGTTTACCTAGAATTTAGTGAAGCCTTTGACACCGTTTCCCACAGCATTCTCCTCGAGAAATTGACTGTTCATGGCTTGGATGGGTGCACTCTTCACTGGGTAAAAACTGGCTGGATGGCCAGGTCCAAAGGGTTGTGGTGAATGGAGTTAAATTCAGCTGGCAGCCAGTGACAAGTGGTTGTTCCCCCAGGGCTCAGTATTGGGGCCGGTCTTGTTTAATATCTTTATTGATGATCTGGATGAAGGAAACAAGTGCACCCTCAGCAAGTCTGCAGACGACACCAAGTTGGGAGGGAGTGTTGATCTGCTCGAGGGTAGGAAGGCTCTGCAGAGGGATCTGGACAGGTTGGATCGATGGGCCGAGGCCAATTGTATGAGGTTCAACAAGGCCAAGTGCCGGGTCCTGCAGTTTAGCCACAACAACCCCAGGCAATGCTACAGGCTTGGGGACGAGTGGCTGGAAAGCTCCCCCACAGAAAAGGACCTGGGGGTGCTGAATGACAGGCAGCTGAATATGAGCCAGCAGTGTGCCCAGGTGGACAAGAAGGCCAACAGCATCCTGGCCTGTATCAGAAATAGTGTGGCCAGCAGGACTAAGGAAGTGATTGTCCCCCTGTACTCAGCATTGGTGAGGCTGCACCTCGAATCCTGCGTTCAGCTTTGGGCCCCTCACTACAAGAAGGACATTGAGGTGCTGGAGCGTGTCCAGAGAAGGGCGACGAAGCTGGTGAAGGGTCTGGAGCACAAGCCTTATGAGCAGCGGTTGAGAAAACTGTGGTTGTTTAGCCTGGAGAAGAGGAGGGTCAAGGAGAGACCTTATCGCTCTCTACAATTACCTGAAAGGAGGTTGTAGAGAGGTGGATGCTGGTCTCTTCTCCCAAGTGACAAGTGATAGGACAAGAGGAAATGGCTGCAAGTTGCACCAGGGGAGGTTTAGATTGCCTATTAGGAAAAATTGCTTCACTGAAAGGGTTGTCAAGCATTGGAACAGGCTGCCCAGGGAGGTGGTTGAGTCACCATCCCTGGAGGTTTTTAAAAGATGTGTGAATGAGGCGCTTAGGGACATGGTGTAGTGGTGGACTTAGCAGTGTTAGGTTTACGGTCGGACTTGATGATCTTAAAGGTCTTTTCCAACCTAATCACTTCTGTGATTCTATATGGTGCTCAGGTGAGCACCATTTGTCCTGTGCAAGGACACCAGAGATTTAGATGGATGAAACCAAAGATATAGCTACAGTATTGAGAATTTGTATAGATCACACAAAACCCAGCATATAAAGTGCATATCTTTTCAAGTAGCTGTTTGCAAACAGTTTGCAAACCAATTATTATACCTAAACAAAATTTGTAGATGTGTCCAGGTAACAAATGCATCTGAGGATTTGGGATTCGGTTTACAGACCTCAACATAAAAAGGCAAAGAAAAAAGGAAAAAAAAGAAAGAGTAAAACAACTACTTGGCATGGATTAACCATTCAACTCTAATTGTTGACCATTATTAATCTACATGCTTTCTAATTTGCACCCAAAATGGCTGCCTTTCAAGCACTTCTGATCCGACTGAGCAGAAGCAATGCTCTAGTAAGAGCTCATATCACTTAATGTCTCATATTACAACTTCCTTACATTTAGCAGCTATACAGCAATAGTCAGTAGTACATGAGGCATTATGAATAATGAATAACTTACTACATTATAATTGCCAAAGTAAATGAATAAAGCACAATCTCCATTCCAGCATCCTTGCTTTTAAAGAGTGTGTTCTCTTATTAGAGGGAGAAATCAAGACAAATGTTTGCGAAAGATGCAAGAGCAGGAGTATTGGGAAGAAAGAGGGGAACAACAAAAACCATAAATGCATACACAAGTTTAATTACACAAGTGAGAAGAGCAACAAAAGGGTGAGTCCAAATGTGAATCTGATGGGGAAGAAAAGGAAACATTCAGATACTTTGACACAGGCTAAAGAGTGCAAGGTGATAAAGGTTTTCAAAACAATCTACAGTGCCCAGAGAGGGAAAACTGTGGCCAGAAGGACCTCCTTGCATCTGCATTTGGGTAAGTGCATATTGTCTGATGGAAGTGCTACTCTGAGACCTTCCCATTAGAAGACTGGAGACCACCACAAGCCCATCTCCAAATACTTCTCAGGTTACTGTTAAGGCAGAACAATGGTTCAGACAACTTAATAAAATGGTTTTAGGTATAAACAGTAAAATCTTCCACTTTGTTTCTAAGTAAAATTCAGAAATAGTGAAACTTGCCCTGAGGCTGAAATCACTTCTCTCCATTTGCACTCTCCACAGGCAGAAGGCCACTTTCACTTACAGCATCTAAAGGCAGAGGCTGGAGGTAGAGTTCTTAAATCCCCATCAAAATCCAGTGAATGGAGTATATCCTGCAGCTGTGAACCACTTGTGACAAGCAGAGGTGGCCCCCCTCCCTAATTAAATTGTCCATGCTGTTCTTACTTACTTCAGTCAGTATCTAGACAGGAAGGGAAGGGTGCAGACTGGAGAGGAGAGCCAGGCCTGCTGATACCTACCGCAGCACAGAGAAAAAGGAGGAAATAAGAAAGGTGGGAGCAACCATTGCACTATGTAGGACCTCAACAGTTACTGCCACTCACAGCCCCCAGAGCACTCCCGTGCCAGGAGCTGCTGCTCTCAGTGGGTTTCCAAAGCTGCTCGCCAATACCTCGAGCCAGACATGCTGCACCACTCATTCAGGAGTGAAGCAGCCTCTGTCTAATACGTGGGGCCACATCTGCTCTGCAGAAGCATGGATCAGCATGTAAAACCACAACCCTTAGAAGACATTTTTAACCTCCATCACTCCTTTAGGCCTTGAGATCCCAACTGATTTACTGGATCTCAGACTGTATTTTTTTTGCTTCGATGAAGGAACAAGCATAAACACAACTGGGACTGGAGCACATGCCGATGTGTTTGTGAAAGAGCAGAGAAGATTGATTCTGCTTTAACTACAGTCCATCTCTCCCTCTGCCTCTCAGGTTTTTAATACAGTTGCTGCTCTGGGTGTCTGCTCCTCACATTAAGATTTGCGACAGAAATACAGAACATTGCCCATGAGCAGGACTACTTAACCCCCATAGAAAGAATATTCTGTACACTACACAGCCTGCGTAATAGATACATGTTATGAATATAAATAAAACACACCGTTTCCAATTAATGGGATTTAGGGTTGGGGCTTTTTAACTTAACTCCTGTGGTTTCATTTTGAAACTTCTGCATATATTTTCTATTTTTGAGAAGGGTTATAAATCCTGTTTTAATGTTTTGCTGTTTATGCAAATTTTCAAATATAAAGGCATATGGTGGCAAAGTGGCACTAACTATCTGCTTTTCAGCACACGTTCCTCTGCTATTACAAGAAAAGAAGGCCTGATGAAAAAGGAGAAAAAAACAAAAGGAAAAAAAGCAGTGTACAAACTGACACTGCATTAGCATAGCATTGGTTCCGATTTCTTAGCTTTATTCTTGAACTCTGATTCACTAATAGCTCTACTGGCTCCTGCAGGGCAACTGTGGATGCTCCTTCATGTCATAAGGTAGAGTGGGTGCTCAAGTTTGTAATTATAGTTTTAAACTAGCAGAGAAAAGGAGAAAAATAAAGGAGAACTTTTTTGAGTCAGAGGTTCCCCCTCACACTGGCAGCCGCACTGCGTGGGTTTCATGTATCCAGTTTGCATTTTGCCTCATAACGTAGAAGGCACATCATGCTATTCTAAAACAGCAGGATTATTTTCTCCATTCTAATTGATGAACAGCTGTGCTGTAATAGACTACAAAGCACAGCATCACTGATCTCTCCTCAGGCCACCCTAGGAACTGAACACTCCACAGGGAACCAGAAAAGAATGAAAGCTAAGAAAAAAAAAAAAAAAAAAAAGAAGAAGAAGAAAAGAGAAAAAAGAAAAAAAGGAAAAAACACCAAACATTTCCAAACATCCTCCTCTGGATTACTATTATTATTTAGCATCCCATTCAGCAATAATTAACTCCAATTTTCCTCACAGTAGCCCTGGTGTATGACATGACCCTAAACCAGTCATACTTTATAAAAGCTAACTATCAGCATATTTGAAAATGAAATGTTGGAGTTCATAATTGTTTGTCACTGCGCATCAGTGTTCACAACATTCAAGTCACTGCTGGGATCATGTGTTCCCTAGAACTGTTCTTTGTCCCAAGAAGCCCACATTAGCCATTCATTAATCTGCTGGAATTCATTATCTTTCCCTTCATTCTACTTTATCAAAGTTGTTATTATTATTACATGCCTCACTATGGAATTGCAGCTCATGTCAATTTTTGCCTTTTCTATTTTAACATGCAACCACAGTATGCTAAAATAAATTGATCTGAAACCTTATCCAACTCAGGCCAGACCCTGATTGGGATTTCCAGTCAAAGGTTAAACGAGGGTGAGTGTCAGGTTCAGGCTCATTGCAACTGCATCTTGCTGTACCTTCTTGAAAGATTTTGATCCCAAAGGTTGGAAGCCTCCAGGATCACTGGAAATACTTGTGGTTTTTTTGGATGGATGGAGACTTCATAAACTCAGCAGTGTTCCTCAACTTTCATTTTCTTGTGCTTCTAGAAATGGCTGCTCCACTTGCCTTCAAAGTGAAATAGGAGAGAGTCTCCTTTGTATTTTGGAGGCAATCTAGAAGCAAGCAGCAAGAATAAACCTGATGTCTAAAAGATAGATATGCTTCCCTTCCTTTCCCTCACCAGATTCAGTGGGAGAAGATAAGACTCATAATCCTCATTTAAAACCCTTTCTGCCTTTACTGTGTTTTCTGTGGGCATGAAAGTGTAAGGAATAGTTAAATGATGCTTCTTGTTGTATCAGTGAACCAGTTCCAAAAGCACAGACTCAATTCAATCAAAATTAGTGACAAGAAAGCAATCTTCCCATTCTGCTCAGCAACGGAAAGGTTTTGTTCTTCTTATTTTGTGTTATTGGAAGTGATTTGCTGCATCTTTCCTATAGGTAAGCCGTGTGCTTATGTGTTCTTTTGTCTAGGTAAGTGTTATCCTGTAAAATGAACACAATAAGACTTTTGTTTACCTTAATGCTATTTAAAAAAAAATCTCACAGATATAAGAAATCAATAACCATCCACAACAATTTACCAAGGATTCAGTCTGGGTAGAAAAATTCAAATTGTATTGATTTTTTTACAGGGAAAAAAAGCCAGGTGACAATAAGCTTCAACTAACAAAATGCCATGTGTACACAACTGGAAGAGACTCAGAGAGCCAGTTATTTAAAAACTGAGTTGCCAATTAGGACAGGTTTGAATACAAAATCAGGCCCTGGGCTCTGGCATGTTGCTTAGTTTCCATGCCTCAGTTTCTCCATTAATAATAGGAAGGTGATAATGCTTATTTTGTGGGGACAGCAAAACTGTGAAGAATCTTAAAACTTACATCCCAGAGAGAAGTTTCATTTAGTGTAGCATGCCACCACCCATAAGCTCTCATGGTTAGAAAGAATGTGTAATAATATGCTCACCAGGACAAATGGGATGCCATGCTCATTTGGGGTGTAATTTAAGGTGTTGATTTTAACTCAGCCAAGTCTTTAAAGACTGACTATTCAAAAAGCCACCCTTCTTCTCACTTTTCTAACTGCTAAGTTCTGCTAAAGGGCACAAGGTAAAAGCCCCCAGACTTAAAGGTCAGTTGTCTGCCAAATGAGAATCACCAGTGAAGAGACTGCTCACAGCTCTACTTGTCTGAAGGGTCTCAGGCCTCCAAGCAGGCTAAAAGATGCATTAGGTTTTTGTAAGATCATGAGTTATAATGGAGTGAAGGTTTGGGGTTGGGGTTTTTTTTTGGTTTGGTTTTGGGTTTTTTTAACGGCAGCTTGTGAATTTGGTTGAGATCATTAGCATACATGTGGTCAGCTTGTTAGTTGTTTTTATTTGCATTGTTAATTTAAAGTGATTTGCTCTTGCTCACAGTATAATGTGGTAAGCACATTTTTAAAATAATTTCAGAAGGGTGAATAATAAAATGTGTGTTGTATGAAAGCAGAGCAAAGCAGAAGACATTTCCCAAATTTACTCTTTCAGTTTCCTCTTCAGCTTCATTTCTATTTATTCAGCCCATTTCTCATTCCAACTGCATGAGGAGTTCAAAATAAACTCTGGACACACCTTAGTGGGTCACATCATCTTTCCTTTTCAGCAAACACACGGAGGAGCCTTTGAAGACCTGATGGCCCATACAAAATTTTCATATTGCCTGATCAAATATGCAATGCCTGGAGCAAAGAGGTTTGGTGGAGGATGGTAATGCAGGAACCTGTTTCCTAGGTCTGGGCTCTTTGTGGGAAAACTTCCACGCCAGTTATGTCAAGTAGTGGTAGTGGGCTGGGCTGGACTTGACAGCTAGAGAAAAGAGCATGCTCGTCCAGGAAGCATCAGCAAAAGGACCACAATAATATGGTCAAGTGACAACAGCTGGCTGTGAAAAAGCAGAAATGACAACCCAAGAAGATCTGTGTGAAATATAGGAGTGGACTAATCTCGACCTCCTAGCAAGACTGTTATTTAACCTGGCTGAGGGGCATTAATGGGCTGGATCAGAATAGGAGATTGTGGTCCAGAGCAAATCTGGTCAGATTTTGCCTTTGGCTATTCTGTCATCATCTGTAGAAAAAGCACTCCTGAGCAATTGCTAGCAATTGTAAGCCAAGGAGAGATTCATACACACTCTTCATTACACCAGTTTGATCAAATTTGTGAATGAGGTAGCAAAATCAGTTTTGTTCTGTTTTGTACGTTTCCAGTAAGGGCTTCAGGGGACTCCGACCTGCCGGCCCACAGCTAGTAAACACAGACTGTGGCATTTGCCAGGCCACACATAGATTTGGTGGTTTCCCTTAATTTTATTTTTAAATTTAATTAGATATGGTTTACTCCCAGATGCAAAGAAGCCATTTTTCAAGTTCCCTAAACCTCCCACATATCTTGGCTGAACAGAGAAGGATGACAGCTTTGAAGACAAACACTTGCCTTTAAATTTCTAGAGTCAGAAGCCAAAACAAAGTTTTGAATACAGACGATTCACCTGATTTATTTTCAAAGGGACCCCTGAGGTAGGAGTCATGTCCACAGGCCTATTGAGAATCCAATCTCTATTTATGGGTTCATGCTACTGTGTTGGACAGGGGTCAGAACAAAAAAAGTGGGTTTCTTTAAAATAGCCTGTCTGTAACTCCACATTTCTACTAAAATTCTGAATAAAACACATACACTTCCTTAGAAGAGCCCTGCACACAACAGAAGAAGATAAAGGGAGAGATTTCTCAGAGAAGTGAGCTGACTCATGTCCTTGTAGTTATGTCCAATATTTTGACAGTGGTGTAGTAATTAACCTTGCAAGAGTACTGCACTCTACTCGGTATCACTGCATTTCTGCTGTGACCACTATGAAGTGCTTTTTTGTGAAAGGAAAGAATGAATCTAAATGGGAAAATTACTGGAACGAGAGAGGAGCTCTAATGGCAACCTTGGCATCCTGCAATTTCACACATTAAAATATATTTTAAAAAAACCTACTACAGCGCTTGTTGTGTAAGGCTAAGCTTTCTACTCTTCAAACTATTAATAAGGGCTTCCCATTGAGAAGACAAATACATGCCTGATGCATTTTTAATCCTGTGCCAATACATTTGACTAAAGCTGTTTGCTGTTTCAATGACAGGATTTAACTTGCCCTTCTGTATTCCACATTTCTGATTATTAATGATATTTAGAAAACACAGAGAGAGGCTGTAAAAGTTATATTCTGGTCAATGTTCTAAAAGGTAAAAAGATTAGCAGTTAAAGTGCCAGATCCTCATTGCACAGTAAATTTAATCATTTAATAAAATAAATTTTAATCATGTAGTGGGCGCAATGGAAGCATCATATTTTTCCATAGCAAGGAAAAATATCATCTTGTCCACTGTTAGAGATCCCTGATGCCAACTGAAGGCAAAAAATTACAGCCTTCTCAAATCATACATAAATGCTATATAGATAGTCTGTATAGGTACCACTCCAGTAGCCTTTTCAAGAACGTATATTTCAAGACCCCTTTTGGTCCGAAAGCATTCTTGTCTGTAGTTTCTACTGTAAATACATCCCACACTTAAGTGAAATCAGAAATGAGTCAGAGGCCATTGCTGAAATGTAAACTACTTTACTTTCTTCTTTCTGAAGATCTCTAAAGTTCCAAGCAGTTTCTCCCCTAAATTTGCCAGGACATTTCTTTGAAGAAAAATAAAATGGCATTGGTATCAGCAGTGAGACGACCAATATAGGGATCACATTGAGTTAATTTTTTACTGCAAGAAGTGGAAAAAGAACTCCCCTTTCCCACAGACTGATTACTATTTTGTTATTTAAGTGATAATGTAAACCTAAGGTTAAAATGAAATTACATGTATTGATGATCTCCTAGTGACCTCCATTGTGCTGTTCCATTACAGCATATTGTAATAATACGCTAACAAAATGCACACACTTATGGTACTGTCAGGCACCAATGCAAATCAAACAGCACAGAAGGCATATTACTTTTGTTTTAACCATTAAAAGCTCTAAGAAACACAATATGACATCCAGAAGAAAGCAGGTTTGGATTTTCTAAAGGTACCCAGGAGTGGCACTTATTTGTGTTTTCTTTGGTATCCTTTTTAAAAGGCCTTTAGCTGTGCCAATATAATACATTCAGATCCTGACCTTTCTCAACACAATGAAGATACTCCCTATATCTTACCATATAACACAGGGAATCAATACTGTATTTTACTAAATGCGAGTTAATTTTACCTAGGGAAGGAAATTACTGCTCTTAATAGTAGAATTCTTTTTTTTTCCTCCTCCGAGTCAGTGAGTTTCAGGTTTGCCAAACCCTATCACTGTTTAAAAAAGGGTTTGAGAGATTTTAATAGCTAATAATAGAAGGAAACATAAAAGGACAAATCCAATTTAAGTGAAAGGGTTCCTGTGTAAGCATTACTTGTCAGTCTTTGGTCGTACTGTATAGGGACCAGCTACAGAGCAGTGGCAGCAAAGAAATATAAAGTCCAGATTTAATTCTGATACAGAGAAATACAATTTCAAAACCGGACGTCTTATCATAGGCATGTCCCATTGGAGAACTCATTTCCCTAGCAAAAGGCTGTCACTGCCATTATGTTGTACAAGGAACCAATTTACTACTACAGCTAAACAGGGTTACTGGTGCTGTTGGAACTTAAGCATTTGAAGTTATCGCTAGAAAAAAAATAGCATTTCAAATGTCAGTGAAATGGGAAGGTATAATTGAAAAGTATCAATCAGAGAAGCAAAAGGGTTTAGAAGGCTAAGACTGCAGTTTTAGAACTGCCTTTCCCCCCCACTTCCTCTTTTTAGTTCTTTAAGCTTCTTTCTCTATTTCCTTTTCCCTCTCACACACAACTTAAGATTTAGTTCTGTAAAATAAAAGATTTTGGTGTGATGCTTGTCCTGTGTCAAACATGAAATAAATGTTGATGATTTTCTACTACAGTCTAGTGACCATAGTTTCACTACGCAAAACTCTCATCTCATCCTGCATCCAAAGCTGCCAATCTGGAAGATATCTAAAAGAATGAAACAAAGCTGATTTGAATTTTGGTTGGTTCGCTTGTCTTCCTTTTTCTCCTTCTAAAACGAGTCCCATCTACCCATCCACTTGAACCTCCATTCTTTAATGGAAGCTTTTTCCCCATCCCAGGCTGATCCTACAGAGAATTAGAGAGTGAACAAACGTTTGAGCTTTCAGGGCTTGAAAAGTACAGAGAAATGGTCTATAAAATAAATTGAATTAATTTTGTTTCAGAATATCCTGCTTGTGTCACTACTGCTAACTTCATTATGTCTCCCACACAGAACAGGAATGGACTTTTTCAAACTGCCTCATGATTACCTGCTCCACTTTGTGGTATTTTATCCCGAATCTATGTGTGGCAATATTAGGAGCATGTTTAGCTAATCTCAGAATCAGAAGGCTGGATTTACACAATCTGCATCTCTCATGCAGAATATCAAGCTTTCTTTCATTAATGCTTTCCTTTCCTGTGCATAGCAGATCTAGGGACCTTGAAAAAACAGCTTTTAGTCGAACAGTAATTAGTAAGACAGAGCCGGTGTATAGTCATGTTAAAACTTTCTCATTTTGCCACCTAAATAGGTTGTCAAATTGCATGTAGTAATTTATCCTTTTAGCCCAACATCACTGACCAGCTTCCAGGGACATCGGTTGCTCTGAAATACCAGCTCTGCTTACTGGCATTGATACACAAAGCAAATTTATCTGCTCCTTGCTACAACTCTGTGAAAGCAAAACTACACAAGAAATTCCAGTTCAGAGCACTGCCCTTCTTCACATTTTGAACAAGCTTTCACCTGTTAAAAACAGGTAAAAAGGTGATGTTAGAAAGCTCTGCTATAGTAGGGTACTGTACTGTGAGCATATCTATTTACAGAAAAAGGAACTTCAGCCCCCTGTTTCACAGCAGGGAGATGAAATCTGTGAAAAGATTGGCGATGATGAACAGAGCCCCCATACATGGCATCCTCCTCTTTCCACAGAACAATTCCTATGTTAAGGAAAAACATGTACTCTGCATTTCTAATAGAGTTAGCTTTTTTAATTAAAAAAAAAATTCAGAACAATGTACAGGAATTATTTTTTTTTTAAAGGTTGGGGAGTTTCAGAAAATTCATAGTCAGGAATGGATCCAGTCTGCAGAAACAGAAATTTTTGTCTTAGGGGTGTTTAGGATCTGGTTGGAAAGAAGCTGAGAATTTGAGCTGAGGCTAGAAGAAAGGCACTCTGAAGAGAAAGTTGCACGTCTTCTTTAGAGTTTATTTAAACTTCTCTTATTCCAGAATTAATTTTACCTCACACAGAAGATCCTTTATCCACATTAGAGTGCAGATATATTCCTCCTCCACCACCTTTTTGATGAATTTCAAATTCAAATAACTTAACGGCTAACAGCCCGCAATTGTTCTTTATATTAATAGAAATACATGGTCTTTTTTGAAGTTCAGGTAGTAATTCAGATCTTAAAATTCTTCTGCTGTTTATAAATGATTTGAGAAGGGATGTCATAGCTTTTGATGCATCATTACAACTCATGTTCAGCTACATTCGCTTATTCACCTGGAAGCAACTTTTATAAGCTCAGGAATCAAATTAAATATTCTGCTAACTTGAACCACTGAGTTGTCTATTTATTTCATTTATTTTGGACCACAGGTTCAAGGTATTAATTACAACATGTGTCCATCTCAGGAAAATAGTGAGAATGATTGTGAGAAAACAGCTTTTGACCTAAAAACTTTCAGAGAAAATTTTTTTGTGCTAGAAAGTAAGAAACTTTAAAGATAAGCCCTAGCTCTTCAACACTCTCCAAATTTCAGTTCATTAAAACAGCTGCAACATATCAGTAGTGTCGGAAATTTTAGTAGGGAAAAAACCCACCAGAAATCCAAACATAATTTCAAATAATAAAAAAATATTAGATAGAGGAAAAGTACTTTTGCAATGAGATGACTTCTGCAAATCACTTGTTGATAGACTACTTCTGACATAAAAGCTCCCTTCCACTACAGATGTAGGTGATGTACTACCATATCCTAGGGTGCCTTGATTCTCCCACTGTAGTAATAAGGTAAGACAAAGTGACTTAACTGAAATGAGTCACTGTTGCTAGAACTGAAGGTGAAGGGGGATTGCTTATTTCATCAGCTAATATTGGGGGAAACTTCAATTTCTACTTGGGCTGAGTGTGAAAATTTCTCAACTCCGATTATGCTTCATGAGGATGAAGAACTAGATGTTGTTCAGATGCTTCTGCCCACAACCATCTCAGTCACGCAGGCAATGAGGGGCAGCTACCCCATGTTGCTGCATCTTACAAACAGGGCTTACAAAGATAAGCCAAAACCTGATTCTATTTTTCAGAAGAGTTTACAAGAAACCCAAAGAATGAAATATGGTCACCAGGATGATATTAATAAAGAGTCAAAAAAAGAGGCAGATGAACTAGGCTGTTCACTGACCATCTGCAAACAAAAAGAGGAGCTAATTTACAAATGGTCTTTTTAAACGGTCCATCCAACTCTGAGCTTAGAATAGTGATATTTCTTAAGTACAGTGTGCAGCCACTTAGTAAGGCAAAGCCTGTGTTTCTCTGATGATACCGTTGTGGGTGGGGGGCAGGGGGAGATAGGATAGCAATAATACTTAAAGAATGTTTCTTTCCCTTTAAAGAAGAAAAAAGGTCTCCAGTAAAGGAATATCTCTTCATCTTATCGGCTCTCTAGCCATTTCTTGTCACCAGATGAATACTGGAGAGTCTACTCCAAAAGACAAAAAAGAAATATGCATGCTTTAAATACAATAACTCATTAAAAAAAAAAATAGAAAAGAGATTACTAGAATTTTTTTTCTAGGATAAAAGGAACCCACTAGTTTTTAAATCAAAACTGCAAGAGAGGGAAATTAAGAAAAAAAGCCAGAGGGAAAAACCAACAGGATTAATATTGATGCAGCTATGGCAAAAGCAAACAGACAGGCAGGGACAAGATTGCATCCAACCTCCAAAACACATGTAAAGTTGGAGCTAAAATGTCATATGCATATGCAATTTATATGCAAAAATCTTTTACATAAAGCTACTAACTGCCAAGCCTTCTTTCACAACTTTTTTGAGGCTTGCAGTAACTCTGGGATTTTATATTCTCCCTCCATCACCTTACCAAAGGCACGACTGTCTGTGAAGAACACGAAAACTTTCTTAAGGCCATGGTATTAAATTCTTCTTTACATTGCTGGGCTGGTGGCTCAGCAGGAAGACTTATTTTTTGCTTGTGTTCAAGCAACTTCCCTGGCAGTTATTGCCTGCAACAGACTGTAGGGAAGTTGCCAACATTTAGAAGCTCTGATGATGTGAGCCAACCTTAGACTAATAATTTTTTTTATCTCAATATAAGTGGAAGAATTGCATAAAAATAGACAATTTTTAACAGTATGGTATTCTGTTATGAGAGAAGGCTAAATAACACGGGTGCCATATGAACATCTTTCTCCTATCTACAGCACCTAACTTTAGCATAGTCCATATGTCTATTTGTCTGATAGCTGAACTTATTGAAATAACATGAGGTTACAAAAGAGAGTTCTAAAGCTCAGCATCTCCAAACCTTTCAAGGTGAAACACCTATCAGTTATGAACATTTTTTTGCATAACCCTCAAAATCAAAACCGATTAGCAAGTGCACTAAAATATTACGTGGGGAAACCCAAACACGATTTTTAAGAGTCCAGAAATCAGAATGAATACTGTAGTCAGGCATTTACTACTGTCTTGTGCCTTTATCTTGATACATGCAAAGAGCTTCTGCCATCATCTCTTAAGAACCTGCAGGACGACAGCGTAGGCTGGAGAAACAAGGCCCCAGAAAACTCAGCCTGCAAACGCAAGTGAGTCAGTGGCCAGCACTGGGGACAGCGTATAGAGGAATTGGAAACAATTATTTAGTTTCCAAGTTATTTTAAAGTCAGTCAGAGCAGTTTCCTTCAGACGGGAAAGACAGGCAAAGCCACCAGAAGGAGACAAGCAGACAATGGTTTTATAAACATTTTGCTTTCACTTCTCATCTCTGTGGCTATTGTACAGTATCAGACTGTTTAGTGAGCATACATGAGTGTTTCCAGAGCAGAGGCTCTGACATCTTTGCTCCCAGCAAACAGTTTAAATGTTGGCTTTAAATTCCTTAACAGATTCCAGGCCATCATCTTTTTTAATTAAATGCAAAAAACCCATGTTAATGCAACGTTAATGTTGAGATTGTCATTGGACAGATGTCAAGAAATTCAAAGCTATGGTTCCCACAGCAACCATAATTTAACGACCCCCTCCCCCACTTCTACAACCACCCTCCTGAAACATATTGGGCTCAAATTGTACAACAGGCACCAAAGCGAAGGGAAGCTGTGAGAGGCAGAAATTGTCAGCAGGACCTCTTGGAGCCACTGCAGATGGGGTGGACTTTGCCTCGGTCCTCTTTTTCGAGGAGAAAGTACTGCTAGTGGCAGCACTAGGACAGAAAGGCCCCTGCCTAAAGAGAAGCACAGACTGACACTGACTACGCTCTTGTGTTGCAGCGGTAAACTGGGAACTGATATGCCCTTCAGTGGTGTAACCACCAGCATAACGTGACCTAGCACAAGCCAGCTGTACAGCGTAGTTACAGAAATGACCTCTGCAGTCCATGTGTGAGTATTAAGCCAAATACTGAAAGGAATCAGCTCACACCACATGGCACAGCCAGAAATGCAAACCTATCTCCGTAGCCACCACAGTCAATATCGCACAACAGAGCTATCTTTTATTTATCCTAGGATGTAGTACACTTCATCACTATGTACCAGAGCGAACACTGAAACACAACATATAAGGGACAGAAACAGTGATTTCCAGTGAGAGAACTTTTTTTACAGCACAGCTTTTCAGACCTTGATCTCTCAGACATCGTATGTAAAGGAAGCCTACAAACTACTTCTAAAAAGAAGAGCTTGGAAACTTAAAAAACAACCCAATACAGTGGTAAAAATCATGAGCTTGGTAGCAATACTGGTTTTCTGACATTTTGTAATTATATGACATTCCAACTAACTCCTCAAAATTTGATACATTAAAAAATTTAAAAATCCATCCAGCCAATGATCTCACCTCTCTCTTGCTAATATCTCCTAGTGTTCCACAGGTCCCAACTGTCCTTCTTTTAAATTGTCTAATCAGAGTTAACTTAATTAAGTTAGCCAAACAATTACCCTCAATATGTACTCTGAAGTTTGCTGCTTAGTCTTCAGACTTGTGAAAGCACTTACATTCATGAAAGTATTTTTTTGAACTTTATCAGTTTTCCTATACCTCTCCTTCCAAACCTATTTGGAGGTATTTTGGAGGACTATTACAGCTACAACAACACTGGACTTCTGTCATTCTGTGTATGGCTTTTTTGAAGATCTGGAGTCTTTAAATAATTCTGCATTTAATCCCAAGACCAGTGAATTATATCAATCCACCATTAAAATGGTTACTACATCCTACATAGCCAGGTCCCCACCTGAGTGGAAGAGACAAATTTCTAGGTAAAACACCATGAGAAAAAAATACTTTTACTGCTGATGTTGCCTGACTATATAAGCCAGTGTTGGAGTTGAGCACAATTTGGATGCTTTAGGTCATTTTGGAAAGCATGAGGATCAATGCTGTTGCTGAACGGGGTGGAGGGACCGACAGCATTAGCCTTTTCTATCACATGTCACTGTGATTCAGAGCTGGCTCAGCTGTGCTCTGCTAAATGTAGACCAACTTTTTTTTCACCAGGTTTAAGACTGACATGGAAGAGAAAGTACGCTTACAAGAAAGTGTAACAATTATTTACAACTGCTCTCCATGTGTCTTATACGCCCATTTTGCTAGTCCAGGCTTTAGGAAGCTTGCTCAGAGCTTTCACAATGGGTCCTTTCCCTAAGAAGCACTTGACCTGCATATGGAATGGGAGGAGAAGGTGACAGAGAGAGAAGAGAAGGAAATCGTAACCTGTAGGACATCCATCAAGTGATTTAAGTCTATACATATGACTGCAATTTTACCTTTGAAAGATGAATCAAGTAATGCTGCCAACACTTACTCTTTCCTGTCAGACACTTCTTTTACTCTCAAGCCTGTCGATAGCTTAAAAGTTACATTATATCTTCTCCAGTGTTAGTGCAGCAGTTTCCCATTTGATTTCATATTCAGTTCATATTTGTGGAAGCAGGAGGGGCTCTTTACTTTACTTGATAAATGGTAACATCTGGCTTTGTGATGGGCCATCACCAGCATGTTTAAAGAGCTGCTGACGCTTCAGGGAAAACTTGGTAAAACATTTCATTTAGAGGCAATTCTAGTTATTTATTCTATTTTCTGCATTCCTCGTCCTCCGCTTTATACTAGCGACATTTGCATGAAAACAGACTGCAGCTCCTGAAGAGTTCATCTTCACATAACATTTTTTCATCTGATGTCCTAATCACTAATGATATTTGTGTCACAGCAATCATATCCATAGCAACCACTTATGATGTCATAGAAAATCAGAGTTTCTGGGAAGGGTAATGAATAAGGCATAATGGTATTAAAGGGCCAAACTCTATATTATACTATAGCAGCGTAAATTTGTTAGGAGTCTGTAGCAGAAAACAGAATTGTGCTATTGCTGTTCTACAACCACACACAGGACTTGACCTTTTCTTTTGATTACAGAAATACAATGAGCTAAACATTCCAGAAAATCAGAATATTTATATAAATGCTTTAACTTATCTGTATAGATAGATACATTTAGCAATTGAAAAAATGAATAGGCAGTTTCAAAATCACATTTTTGCACATTCTCACAGGAAGCTTCTTTCCTTGAAGTAGCAGCAGGTCAAATATAGCCAGAGGTGTAGACACTGTACAAACAAGGCTTTTCCAAAAGCCAAAATACATTTTTGACCCTTATGTGGATTCTTTAAGTTTTGTGCAGTTTTGTGCTGAATATTTGTAAGCAAATAAGTATTCCCCTTTTCTTAAGCATGTGTTCAGTGGCTTAGCCATAGTTGGAAATCATAAATAATTAGCAGGAACAGAATATGAAGATGGAGATCTGGCCCAAGCTTTAGAATGGTGACTTTTTTATTTACTGTGTGTAAATGCTAAAACGGTCTTATTTCATGCATAAAGCAAAATGAAGCAAAGCTCTTCATCTCTATGATGTTAACTCCATACTTCATCCATCAAAAAGGTGTGGAGCACAAATTCTTCTCTTAGGTCACTGCTAGAGAACATCAGTTGCAGGAAGTCCACTTCTGGGGATTGCATTAACATATCCAGAGATACAAGGGCAGATGAACTAAGGTTCTTCATGGTGGAAGAAATAAGTCGTGAACTTTTAGGTACTTCCTAGGAACTGCTGTAGGGATAGAAAAGTTGTTAACGAGTCCAACACTCCGAGCAGTCATTCCTCATCCTGTCATTGCACAGGTAACAGAGTCCATGCACACAACGGTAGGTGCAGTTCTTGCCTGACCCTTACGTTCTACAGCCTCACCCAGAGAAGAAAAACACAACTTCAGCCATGGGAGACCACTCTTGTCACCATTTTCCTAGAAACAAATACTACTGCAACTGAGCTTTGCCTGAAGTTTGATATATACTGCAGCTCTTTTAATTTCTGTTCCCGACTGCACCGTCTGGAAATGCCCATTTATGCACTTATATATGTTATTATAATGTGCAAAAACTTGGAATTGAAAAGAAGGTAAATAGTGTATTTTTATGCTATGTTACATTTTCTAGAAGTGCAATTGAAATATCAATCATTCCATTCTGGCTGCATTGATCGGTAATTTTCATTTTGTAATTTCAAATAAAGCTTCTCTCCACAGCAGCAACGGCAGCACTTTCCAGCATATAACTTCAGTTCATTTTAGCTTCATGACTTAAAGATCTTCTCTCCCCATCATTCTTGCACATCTTTTAAGTGGTAATTCCACTTTTCCAATTAGTTTACTGGAACACGCCAAGTAAACAGGCACCTTTTCTTAGAGCCACATCATCTAACTAATAAGTAAAGTTAGTGCAAACAACAGCTTGGGCTCAGTCCCTACACTCCCATTGTAGGTCCCACATTTAGAATGTGGATCTTAACATATATATATGGAGAGGGAGTATATATTTGTGTATGTATAAAAAGATATATATATATTAAAAGTAAGTGGCTGAAGCCCGAAGTCAGGCATATTCAAATCCTAATTTAGCACACAGCCCCAGGCAAGTCGCTTCTCTATGTCCCTCAGTTTGCTCATCAGTAAAATGGGGATCATAACCACTTAATTCAACAGGCTGTTGCAATGACATACAAATTCATTGCTCTTTCAAAAGCTGTGAGCCTTCCTAATGAAGGGCTCCTTTGAGATGCAAAGAATTCATAGTGGGAAATTATTAAAGTAGGAGTAAGCCTCATTGTCATTAGTTCTGACCAACAGCTTTCCGTCATAGCAGGTTTGGTTTAGACATAAAAGCAGAAAATTCTTACAAAACTGACTAGAAGACTGACTGAAGGAGAGGGAGCGAGAGTGACATTGTCAGGATTGGTATTCTGCTTTTTAAAATTATTCCTATTGTATTTAAATACCATGTACCAAAATACTTCAGGGACTTGAGAAATATTGAAAACAAAGAAGCTTCAGAGAAACTTTACAAATGACAGTAACGCTAAATTGAGAAACCAAGACAATATCACCTAAAAGCTCCATGAATCCTGCATAAAAGACCATGTTACTAAATTATAATACATATGTAACATTCTACTTATTATTTATGTTACAGCAGCACTTTGGCATGCGACTATGATTCAGGCCATGCAAGGCTGGGTCGTGTGCTTAGCATACAGAGTGAAGAAAATGTTGCTGAAGAGCCTTGTTTGAGGTGGACAAGCAGAAGGGAGAGGCAAGGTACAGAGGGAGCTGGAGTGACTCGTGACTCATCACACCATAGCAGAAGCCCGGCAGTTTGGTCTTCCAACCCATCTGGTTAGCAAGCCATACACACACATTCAAACACCCTTTAAGAATGTGCTCTGACAATGGTAGCATGCCCTCTTATATGCATTTTCAACAGATATTCACAAAATAAATTTCCATTCTAAAAATACCTACCAAAAAAAAAAAAGTTACAAGCTATATATTTATGGAAAAAAGAACAGTCCAAACAGAAATCTTCAGCTTACATGTTTCGTAAGACCTGAATTAATACAATGACCATTGTGTTTTCACAAAGCAAATCCACATAAACACATGATAAATTTTGTCCTTTGAGTCCAGAGTTCAGCAGCTGCTGACAAGGGAGAAGACATGTCATCTGGGAGGGTGGCAGCTACAGTAGGGATTTTACAGCAAAGTTTTCCCACTGAGGCAAGGAAGCACAGGAAAGGAGCTCCAGTCACAGCTCTGCCACCTGCCTTTCTGGTGACTTTGGTCACATCATTTCATGACATTCACCACTTCTTCCCCAGCCTTTGAGTTTGTGTGATCTATTCAGGTTATATACTCCACAGGGTCTACTGGGACTTCCCTGCATCAATCTGATGCCACCACTACCACCATTTGCTACCAGTGCATGCAATGAGGAGCAACTCCAGTCAGAGAGGCTCCCAATCACCCAAGTCCATGACAGCAAAAATGTCCCAAAGATATAATAGTATTGTGATAGAAGATGACAACAGGATTCCAGGGGCATAAGACTCTCCATCTCTCCGTCTCCCCAAGGACTTTCCATTACTCAGCAACTCTGATGTGATTTTGCACAGGACCATTTCCTGGGGGACTTCAACCATAGGCAAGGCTGCAGCCCAAACTACATGTCAATTCTCCTGCTCTTCTTCGTGCATTAGAGGACCTGCTACCCCACAACTCCCCCCCCAGAATCCAGTGGCTCCCACAGACCTCGATCCCTACCCATTCCCCTCCTCTCCCCAAACTCTTCTACTTCTCTTTTCCTTGCTAAAGATACTGCTGGGCAGCAATGCAGGGAACTGCAGCAGATACACCATGCAAGTCAGGTATGGCCCAGAGCCAGCAAACGATGACAGCCTGGCCTGGGTTCACTGCAGGCAGGATCAGAGGTTACAGAGGTAGCAGGGGTCCTGAGCAGGGGTTGCATGCTGCGGGCCAGCCTGAAGGGTCCCTGTGCCACTAGCAGCCCTCGAACACAAGCTGCAAGCTAAAAACCAGCAAGTACAAAAACCCTGCCTTCCTGTACGGAACTGTCACCTACCACTGAAGTTTTCCTCAAAGTAATAGCATACTACTATTAATCCACTTTGAAAAGTATGATAATAGAGAAAAGCATGGTAATAGACTTACGGGAGTTCAAACTATTACTGTTATAAGACAACAGGAATAAGGAGGAGGACCTTTACACTGCAGCAGGAGTTTCCTCACCGTCACACTGCATGAGAGGAGGCCAGAACAAGTCATTCAACTCCTTTGAAGACACCCAGAGGAAAGTTTTAACTTTAAAAGTAGTGTGTCAGCACCGCCTGCCTTGCCACCAGTGTGAGGGACAAGGCCCGCAGGGCAGAAGGCCCCTCACTTCCCCGACAGGGCACAGCAGGGCAGCTGGGGGGGTGCATGGGTGGGACTGGTGGACATTTTGTCCCCTTCCATGGCTGAGGCAGCAGCAGCTGACAGGAATGGAGGAGCAGTGGGTCAGGCCCGAGCCTGTTCTTTGTGCCACTGTTGTCACTGAGAACTGACATTCACACACAACACCCCACACACAGCCCACTACCGCTGCGAGCCCAAGCATGCAACAACCTCTGCTTGCTGTGCTTGCTGGCTGCTGTGGCACGTGTCCACCATTTTAACTGAGGAGCTTCTGCTCCAGGCTCCTTGTTCTGATCACAGACTTTCAGCAGGCAATAGTGAATAACTGAGGTAAGAGAACAGAAGCTTGACCCATGGGGTTTTCCTATCGCACGCAGAATGTAAACACGTTTAAAAGAAAGCTCAAAACACCTGAGTGAGTCAGGAAAGCACTATTTATGCACATTAAAGCTTTATCACATCCCTCTAGGCCACAGAAGAGTCCAGTTGAGGGCTAAACCCTCCACACTTTTCCCGTTTCAGAATTTGGCTTACCCAAAGGTACACAAGTACAATGAGTGGCTTGTATGAACCAGATGGATTCTCTCCTTATTTTGTGCAAAATTTCATTCAGTTTGGCCATAGCTAGCAGCATCCAAATGACAAAATCTACTGTTTCCCTCAGCTGAAACAAGAATAAATATTTATTTACTTAACACATGAAGAAACTGGAGATACGGAGAAGCTGAGTAGTTTTGCATGCTACAGCAGAATTTTACTGAAAGAACTTGAGGAAACCAGTTCCTCTGCAACCAATACTTTTAATGTCAAGACTACTTTATCTTTTTTCTAAACTTTGGCATATATGAGATATTGAAATAAACTAAGCTGAGAAACAAATAAAATATGCCCAAAGTCACAAATGGGCCTTTTCTTTGCTTGTTTTCCTGATTCTCCCCCACCACCACCACCTCTGCAGTGTCTGCCTGCAATGATTAAGTTGACAAATGAAGTTCTGACTACTAATTAAAGTGAAAATAGCAGATATACTGTGACAGTGATCTCTCTCTCCATCATACATCACCAATAACAGCGACTGTGCATTGCTTTCCCTGCTCAGCTATCTCTGAGCCCAGTGGCACAAAGCACAGCAGCTGACCTACGCCAAGGTGGGAGGGAGGGAGCTGGTGAGTGTTGCATATCAAGAAAGAAGAGAAAGAGAGTTTAGATGTGTAACTATCAAAGCCTGGAATCATCACTGTGCTGGTGCAAGCACTGAGGAGACATCGACTTTAACTTGTCCTGCTGTAGCATGGCAGAGGTTGGCTTGCCCTTTAGGACACACCTCGTAGTCCTGGCGACCAGGGATCAATGTAATGCTGTATACATCTGTATAGGTCTGTTTTTCTCATGTCAGCCTCACAAACCTGCTCCTAGCCTCCCATGGATTCTAGCAGCTATATATTGGGCAAGAAGTTGTCAGTGCCAGGAGAAGTAATTGCAGGAGATCTCCATTATCCATTGGGATAGCAGTGTTAAGAATCACTTGCCTTTTAACAGCACAAGGAAGGAAAGATACGCCCAGGCTGCAGTCATCCCTGCTTCCACCACCTAACCTTTATGGTCTTTTCTAAAAATTGTAGCCATTCCTTGTACTATCTACTGGACTACCTAATGGTTCTTCTCATTTTATAATGTTTTATTTGTTCTTCTTTGGTGCAGTTCCTTTCATCTACATAAATACCCCTCTGAATGCTCTGATGTTAAAGAAATTCTTGACGTATATGAGCTGTGAATATTCTAATCCAAATCATCTCTGAAGTTTATGACTTACAGCCAAAGATAAATTTGTTCAATTGTTCTCATTGCACCTCCTGCTTTATTGGGGTGGTCTATGGATTGTCTTTCAATATGCTGTGCAGAAGATGACTCTCACAGCCAAAAAAATACAATTTTTCAAAGTAAAAATGTCAACATATGTATTTACCTATATAGATCATACATGTGGACAAAAATACAAAGATATTTTATGAATGATAATGATATAATTTGTGTTTGCATTTGAGTCAGATGAGGTTTTCACTTTTTCCTCATTTTGGGATAGTACATCTGATTTAATTATTTAAAGTATTCTTTTAAAGAATTGTCTTTATGGTTTCTTTTTTAGTCACATTGAGCCACCCATAGACTTCTTTCTTCATGAGACAAAATACTTCAACAATGTTTTCTAATATTTCTGAAGGGAAGAAAATTATAGCCAGCCCAATCCTGCTTTGATGTTAATAAATTGACAACACCACCAATAACAGAATAAGAAGCTGTTACCAAAAACCCCAACTATCTCTGGTTGTTTTTCATTTTTGTCTTACAGAATTTCCTTTTGATTTTGGAAAACGTAACGAGCAACTAGCTTATTTTTTGTAGAATACAATTCATATTTATTTCTAGCAGGTCCCATCTAACTGAAGCCTTAAGTGAAGCTTTGGAAGTGTTTAGGCATTCTTAACAAATCAAAGTGCAGAGTGATACATAATCACTCTGACTGGAAGCTCTTTCGGTCAACAATTATTTTTTCTTTCAGTGTTCAACCAGAGCCTCACACAACAGGAGCTGTGGTGGGCATCCAAAGCACGGCCACAATGGCCAACTTAATCTAAGAGTGTTTTAGGAAAATACCAACTGAAAACCAGCTGCTGAACTGTTTGCCTATTCCTCCTCCTTCTTTTCAGTCTCACAAGAATGATGGACTCCTTTCCCTGCAGAGAAACTTTTGCTGATATACAGGATGGAAAGTTGACAAGACAGCCTGACCCATCCATGAAAAGTTACAGAAGTGTCCGTGCTGTAAAATACCCCCAATCTCCCTCACACCTCTTCCTAACCAATTTAGTTTGCCTCACTCCTATGGATAGAATTATACTTTGCCCTTTATTCACCCAATTTCAAGGTTATACTCAAACACATACTGGAAGATAAAAGCTTTAAATAATGTACATTCTCTCATTGTCCTTTTCATCGAGATCACAGGTGCATGACCTCGTCCCCCAGCACAAAAAGCTGTTGTCATGGAAACAGCTCAGGATGCCAACTTGACAACAACTGACATTCAAACCAGGAGGGACACCTTGTCTCCTGCCCTCCCCCACCAAATCAGCACATTTCAGCAGGGGCCAAATCTGCAGTATACCTTCCTTGCCAGGGCTGGGATGCACTCTGCTGTGAGGAGGAGGTGCAGTTAGCTGATTCCAGCCCCACATGCCACACAGTGCACCCCAAAAACTGCCTTGGGAAAACAGCATCTGACACTACAGCCTAATCAAGTGAGCTAAGAACAGTATCCTTTGCTTTCAATGCTTAGCAAGATGTGGTAGGGGAAGAGGAGGCCACCTTTCTTAATGGTTAGAACAGAGAATCTCATACCAGATCTCTCACAGTGACACTAAATCTTTCTTTCTTCCAGAGTGCCAATGGATCACTGCTTTCCTGGAGGAAAATCACTTCAGCACTCTGCATTTCAGTTTCCTGCCTGTAAAATGGGGATAACTATACCTATGGCAAGCCTCAGACAAAGAGCTTTTAGTAATCAGTATTGTAAACCACTTTTTTCTTACTCTATTTCCAGCTGTACCGATACTTTGTGGTAATTATTCACCATCCAGCTCTTTTAATTGAATAATAAATAGTCCAGGAAGCAGGAGACAGACTTTTAGGCAAACATGTTGAAAAAGTGGATGCACATTCCAGAGAGAAATAAACTCGAAGGAAAGGTCTCTTATTTATTTATATTTTGTCCCCTAGGAGATTTAATTGGAAAGAACTATATAGTTAAAACACACCCGCACTCCTTGTCTCCGCCATGCCTAAGGATTGAAAAATATGTGAAATTGTGATACACAACATTAAAGGAAAAAATAAATATTTTTGTATATACATATATATCTACACACACATATAAAAAAATAAATAAATATGTATCATTGTGGTCGGGGGAAGGGAAACAAAATACACACAATG
This sequence comes from Gavia stellata, assembly GCF_030936135.1. NCBI lineage: Eukaryota > Metazoa > Chordata > Aves > Gaviiformes > Gaviidae > Gavia > Gavia stellata. The sequence continues at coordinate 16,508,783 of NC_082600.1, forward strand.
GCATTTGTTTTCCTGTAGGCTTGTGCATATTCTTGTGCCTGAATGTTGTCTTGTGATCTCTACATAACCTTTGAAACACAAGTGCATATTTCACCCTTGCAGACTAGCACAACCATTTTTTTGTCATTCCAATTTCATTTCCAGTGCCGTGTGGACTGCGGGCTCAGCAGTCACTGGAGTCTGAAGTGACTCTTGGGACCTCCTCACTGTTCTATATGCAAATGGCCCTGCACCTGGGCAGCCGAGCGGGCTTGCCGACAGTTTAGTTATGCAAATCTGATTGATCGAGAGCATATTGCAGAAGAACACACGCAGGCCTGAGACACTGGCAGCTATATTTCACTGGCTAAATTCCCGAAGAAAAAAAAAAATTAAATGCCAAGCATTTTGATGCATATTCCTTTCAACCCCTGAAGTGCACTAGCGTTTATTTCGGTAGGTTTTCAACACTTTGCTTAAATGTTGTTAATGCAATTTCTTGTGCTATTGCTGAATTCACAGAAGGGCTTGATTTCTCTGTTTTTAAAAAAACCTCACAAAATTCAAAAAACAAAGCCACAAACAAAAACCTGAAACAATAAAAAGAAAAAAGAGTTACTATGATGTCACAACACAATAGGTCTGTCAGTTTATTTGAAATAATTCTCCAGGCAAATGGAGTAAATGCAGTGTTAAAATATAATTAGGTCCTACAGTACAGAGGAGTGCAAAGAAACTGATGTACTAGTACAAGTTGCCCAGACTTTATTCTTTCTGTAACAAAAGGTAAAACAAACAGTGAGAATGTAGATTACATACTGTCACGCAACGTCGGAAGCACCTCTTTCTATTTACCAAACACTCTGTGTAAAAAGGCAGAGAAGAAAAAGAATAAAGAAGAGACAAAATAAAAGAATCGTCTGGGATCAGCTTAAAATAATAAATTCATTTTTATTTAACAAAAAAGAAGAAAATAAAAGAAAAAAGACAACCCACCTATGTGTGAGCATGTGGAAACCTCTAATATAGAACAAGCTTCAGGCATCAAGTTAATCTCGGTTTATTGCATACAACTGATTTATCTTCATTTATAAATGACTGGTGAGCCCTGGTTCTAATATTTGCATTTCTTGTAGTTGTGTTTATGTACTTTAATGCCTTGGGGAGCCATTTATGGTGTTGAAATAACATGATTTTTATCTTCTTTTCCCCCAGTTTTTCCAGCAGCAGGCACAGACTATTTCAATGGTTGGACACTGGTAAAACCACTGGGAAGAGACATGAAGTCAGCCTTTTGGATCACTTATTTTATCTTTTCCAAGTGACTTTTCAATAGAGGTTTTCAACAACAATAGTGCTAATCAGTATGAATTCAGGATATAAATTTTTATTGATTTGAGGTTTGTTTGTTTGTTTAAAACAGTCTCTTCTCAGGCAAGTTTTGGGGTTGGTAGTTCCATAGCTAAGGACTTATGGTTGCACAGATCCCAGAGAGAAGAAGCAGAGAAGAAAGAAACTATCTCAGATGGTATGCATAAAATGACTAACACAGCAGAGTGTGATCTCAGCTGGAGCCATGAAGCATTCCATAATACAAATTGTTATAACAGGCCACTATACAAACACCTATTAGTCTGGTCCTACAGAATATGGATTCACAGAAACTCTTGCAATAAAATATACTTCCATTGTGAATCAGTGCAAAAAGTTCCATGCCTAAGAACATTTTTACATAAACAGCAATTAAAATATGTATTAACTTGAAAGGAAAAAGTATTTGATTTTTAATTTCAGTGTTAAATTTGTCATAATCTCAAGAGGACTGTGCACAGAACAAAATTTCTCAGTAACTGAAGATTGTCCAAAAACACTCTTAGAAACCCCTCTGAGAAATAGAGTTAAAATTTCTAGAAAGAAGCCCAAGTTATCTAAAGGACTTGAAAAGCAAAGCAACCTTGCTGTAGCGATGTTAGAGCACAACTTATTGAATAGAAAACATTTCCCTGCACGTTAAGTTGTACTGCCTTTGGCACATATTCTTCAGCTGTAAATTTGTCCAAGGAATGACATACAGTACACATCAGAGAAATAATGAAGGAAAGAGGTTTAGATGGGCACTTTGCAGCTGACAGGGAGCTGTTATTGAGCCTTGTCTGCTGTATTTAGCAAAAGGAAAAAAAACACAGCGAGAACATCTTTGTCCCCAACCCCTGCTACCCTCTCTTTAAAAAAAATAAATAATTAAAAAATAGCCATCTGACAAGCAAAGCCTAGCCAGAGGGTCAAAAATTAAGATCCTGGGAAAGGTCAAGTTTAATCTCTACCCACGATGCCCTAGTGCATCCCTCACAACAGCTGACTAACAAAAGGGGCTCAGCACTGTGACTGACAGAATTCTTAATTGTATCCACTCATTCATGACAATTTGATTAAAATATTACGCCAAAGTCTCACCCCCTGTTTGCTTCGATCCTCCAAATCTAATTTTGAATTTTCAGAAAGGAGATTACCTCCACAAGCATGACTGGGATGCTATTAACTTCTACTTAATCTTTATTACTGATGTGAATTTAACATATGTATGGCTTCGTCTCGCTCCTGTTGTTTTCTCTCTAAAGTAACGTCTAGGCAATATACAAGTGGCGGACATTAATTTTCACTTTGATATTCTGTCATACCAAAGCTCATACTTTCATATGAAAACTTAAAGATGTACTGTCTTAATACCATGGCACAATTAGACTGAATTAAAAAAAATAAAAAACCCAAACACGCACCACCTCCCTACAGCCCCCACCAAAGAAAAGAACAAAACCCTGCTGAACAGACTTCAGAGTATTACAACTTTTCACTGCTATCTCCAGCTATATCCCCTTCATTATAGGAGCTGCTCCAAGGCCTGACAAGAACTGGTAAATTCTAGTTAATGTCAATAATGCAATTGTGAAGAATTCAAGCAGGCAGTTAAAATTTCTAATCAATTTGGATTATTCCCAAATTTATGAAACTAGTAATTGAATATGGCCATTGTTACCTGTGTCCTGATTTTCAAAAGATATTTGAATAAAAGATGTGATTTCATTTTCAAAGATGCTTACTCCCTCACTCCTTTTCCCTGCACAAGTAACACAGGGCAAATTAACAACACCAGCTGCAATTGTGTTTACAAGAGCACTCACAAATGTATTGAACATGAAACATTACTAATACAACAGACTGGGTAGGAAAAAATTCCATTGAAAATGTTATTTTATTTCCTTCCCTCTCCCCCAGAAGAAAAAAAAAGGTCTTCTGATTCTTTTTTTACAAAACCTTTTTCATAATTTCTGTCCATATCTACTAATAGTTATTCTAAAAAGAGAAGTAATAAATTAATCATCTTCCTAAATTCAGACTCAGTGACTTCCTAATTTGCTTTTCTAACTGCTGCTCCCATCAGCAGGAGAGCGTTTGGATTTGATTCAAACTTTGGGGGGGGATATCACCTACAGTCATTTAACATGTATATCAGTTACAAGGAGTTGTAGAACTACCTTAAGTCTCTCAAATCCCATACTACCTGGACAATGAATGATAGGCTGATATATAGAAGTAATCACTGGAAGAGGTTTCTCAGAATCCTTTTTCCACATTTCATACACCATATTGCTCAAATAAATATTTGCCGTGCTGTTCAGAATTTGTTTTTTCCAATCAAGGAAAACAATCTGTATCTCTGTATTGAAACCTCTCTCATCAGCTCCCCATGCCCAAAATCATACCCACCCTCAAAGCATTTAACTTCTACCACCTCTGTCTATGGGAATATACACATATTTTCTCCAGCCTGTTCTTTCTGTTTCTAGCACTGTAGTGAGGCTCAAGAACCTCAAGTTAGGAGAACAGCAGCACAGTAAAGAGCTTCCATGTCCTGCAACAGCTTTCAAGATTTCCAAATTATTCCCACTGCAGTTGCAGAAATGCAAAAATTTTCTGAAGTCGCATCACAACTAATAATACTAATGAAAACCAAAAACATGAATCTCAGTGGCCCATTCCAGAGAAACCCCTTCTTCGACAAATTTCACCATAGTTTTTACAGGATTGATACAAAAAGGATCATGTTACAGGAAGCAAAAGAAATATGCAACAGATGTGTCAGTCTCATTCTCAAGGAAGACACTGCTCCCTGACTCCAAATCTCACAATTTGTTTAACCCTTGGTATGACAGTACAGCATAGTAGACCCCTGAAGGCTTCCCAGTACCATCACGAATACTGGTGTGACATATTGAGCACGTCATGATCAGCTTTGTTACCCTCCAGTGACTCAGGAAAGGGTGGATAAAAACTTCAAAAGGTGATAGAGAGCTCTGCTTATCCTTTGCAAATGAACAGTAGAAGAGCTTCTGCACCCCCAAAGAGCAGGCCAAAAAGCCAGAGTTTCTTGTTAGATGTGCAGAAAAGGAAAATGTACGTGTGTTTCATCCTCTGAGGACACAGTGTTCTCTGGGAGCTCTCTGGATAATACAGACAAAACTGTATTGCAGGCTTTGCAGGACAGCTGTAACAGACAGTAGCTTTGCTTTGTTTAATGTTACGTTACTTTGCTTATGCACAGATACCACTAGAGGTTCCTTTTTCTTTTGCCAGATTTTTAACAATTCCAAAACTCCATCAGTTTTACTAGCTGTCTCTCTCTCATTTTTCAGTAAATGACTGCTGGGAAGATATGTACTACCTGTGCATGCAGAGGAACACTGGGATCTCTCCTATATCCCATAAGCAGAGGGACATTCCGCACACTTAACGACACCAACAAATACTCCAACTTCCTTTGACTCACTCTCTCCAAGAAAATGCATCCCCGGCCTCCCATCTTAGCCTACTCCACAGCATGCACAAGTTTTCTACCACACAAAAGTCAGCATAGCAGTTCTTCAGTTGCCGTGGGACCAAAGTGTCTAGAACTAAACTTAGCTCCTAGGTTTGGACAAGTGTGGTTGCACCAGGGCAGAGTGATAAACTCAGCAAGCCGGTTTCTGACACTGTCTCCAGAATTCAGATGGGGGAGAAAAAAGACCTATTGTCACTAAGAACTCTCAACACACATGGCCTTCATGGGGCCACAGGGTCTGCCTCAGGAGTCCTAGCTGAAAAATCCCTCCAATAAGAAAACGAAGTCTCTTGTAGGGTTTCACCCTAATTTTGACACAGGCAGTGGCTATGTCCTTAAGTTAAATCTACATACAACATTAAAATTACTAAAAGTGGGGAGGGATGGACATTAACACCACACCAAACCACATTTCTCTGACCGTGGTAAATCTCCATGGAAGGTGGCCAATTTGTGGTTAGTTGCCCACACTCCTTGACATCAAACTGGAAGCTACTTCCAACCATTCCAGTTTACTGAATGCCAAATACATGTCTCACATCTCCAGAAGCATTTCTCTAGGGAGCTGTAGCCAAAGGGTCACAAGATCTCGTTCTTCCCCCATCCCTGTCTTCCCTCCATCTCTAAAAACAGAAGGGGGTTTTTTCCTTGCTGTAGTCTTTTGTGTTTTCTTCTTCATCTCCAAAGCCCAGGGAATATTACAGGACTTGTGGAATTACAGCAACAGAAACACAGATGAATGCTCAGCCTTGCTGCAGCCAGCAACCACATTAATACATTGCTTGCTCCAGCATGCCCAAGCTCCCCGCAAGGTTGCTACACTGGACAACTAGTGGTGAGAGGAGCAGTAGTCAAAAGGCTAATGGAAATTTAAATAAATAAATAAGGGATAGCAGCTTGAAGAAATTAAGGCCTAAACAAGGAGGCAGAGCACCCTCCTATATGGTCCACAGAAACAGAGTGGAAGCTGAATATACCAGGGTTTTCAAGTTTCCATATGAGTATTTCTAAATAGCCACGCCAAGACTTTTGAAAACTCATTTTCATGACTGTACACACAGAAAAACTGCACTCATTTACCAAACTGGAGGGGAACATCACCTCTCTCTTTCCATACCCAGAGGTCAGATGCCCCTATATGAAGACTCTCAGGTGTTAACGGAGATATGGAGTTTACTTGGAACAAGAAACTAAAAACCAAACAAACAACCCCCCCACACTTATCTCTAGATGTCCATTCCCAGTACAGAGGCAGGGCCTTTGTCAGGAGTTTCTGTCTGTTTGAAGCATAATAGTAAGCAGTCATTACTTTTTGAAGTATAACTGGGAGTTTTCAATTTATTACTCTGGTATCCAAAGAACTGAAATCAAACTGGGGGGAAAGAGAATGGGACACCCCACAATCACTCCAAGCCCCAAAACAAATCTGATAGCTGCTTAAGAACTCAACCATCATTTAAATAAAACCAACCAGCTTTCTGTTCAGCATATGCCAAATGGTTTACTGTCATTTCCAGAAGGATTTTTTTTTCTTTTTTTTTGCCAGTTCACAACTGCCTTCTATTGTCAATGCTGTGAATAGCTAACAACGATTTAAAGTAGTGGGCTCCTATCAGCATTGTTCTCCTGTTCAGAGGCACAGAGAACAAGAATACATCTATGTTTTCCATACAGTGTAGAAAAATGTAATTCTCTGTTTAGTGTCGTATCAACAACTCGTGTCCCAGTTCACCGCCATGGGCAATGAATGACAGACTGAGCTGTCCATCCTGACAATGTGACCAAGATATCTGTGGTCGAGACTGCTATATCATTTTTCCCCTGCCCAAAAAATGTTGCCAGCAAAATATTGTCCTATTTTTATTCCTTTATTTGTTTCTTTATCTACATACAAAGTACAGATAAAAATGAAATTGAGTTCATTAAACAAGCTGCAAATAATGTCTTGATAACACAGGAAATGTTACATTCCCTAGCATTGCAGCATGTGCTCTCAATGGACTACGGATTTCTTTATAATACTAATAAAAAATAGCTGTAGTCCCCTTCTTTCAACAAAGGCTTCCCCCCACCCCAGCAATTCAGTAGAATATATCTTATTTTCTAGTATAAAAAGAAGCCTTTTCCTCTTTTATAGGTAGCAGGCACATCACAGTTAACAATATGTAGCTGAAGGGCGATTAACTCCAGGTACCATAGGCCTGGAACTGGCAATAAAGAGGTAGCTGGGAGCTGTGCACTGAAAACAGCATTTATTCAAGGTAAGGGGAGAAATGAAACAAAACTTTGACAATGTTAGAAAAGAGGAAGAAGAACAGGTTGAGGCAGCTGTAGCACAGCAATGATTTACATGCCATTAATGTACAGTGTCTGTATGTTGTGCTACGGACAATATTTAAATAAAAGCAGCGTTAGCCTTGGCAGCCTGTGTATTAACACACTGAATTTATGTTGCCTCCAAGGTAAAGAGCATCTTCTTATTGTAACATACACAGGAATTATAATGTGTAGAGAGCATCTTTGGCAGTATATTCTACCTTAAGCATAGCTTGCTGGATTTGTTTCAGTTTGTTTTTATTTTGCCATCATTTTTTGAGTGTTTTCATTTGTTTGTAAGTTGTTGACGATGATGATAATTTTTTCTTTCTATTGCTTCAGACTTAAAAACTCTCCAGCAGAGGAAAACAGTAAATTTACACAGGAGACAAAGGAAAGTGGAGGGTTTGGCCTAAGAGACAGTTGGAGTTGATGGCACAGACTTGTGGCACAAGAGTTTTCCTATCATGCAATGGTTAACTTTATACGAGTTGTGGACTGGTGCTGTAGAGAACAGAGACAACCGAGATGTCTCCAAACAGGCCTTTTGACACTCTGCCAGCATCAGTGTCATCTCCGTCTTGATCCTCCTTTGCTTCTCACATGGCCGTCCCAAAACTATATCTGAGCTGCCAGGTAATGTTGGTCATAGGGGGATCTTAGCAGCTGGCTGTTTTGTGACAAATGACACAGAATCAACAATAGTACATGACCTTTATGGATTCTGGCTGTCTCTTAGAAGTATGTGAAATATTCACAATGAAATACAAAACCTACTTGAAATTCAAGTTGCTCCTCAGACAATTACTATGGAACCAAAAGACCTAACTGCCCTGTATTGGTAAGATATTTATATTTCTACTGCCCCCATAAAGTTCTCTGCCTTGTGCATCATTATAGAAAATAACAAGAAGTCAGAGCTTTTTTAAGTACAAGGCCTGTCCTAGACGACTGTCTGAAGTACAGATGAATGACAGTGAAAAAAATAATCCCACTGGTAGCAATATGATCTGGAGTCATAGCCTTGGAGCTGAGGTGTGAAACCCTTCAGACTCAGCCAAAATAAACCACTGCTACTGGGGGAAGAAAAAGCACGTAGAATTCAGGCTTTAGTTTGGAAAAGCAACTGCAGCATTTGCTACAAACTTCTGAACAAAGCACAGTGAATCAACAATACAAGTAAATCATAACATTCTCTCCTGCCTCCCAGAGCAAAAACGCTAATCATGTTAGGTCCCTCTGAACATCTGTCAACCTCCACGGTGTATGGAAAGGGTGAGTTTTAGATCAACAGACTCAAATTCTGTGAGATCAAGGATAAGGAAGTCAGCGTCATACTTCAAGGCCTCTTCTTTCATGTGTCATGTCCCCTTCCAATTTAATTGAGGGTAGGTTTCCCTGCCCAAATTGCTTATGCTATCATTTAGCATCACACTCTGAAGATAAAGTTCTGGGCATTAAAAGGCTGTTGTAAGGAAATTAACAATCCCACTGTGTTTAAAACCTCTCTATACACTTCAATACATCTGGTAGGGTAACAGGGAAGAAAGATAACAATAGGACTGAAGTTCCATATTGGGCAATTATAATTCAATGAGACTGTACCTTCTCTTATATAACTTTATAATATGCCACCACAGAAAATTGAGATTATGGGCCTGGGGCAGATGGATTTTTTATTTAAAGACAAAATCAACAGCATGAAAAAGAAAAATTAAAAACTGTAATGGATAACTGTCTCTGCAAGAGCAGAACAAATGCCTTCTGCATCTCTGATGGCTGGGAAGCAACCTGGACTGCAATCCAGGGGTTCCACGCACTCCCTCACTTCCCCTTCTTCCAGCAATTAGGAAGATATCAAAGACTACACCCTTGCCTTCATTGCCAAAAAAATGTGATTTTATCACAAGACAATTAACATACTTCAGCAAAACTCTCATGGAGGCATGGGACAAGTTTCTCATTTAATACACTACCCAGGCAAGATCAACACCATTAGCCAGTGCCTTTAGTTCCTCTTTCAATAAAAACTTTATTGTTTTGCTTCCAAAAGGATTTTGCAGAAGGAATAATAAATGCATAGGTATTGTTTTTTCAAAAAAAAAAATTGTTCTCTTTGGCATTAAGAACATAACCTGCAGCCTGTAAGCTCAAGTACAGTCCCGAGAGCTCTTTGGATGCTGTTGTCTCCTCATCAGAGTGCTGAAATATCAGCAGCTCCTGAAATCACTTAAACATTTACTCCCTCAAACACAGTAAGTGCTTTCATCCCAAATCAGGTTCAGTCTACCTAACAGAGGCTCCTAGGTGCTTGGAGAAGGTGTAAAACCTTACACTAGAACAGCAATCTTTTACAACTATAAAAAGCACTGACCTCTGAGGTAAAAACTGATGTTGTTTAATTCCTCTTTTCCTTTTCTTTCTCTGCAAAACATAGCTTGTTGTTGCTATATGCAGAATGCCGAAAACTTACCATAGCTGATCATGTGCTACCCACAGGCCTGTTTTTCCTTTTCTAAAAAAGGAAAACAGTCCTCCATAACTACTTAGATTTTTTTCCTTGAACCATTCCAGAAGGTTTAAAAAAAAAAAAAAAAAAAACACAAACAAACAAAAAACCCCACTGGTAAATCTCTTTTAGAGGTCCTTACACCATCAGAAAGAGTATTTTTAAAAGAACAGAGTACAGATTTAAAGTATACAAGAAATAGTGCTGGTAACATGCCTTGATGACCAGATTTTTTAAAAGTTGGTAGTTTAAAAGGCTCAAGAAAAGAAGCCCCAAAGCCTGGAAAGCCTGTGTTACTGCCAGAGCTGAAAGATGCGGAGTACTGAGTTTAGCAAGAAGAAGGATAATAGAAAGCTTCAGTCAGATTATAGGTATGCATATAGGGAAAAGACTTCTGATAGTGAAAGCACCCTAGATCAGAAGACAAAAATGGTATCAGATCCCAGGCAGAATGTGTAGCTACACTGATAAATGCAGCGCAGAAATAAGATACAACTTTTGAAAGCAATTAAATATTAAAGTATCTTGCCTCAGGGTAGGTTTTCTCATCACCTATAATCCTTAAATCAAGAGTAACCAGACAGTTTTGCTAAAAGATATTCTTTGGCTCAGGAATCATCCAAGAAAGTTCTGCAACCAGTGCTATGTGTGACCAGTGCTATGTGGGATGTTAGACTAAGTGGTCACAACCGTCCCTTCTAGAATTACATTCTTTAAGAATTCAGAATTATTACAGCAACTATCCTCCTCCCTCCACCTGATAGCTATGAAACAATTTCTGTGGGAGAACAACATAACAAACACTCTTGAGAGTTACCAAAAACTACTGCCAGGTCACAAAAATCTGTGTAAAGTGGTGAGGTCAGGAAGAATTTGTGTAGATAAAGCGACCTCTAGAGTGAAACACAAGAGTTAAGAAAAGTATTTTCAGATAAACTGATGCAAGAGCATATGAAGTTAGTACACAAACGCAAAGTCCATGCTGATTATAATATGATCTGATTTAAAATATCCCTTGAGGCGAGGCTTTAATAATACTTAAAAAGGCCTGACAGCTCCCTGTCATGGTATGTCCATGTCATTAAGTTGTAAAGCAACTGTCTTGCTCATAAAACAACCCAAATAGGAAAACAAATGGTGGACAAATCCAAGGACAACAGCAGAAATCAGTGCTGAGCCTTGGTTTGATCATGCATTGAGATGTGCCTCCTAAGAACCTGCATTAGCTTTGGCGAGTCACATCTTCACACAATTCATTTTCATCCTACTGAAACATGAAGAAATAAATACCAGGCAAATAGAAGCTAGGCTAGGAGGAGGTAACACTGACAAGAGCATCACTAGGACAAATTTCCCAAGTCACTTCCAGAGCTGAACACCAGAGCTGCAGAAAGTGAGAGACAAGATGACGAACTGTGAAAACCTTCTGTCGCTATGTCAAGTGAATGCCGTGGGATCATTTCATGCCTGCATTCTAGCCAGTGTTCAGGGTTTTCTCTACCCTTCTCTGAGGCAAATTCTGGGTTCTGCGATTAACTTGCCATCCTCCTCACCCATACGTTATTTATATCCCCTCATCTGATCTTAGTCTGCTACTTTTCCTCTATTATTTCTTTTCCAGGAACTTCATCATAGTCATGGATTGCATTTTTTCAGCTCTCCATTCTTCTGCTCATTCTGTTGTTTCACACAGCTCCCATCTCATTACTATACTTCCCAATCTTCTGGTTTTCCTCCTTGCACTTGAGATCTGTATTGTACATATAACTGATGTTGCTTTCATCATCTTTTCTTAGGATCATTATGATGTTTGCTAAATATTTCTACTTTTCCAGCTTGGTGTTTTCAAAAATTTTACATTATGCAGTCTTGTCTTTTCCCCTGTCAAACTGGCCAAGCTTCTTAAAATTTTACTAAATTTGGCCCAGCCAGTCAGAACAAAAACCTGACATTGCCCCTTCTGTTATCTGAGCTAGTTGCTGGTTCACCTGAATGTAAGAGCTTACATAATTCATTTCGTTAGTAGTCAATCAACCTGGTTCTTTTCTGAAGTTTCTCTCACATCTGTTCTGATGGGTTGTTGTAATGCTTTAGACCCTGCAATGTGCTTAGCCTTAAAGTTTTTCTTGAAAGTACATCTCGTTCACAAACATTTAGCATTTGCACCTGCTTCCAGACACAAAGTGGGTTATAAAAAACAAATCCTAAAAACATCCATGGACCTTAAGCATTAGCCCGTTTTTAAATTTATCACAAATTGCAGGAGCACACTGACAGACCTCAAAACAATTTGAATTAGTCCACTCAGCCCTCCATGCTGCTATGTCCGGATTACGTAGGACGTGTTTAAACTCAAGCCTGAGATGGGGGAGGGGAATCTCCTAACCTGCCCAAAAAAGGTGAAGACTCATTTAAGGGTTCAAAGTGAATGGAGCATGTAATTTTTCACTCATGTTCCCCCTAAAGTTTTGGGGTTTGCCTTGAAAATTCAAGCAAGTTTCAAGCCCCATTGTACTGGCTGCTCCATAGAGACAGTGCATGTGACTTCCTCATGTGATTCAAGGAGGAGTAGAAGGCAGTAGAAGCCCAGGCCTTTTTGAAATCCTGTATTAAATGAACAAGATAACTTCTGGGTCCTTTGCTGACTGCAGAGCAATAACCTCTCACTGCAGTACAATGTCTCAAGCTCCGGGATGCTTTCTCACACACGTTTATTCTCTCCTTCCCAGTTTCCAGGATGGTACAGAGCAAGATGTTGGGTACTGTTGAGAACTAAGGGGGCAGGGAGGAGTCCGGGGCTATACAGTACTTATACTGCCAATGACTGCCAGTAGTAATGGGAGAGAAAAGAGAGCTGAGATGATAAAAGCTTAGCCAAACTTTCTGCACGTAGAATAGGTAAACTACTTGCTTTTAAAGATCAACAACAAAAAAATTGACACTAAAGGGATAAAACTAGGAAGATGGATATGTCTTCAATAACAAGTGGACTGGCATGAGCCTGGCAACATCAAGCTCCCTACAGTAGCTCTTTCTCTATCATCTTGGCTATCACTTATTTTAATAACACATTTACTGATGAGAGTAAAACTAATGTAGCATGAAGAGAAGGATGGAACAGAAGGCACCTTATTTGTCTATACATCTTCACTGTCACCCAGCTTTGGTAATGAGGTGCAATATGAACGGCAGTCTGATTTTCAAAAACACCATGCACCAGTATGTCTCTTTGTTTTCATCTGGAAGTGTGGGAGATCAGAACTGTTGAAAAAAAGTTGTTGTTTGTTGCTTTTTTTCCTCCCCTAACTTGTATGTTTGTGGTCAATAACTTTAACCATTTGAGATGAGCTTTAGATCTATTAGAATAAAAGATGTATGTAGTAACATATCAAATCCTCATGATTCTACCATTATATTTCTATTGTTGGGTGCCTTCATTATAGTACAACTCATGCTAATACCTCTGCTTTCATTTTTTTCAGAAACTGTAAACTCTCCAATTGTAAAGAGTTTGAAAATAGACCCTTCCCATAAAGCTTGAACAAGAGAAGACAGACAGGACAATATTTTGCTTCATGTCTTGAGAGAAAAGGGATTTGATTCATGATTTTTGAAAATCTGAGGTCGGGAACAATTTGCAGATTGTTTTACTAAACCATAAAGTAATAAAAATAATCAAAATCTTAGACAAAAGTTATTCTGTTGTTGCTGCTGAAGAGACATTTACCTCCATTTCCCAGGGATTACCAATTTAATAGTCTTTAATAACCTGCAATTGTCAGACAAGCATGTTTTATTCCTTCACTTCAACAATAGCCCAAAAGTGCCAAAAACATTTGCATTTATCTTCAGTCAGTGAAGTAGATGGCAAGACCAGAAGGAGCTTTATCTAACAATAGCTCTGGTGCCTCACAATTGTCTTAAATATTTCAACAAAGACATACCTCAGTGTATTTCCCTGGCTACCAATGAGTTGCCAAAGGTCAATAACTTTAGCTTTAAAACCAGACTGATCTCTAAAGATTTTCTTGCAGTTGAGAGATTAAGGCAGACTCTTATAAACATATTTATGAAATAAGAGCAAGGGACTTCAGCCTGGGAGTTTGGAATGTAACACCATTCTGCATCTATATTATTTTTGGGATTAGAAACCATTAATTCCTAAAATTGTGCTGTGGAGCATAAGTGGCAACAGCTGCAGCTATCTGTTTGCTGTCTTTCCACATGGGCTATTTTCTGTGCAAGATATGCATGAAGAACACAAATAAATGGGGTGCTACCTCTTCAGACAGGGCCTGGCAAATTTAAAATAAAAAACTAAAAAGCATGAACCATGTTTGCCTTAAAATTATGAACTTACTTAGGTGTTAATAAAAATGGTATCTTAAGGCAAGTCCTTACATACTTCCTGTTTCTGCAATCCATTCCTCTTGCATGCACAAACTAATAAAATGCCTCTTCTTATTATGTCACTACTGTACATGGACCATTTCATGCATAAATTATTAATCCCAGACACAGGTCTTGGAGAGAATGATTGTACTGGTTAAAAGAAGAGAGAGATATTTCTGAATATAGCTCCAGTAATGCTTTCTAATTCTAAAGCAAAACTGCAACTATATTTAAGCCCACGGTTTTTCAATGGCAAAAACCCCCAAATCTTTGGACAGTTTAATGACGTGGACAAGCTGACCGAGAGAATCAGAATGAGACACACTATGTGTTCCATTCATATTTGGCTTATAAAAACAAAAAAAACCCCACCAACCAAAACTCAGTTACTTGGGTTTTCTTTGTACTTTACTTTTCACAAAACTTAAATTTTTAAAGAACTTATTTCAAAGTGAACCTGGGAAAAGTAAAAGTTTTAATTCTTGCCCACTAAGGGGAAAAAAAAAATAAAAGAGAGAGGAAAAAAAAGAAAAAAATTAACCTGAAAGAACTTAGACTTTAAGCCTTCGTAAGATTTTTATTGTTGAGAATTGGCACTGCTATTTTCACAAGTTCAGAATACCGCACTTTTAGTAAACCACTCACTCAAATATGTGATAAAATATCTCAATACATGTATTTTAACTAGGAGAATCAGGCATGTCTGATCTTCCATTCCATCTTGATAGTATTACGGACTGTATGTGAACTGTGCCCCATGCCAGGGCCCTGCTGCCCTTTGTGTACAGATCAGGAACCTGGCTGGAGTTCTACTCCATGCTACTTTTCTCCCGTGGTCCACGTCTCTTCGACAACTGAAGCCACAATCCAGGGGGGAAAAAAGGTACAATTATTTCCTGCCATGATACTGAGTCAGAACATGGCTGAGGTTTTACAGTAGTGGGACAATTCCAGCTCTTTCAATTTAGTCCTAACCTCAGATCTACTGTTTGAGAAAGACTCATGAAAGTCATCTGCCCTCCACAGGAAGACCATCCTCCAGAGTTAATTACATAGGGCTTCATCTGGACCACTTCTAAATGTCTTCCCTACTGGAACCTCATTTTCTTTTCTCACAAGAGTATTTTACAGTTTAAGAGGCCTGAAAACTCACATAAAGAAATCTTTTCAAAGAAGTACTCCATCTGCTGCCAGTGGGATATCTCACCTGAGTAAGGGGTTATAGCATTAAGCATAATAGAGTTCAACACCAGAAAAACGTTTCTTAGCCTGCAATCATTCCTGATAATCCCTCTTTGGAGTATGCCAGGCATTTTTTTCTCTTTTCTCATTGCCTACAGTCTCCAAAGCCTTCTGGATATTTATTTTACTCTTTCTTCTTTATAAGTGATTCTTTCCATCTTCCCTTTTCCATCTCTATTATTCTATACTTATTGACCTCGGAGGTCATACACTACAGTCCCAGGATGGTTTGTGGTGTAGTAGTTGTGGTCTCACCTCTGGACTATGAAGTGGTGCTTTGCACACACAGGCCACAAAAGACCACATAATAAATAGAAATTAAAGGCTGCTCTGCAATACAAATAAACTTACATTGAGAAGAGGCATGTGCTGCTGGAACAAAAACGACCACTTGTGCATGTGATTTCTTCCGTATTGGGTGGGAACAATGTCCAATTATAGGCTTTTCTTACAAAATAAATTAGAACTTCAATGGGGGTATCAACTAATTATCTCCTAGGAAAAGGGCTTTAATTTGATGTTAATAGGGCTAAAGGAATATTTAGCTCTGTCATTTATGTATGAAATGGTGCTATAAGCCCTTCAGTATCCAAATGCTAGAAAGTGCTTAAATAGTAGTCATAGTCCCATACAGTAACCTTGCTACCTTTTCCCACTTGGAATGATGTACGGAAAATTGTCAAAGCTGCACCACAGGATTAATTACAGACTCATCACGGAATTCTAAAACCACAATACTTAGGCAGCAAAGCAAGAGCAGCTCTCTAATAGATTTAATCAACTGCCGGGTAAACCCTCAGACTAGTAGAAGGTATGACGTAAAAAGAGTGATCGATGAATTGAGTAGGCTACAATGCCATTCACCAGGATTTTTTCTTGAGAAAAAAAGAAGAAAAAAAAAAAAGGCACTGACCTGAAGAATGACGTGCATTCTTCAACAATATTCTAAATAAAGTGTTCAAATAGAATTAAAAAAAAAAAAATTAAAAGTGACAGAAGTCATGCTTACGATATATTAAAGACTGAAAATATGTAGTTTCTTAACCTATTAAAGGTGATCTTCCTTGCCAGAAGGAATCCTACCAGGGTAGCTTATCTGAAGGTTTTGTAACTGTTAGATGCTATAAATGTCATTCCCTACTGTTGGCACCAGGCTGCCATTTAGCTCTCAGTACAGAGAACAGGGAGTGCCCTTTCCTAAATTTGTTTAAATCTCTAAGGCTATTATCTCAGTCTCTCACATAGTACATTATTTTATAGCAAGCACAAAAGTGCATTAGCACAGCCAAACTCTCTTAAAACCATTTAAAAATAAACAGCACCTGAACAAACTCTCTGTCAATTAGCAAGTAGTTGGTTGCTTTGATAATCGCATCATAGAAGGGGTATCCACAGAAATTCAATCACTCCAAAAATCAGTAGTATCCCAAAGGCTGGGCAGATATATACAAAACAGTTCTAGAGGACAGGAAGGTTAATTTCCTCCCCCTCTCAACACCTACTCCCCTCCCTCAAGAAAGGGAGGGAGAACCAGGCCATTTTCCCCTCTAACATGCTAAAGCTTTCATATAGCTCCCAGGCATTTTAGAAGCAGTTGTACAGTGTTTGCGTGCCACTTTCAATTAAACATGGTACAGCAGTTTGATGTCACTAGGATGTACTAATAGGAAGAGTTTATTTAAGAGACCGTTCAAACTCCAAACAAAAAAATTCACAGAGGTCTGCATTTTCTGTATGAACACTGAAGCAGTTTACAGAGACAAGAACAGGGAGAACAATATAAAGCACTACCTCCCCTGTCTTTAAACTCACCCAGCATTTGGTGAATCCAGATAATTTACTGCATATGGCCAAAATGACTGGCTTGTGGGATTCTACAAAATCGCTGCTAGCTTTGTGCATCTCTTTAGAGGCAGTAGGTATCTACAGATGCAAGACTATTAGAAGTATTTCAGCCTCTTGAAGATTGAGACACCATTGCTTTTAATCAACTTCATTTCTCCATATGCTTTGGTTAAATGGAAGTTTTTCTGGCTGGTCACTCTTCCATTTTAACATTGTGGTTTCAACAACTTCAATACACAAAGGCCTTAGGAGAACAGAAGTTAAAAAAAACCCCACCTTTTTCCTGGGTCTCTCAAAAGGAGGCAGACTGAGCAGCTTCCAGGTGGCAACAGAGATCAGACCAAAAGTGGGTAAGAGAGGGAAAGAAAGTAAAACATTCCAGGGCTGATTGGGAGACTAGAATGGAAGGGAAAAGATAGTAGAAAGGGAATGGAAAGGCTTGATAACTACACAGAAGCAGTCAGGGGAAAGGATTCTCAAAAAGCTGTGTTTCTTAAACCAAGGGTGCAATTAACTCTATCCGGGAGAGATCTGAACCCCAGTTCCATACAAACACTTTTTTAAATACTTTAAGGTACTCACTAGACTCAAATATGGATACTTAACAGCATTGTTACTTTAACTAGGTATTTATCAAGTCTATCCATAAAGTTTGGCCCCAGCATCACATACCTTGATCTGTTGGACTGTACTGCTTTGACTTGCAAGGTGTGTCAGGATTAACTGAACTACAACATTATGAAGACCAAACAGCAAAGCGCATCTGGAAGATCTCGACATCATCTTGCTCAGCCCCAGATAAAAGGCCTGATCAGCTCCTTCCTTTTCCAAATAGTGCCCCCAATAATTTAAAGAATTGGAGGCCAAAAATTATGTTGAATTTTGCAAATGCACAAGGAGTAGAAAATATTTGCATGAAAAGTGATGATAAAATAAAGCCTAGTAATCTCATTTATATAAAAAAGGAAAAAGAAATATTGCACTCTGTTGTACTCAAAAGGCATAGAATTATCACAACAAAGTCACATGTCCCCATGTACACAGTTTGTTTACTTTTCATATATAACTCAGAGACTGAAAGAAGGGGGAATCAATCTCACTTTTATTGATTGTGCCTGCCTCTAATCAGGTTCCCTGCCTGTTTTTCACACACGAAGATACACTGATGTTTGAGTAACAAACAATGCAGAGAAATGCTCCTTCTTTGAAATTAAGATTCCCCCAGACTTTTCTTTAATGTCATGGAAGCTTTTCTGTTGCTGCCAGCCTTTATACATCATTGATTTACTAAACCTCAGGTTTGATATTAGATTGACTTGACAG
This sequence comes from Gavia stellata, assembly GCF_030936135.1. Taxonomy (NCBI): domain Eukaryota; kingdom Metazoa; phylum Chordata; class Aves; order Gaviiformes; family Gaviidae; genus Gavia; species Gavia stellata. The sequence goes on from NC_082600.1 coordinate 16,527,265, forward strand.
TGTCTCACATAATGAGTAAAATTTAAAAAGCAGCAATAGATTATAGTCTTGGCATGCAGACCCAAGCTTGACTGGAAGTTGGAAAGAGAGACTGCCTCCCTTCCACAGAATTGTGGCCTCTCGGAGTGTTTAACATGTGGTTCTACTCAGAAAGCCAGTAAGTGCACAATACTCACTGAATGTAGCTACCATAATTTCTGCTTCGCAGAGATAAAAATCCAGTGTCTTCTGCATCGATTTCTTGGTGACACGGTGCTTGCACAGAGGCAACTAAAGCCTGCAGAACTTTTAGACCTCATGAGGACCAGAAAATAACTCAGCTTGGGTCTCAGATGCAAGGGGACAGACACTTGTCCGGGCACTGGACAAGTCATTGAACTTAGGGAAGTGAGTCTATCTGATGAAAGGCTTTGAGAGACAATAGAAAGACAGAATCTAAGAACACATTTACAAAGTGTTTAATCAGACCTTTTTTTTTTTTTTTTAAAAGGCTTTTGGGTCTCAGCCCACAGCCTTTCTTAGATAAAACTCTGTCATTTCCTAGAAAGTTGCTTCCCATTTCACAGATACTCAAGAACTATTTCTCAGTTCTTTCACTAATACTTCCAAATCCCAAATTCTAAACTACAAATTATTCTAATATTTCCCCAAGTTCATATTTGTCTAAATACTAAGAAATTACAATACTAGATAGGTTATGTAAACCTAGACAAAGAGAATTCTGTGTACAGGACTAAACAGACTCAATGCAAAAAGAAAGAAATTAAGAAAAAAGAAAAATTAGGAAGTACCAAAGGTATTCATAGACAATAGAGAACAGCATATGTGTGATGCAACTCAGCAAGAAACTGTCTACTCCATTGCATAAAATACAGCTGCCCTAGGAAGGCAGCCCCATCCTCTTCTGCCTCCATGAAAAGGACAACCTCCCTAATATCTTTGCTCCTTCTATACACAACCAAGACAATCTCAAACAGACAAGAGGAGCAGCCACACACTTTACAACTGACTGCATGGATAAGAATATCAGAAGTCTGACCACAACAGATATTTTCTTACATTGCCTATACACAAGTATGAAATTTTTGAATAACCAAAATGTTATTTGAAATTTATCATGTTTTTTTTAATAACGGGTAGATATTTTTTCCATGGTAGAAACAGAAAAGTAAGATTCAGCTCCCTACCTTGATTACATTTTTCTCGTGCCCACACACCTTTCCAGACAGTCCATAGACCAATTCTGAATTAGGCAAGAAGCTGAAACAGAGTTAGAACTGCTGTTTTTCATCCTTCTACAAAAGCCCTACAGCAAGTATGCACAGCCCTGAGCAATGACATCACAGAAAATGAAGCTCAGCTGTGAACCCAATATATGGAGCTGACTGGGCCATCACACACCCAAACTGGAATTCTAGTGAGAATCAGACCAGATGCAATTTAATGGTGAAATAATTGAAAATATAAAAATGAAACACTTTAGCAATTGTAAAGAAAATGTTTCTGAAATTTTTATTTCCCCAAAGCTTTTATATTTTGATTTTTATCCTGATGCATATTTTGTGAGATAAAAACTCAATTTTTAATCAGTTTTGATTTCTAGATACCTTCTTATGCTGAACAGCATTCAACAAAATTAAGCTCATATACAGAATAGTTTGTGTGAAAATGTCTTGTTCCATCAGCTGCATCTAAATGTCCCAACTTTTTCTTCAAGTTTGTATTACTTCTTTTTTGGATAACCCTCAAGCTTCCTTTTCTCCAAAGATTAACACATCTCCTGTGAAATGATAGTATCCCAAAGGAGATAATTTAATTACCTGAAATTCTGGGCTTTTTTGAGATTTTGTTAATGAGCTCCTCTTTTTCACTCACAGCTTCTGCAAACTAAAATAAAAGTGTCTAAGTAGGTAGTTTTAGTCATGATGTTTTGATCCCAGAACTGATTTGGTGGGGGGGTATAGTGGTTCTGTTCAGCTGTCTGTCTTTTAGTATTAATTGTAGATAATCTACTGTGAAAAACTCTCACAATTAATCACAGTTTCTGCCTGTGGCATTTCCCTTTAGCCCAAGGATAAATCCTTCTAACTGGCAATTGTCAGGAATGCTCCTGTGATACAGGTGATCCTACAATAATAAAAATCAACAGCTAAAAGCAGACTTTATTGTAAATATTCATTTTTATACTTGTAGCCTGTTACAAATTTTCATCTCATTCCTATTTAACAAAGCCTCATGGCTTAGACAGGTGTAGGTACCCTTTGCTGGGTAAAAAACTGGCTGGACAGCAGAGCCCAGAGACTCGTGAATGGAGTGAAATCCAGTTGGCAGCCAGTCACAAGCGGTGTTCCCCAGGGCTCAGTTTTGGGGCCTTGTTTAATATATTTATCAATGATCTGGATGAGGGGATTGAGTGCTCCCTCAGCAAGTTTACAGATGACACCAAGTTGGGCGGGAGTGTTGATCTGCTCGAGGGTAGGAAGGCTCTGCAGAGGGATCTGGACAGGCTGGATCGATGGGATGAGGCCAGTTGTATGAGGTTCAACAAGGCCAAGTGCCGGGTCCTGCACTTGGGTCACAACAACCCCATGCAACGCTACACGTTTGGGGAAGAGTGGCTGGAAAGCTGCCCCGCAGAAAAGGACCTGGGGCAGTGTGCCCAGGTGGCCAAGAAGGCCAACAGCCTGTGTCAGAAATACTGTGGCCAGCAGGAGTAGGGAAGTGATCGTGCCCCTGTACTCAGCATTGGTGAGGCTGCACCTCGAATACTGTGTTCAGTTTTGGGCCCCTCACTACAAGAAGGACATTGAGGTGCTGGAGTGCATCCAGAGAAGGGTGACGAAGCTGGTGAAGGGTCTGGAGCACAAGTCTTATGAGGAGCAGCTGAGGGGGGAACGGGGATTGTTCAGTCTGGAGAAGAGGAGGCTGAGGGGAGACCTCATCGCTCTCTACAATTACCTGGAAGGGGGTTGCAGAGAGGTGGGTGTTGGTCTCTTCTCCCAAGTGACTAGTGATAGGACAAGAGGAAATGGCCTCAAGTTGCACCAGGGGAGGTTTAGGCTGGATATTAGGAAAAATTTCTTTACTGAGAGAGTGGTGAAGCACTGGAAGAGGCTGCCCAGGGAGGTGGTGGAGTCACCATCACTGGAGGTGTTCAAGGAACATGTGGACTTGGCATTGTGGGACATGTTTTAGTGGGCATGGTGCTGTTGGGTTGATGGTTGGACTTGTTGATCTTACAGGTCTTTTCCAACCTAAATGATTCTGTGATTCTGTGATTCTATATATTACTATCCTCTATATCACTGTGACCAAAAACAGAAGACCATCTTGAGTTATGATATACTATAGACATAATAATTTTTACAGTAAAGCTAAATGCAGAAGTTATCATACTGAAATTGTATCTAAAACAGTGAAATGGGTGCTAATATTTTTATATCATGACAAGGATTTGTGCTATAGCAAAGACAAAAGAAAGTTAAAGTCTTTAATCATACTTAGATCATGAAACATCAGAATACAACAGTCAATTAACTGAATGTTTGTAAAAATACCTCAGCAGTCTGCAACACGCCTCACCTTTGCCAGAATTAGAGCCATCATCTTGACACTGTCCCAACAGTCACCAGCGGCACTGCCTTTTCAGTTTCCCAGGTTACTCACAATGATTTTGCTGAAGTCAAGCACGGCCAGTTTTCCAAAGTATAAAGTTTGTCTCTTGTATGGAACATGCTGAACGAAGCTTCAGCACACATGGACATTACGAGGTCACATAGCATACATAGTGCCAGGCTAAGGACTACAGAGAATTAACACTTACCACCTTCCCAGTATCTTACTACACTTACCTTTATTTTCTGGTACTCTTTTTTTTGGGCAGAGATATCACTCATCTTTAGTTTCCTGAAAATTACATTAAAATAGCTGCACTAACATGTCTCTCTGAGTTTCCTGCTCCCACCCCCAAACAAACAAAAAAGATCCAAAGCTTTCCTTTGGAAAAAGAGACCCATTCCCAAGCATGTTTCTCAGGACAATCACCAAGCATTGTCCTGAAACCCAAGCAGGAATTACTTGGGGTTTTTTTTTTCCATTTTACATTCCTTAGAAAACACTGCCTTTGTCTCTGCATCAAGGAAACTCTTATTTACAATTGCAGCTCTCTTGATTTCTCTCATGACAATGTCAAGCAGTTTATATATGAGAGGAGTAGCTGAGCCCACTACTTTGTCACCAACACGCACTTTTTCAAGAACACAGACTATGGAAACAAAGCTTTGCATAGAAAAGCTTTCTTTGATTTTTGTCATCTTTGAGCCAATGCTTAACCATCATCACATTTTTAGATGTGTCACTGGATACTTCTGAAGTAAGGAAATCAACTGCGTTCTCCCAGTTGTTTTGTGTGCAACGTGTTGACTCCAGTCTGGAAAACCACCCTGCCAGAACTCCAAAGGGAGTATGCAAATCCTTTTTAGTAACACTACTCACCATAAAACATCAAAACACTATCTGAATACATCTGGGAGATGAACAATAATTTTGTTCTGGTCAGGCTAATCTCTAGTCTTTAGTATAAAATCACAGCTACATGAGTGAGATGTGAAATAGAGTATGCAATGAGCAAACCGCACTTGAATAAAAACTTTCAGAAGTGTCCATATTCTGCCATTAATATCACCATTAACAGACACACAGATTACAGGGAAATTTGTATTTTTTCCCATAACATTATTTAGCAGAAGGCCATGGTTTATACCAATGTTAATTTTAGAAACATAGGTTTTACACTGCTTATTTCACAGCAAAAAAAAGGGCACGAGGACACTGACTTCAGAAATCTTTCCATTTCTGGAGTTCCACCAAAAATTAGAGAAACTGATGATTGCTTAAAGGAACTACTTTTTTTCATGGTAGTCAAATATTTCAGGGAGAGTTTCTTTAGAATAGGAGTATGATTAAAATTGCAAATGTATTTAAGGATGTCCAATAACTTAACTTGCCAATTAAGACAAATGGACATTGCACAAAACACATTGAATCTTGTGAGAATTCCGCCACCAGATCTACTTTGTAGCACACATGGTTTAAGCATGTTTCCAGGTTTGGTTTGTCTTTTTCCCAGAGGTCTGAGTTTGATGTCACCAACAGAGCATCCTGAAATGCTGCTTGCTTTACCAGTCACTTCAACACTACAAATCCCCACCAAAGATATGCTTTCTTACCAGTTATACCATTGTCCCACCCCAAAAAAATATTAACCCTAAGAGCACTTGGAACCTCTTTTCTCTATTGTCATTGCACAACTTGCCTTTGTGGAAGCTGGTCACACATCTCTTGCATAGTGACAACACATTAGATCTTCCCTCCTCCCACAACAGACTTGTTATAGATAATTAGACCGTCATCGGTCCATTCTGAGCATTAAGCAGAAAGCCCTTCCTGTTGATTCTCTCTATATTCCAAGTACATATGGACACAAAATAGAGATTGACTCCCTTACCAGCACATACTCTCTACTATCTTAGGAAACAGTGTCCTGTGTCTGGAAAAGGCCAGGTTCAGTTCCCAGGATGGCCACCCACTCTCTGCATGACCACAAAGAAGTCACTTGTTCTAAAAACAGCCATTGACTCTGAAGTGTCAAACCTGGCATTTCTTCAGTGTAGTTTTCAGAAACCATTCACTTCATTCAGAAATACAGGTAAGGTCTCAAGCATCTAGGCAGGAGAACGGGGAGCAGCCTCTACAGAAGAGGAAAGGTAGAAAGTCCTGGGTGCCTCAAGCCAGGCCCTCCAAAATTAGCAGCTGTTTTGAGGCCTTGAATCTCTTTGTCATTCTCCTTAATCTATAAAATGGAACAAGAACATTTCCCTCCTGCCCAGGGGTTTTGTGGATAAATACATTCCTGTTTGTGAGTCACTGAGATAAGATAGCTAAGGGAGCTATGTAAGTTGATAGATTCCTTGATCTTAAGGAACTGTACTCTTGAAAGAAGCAGCTTGACTGAGTTATAAATGTCCATATTATTCACAATATGAAACTGCCAAAAGATAAAAAACATTCTAATGATATTTGAGAGCAGGAACTCCCCTTCCCCCCATACTTTGAGGACTCTGTCTGTCTGGAGATGGTATGCCTTTCAGTGCCGAGGATTCCCTATTGTTTTCTTCCCTATGCTTTATAATGTAAATGTAACCTCATTTATTTATTTATTTTGTCACCATGGCCTCTTTTCATCTGGCAAGATGGCGGGGGAAGAGGGTGGAGGGAAGAGGAGCTGAAAGAGGGGGGCTATTTAATAATGTCCTATTAATCACAGTGCACTATCAGCAGGCTTTAACCCTGTTCCAATTCTTTGATTGCTTTTTAGGGATTAGAGCAAACTTCATTGTCATCCATTGCATTGCAAATGGGTAAATTTGAGTGATATGTACACAAAATATAGATAGGCAGATAGTGCATCAATATATGTGCAGAGTATATACATGCATTTATATAGCTTGTACACACACATATATAAAAATAAGCTACGTATCCCTGTATGCCATACGAGAAAAATCAAATCACGGCACGGAGAAACTGAAAAAAACCTACATGTATCATTCACCTGATTTCAATTGTGACTCCCTTTGAACCTCGGCCAAATCATTTTGTACATTAAAAATTGGTCAGGGATGATAAGATTCCATTTTCATGGTTGGTAATGCAGAACCGGTGAAAGAATACAATTACAGACCCCTGAGTAAACTCTGCGAATGTCAACTTGATGTAAATGATCAAGTGTCGACAAAGGGCTGGCGGGAGGGGGGGCAGGCAGAGATGGAGGGGAAAGAGAGAAGGAGAGAGAGAGACAGAAAAAGAGGCATCAACTTCTTCAGCAGCCTCTCACCCAGAGACGTGCCGGCACCTTCCCGGGCCCAGCCCTTCGGGACCCAACCTTTCTGAGCCAACATGGTGCCCCGAGTCTCCCACGGCTGCCACTGCCATTGTCCTGGGCTGGGACCTCCGTGCCATGCCAGCGTTGTGACACAAGTGACCTGCCCCTGCCTCCAGCAGGCCAACAAAAGCAAGCAGCCGGCACAAAGAATTCCTGCAAAACAATAGCATGCCTCCTCATAAATCCTGCAAGAGCCCAACGCCCAGGGTCTGCATTGAAGGACTGTCAGACCCCAACCCCTGCATGGAGTGGCTGCGTGACTGCAGGTACGAAAGCCCCTGCTGTCACTCCCAAGCCCTCCCTGCTGCCTTCCCGCGTCCGCCCCACCATTGCGCGGGCCCCAGGCAGCCCTGCTTGCTCCTCTCCGCCTTCCCTGTGAACACCAAGTTGATGCCATAGCAACTTCTTCTTTTTTTATCTTGAACTGACATAGGAATCTGAGGAAGGATGCTGTGACCAAATGATGTACACAGGCTTAGGGAGTGAAAAGGAGGCAGAGGTGCTCATTACTCATTCGGGAGATCAAAGGGTTAAAAGCCCCCAGAGCATGATCTGTATATTCCTTACACCTCATGATTCCCCAAGGAATCAGATAAATACCTTGTCTTACAGGCAGGTAAACTGAGGCACAGAGCAGTGAAGGGACTTAACTGTGTTATTCGAACAAGTCTTGAGCTGAGGACTGAGCACTGGGCACCTGTTTCCTTCACCTTCATGCTGCCTCTTGGTGATAAGGAGGGAGTTCATGCCCAGGTCATGGCCAAATGTCATCTGGTCCCACATATTGCAGCGGGGAGAACAAGACTGCAGTGAACTTCTGGGAGGGGAACACATATCCAAAAGCCTTTTGCCATTTGTGAGCTGAAAACAGGAGCAATATTTCTATTTATTTTAGAATTATCACCTGAGCTAATTAAAGCAGTTATCAACTTCAGTTGTTCTTTACATGTCGTTTTTGTTTCACATTTCCAATATTTTTCCTGTGCGCACTGCATAAATTATTAAAACATTATTTTATTTATCCATCCCCCTGTGACAGAAATAGGTTCTCTGAAAGCAAATCTTGCCCTAATCAGTTTTGTTTGTCTTGGTTTCGCTCCTCAATATTGCCACTGCTTTTAGGTTAATGAACAAGTAACACTAGTTTGCTTTTGTGAAGAACAAAAAGCACTGTGGGCTGATAAAGACGGGGTGCTAAATTAAAGGTTATTCCAGAATACATCATTGGTGGCTAGGAAACAATAGACTTGTAAAACTTTTAGCAAGCTGGGTGGGAAAAGAAGATAATATGCTGGAGTTAGACAGGATGGGGATTGTCTAGACCCCAGCAGCCCTGCTTCCCGTTGAGCCCTAACCTCAGCATGAAACTTGCTTGGTTCACAACTACCTCCAGAATTGGCCATCAAGAATATGAGACAGTGAAATAGGCAAGCCCCAGGGTACCAATACGTGGGCTTAGGTTTATATCTTATATAAAAATGGCATAATAGTATTGTCCGTTCCTAGCCTGTACTCAATTCTTTTTATACACTAATACATCAATAAAACCCAATCACCTTACCAAAGCACTGTTACAGAAGCACTCACTTAAAATGTTTTCTTTTTCCTCCTTTTGAGTGTTGTGTGTGCCACCTAATTATAAGTGCAATAAAATTAAGCAATGGTATGCACACGATATCCTGCTAAAAGTAAGTAACATAACCAAGTTTGATGCAAACATGACTTGACTTAACTTGCTTAGTTGGTAAGGGGTCTAAACTCTAGCTAACTACCTGTACTTTAAAATTAGCTCTGCTTAAAATATCTTGAGCAATATTATTAAAGAGCCAAGTGACGTTCAGAATGTTAGCAGGACTCTTCTGGTTTTGAAGCAGAGTTTCAAATAATATGAATTTTAAACAGTTCAAAACGTTGCAATTTCTCACCTGCACATATGGCTTATGACAAATTTGAGTACTGAGTGTTATCTGAATCTTAAACTCTGAACCAGTGTACACAAATACAGTTAGGGGGGCTGGGCACTGCAGTCAAATCTATTTGCTTCTCATGCTAAAATTATTTGAACAGTTATTATTTCTCTCCCTTTCCCTCCCTTGAGTCTACATTCATGGTTCCCCTAAATGACACAAAATTATATATTGAATTTTTCCTCCCATGTCTCAAAAAAATAAACTGGTCTAAACCCATTAACCAGGAGGCTTAAGTCAATGCACTTCATCCTTTTGACAAACTTTACTGTGTGTTGCCAGTCTTTGCAGATCATTACAGAAATTTAAATATAGTTTGTCTTTACTGAATGTAAGAAAATGAAAACATTTTTTCTGTGTCCTGCTCATATAATGAGAAAGATCTCAGTTAACATGGATTAAATCTACATGGCATTCTTATAAAATTCAGCACAATCTATTTCAGCAAATGCAGAAATGACCATTTTTACCTAACATTGCTGAAGCATTCTAGATTTGACATAAAAAAAGCGCAGCTCTAATATTAGACTCAAATAGTGCAAATTACAGCACATGTTAAATAACTATTCCCTCATGTATTTATAGCTTTAGGTTCTGAACTTGCTGTCTTGCGTATTTTTCACACAGTCATTTTAAAAAGTTTTCAGTCCTTTCACTGATATTTTATTATAATAATGATTAACATATAGTTACTGTTGTCACATGAAGATGATTTACAAATATTGTTTTGTTAATAAATGTGATGGAAGGTTTGATTCTGTTAAAACACTCTTATGGCAAATATTTTTTCAACTAAAGGGTTTCTTTCAGCAATTCAAATCCAGATTTTTCCTTTTTTACGTTTTTCAAAATACACATGCTTAATTTGAAAAGCAAAAATATAAATTAAAAATATTTGCACCAAAGTGAGGGAAGATATCATCCCAGCCTAATTTGCCAATTACACCTTACCACAAATTTGTGAGTAGTTGAAATCCTTTTTATTTGAACAATTCTGAGACACGTTTTTTAAGCAATACTAATATTTAATGGAGATGAATGGTACCCCTAGCAACACAAACACACAGCAGCAAAAAGTAGTAGTCAGCATTTCTGGGAAATTATGGAAAACTTATCCAAGTCCACATAAAAAAGGGTAGCCTACCTTACACGAGTTATAATCTGTTGTTTGCAGGGTGGATACAGCTCCAGACCCAACAGTTGGCCACAGCTGATGTAGACAGCAGAGGACAGCGGAGGAAAACCCCATTGCAGGTGTTGTGTCCAAGCCCTGGCCAGCTGGGCTCAGCATTCTTCTCCAGTTCACCTTCAGATATCACTTTACAGACTTGGTAGTGATTTTTCAGAGATATTTTTGCTTGTCCTTTACATATTCTAAACCACATGGATAAAAAGGCACTTTTTAAAAAAAAAAAAAAAACAGTCAAGGTTTCACAGTTAAGGCTATTTCTGTGTGTTGAGCAAACTGATTGATCTAATTACTGAAGCCCTAGAGAATCATCTCTTGGGAGAGTGTGCATATCCATTTGCTGGCATATAGTATCTCATGGTCACTGCTGAAAAGGGAATAAGGAGTTCTGGAATTAACCTGAAGTGCTTTCACAGTCCACCATGTGTATTTGGACACAAAACTTCACTGATCTTTGCCCAAGTTTACCTGCTGTTACAGAAGGAGGGAAATTATTTCTGTACTCATGCTGCAGGGGAGCTGTGCACCCACTATAGCTAGAAGAATAGCAAGTAAAACCAGTGAGCAATAGTTGCATACACAAGAGAAAGTAACACACAGTTCCTCCAGGTTGAAGCTTTAAAGATATGACAATACCTGGGGAATAATGTACAAAGTTTTTTTCTTTGGGCAAAGACTGTCTGAAATGTTACTGGCTTGTGGGTATTCTGACTTTAGTAAGGTTTTAATAAATCTGATAATTTCTACAGCAATGAAGAATCTTGGCTTTCCCCTCATCCACATTTCCATTTGAGAAGGACCTTTTAAAAACTAAAATTAAGTAATTAATTAGTAATTGTAAAATAGTTTAAAAATTATCCTAAAGAAGTAGTATTGTTATAGTTATAGAAGTACATTTATGCATCAAGTTTCAGTACTTCATTTCCATATCCTGCAGTACTAAATACATGATTTTCTGCTTTTCATATTGTAGGGACAAGTTTCTCTAGCTGGCTGTAGTAGGGGAGCAATTTTCATACGCACACCTCAGCAGGTGAATACAGGAGCAATATAATGAAGACCGAACGGATGGGTTACACATCCTGCTGAGCTTTTTTATTAACAATTCTGGAGTCAGAGTCAGTTTTAAGTGAGAAATAATTCTAAATCTTTTTATACATGAACAGTGTACAGATATATTTTTTCCAGGCAAAATATTCACCACTATTAAGAAAGTAGATGAGTAGCAGGTGAGCTGCATGACAGGATAAAGAGGCCCTTTCCCACTGCCCACAAACCAGCACCCCTGGTGCCCCAGGGTTTGTCTTCACTCTAGTATGAACCCCTCAAAAGTAGTGCACTTCTGAAGTGCAATATGAAATCTTGAAGGAAGAAACACTAGCAGAACAAACTCTGTCACCTCTCAAATAAAGGGAATATGTAAAGGGAATATAATGTATTTAACTTCCTATGAAAAGGCTGGCTTATTTGGAACACCTACTGTGAGCCACACAGTGAAGCATTTGTAATAGTCAAACACAGAGGCTTAAGGTGTTGGGAAAGGAAATGGTCCATGAAAGAGTGGTATACAGAGTTAAATCCCTAAACTAGGCTCACCTCGCAGCCAATTTTGAAAACAGATTTCAGGTCAGGAAATGGTAGGGAACAAGTTTAAGTGAATGTCAAACCCACTAACCCTTCTCCACAAGAGGAGAAAAAGTAATTCATGAAATCAGCAAAGGATTAAGGCACCTCTACACAGCTAAAGAAAAGAAGGTCAGAGTGTGCCCTTGGGCACTGGATCGCTGATAGTCCACACTGCTGGATGATTATCACCTCACCTTCGGGTTTTGTTTTAGAGCCCCAGCTCACTTTCCAGAAAGCAACCATGGCCTAGCTCTGAGGACAATCCCTTATACAGAACAATCCCAAAGGGTGGTATGCGTAAGACTACCCCAGGTTTGGCATTCCCTATCCTACAAAGTCCTTCAGAACCATTCCAGCAAGCTCCATGCCTCAAAAGCCTCTTCATACTGTTTAGTCCTACCATTCGTCCTCCTCCACAAGCACGTAGAGACCTTTGCTTGCTAGTCCATCACTCTTTTCTGAAGATACTGAAGAGAAGATAAATCATAACCTCTCTCACTAGGGCTGGAGGTCAGTCCATGTGTGTGCGAGTGCCTCCTCTCCAGAACAGAATGTCCCAGGCATTTCTTAGTCTCCCTCAGCAGAAAGCCCTGGGTTAACCTCTACTGCAGCTGTTGAAACAACCAAGCACTACAATTAACAGTGGAAGTTCATTACTTACACCCTGTGAAACAGGACAGATACACAGCCCCCATCAGAAAGTTTCTACTCTCCAACTGAAGAAGGTGAACAAGGCTGGCTTTAAATTGCTCTCTTGTCTTAAATGGTCATTGCTTCTATGGCTATGCCTTCATTCAAGAATTAAAACTTCATAAATTTTAATTATTTTTCTTGAGTCATCCATGCTCACACAGTAGTGTTGACATACTGCAATGTTACACCCAAATTGATATATGCACTAGTTCAATAGACATGTGCTATTGCTACTGTTTCCCTAAGAAATCAGTACAGGTATTAAAAGGGAAAGGGCATTTCCCAGGTAGGACGTGCACCTTGAAATACACTTGATTTTTGGTTCAAAACAGCCTTCAGGTGTCAGTGCAAAACCAGTCTTTTCTGTATAGCTCATTGGCAAAAGATGAGCAAAGATATGGTTGGAACTCTGGTGGTGATTTGTTAGTGATTTTGATTAAATTTAGTGTAGTCACATGGTTGCTGTTGCATTTTTATCCATGAATAATTATGGAGTCTGCTCATTTTATGAGATGTATTTTTAAGAGTTTATCAGTGGCTTGGGATGAGTGCTCTTTTGTTTAGTGATGTATAAATTTGAATAATAATAAATAACAAAGTGAAGGAGAATGAGAGAAGGGAGGAGACTGAAGTCTGGGAAGATGCCTCGCTATGCATGTCTGCTGCATTTCATCACAGCATAGATGATACAGCAGTGGGCATTATAGAAAGCCCTAATATAAATCAGATTACATAGATATTAATTGCCATGTACTAACTGTGCACTCTACTGGGGTGTATTGATGTTTTCAGTCAAAGGCTTATGTTATTAGCATACACTCAATGATCAGTCACTTCCCTTTACACAGTTCTAATGTTTTGTTGAACAGACACAAGAAAACAAGACTGTAATGGCGTACCGTGATGCTGCGTTACAGCAACATACAGGCTCACTTCAGCTCTCCCCAGTGCTGCACCATGTTAGCCCCACGCTGCGGGCCACTACCGTGCTTTTCCATAGGGCACCCCAAGCTGCAAACACCCTCCAGACTGACACTTCCTACGCAAAGGGTATGGGGGGGGGCGCTCATTATTGCAGATGTGCCACATCATCTCAGTAATATCACAGCAGCTAAACATTAGGCATACTGTCCTTGCTGCTCTAATTGTGGTGTTGAGGAACTTTATGACTTTTTTGGATTACTGGTAGCATCACCTAGGCACTTGCAGGGTTTTGCACTCACCTTCATAAAAAGACAGAGACAGGACTTCCTCTCTTGCACATGAGAAAACGTATTCATAAAAAAATTGTTCCTATTCAGAATCAAACAACTGCATTCACCACAACGTTAAATTAGGGGGGAAATCTGAGGTTAACCATAATTGTTAAAATAACATTGACTTGGACAATTTAGATGTATTAAAAAACTTCTTAATCATACAAAAACTCAAAGCAAAGAAGGCATGTAAAAATGAAAAAAGTCTAAATAGATTAGTTAACATTCAAGAAACCATGAAGAACCTCCCCTCCTTCTGTCAAAATGTCATTAAACCAAGACATTCCCATGGAAAACCTGATTTTGAGAAAGCTGCATTTTCCGCTGGTAAAATAACCAGTAACAAGGTGTTCTCTTTTAGGTTACTGTGGTACATTTGAGATAAGTTTTATTTCTTTTATGACAATATGAGGCAAAGTGTTTTGTGACTGTGCTGTAGTATCACTCAGCACAATTAAATTGTGCAGTAATGAGTGCATATGTCAGGCATTTATTCAGGTTTTATTATGGACTTGTGCTGTGGGGCTGTGTTTTGTAGCAGAGTGCAAACTATGTATCGGTGCTGTCACCTGCGTTTCACTGTGGTAGTTTGTCTGTAGGTGCTCACGTCTGGTCTGGGGTGCGTATACAGATGTGGCGAGCGGCACCAGCACCGCACCGTCTGTGCGGCCGAGTGCAGCCTGCTTCCACTTTTATGTATAAACATGCAACATGCCACTACACTTTGTGGCTGTGCTGAATGGCTTTAATATATGTTATGGCAATGCTGTATTGTGCTCAGTATTATTGCTGCTTGCTCTGTACTGTAGGCATGAATTTAGCTGTGTGATTATGCTATAATATCACTGCGCTCCACGATGCCCAGTTGTGCCAGGCTTACATTGTGTGCTATGTATTATAATAATGTTGACAGCACTGAATGGCAGCGTTCAGCACTTTGCTGTTCTGCTGTCTTCGCGTGAGGTGGTGTCGGGGCTTTGTGTGGTGCGTTGCCAGGCTGGGCAAGGGTAGCGCGGAGGGCTCCTCGCTCGCCTTACGGGGATGTGCAGAATTAATGTTATGTAATCTGCACTTTGTGGTTGGTTTGCATTAGTGCTGTGTGCTCTCTGCTGCTTGATTGTGGGGTATTAATGTCAAAATCCTCCATGATCTACTGCCATGTGGTTGTGGTGTAGCCTCTGATAAAATCATGGCTTGGTTTCTTAATAATGCAGAATTTTTAAAGACAACAAAATGTATAGGAATTGTTCTATATTAAAAATGCAGCATAATTGTATAATTACAGTATTTGCATCATGCTAAACAGATTGGCTGGGTTATTTCAGATTCTTTAAAGTCAGGATGGCATCAGGCCTACAGTATTTCTAAACTGTTTTGCCCGTCTGCAATTGTATAATGAAACACCACAAATTTTACCCAGCAATACTTGTGCTTTCTAAGTGCTGCATTATGAGCATAAAATTACCAAATGTACTGAACACACTTACCAACACTGAACTAAAATCCCTTATCTCTTACCCACAAATTAAGTCTCCACAGATCCTTTTTTACAATGCTGAAGTAATAAATACATATATATTTATTTCTATAACCATTTTAAGAAATTAGAAGGAAACCCACACAGTAGTTTAGCAGTTAATTTACAACAGTACAGCCTCTCGAGTAAGTATGTAAAACAAACAGACATCATTTATTTCCCTCATTTGAAATCCCTGCTCCCCGACACACAGACAGACAGACTCATACACACAGATCACTACAGCCCAAATTGGACATCAGAGAAGAAACTAGGACTTCTTTGCTATCATCCGTGATTGCCCTGAGGGTTGAGGAGTGGCCAATTTACAGCATGAATATAGTCTGGGGATACATGAATCATGAATCATGTTTGATATATGGAAAGGCACAGTCATTCTGAAAGGCTGCAAATGCAGTCATCTGCTTTTTAAGTGAAAAAAAATGCTTGCAAAACAACACTACCACCACAAACGGAGAGATGAAATACCTGGGAAATATTATTTAAAAGACACCATCTTTGCTTTTTTTTTTTTTAATTGGGTTGGAAGGGGTTACTTCATTATGCAGCAAATTAGAAAATTCATAATTTATCATTGCACCCAGTCGAAATGCCACCCAACTGAGTCGCACCCCTGTGAACACCATCACATAGTAACAAACTGTCAAAGCCTGCTGCAGCCGACGGGCAAAATTAATATGCAAATGTATGCAAGAAATTAAAAAGCAGAATTACCCAGGCAAATGAGGTAGCTATACTTGAATTGTTAGAATTATGAATAATTACTGCGAATTTTCTGCTCCTAATATAACTTGTTTTTTGATAAACAAAGACTTAATTATCGAGATGCGCTGGAGAATTTCCGTGGCGCTCATTAATCTTGCAAAAAAAACAAGTCCCTGGTGCCCAAACCGTAATGAAGAGCGCGTGCCCTGAATCTTCAGAAAGATCAGAGGCACCAGGGTGCCAGGGCTGGAGAAAAAAAATGACAGTGCCAATGTCCCCTCCTGTACCCTGGAGTGTCATAACGTCTTCCACTAACTATCAAAGGGACTTATTTATGCCAGCAGCTGAGCTATAAGTCCAATTTACGATGCCTTAAGCAGTGGTGAAATGATCTGTTGATGTGCTATGGAAATGCCATCTTGCAGTAGCTCGATTTGGTCCCAGTGATACCAACACGATGAGGACCCTCCGCTCCTCTGCTAATGGATGCAGCATGACAGACCATAATACACAAGAGGGACAATCTTTTAGGACCAGTCTCAATGGTCCTCCATTAATCTTGGTTCTGCAGCACTGTGGTGTCCATGGGAACAAGGGCATTATCATAAGCACTGGTTTTAAATGTTCCCATTAGGGATTGCAATACAGAGGAGAGATGCATGGGGTGAGAGGGTTAGGGGAGACAGTCCACTATTAGTTTACATTTTTTTTTTTATGACCTGGATTCAAACCATAATGGGTGGCTCGGAGAATTTTCTCTTCCTAAATAACATAAAGAAAACAACAAAGGAGGAAGCAGCTAAGTGTACAGCACGGTGTGGTGCTGCATGTTCGTCTTCTCTGTTTTTACAGCTAGAAAATCAGCTTGGCCCTGGTGGGCTGAGATAATTTACCACGAGAAAGCAAAGGGAAAATAACCCCAGGTACTCTCAGCACAGACCAAATCGAACCCGCTGTGAGCTTATTATTACTTAAAAACTGGCATCTAAGTGGAAATGACTGACTCTCTGTCATTATCCCTATTACCACCATGATAAACCCAAGCAGATGATAAGGCAAAATTACAAAACATCAGTTCTGGAGCTCGGAGGCTACTTCAGAAGCTCAAGGCAGACTGCATTTTCAAATGCTTCCTTCTCTGCATTCAAGTCCGCAAATTTCCTGATGCCTTGACAGAACCATTTCACTGCATAGGCAAATTGTCACCTTTTAAACCAGGGCATCTGTCATTTTTATACAAGGGTCTACCACTCAGTCACTCTCGCTCTTAATCCTCCAATTTCTCTACACACACAGAGCAGCCACAGTACCGTAACATTTGAAATTTCACTCTCACAGCCTGCATTACACTCAGAAAGGGGAAGGATGGGGCGACAACTGCCTCGTAACTGACAGAAAGGACACCCCTCCTGACTCGTGGGCTTTATTTTTTTAATCAGTGGGAGGAGAAGCTTGCCTGGGGAGGAACCGTGCTTCAGAGTGAGAAGAGGGGAGCGAATGGAGAGAACAAAAAGGCGCTTCCAAGATCTTCCACCATCCTCTCACCCTTCACATTACCATGGCTGACAGAAATGCATTTCCCCCACATATCCCTTCTGCCTACTTCCCCAACCTCTCCCTGCAGAGGAGTGACAGGCACATCGGCATCGAGTGCTGTGGACTCTTCTCCAGCAGCTTCTCCCTGGTGCAACAGAGCTGGAGGGGACCCAGAAAGCAAAGCATTGCCTAGGTCTGAGTGCGTTACATCTGGCTTAGCAGGCTGATAATTCACTTCACCTGTTGTCTGGGAAAAGGGGGTTATTATAAAAGGAGCAGTAATTGTGTCTGACACGGTTGTCTACCTCCTTGCTGCTCAGCGAGGGGGATGGCTGCTGAAGTTCTCACCAACATAAACTTTCCTTTTCCTACTAGCGATGGGGGAGTTTAATTTTCCAGTCCTGTTATTGCCAAGGCAAGTTTCATACAAAGTGTTCACCTGTTACACGCCGTGGTTTCACAGCCCTCTTAATGACTGTTACCACCCCGGCTGAGTCATGCGCCTGCCAGGGCAGCTCCCTGGATCCCACAACCCGATGGTGTGGTGCTACCAAAGCAGCTGCCATCTCCCTCTACTTCAAAGCATGGGATGGGCAGGATCATGCACTTGTTGACACTACAACCTGTTTCTCAGCTAATGGCCACAGTGTCAGTCTGAACATTTTATAGTGATGAAACCTCAGGAGGGATGATCCCGGGTATGGAAGCTTGTGAAAAATCCTCCAAGAAACACAATTTCTTGCAAAACAGGTTTCTTGCTGTACAAGAACACTTCAGTACAAATCACTGAGTCTTTCTTCTGCCTCCTTCATGCGCATGCATTTAATAATTTATAACAGAGAAAAAGACGAGGTTTGAAATTAAATTTCTTTTTATCTTAGCAAAGAGTTGGGAAAACCCACACAAAAACTGCTGAGTGTGTTGGGAGATCCAATTTACCTGTCCAAGAAGTTAGGAAACAGCTTCAGGAAAGAAAAACAATTTGCACATAGCGGAGCACTTGTGACAACGTGAAAATCTCCCTCACTGCACAGTTCATCCAGCGGCTGCAGGGGAACAGAGCTGGAGTGTGGAGAATGGGTTGGCCAACAGCTACTATGACAAGGTGCACAATAAATCCTAGTTCAGACTCCATCTAGGCCTAATATTACTTTGCATTCACAATTGTTTATTACTTTTAGCCAAGTTTTGCACAACAGAAAATGACATGAGGAAAGGCTTCAGTAATCCACTCAAAGTCACTGTCACAACAATTTTTTGGCCCTTTATTAGAGTCTTGAGCCTCAGGCTGACTCTGTCTCAGGCATCAGTCCAAAAAAGGGGAAGAGATCCGAGTGTGCAAGACGGAAATAATTATTATCTGTGGTCAAAGACTGCGTGGTTTAGATTTTTCACAACCAGTCTTTGCTCTCAGTAAACTGGAATCAGGATATAAGCATATCCTCTGCAAAGGCCTGGGACACCAGTTGCAAAGAGAACCCATATTCTCTTTCCTGTAATTACCACATCTAGGCAACACACCCAGGAAAAAGATCTATATATATGTATATGTGTACGTGTGTGTATTCATATAAATATATATGAATGTATGTATGTATATTCCTGACAGGAATAGGTGCATAAGGGAGGGTGGACATGGAAGATAGAAGAGGGCTTCTCAAAATGCTCGTGTCACATTGCAAGCTGTTGCAATGGCACCTGGCTGACAAATCAGATTAATTGTTTTCCAGTAGAAGAGACTGAGATCATGAGAAGGTAAGCAAAGATTTCAGGCCTATATAAACATGTTACCACTTGCTTTTATGCAACTCCAAGCCTCTCTCAAAGAAACGTAAATGTTTTCAATCCAGGTCAGTATGCTATCATGGCAGAGCAGCACACACACCATGTGCACCTTTCTGACACAACAGTTGTTCAGCTTGCTACAGAAATCCCAAAGGAGACTAACAATTTACTGTATTTATATAACAGATAGTTTTGGGGTAGAAGAGCTCTGCTTCTAGTTGTCAGCTTGAGGGTCTTTACAGTGCTGAAAAGGGAAAAAAAAAAAGACTTAGATTATTCCTAGTGACCCACATACTGCAAAACATCTGCTGACAACATGGTTGGCTTCCTGCCCAAGTTCAACTATGAGCTGTCTCCAGCTGATCATCTTTGCCCTCACCATAATCCAGAGAGTCCACAGCAAGCAAAGGCGATAGTCAGGGATGCAAAAAGCAATTTGACCAGTTGAATAAGCACAAACTTACACAGATATGCACACACATACCTCTAGCATAAATCTGACCTTAAAAAAAAAAAAAGTGCTACCATCAAATATAAATCTTCAGATTAACATTCTTCAGGCTAGAAGTAAGAACTCACTTGTGTTTAGCACGATCCTTTGTGTTTGCAAAACTTGGGTTGTTTAAAATTTTAGGTCTTAGAGATATGCATGTACAATACGATTAGACAAAGCACT
This sequence comes from Gavia stellata, assembly GCF_030936135.1. NCBI lineage: Eukaryota > Metazoa > Chordata > Aves > Gaviiformes > Gaviidae > Gavia > Gavia stellata. The sequence goes on from NC_082600.1 coordinate 16,547,178, forward strand.
GGAAACAAATAAAAAGCCCCAAGAAATACCTTTTGTACTGTCAAGTTCCACCATTGTATTAAGTACAGTATTATTCTGTTTGTAGAGACAGAAACAATATTTCCAGAAGCATTTGTGTTCTTGTCCTTCTTTTTACATCTGAAATGGTGCTGCCTTGTCATGCAAACACATTGATGTAACTTGACTGTCAACCTCCCCTTTCATTGTTTGGGGTTATTACTTTTTTGTTATTATTTTTATTCAAATCAGTAATTACTCCCAGCTTCCAAGTTTCTTGTGCTTTCTTTGTTCCTGCATTTAGGTACTCATTCTCCTTTTTAAATGCATCTGACTGCTTAGAACATAGCCATAATCATACTTGATATTGTTCAAATTAATAGTCACTCATTTGTGATCATAAGATTTTTTCGCACCTTGTATTACAGATGTAAGAAACCTTGCCATGCAATTCAAAATGCCATACAGCAGTCTCTCATTTTAGTGTTACCAACAGAGAGTACTTGTTATTCTGCTGTACTTTTTATTAGTATCAGTATGATTATTGTTTCTGCTCAGTAAAGGCCAAAGGATACTGTGATTCAAGGGGAGGAGAGGGTCCTCAGCCACCTCTCATTAGAGTTTCTTCTGGCCCAGCAGAAAGCCTTGAAGATTCCCCTGAAATTCTTGAACAGACAGTGCCTGTACTTGGGTGAGGGCTTGTTACATGCAAACTGTTTGGATGATTTAAAATACAAGTATATAGAAATGTAACAGAAAAATGTAACAGCAAGCGACAGAAAACATGATCCCTTAGGTGCCGTAGCTGGAGGCTTAGTGACAGATGATGCTGCAAAATGGCTTCAAGATAGGATATTTACAAAATTGCTTTATGAGAATTTTACACTGCTAATCACAAGGCTCTAATAATAAGTCTTCCTTTATTAATTGGAATCTAACTACTAGCTCGCCTTTTCAGACATTGTCTTTGTGAAAGCATGTTAGAAACTTCTAATATTCCTTTTCCATTTCCAACCCTGACTTCATATCTGAGAGTTTCAGGATTGCCTTAACCCTTCTGAATATACTAGACACAGCACTCATCATTTGATTAATTCTAATAATTTTTAGCCATTATTACTTTTTAACATATATTGGTATTGCAGGTTAAATATTATTTATAGCTTTAATTTGCGTCCTGTTTGGATTGTACAATCACAGGGCTAACTTGGCTATTATTATTATCATATTGTTTTATACTGCTCCTAAAATTAAAATCCATTCTTGTCTTTAAATGTTTTATTGTACTTGTCTTTCTTGTTTTGCATTGCATAGTCCATGATTAATTCTGTTAGCCAACTGCATATGGCCTGCTTGGCTATCATCCATTATCTTCATCACTGTTGCCTCAAAATGAGCACTTTATTATTACCTTTTTCATCTTTCCAATTACCAGATGTGCTTTTGCATTCCCATACTTTTCCTACTAGACTGAGAGTAAAAGTCCCAGCTTATTAGTCATTGAAGATTAAGTGAATTTTCCCTGGCTAAACACAGGAAATCTGAGGGTCAGTTCCAAAGTTAGAGAAGTAGGTAACTTTTGAAAAACAGAATCAAGAATGGCTACATCTTGCTCTAGAAAGAAAGCTTCATTTATTGTAAAAAAAAATTGGTAGTTTAGTAGAGGATCAGATTTAGATAAAATGAAAATTCCCTCTGCAAATCCTGTAACTACATTTGATTCAAGTATCTTTCTGCAGTCTCAGAAATCTTATCTAAGCTGATGTTTGCCCCTACCTGCCTACCCCATACCCATGATTTTCTTGCATGGCAGCCCCCCCCCCAAAAAAAAAAGAAAAGAAACAAAAACTTAAAACATTATGAAAAAAGTTGTGTTAAATGTCTACAAAGCGCTGGCAGCATCATCTCTCACTGTGAAAAGCCTCTTGCAAGGGTTCCATCCTAATTTTTTAGTTTCAGGCAACATAGTCTTGTTCAGTGTGCCAACACCTGAACACTTCTCTGACTGCATTCAAACTCATAACCATGCAATGTTCACTTAGCCACAAGGTTAGCTGAGCTGAATGTGGCATACGGTGAAAAACCTTGACAAAGTAAGGAAAATATAATTTCTTTCTTCTTTTCATTCATATACTTTTAAAGAAAAATACCTATCTATCCACTTAACACCTCAGTCCACTCCAGTATTATTTTCCTAAGTGTCTTCAATACAGATAGGCTATTAATTTTTTTGGTTGGTATTTTTATAGTCCCCATTATTGAGCATTTAAAAAAAAACCACTAGAGAAACATTTCATACAATTCCACAAACTCTTCTTATGACATAGATATTTCTAAATGCCCATGAATTCTTTCTACATAAGGTCCTTTGATTAAAAAAATAAATGAAATAAGGGAACATCTCTCTCTCAAACCTTTGTACTGTAAATCTGTTCCTAGGCAAGAACCTACTCATTGCCCCACAAAGCAATGATGGAACTAGACCTGTGCATAACCCGGGGATACATAAGGGAAATGTTATATGATAAGTAAGGGAGAAAGCTGGCAGACAAAAACATGCTAGCTTCTGTTTTCTGACCTAAGTATGCTGCTTTGGGCATTTTAGAAAAATCTGTTAATAACCACTGTGAAGGAGGAAGAAAACATTACAACAGGAAAAATTCCCATAAAGGGGTGGGAGAATGTAGGCTGAAATGTTCAGAGGTAACTAGGGTGACAAGTTTCAAACCTCCCCCAATACTCTGATTTTCAAGAGACAGGAGTCTATTTCCCAAAGCTCAGAAGCCTCAATAATGGGAAGCAGAGCACCAAAAATGAAGGTCCTCTGGTTCATCTTTGAAAGTTGTATAGTACAGGTGAGGTCAGAGGAACTGGTGAAGTGCTGTCACTTACAGGAAAACTCACAATGCTCTTTAGTACTCTGGCACCTAGCCCAAGCTTTTAAAAGTATTTTTGGGGACTTAATTGTTCAAGTAACACTTTAAAATTAGCCCTTCTTGTGCTGACCACAGCCTCTGAAAACCAGGTTCTTTACATTGTCCCTTTTTGAGCATCTCAGAATTGAGGCTCCCTTCTTCCCCTAAAGAAAAAGGTTTGCTCCTCAGGCAAATTCTTGTCCTTGATCTCTCTAGATCTGATGTTTATACCTTTATGCCTCTCTATAGCCTCTTACTCCAGGCGTAGTGACATTTACTTCAACAGAGCTCTACCCAAGTGTTGTGCCGTAGTGACATATCCCGACTTGGTTCTTCTGTGCCTGCAGAAGTAAAAGATGTCCCATGTGTACGAAGATGACAGTGCAATGTGTTGAGAACTTTTACATATGAAGTGTCTTAAGATACCAGATCAAAAGAGATTGCAGAAGCGATAAATGTCATTTATACACTGGCAGATTAATATAATGGTAATGTCTGGATTTTCATCTAAACATCACCACGAAAAGTTTGACAAGTCTGGGATAGTATGGCATGGCTATTTCTCTCATTTGGGCTGATATTTGCTTGATCTGTTTGTATCTTAGTAAGTTTGCTCTGAGCAGAAGAGCAACTCTGCGTCTTCCCTCCTGGCAAAAGATACACACAATACCTTTTTGATCTCAATGAACAGTTTGCATGCTTCTGTAGGAATTCAGAAACTTGCTATTGCTAAAATATCCACTATCTTTTGGTAATGTGGTTGTATTAGCAATAGCAGATTGCCTTTGGTACTCCTTTGTTCTGAAGTTTTAGTAACAAAGTGTCTGGATACAAAACTTTGTCATATTATGTTTTGAAAGTTTTGTAGCAGCAGAAAGCCACGTGTGTCTTGAGCATTTATAATGGAGAAAAGCTAAGTGATAAAGTGCACCTTTAACATAATGATAGTAATTCAGTATCAGACAGTGAATGCTATTATACCCTCTTTTAAAGACTAAAATCAGTCAATTGAAATGACAATTATGATAATCCTCATGTAATGAAGATTATTTTGAAACAAAAATCTTTTTTGGTGTGTATGCCTGTGAACGTGTGTGTATTTACTGTACCTAAGTACAATCTCGATGTTCTGCTTGGCTGGAAATTCTATACAAATATACCAGTATTTTCTAACCATTCTGCTGGTTTCAGTTGATATTTAGTGTAAATTGATTTCTTTAAAAAAAACCAAAAAAAAAACCAAACTCCCAAAAAAACCCCCTCCCTAAAACCAAGCTTTGTATATGTTTTGGCAAAATAGTCTAAGCATACATCTTGGGGAAATGGGCAGCCTTATAAAAGTGGTTAGTGTGATCAGTCTTAGACTATCCTCCCCAAAGTATCCAGTGCATTTACCCTGTGTTTTGTCTTAACCTTGTAAAGGAAGCTACTGTGAGCTTCCAGCAAACCACATGGATAGTTAATAGTGAGCAATAGTTCCAACAAACATTATTCTAATTAGGAGTCAAGTGTTTGATAGGTGGCCTGTCACAGTTATCTGAGTTGAAAGAGAACATACAGACCATCTGAATTTAGTTCTTATATTGGCTAAGATTTTCAAAGAAGTCTAAGGGAGCTAGGCACCTAATCCTACAAAAATACAATGAAAGTTATAATTTTTCTTGTGCGCCTTTGAAAAACTCGTTCTGTTTTAACAAATCAAGGCACTCACAAACATTGTACAGCAGAAGTAAAATGCCACAAAAGCCACAACAAAGGCATGCATGTACAGGGAGCTGAAAGGAAAAGGAAGATAAGGAAAAGATTTGTTGGGACAAAGGGGGTGATAAAGCAGGTAATAAGTACAAGACGACCACAGGGAACTTGCCTCCGTGGTCTGACATGAATGTTACATAGAGGTCCTGCCCTATGAAACAGTTCTAACCTAAAATGCAGTAAAGAGTAGTATTAAGATTACAAAACACATTGGAGAGAGAAAAGGACACTTTAGTCTAAGAAGGAAGATGTTTGTTAGCAAAACGTAGCTATGCATTTTGTATATTACTGCCTGCCTCAGTTGTTTCAGCTTTAAAATTCTCATAATGATACTCCTCACCCACCTCTTCAAAATGCTTTTTAGGAAAATTGGTATGTAAATATTACTAAATGTTTTTTGTTCAAGATTATGTACCTTCTTTTGCTCAGTTGATTTCAAAGTAGAGAACCAATGATAAGCCTCACAGAAAATCCTCGAGATTCCTTTAGGCCAGGTGACAGTTTACCTGTAGTATTTAGAAATCATATAGGATGTATTCCTTCTTTGTTGAGTGATGATATTTAGGACCAGGTGAATTTGTATTTTGCTTGCAGAGCTTTGTTAATATGAACTACCCTAAAAGGGGTAGTTCACATTAATAAAGCTGGTTATTTCTGCTTAATAAAGGTGGTTATTTCTTCTCAGACCTGACCTAGTTCTAATAATTTGCCATTCAAAAGATGCAGAACTTAGATCTTTGCAGGAAGTTGTTACAATTCACTGTGAACAGTGGCCTAAAAGGGTTGCCGTATGCAGTCAAATACATTGGCACAGTAGGGAAATGCGATCTTTTCTGAGGCTATTATTCTAATCATTTCATCTAGTCCCTTGTCCAAATATAATATGCACTGGCACAAAGTTAATTTAATTTTTTTTAATCCCTGCAACAGACAAAAACCCATTGCAAAGCAGGGTGTCGAACATGTGCTTTTAGGAAGTCCTTCATTGCCTGTTAATTGTACAATGCAATTGTGTCAAAGTGGTCTAGATGACATTGCTCTGCTCACTGTTTTGTGGCAATGTTTAATAGCTGGAAGGCCAAATGCAGTAGCTGGCATTCACTTTCAATATGTCTTACTACTGAGTATGGTTTCACATGTATATATTTCAGTCATGAATAGCTGATCGTACCCTTCTGCACACTCTTGTTTCTTGGTTTTTGAAACTGCCTTGGCCCTGATCCTGCCAGCAAAATTCACCCTGGCTCTGCATGAGTCCCAAATGCAGTAGTGAGGACTTCAGCTGAAAAGCCTACCAGGGTGCCTTCTCAGGCTTGTATCCACTGCAGCACAACAGCCCCAGGACTTGCTAATGAAATTGTTGCATTGATTTTAAAAGTAGTGTCTGACTCTTAGGGGACAAACCCTGCCCTTGTCTTACGTCAGTGGTCACACAAGAGAACTTAACCAGCTGTCCTTCTCCTCCTCCTCCCTCCACTGTTCGTGAAGAAAAGGAACAAAGCATTAGTCTTTTTGCCACTCCAGAAAGCAGCATTGTACCTGAAGGTCTGACATAAGAGATCCACAGGAGCAGACTGAATCGCTTGTCTTTTTTTTCCACCGTTAGCTCGTGACTAATACTAATGCTGAGAGCCCCAGAGACGTACATGTGCTCAGTGGGAGTCAGGCACTAAAAGTCACCAGCGATCCAGGCCCATGTACTCGCCCAGCATTTTGTCTTCAAGGCTCCGTGCAGATGTTAATTAATCCTCACAACATTCCTGAGAGGTATCCCTATCCCTATCGTCCTGAAGGGAAAACTGAGGGAGATAATTAGAGCCTTGTAATGAAGTAACGTCTGATGACCTGGAGCCCAATCTGCTATCTGGGTCAATAGACAGATTATGTCCTTGGACTGACTAATTGTAGGCACCTAATTGTATTAACACACAAAAGAAGCAACTCACGCAGTGGCAAATAAACGATCACACCCAGCAGTCCTTCCCTCTTGGAAAATTACGTCACCTCAGGGCTCTGATTCACGATCCCTGTCAAATTTAGCTGTGGCAAGCAAAGAAGCTGCTGCCTCTACTCCTGTCACAGCTAAATCTGAACACCCCTTCTGAGGAATGAGACAGCAAATATTCTCCCTTATTAAGGATAAAATATAACATTGCACATTATCTTGGAAAAACACTCTAAGTCCAGGACTGAAAGTGAGTAATACCTTACCTTCAGCCTGTGCAAGAAGATCGAACAACTCACTGCCTATTTCTGCCTCAGTTTCCTCCTTTATATTTGCTGCTGATAAAGTACAAACTTCCCCTCATTGATAACCTTAAATTTTGTCTTCTTCAACATTATTAAAAAATTGTTAGGACTCTAATAAGCAACTAAGGGAGCTAACTGTTCAACCCCATCCCGAGTTGGTGGACTGAACATTGCCTGATCACACAGAGCAGCTTTGAAATTCCAGCCTTGAAGTCAGTAAATTTTTGGGGAAAAAAAGGAAGCACCACTGTCATGCTTAAGACATACTACTGCTAGAGCTGGTCTAAATGATTTCAACTGAGATAAGTGGATTGTAATTTAGGAATTCTGACAGAGTTTATTTCTTTGCTGATATTTTTTACTAAAAAAATCTAGGATCCAGTTTTTCGATGGAAAAGCTGTAATATTTTCATGGCAAATGTAGGCAAATTTAAATTTTGAGCAAAAGAGAAGGCTCTGAAATTGAATTCTGCAGAAATGCGTATTTTGATTTTTATGAATCATTGTGTTCTGTGCAGAAAGATTGCAATTGCCTGAAGGACTAAAATTCAGCAAGTAGTTCTTATCAAGAATTAAATGCATTCTCCTATAGGGAATATTGGTTCCATTATTGTGCATTTAATGTTGGAAAAAATCTTTTCAGCCTCAAGTGTTTAGGATTTGGGGGTTTTAATTATTTCCCCCTCCTCCTCCTCCTCCTGTTACTGCTCTCTCAGAAGCTCATGTGTATTATTTTACTGACTTTGAAACAATGTTTAGAGACACTCCAAAGGAAAAAAAAAACCACACCCAAACCTCAGATATTACTACCTGTCTCACATGCTGAAATGCAAAGCAATTGCATTTCATCAAAAATACATGTTTTCACTCCCTCTATTACAGGCACTTCTCAGTATAAAAATTCTATTTGAAAATTTAGACAAGCACTATATTCTGTAGTCCTGAGATTTAACAGAGTAACACGATGAATTTCAGAAGCATCAGCATAAACATGAGTGCAGATTGCCGGGGTTCGTATGCAGCTACATTCATCCTTCAAACTTTTTTTTTTAACCTACCTTGTGGCTAATGACCTCAGGTGGGAATATGAGAGTATTGCATTTAAAAAGCAGGAAACTTACAGGCAGAAGCCAAATGTAGGCGTTCTGCTATTCTACGTGCTCTGAAGAGACAGACCAAAATCAGAAACTTAATCATAACACCTTCAGTTTATTTTTGCTAGAGTTGGACTCAGCAAAACAACAATTGCTTTTTGATTTTTCATCACAAAAGACTGACAAAAGCAAAATATGGTGTTGGACACCGACTTCTAAAAGACTGTAGAAACAGAGCATTCTGCGATTGATCTGTGCTCTTTAAGAGAGGACTTTGCTTCGTTGTTCAGCTTGACACCACAGCCCTGAAGGAGACAACTGGAGAGGGACCCACATTCACTGCTCTAGCAGCATCTCTCATCCCAGGGCCCAGCAATCACACCAGCCTCAGGGGGCCCCAGAGCCTCTAAAGAATACCAACTCCCACCAGCAAGCTCAAGGCCAACATCTGCTAATGGCCAGCTTCACCTGCTTTTCTTCTACTAAATTTTGCCAACACAAGAAACTATGGTTTTCAGGTTGCTCTGAGACCAGCTGACTTTTAGGCATTGGGAAATAGCTCCCTGACTGAGAATAACCATTAGAGACAGTAAATTGATATTGTATTAAAAATAGTAATAAAAGCCACTTACATAATTTTGTATTTTCATACACTTAAAGAATGTCAATTCATTGAAAAAAAATAACAGTCCACTTACATCCAGCAGACTGAGCCAATAATAGTGATGTATTTTAAAACATATGAACTTTGCCATGTGCTGTAGAGGTATCAAAAAAATCAATACAACTAAATTGACAAGTTTGTCAATGATTGAAATTAATTTCCTTTTTTCTGGTACTTCACTAAACTGAATTCCATAGTGTCATATTAATTAACATCCCACTCAGATGGCCTATGTAGCTGGAAAAAAAACAGGTTATCTTTGGGCGCATCCAGGGAAAGGGTTGTATTATAAGCAGATTAAGACAGCGGAAGGTATTCATACGTAGCCAAGAATTATTTACTTACTAAGTTAACTGCAAAGACTCTTTGAAGTTATCAAGGTTAAGATTTCCAAAAGACAACAGTCATGTTGGATTCTCAGCTGGACTCTCAGGACCAAGTGTTCTCAGAAAACGTGTATCTATGGCATTCCAGATCATCTGGGTCTATATGATGCAGAATTGCAGTATTTGACCAGAAGCAGGCCATAAGACCCAGTAACTCATTTAGAAAGTAACTAGCATACTGACTAAACTGGGTAGTTGTGTCTCGGGGAACTCAGAGAATCCAAAAAACAGGAACAAAACTTACACAGGGTCACAGGGGAAAGGCCTTCGTAGTTTCTGAATGTAAACTTGTGGAGATGCTCGATTTAACGTTAAAGAGACTTAAGATGAAGTTTAGAGGGCTGGACTGCAAGTGCTGTGAAATCCTTCCTCTTACAAAGGTGAAAGGGATCAGGACTTGCAGCTATATAGACCTTGTCTTTCTTGTCTTGTTTTGGGGAAGTTGGTGAATTTCATTTGAAAGAGCATTTGGGTTTGGGTTTGGTTTGTTTTCCTACTTACATTCCAGATAACAAGGAACATGATTTTTTCAGAGTAAATATTTTGTTATCTGCAATTATGTTCCTGCAGCTGAAATCAAGCAGACGGATCAGAGAGATCCTCTGGGAAGGGTGCGAAGGACCATGTTTTTCCCCTTGGTCTTTTGGGCCATGCCCTTAATTGGAGCTTAGTGTCCCATTAATGATTTTGTCTCCTGGGATTTATATGACCATTTCAGAATTGCAGTTTCTGCCTAATGGACTGCTGAAGAACAAAGAGTCCTTGTAGTCATATCCCAAAGGCCCCCCTATTAAATATACAGCAGTTCTCAATTAACCTGATGTTTAAAAACCACAATAGCTCTAAAGGCTATCTGCTTAGGAAAGTCCCTGGTCTGAACTGATATCATTTAATTGTCTCCTAATGCAATTCTGTCCATATGCAAAGACCAGCTTGCATGTGACACTAATAGTTGACTTCATGCTCTGCTGTGGCCAGGCTAACAGATTTCTGTACCCATAAGTATCAGTTTCAAGGTATTAGTATACTGAAATTAACCTTGATTGTATCTCGGAGTTCACAGTACCTGCAATTTTGGAGAGTAAATATGACCAGTTCCTATGAAGTTTAAGCCACTGCAGGAGTAATATGTCACAACTCTTTCTGTGAGATCAGGAGGGTGGATGTGAAAAAAGAAGATGACAAATTCGCTAATCTCAGCAGCAGTGTGGAAAGACAGTGCTGACATGTTTCTGTGCTCAGGAAAGTGAATTCCACCACCTTCCTGAAACATCTGTGACAAGCCAAATCTTAAAAAAGAAGACCAACTATTTAACCACAAAAGTACACAGACAACTATACTACAAAGCCAACTTGTCACGGTAAAATTAAGTTTCAAGTAAGGAAACTTATGCAAGCTGTTACTATTTTTACATGCTCAAAAAAGATATTTCCTGACCTTCCTAATACATTTGCTCCAACCTCAGTTTCAAAAAGGGCTGATGAAATAGCCACAAAGAAGTGTATTTAGCTGCCAATCCTCTGAATTTACTCAAGTGAGTAGAGAGAAAATAGGTAAGGTCTGCACAGGACCAAAGAAAATGGCTTAGCACCAGATATGTATTTGCATGTGTCTAGTAGAGGAAATTAAAAGCTTTCCCTTGTTGCTTACCTGAATTTCTGAGTTTTAGGCTCCTAGCATGCTCCTAGAATACATTCCTTGCAGGCCAATTCTCCAGGCTGTCCCATTTCAATTGGAAAAACATATTAGTGGGAAGAAAAATATGGTTCCCTGCAAAAAGCAGTACAGAGCAATGTTTGCAAAGTTATGGGAGGGGAAAAACAAACACAAAAAAAACCCCAAAGACATGAAAGCAAACAACAGGGCGTCCATGCTTCACCCACAACCCCATCGTTCACCCACACCTGGGATTTCTCTTTGTACCCACTGCTGAAAAACTTCCTCTGAGCTTTCGAAGATCAAAGCAAAATTTTAAAAACTGTGAAAGTTTTAGCAAAAACAAACGAAACCAAAAAAACCCCAAAACCATGGCCCTGAAAATTATCCTGTGGGAACTCTATTTGTTTTCAGAGAGGAGGCTTTTAGCAAAAGAGAAACAACACCTACCAAGTACTGTGTCAAGGGAGAGACAGGCCTAGTGGCCAGTGTACTGTAATAAGTCTCTGGAGATCCCAGTTCAGAGCCATAGATTTCTTGTGTGAGCACAATGCCAGAAACACCAGCTGCTGGAAGAACATGAGGGTAAGAATCTTTGATTTCGTTAAAAGTATAAATTCAGCTCTTGTTAGGAAAGTATAAGTTTAAAGATTTATGCTAAGGGAAGCAGATATTGGGGGGAGGGGGTGGTGAGAGGGAGCAGAAATTACATTAGTTCTGAGCTGTGATCTTGGACATTCCTATGAATAGATTAACTCTGAAATTCACTCCCCTAAATAATTCCTTCCAGCCCATGGCTTTGGAGCTCTGATTCATCATCCCAGAGCTTTTACAAATGATAAGGCTAATGTGAGGTTCTTTCCCATAAATAAGGTCCAGCTGAGCACAGAGAGGTGTAATTTGTTCTAGAGAAGGAAAGACCTAGGCTGACCATAGAGACTAGGAAGTTACTCATCACTGATGGCTAGAAAGTGCCTCTTAATGAGAAGGGGAGCCAGGTAAAGGTAATCAGAGAAAATTCCTAGGATATCTCCAGGATCTCAAGAATGCTTTGATCTGGGTCATAAACCATTCTTTGAGTCCCTCTCCAAAAAAGTCTTGGAAGATCACTAATATTCAGGAGTTAAGAAAGAGAGGAAGACATGGGATCACTGGTGTGGTCTCCCCAGGGGATATCAGGGAACTGGGGGAATTTCTGCTCTGCTCTCACCCTATTTCTCTTCAGTGCCCTTTTTCTTTTCCTCTTTTGCCCCTTCTCCTACAACTCATCTAACATTGTTTTATCTGTTTGTAGCTTGCTGATCCAATTCATCAATCTGGCAAGGAGATACCTATCTCTTTTTGCTGAAAAGTTTTTATTTTTCTGATGTTTTACTTATTGGATCTCTGTCTGATATAATCAAATGAGGTGAACAGCAGAGGTATATAACCAGGAGGGGGGGAAGGGTTCTCCAACCTATCAGCCATGGTAAACTGTTTAGCCCACGATGACACATAAAACTATGCCTAACAGCTTGCTCCTACTGAAAGGAGGTGGGCTTGCTCGCTCTCTTGGTCAGTGTCTCTGGTGTCAGTACGAATCAATTATAACTCAGCAGAGAAATATCTACTTTTTTGTTGTTGTTTTGTTCTTTCCTGGTCTAGTCTCTGCAGATAAGTGAGTTAAATTGACCAACTGAAGCACCCAACAGGAGCCAGACCCATCACAAGGTAAACAACAGATGTGCAGAGCTGGGACTGGCTAGGAGTTAGGGTATAGGAGAGTTAAGCTCCACTCTTTGGCAGTGATGATCTGGTACATTGGCTCAGATGGTCCTGGAAAAATACCTTGCAACAGAGAAAACTGAAAAGACTCAAAGTTAATTCCAGAGAAAATTTTGATGAAGTTACAGCTCACCATTACCAAAAGAAGGAGGTCCCACTAAGGTAACTAACTTGCTGAATCAACAGGAAACAAACCATGGGAAGAAAAAATGTTTTTGACTGGCTTAAAGAGATGACTTAGCCCAACAAAGTATTCAATAATTGCTAAGCTAGTCCACAGAAGAGGACCAGAGTGCACAGCTCAGCATGAAAAGAAGAGGGGATGAACAAGGCAAAAGTTGTTAGTCATGGTTTACAACATCACCTGGTGCTTTGCATGTTCACCCATCTCTTATCTGAACATCTGCAGCCATTTCAGTGCATTTCCATTAACTTCTCTGTGAGGTAGCTAGAGATACCCATGTCTTGCAGATGGGGAATCAAAACAAAGAGTGCTCAAATAATTCACCTTAAGTCCCAGAGAAAATAGGGGTCTGCCTGGAATCTGAACCCAGGATTTACCAGGTTCTCTGGTGTTAACAAAGAAGGACAAGTTGTTCCTGGTTCTGAAGACCCCAATGAAGGCAATGAATGAAAGAGACAAATGGTAGAACTTACATCAAAAATCCACCCTCACCACACTCCTCACAGAAGCCTTGATTATTCAGTGTGTACTGCCTTCCTTCACAATGTTTGTATGATTAAACCAAATTTGTATTGTTAAAGATTTTAAATAAAGAAACTTCAGTAAGTACATTGAGAAAGCAGCAAATGCACTAAAGCAGAAAGCTGCCTTTATCATTATAATAATAGCATGGAAGAGCTTTATAAAAAAAATTAAAATCAAGTATACAAATTATCCAACATTCATTGCATGACATCCTGACAGCTATGTTAGTCCTGTTAAAAATATCCAGGAGGACGGCACATTGCAGATGGTACTTCATAATGTGTTCACTTAAAAGCAGTCAGTCTCTACCTCAGAGAGAGCGCAGCTTGATGGAGGCCATAGGACACTTGGTTCAGCCAGTAAAAGCTGCTTGATGAGGGCGTCTTTAGTTAGTTAGTTAGTAACTTATTCATTCATTCATTCTATGCAGGAAAATTTGATGAAACTTGAAGGAAAAATCATAGCCTTGCATCTTTGTGCAATCCCGAATCCAGAACCTAGTTCAAATAATGTCTGCTTCTCTGAGAATTACAAGTGTGGAAAATGGGTTAAAATGCCCTAGACTTTCACCTCTGGAAATATGAGCTCAAACCTGGCTTCCTATAGGTTACCAGTGAAATGACTGACTATTTGTCAGTGCCACAAAGCCAATAAATTACTGGGCAACCTGATAAGATTGATTGTCAAAAGATGCCCACGAGCGGAATATCCTGCCTGGGATGAGGTGTCTAAACAGAACCCTACAAGTGACCTTCAGGAACAGTCCGTCTGACATCCTCACCCCACTCTCATCCCTGTTCCACTTTGCAACTGAAAAAAACATGTGTGCCTAGAATATTATACTGGAGAATATTTTAATAAATACCAAGTAGAGAAATATAATTTTCTTAGCAAACAGGATGTCAACTCGACAGTACAAATGTCATATTTACATTCATCTTATTAAGATTTATACCATTTAATGTTGGGCTTTAAGAATTACACTATAAACGGAATATAATTTTCATATAAAAGGGATGGTATATTTTTAAATCAAGCTTGTAGAAACTCACTCATCAGTGGTTTATGAAACTTGAGTACACTGATGCTTCAGTACTCAATTAATGTCAGGCAATATGGATTTCAATCTGGCTTGAAATATATTTAAACAAATGAAGTAGATACAAATGTTGGCTCTTTGGCCAGCCAGAGCTAAAAATCCATTTTCTACCCCATTTATAATAAGAAGTAATCTGAATGTAATTTATCTAAAGCACAATATGTTTCCCTAATTTTTACATGTAACCATTACTTATAGTTTAAGTAATAGTTATATCCATGGATCTTAGTGCACTTAATTGAAAATGCATGGTATTAAAATGTAAGACTCCATCCTTCAAAAATAAAAGCATTATCCTAAGGAATAATTGAAGTGGTGGAGCGGGGGCTGGGAAAAGGCAAGGGAAGGGAACCTTAACAAAAAACCTTAAATGCAAAAATTTCTTCCCCTTTGTGTTATATTAGGATTGTGTTTGAATGAAATTAGTCTCTCTCAGCCACATATTTCAGTTCAGATTACAAAATTCTCTCATCTGATTGTCACATTTTGCGCTGAAGTCAAATCCTTCTGCGGCAGAGTGACATGTCAAGGGTGACAGTGACAAATTGTCACTAAGTGAGGAATAACACATGACAGGGCGTTCGGCCATAATGAGATATATGCATGCCTCGAGAGCGTTTGCAGGCATGAGGCTGAAGGGTGATTGCTCCTAGCACTTATAATGTTGCTAGGTCTCATTAAGACTTTACATGCACTGGAATAGATTTCTAGTGATTAAAAGAAAAAAAAAAGATTTATGAATGAGTAAATCATTGCAGCAAGTTTTATTTTTATTCATACTTACCTAGAAGTTTGTATGGTTTATAAGGCTGGGGAGAAAAAGGAGAAAGGGTCTTTTATCCCTCTTTTCAATTTTTTTATGCTACTGTCCACCAAGGCAACACACAATATCCATCCTCTCTAAATGAATAGCATCAGTGAAATCTTTGGCCTAATGGACTTGATGGTGTTCCCTGACACGTATTCATTTGTAGCCATAAACTCTACATGGGCAAGGTGATACTCTTCAAATATATAATGATTTTATTAATGTCCCTTTTTTGTTGATGTGGGTTTAGAGGTAATATAGGGGCATGTCAAAGTTCACAGAAAGGTTTTTAACTTATCCTTTGTGATTTGTTTTCTAATGACTTTTTAAACTTAGTACCTCTTAATTAATTATAAGCACAACCGCTAAATCCTGACAAGACTATCATAACACAGGGACTTTTATGAAGAAGGTCAGGCCTGTGGTTAAAGGGACATAGGAAGTCATATATTCAGCTGAGCCAGTGTCTCTCACCACCAGGGAAGGAAGAAAAGATGTTGTTACGGAGTTTATTGCAGTCCTCATACTATAGATCTAGTTAACTCAGGATTCAGGGCAAGATATAGGACAGTTGTTTGTGCAGAGAAAAACTTGAAGTCAAGTAAAAAGAAGTGGGTAGTACAAGAGCAGGTTGACTGACCTTTCCATGCCTCAGTTTCCTTGATTATGAAAGGCTGCCATGAAATTTAATTTCTCTACCATCTGTAGAGCACACAGAGCTTTTGAGGCTAAGAATAGTCCCAATTCAGAGTGCAAAGCTTCTTGGTATTAATTTCAATGTATGAGAAGTTTGCCACCATAAGCAATAGCAGTCAGTGACTTTCTCCCATTCAAGAGGAAAAAAAGCTTAAAATTTTTGTCTAAAAGTGAAAGCCAAAGTCTCATCCCATTCTCCTCTACAATTTTGCTTTAAAAAATGAAGAGGCACCAGCGACATTGTGCTTGCTCATCAGGTGTCCCAATATTTAGGAAACTGCAGTAATACTCCCAGAAGGTTTTACCATTGAATAAAGCTAGCAGGTGATAGTATATCTTTCGTCCAATGCATGGAGCATTAGGAGCATCTTCTCCTAAACAGAACTCTCTCATCTCTCTGAAAGAGGGAAAGAACTATCATGACACACAGTGAAGTGGAAGAAAGGATGGGTGCTTTGAAAGAGAGAGGAAAACAAAGACAGCCCCAAAGACCAGAAGCTAAGACTGTGTCCCTACTTGGATGCCTGACACGAGAGCATCTGCTTGTTAAAGCAAACCTTAGTGGCAAATTATTTTATTAGTCACAGTAATACTTAGTGTTTCTATAACATCCGTCATTGAAGAGCTTCATGGACTCTTCACAGAAAAAACACTTTCCATTTTGCTATCAGATATGTGTCTTCATAAGCTACAGGGAAGTTACAGACTCAGCTCAATCCGTGACAGAGCAGAAATAGGGAAAACAGATCTCCCAGATGTAAGGAATTTTTCCAGCATGACATTCTTCTGGATATCCTGAATTTATTTCCCAAATCTCAATCACAATAATGGATAAAAAAAAAGTGATCTTGAAAGCCTTTCCATTTGGACTTGAAATAAAAAAGAATTGGTGGGTGCTACCACATTGCTAGGAATGGGGCAAATCAGAGACACTTTCCATCATAGAAAATAATTAGAGCCTATCAGATTGGCCTGAGGCCTCAGATTCAAACCCTTACTCATGTAAATGACTCCCACTGAGGCATTTTTCTTCCTGCCAAGGAGAGCAGTTTGTGCCCTTACCTCTCATCCAGCAGGTCCCCAGCCATACATCCCAGCCTCTAAACAGCCGTGCCAATCACCAGCCCCAGCTTTCCCATTCAAACAATAAAGTCACAGGCCTCTTGGATCAGGGAACAACCCCTATGGCTGGAGCTGACAACCTTGGATTTGTCGCTCTCCCAGCAATAAATGAGTTATGCAAGTACATAAATTTCAATTACTCACTGCTTTGGAAAGGGATTTCTGGATTGCATTATCTGCGGTTATATCCTTGGCAGTGGGGCCACCCAGGCATTTTTCAAACAAGAGCGACACCTGGGTTGTGGCACTCGCTCGAATGGGCTGGTTTATGCTTGTAACTCTTAACTGTCCCACAGAAATATGTTTCACAGATGGGATGGTCATTGCAACAAACTGGGAAGTGAACACAATGATGGCAGTTTTATGCATTGGCAACTTGTCTGTTTTAATTTTAGACTTTCTTGATGGCTGTGTTGGCCTTTGACAGCCATGGCCCTCAGATATTGCAGAACAGGATTTTTTTGGGTTTTAGATTGTACCATTTATACTCATTATATCATAGCCTTCTACAATGCAACGTGTTGGCTGCTGCTATTTATGGAGAAAAATTATCACAACGAATCTAATTGTCAATTCGCACCCATGAACTCTAATCTGCTTTAGTATATTGTTGTTGTTTGCATTATGCCTGTCCTGGTGCAAACATAGAAGGGGCAGTCCACATCGAGTGGAACAGAATATGGAGACGTGCCCCAAAGACAGACAGAGACTCCCAAGCTTTACGGTGTCCTACCCTCCTGACTCGAGCACCTCACACCCTGAGGAGACAATGCCTTCCTGTGGGTCATGGGGAGCACATCAGCCTCTAGGGATTGTCCAGGTCTCTTGAGAAGTCACATGAACAGTCAAGAGAAACATTACAAGCAGAAGGGTATATCGGGAGCATGCCCAATTTGTTTATATGCAGATCTGGGGTCAGGTCAGCTTGGGCCCAAAAATGAAGTGAAGGCAAGTTCAGCATCTGCCCAGCACTTCCCAGCTTCAGTAGTGTAGGACCTGGTGGATCCCCAAAAAGAAATATTAACACTGGATGTGGGATACCAAGTGCTTGTGGGGATTCAGTCTGCTCACCATCTATCCCAAAATGCAAGAATATTAATTAAAGCCTCGGGGAGCTAACTGGACTCAAATAAATGAAGCTGCAGTAGCCAGAGAATTTTGACGCCGAGGAGACTGTGGATCCCTTCTTGAAGGAATGAACAGAGAGGAAAGTGTGAGGAAAAAAGCAAACTGAAAGGACCATAGGAATGTGCATGGAGGACCTCAAATGTATAGTGTATTTTGAATACATTTTGATACCAAAATATACGGAACAATGTGGTTTGGTTTTGATTATTGAACATTCCTTTATGTTGCCAAGTATAATGGAAGCTTTTTTCCTGTTCAAGTAGGGAATACAGAGACAGGTCTTAGTTGAGGTAAGCATTATAAACAGTTAAACAAAAAGAAGGTGGAAAAGATCAACATTCTGAAATGAAAATGTTTTGCTTTTGCTGAGTAACTTTAAAACATGGCTGGAAAGTAGATCCTAGGCTCTATCCACCTGATGTCATAGTTTTCCATTTTTGCAGTCTATGGTAATTGTATAAAGCTTATACTGAGGTGAGAAAAGGCTCACAGAAATGCTCAACAAGTTCCTAAAGCCTCTTCTCCAAGGAGTATTTCTCCAAGTGATACTGCTGCATTCACTCCATCCCCATTCCCAGACATGGATACAGCTAGCTGGGGGTGGGGGGGTGGTGCGCGGTAAGGAAAAGGCCAGTCTGCACAGCTGACATTTTCAGGAGATTTACCAGTCTTGAAACTGAAGGCTGAAGCTAAAAAGTTTGTGTTGCTACAAGGGAGGAGATTGGTCAAATATAGTGCAGTGCACTGCGGATGCTAAAGAAGAATCAGGCATGCAGGGCTGTCGTGGTTTAACCGCAGCCGGCAACTTAGCGCCACACAGCTGCTCGCTCACTCCCCCCAGGTGGGATGGGGGAGAGAATCGGAAGGCTAAAAGTGAGAAACTCGTGGATTGAGATAAAGACATTCACTACTTCCCATGGGCAGGCAGGTATTCAGCCATCTCCAGGAAAGCAGGGCTCCGTCACGCGTAACGGTTACTTGGGAAGACAAATGCCATCACTCCGAACGTCTCCCACTTCCTTCTTCTTCCCCCAGCTTTATATGCTGAGCATGTCATCATATGGTATGGAATATCCCTCTGGTCAGTTGGGGTCAGCTGTCCCGGCTGTGTCCCCTCCCAACTTCTTGTGCACCCCCAGCCTGCTCGCGGGTGGGGTGGTGTGAGAAGCAGAAAAGGCCTTGACTCTGTGTAAGCACTGCTCAGCAGTAACTAAAACATCCCTGTATTACCAACACTGTTTCCAGCACAAATCCAAAATGTAGCCCCATATTAGCTACTATGAAGAAAACTAACTCTATCCCAGCCAAAACCAGCACAAGGGCCATGTTATGCCTTGTCCATCACCTGTGCAGTACCTGTCTGCCTGCCAGATCTCACGTGTCACTCTGCCTAGTGTTTGCTAGCTCAGCACTGCAAAGCAGGCAGCAAGGGGAGAAAGAAGCATAGCAAAGGATGCAGCAGACTAGACAGTACCACATTTGAGCCTCGAAGTTCAACAATGCTCAGGGAGACTACAGCATTCCTTGTGACAGGAGGAAGCCCACAGGCTTTTTACAACAGTGGCTTCACCCAGACCAAGTCCAGGGGACAGGAAAAATGGTATGAAGTGACTTTCCAACCACCCCCAGCCAAGCTTAAAAATCTGTTCAAATGGGAACTGAGTCCTGAGCCTTTAGACAGAAACCTCTTTGAGCTGAGAGTAAACCAGAAACAGTTCTAGGGTTGTCTCTTTTTTTAGTTTGGATGTGTTACTAACACAGTATAACGCTACAGTCAGCTACACATCATCCCAACTGTAAAAATTAAAAAGAGCTGTTCAATGTCAAGTGATGAAGCACTAAGTGTCACAACTTCAAAAGTCCTGTTTTTCTGGCAATATTTACTTATTCCTATGACACATTAACATATGTAATAAGTACATAAAAGAACAAATGTCATATGGAGAAGAGAAATCAATGTGTACCCATAATATAGTGAACAGTATCAGAAAATCCTTAGATTGTTTTAAATTCTTGACTGATATACCTGAAACACAGTCCCTATGCTGCAATAACACTCTTTTTCTCCTGTGACTGTATAGCACCTTGCACTGTCAGGGTTTATGACTATTGGTCCTTTTTTCTGCCTCAACGCACATAACAGAAGAGTTTCCTTTTCACTGAATTCCTTCTAGAGGAGTTTATGAAAAAAAAGAGATAGACCTATAAAGAAGAGCTGTTCTCTAGGAATTTATTTGGAGCATCTTTAGCTCTAACTTTGCCAGCAAAGGCTCATCCCATCAGTCCTTAACTTATATAAGCAGTGCACGTTATTAAGTCATGAGGCTGCCACAGGATTATTGTGTAAGATTATGACCAGATCTTGAAAGTTCATTTTGTCTCAGCGTTTCAACTGGCATATGCTTAACTGCTTTGCTTGCTTCCAAATTGTGTCTAATGTCCATTGCATGTGTCATATGGCAAACATCAGCCAGTTCTGGGAAAGCTGTTTCTAACCATGTTTGGTTAGATTTTTTTTAAGGCAAGTTCATTTCCTCTGCCAAATTTAAAGAATAGACAGCCTGACATGTATGCAGCATTTCAGCTTCACGGTCAATGGTCTTCATTCATTATTTGGGTGTGAAAATACAGTGTAAAAAATGAAATGCTGCTACAGCCTTCCCTACATCTGATACTAGTAATTGGTTCCTCCAATGAGAATATTATGGGTTTGGTACATATGCAAAGAAAATAGAAACGCAAAGGTGAATGATAAAAATGTATGAGCCAGATACAAAAAAAATTGCATTATATTTTAGGCCAGTACCTTCTAGACCTAAATTCTTTTCTTCTCCAAAAGAATAAAGATTGTATTGATATTCAGCTACTAAGTTAGAACAGATACATGTTGCCATTTTAGACTTCTAAAGAGTGTGGAGTTCTGTGGCTAAATAAATCTCCCAATTTTTAAACTAGCAGAACAGTAGCAAAGATGCTGACTCTGTGCTATTCATTATATAAACTAATACATTTGACAGCTGAACTGAGACTCTCACTGTTACCTTCAAACTTGAACTTCGACTTGACCTAATCCCATATCAAATGATAACAGTTTACCATCTGTCCTTGGTCAGCCCAATGGAAGACTTCAAAGGATAGATTTAATAGCATATAGTTTGGCCTTGACATACAGACTGTATCTGTTCTTACTTAAAGAACAATAAAACCTTGTATTTAATTTTTTTTTCCTTTTTTTTTAACAGATGGAGGGCTGGTGTCTTATTCCATTCTGTCACCCCATCTGGACGCCTTAAATGTGATACTAAGGGAAGCATGGGGTGAGCTCACCAAAAGCTCAGTTCATGTTGAGATACAGTGAGAAAGGAAAGAAAATAGACTGATACCTATCTTGCGTCATGGCAAATTAAAGGCATTTAAGGCTGCCATAGAGGAATGTGGAGAAGAAATCAGCGCTGACTTCTGAAATAACGACGGCAGAACATAACAATGCAGCAGTGGAGTGCACTGCAAGCTCTCAAAGAAGTACAAATGCTTCATCAGTGACACCTAATTGGAAATAAACATTTTTGTCAGTCAGTTTATGTGGCACTTTGCAAAGCAGCAAACTGCAAGTCTAAACATCACAGGAATCACTTTCTGCTTACTGTTCCTCCTGAGATCTCACCTGGCTGAGTTTACCACAGGAAAACATTCTTTGGGGAGTTCAGAGAATGTGTTTTACTCTCACTGCAAAATTAACTATTTTGCTCTTTTCTGAATGAGCTCTTCATTATAATCAAGAGTTCAAAAGTTTTTTTGTGAAACACCCCAACGCTTTAATGCAGCAATGATGTTTTTTTAACTCAGGGTAGTAGATTCAGTTAACATTTTTTAAGGGATGAAGGACCACTAAAATCATTTATTCCAAGCTACTATCTGTTTAACATAGGGCAAAGGATTGAACCCAGTAATTCCTAAAGTAGAACATATTTTCCTTACTATTAAAATGTAGCAGAGTAGTACTATGATTATAACAAATATCGTACCAGTGCATGCTGACTCCTTTGTCTGAAAACGCTCTGCAGAGACCACTAAGGATGAGGTCCTCTCTTTTCACATCTCTGAAGTAACTAGCATATTCAACAGTGTTATAAAATAAGAAATAGCAAATGGGTTTATTTTCAGTGGTCATTCAGAGTTTACTCTGGTCATTTACATATGTGGACTTCAAATTTCCCTTGAATTGCAGAACAGTGAAGCAAAACCTTATCAGTGGTGGGGTGCTTTCATGTTAAGGTGATACCCCTGATCTTATAAGCAAGAGCTGCAGTCCCCAGTTACCTTTAACTTAATACTTTCAACCTAGTGAGTCCTGACATTAAGAAACTTGGGGGAAGAAATGAAGGATGGCAGGATAACACAAAGGCAAATGATTAACGAATATTAGGAATTTATCCCTATTCCTTCCTGGTGTCTTTATCCCTCTGTAGATATGAAAAAGCAATGTAATTCCCTTCCCTCCTAGCAAAGGATGGGGGATCAGTCACCATGGACAAAAACGCATCATAATGTTGTCAAGTCAATCAAAGCTTTGACAGACAATGCTAAGTCCAGTGACCAAAGCTTTGTAAAAGTATGAACGGTTTTCTGTTCAATGAATCTCTGCATAGACCCCTCTAATCATATTTGAGAATATTATTTACTGGGTGAACCAAAATAAAAGAAGAAAGGGAAAAAAAACAAATTGATCCAGACCAAATATATTTTTGTGTTTTCTGTGACAAAGATAAAACCCCTGTATTTTGTTTGGATTGAAACAAATAATTTTGATAACTTCTTTTTTTAAAAGAAGAAAAGCAGAGAAAATGCAAGTCTAAATTTTTACAAAACTGCTGATGCCAACTTTCCCTGTTTTCACCTCTGACTTTTATTCAGAAATTGCTTAGGTAGATCACTTGGAATGGAACAGCCCTGTTTTCAGTCTCCCAGGACAGCACCCCAGCCCTGAAGCAATAAAGCTATTTGAGGTATGAATCTCTGCTATTGACACTGTTCCACTTTGGGAAATAAGCATTTCCTAGATCAAAGACTGAAACTTGAGTGGATATCTTAAACACAAGACTGCATAATTACTTTATATAAAATATAACTAGCTTGAAAGCTCCAATGTAATCTCAGCTTCAAAATGCACTCTGGCTGGGGAGTTATGTACTCTTCTGACGCATGGGAAGGGCTTGATTTAAATCCCTGTCGTTGGTTCCTCTGTGAGAGACCGCAGGACAGTGCTTCCATGGAGAGCAGCTCCAAGGAGCCAATTTTTCAGGAAATAATAAATGAACATGCATCTGCATATGTGCTGCAACTCCTGGGCAGTCGAGACCTGGGAAAGGAGGATTTGAATGTGAAAACACCTGTTCTCTGCCAGTACCTCAGGCACGCAGCATGAGGCAGGCCAGTCGGCACTAAAAACACCCAAATCCCCAATCCCCGCCTGAACCGTGAGAGAATGGCACCTGCCAGTGTTACAAAGTGGAAATCTTCAGAAATGTGTTTGTTCATTGGTAAGGGGTGTTTCTACCTTGTTTCCTGTAATGGACGTTTCTCCCGTTCACTAACATGCTTTTACTGGTGTTCTCGTGGAGGTAACCAAAGCAGCCTGTCTGCTTTGAGATAAAACCTGCAATGATGCTGGGATCAGCACCAAAATGGGGGGGAAAGGAAGCATTTTAAAGCCCTTTACCAAACATGTCGGTAGGTCTCAAAGACTCAGTTTGCAGCTTTTCCAAAGGATTCAGGCTGGGGGATCTGTCTGAAGGCTACAATATGGTAGCGAACCTGTTTTCTCAACGATCTGTCCTTTCTCATCTGCAGAGGGAAAGCAAGTCAAGTGTGTCCTTATACACTACTTTAGTAAAATGGATGTGCAGTACACACTTCATTACAACCACCACGGGGATTAAAAGTAACCTGAGCAAATGGCCCCAACTCCTTGCAATTATCTTTTGAAGACACTGGAAGACAAAAGCAAAAAAAAAAAAAAGAACATGCTCAAGAACAGCAGAGTTTGCGAGGGACCGGTGAGCAGCTAACACAGGCCGCGGGCTCAGCGGCTTCCCCGGTGAGCCTGGCTCTCCCGCACAGTGTCCCAGGCCAATGGCAGGGGCGGTGAGCCCCATGAGACAGGGAGTGTGCAGAAGTCCTCAGAGAAGAAGGAGCCCTTCCATGGATGTATCCAGGACAAGGCTGAGAGGCGTCAGGCTTTGTGTCTGAACAATGCTGCCCTTCTAAGGCATGTCGCTCAGCCCACTCCCGCGCTGACACCCCTCCATCTCAAATGCTTCAACAGACCTCTAACCACACCAACAAGGCAAAAGGAGGGGGAACCTGACGATCAATCAGTTAGTCTTTCTGGCTCGGGGCCTCTGAAACATATTCCCAGATGCCTGATCCAGCTGGCAGAGCCCCATACTCTGTCCAGGCCCTTGCCCTGGGCCACAGCCCTTCCCAGCCTTCAGGTCCTGTTTCCCTCTGAAGTCTCTTGGCTGTGTAGCTCATTCCCCTGTTAACCCTTTCAGAGGTAATGCAACAGAGAAGCAAGAAGCTGAGAAGTTTAACTGAGAGCACAAATATTCTTTTAAAAATAAGCCTTGAAATCGTGACAAGTACGGGTCTGGAAGAAGCTCCTGACTACAGTCGTGTGCTCCCTTACTGCCCCGTCCGGGGGGCCTGCAACCCAGCCTGGGTCCTTAGGCCAACCCAGTACTGAATCTTCTTCCTTCTGACGGAAGAGTAAGACCTCTCTTGCTTAAACATTATTCTTCTTTTGAATACAGCTCCTTTCTTACCTGCTTACTAGCAAATTTCCTCTTCTTTGTTGCCACAAAGTGGCTGCAAGTGGCTGTGGAGTTGTCTCTGCAGACCCTGCTCATGGCACATCTCTCCAGCTTTATGTGGACTCCCTTCAGTACAAACACTCAGCTCTGATGGCCCCCTTTGGGGTTTTCTCAGCTGACTGCAACGTCTTTCCACTATACCACCAGTCTCCACTCCAGTCGGTCAAGGCCTGTTGTTTATTGGTGGGACCTGGCTCTAGGTCCTGAATACCTGTGAAGATTTATTAAATAAACACACCACTTGCCTGAAATGTGGCACAGAAGACTAAAAGGTCAGCGAGTAGTTCAGCAACAACAAAGGCACCCTTGTCTGAAATGACTTTATGTGGACAAAGGCTTACAGCTACATATTTGTGAATGCTCTTTGTGGAGAAGGAGGCTTGAACTGGGTACACCTCATGGTTTTACAAGCAGCTGCAGAATATAAATGTATAAGTGAAAAGAAATTATAAATTGAAGAGACTTAGCATGGCAGGAGAAAATGGTGATCCATGGACTCTGCTTAGATCCAGTTGGTACCCTGCATATTTTGTGCACTTAGTGAAGTTGGTTGCATAAGGCGCTCAGATACATGGAGCCACTTTTAGCTAACAGGGAATACTTTTCTACCTCTCCCTCAGATCCCTCAAATACATGTGAAATCACTTCGCCAACACAGAAATAGGTCTGCCTTAAGCTGCACCAGCCCGCTTTCCAAATTCACTGTGGTCAGAGCTCTGCAATTCAGAGGTAAACTTATAGCTTTTATGTAATAAAAAAGTAACTGACTCTGTGTTTACCACGTGCCTTTTTAGATGCTTCTTGCATCTGGATTGTTTCCAGTGTGCATATATAGTTTATATATGTTTATAACTTTATAAAGATTTAAAAGCCTTGGCAGTCTCTCAGCCAGAGCTGTGATGTAGGTCTAGCGTGTGTTTATGGGGCCTGAGCTGAGTATCAAAATACTGGGAAGTTTCAAGCGCCTTTATGGACTTGCAGGTGGAGCTAAGTAGAAGCTGTAACCCAAGTGAAGAGGATTTCTTCTGTGTGTAAAAACCAAAGTTTTCCTGCAACAACAAATTCCTGACTGAGCCTCACTGTAATCACTTAAATCACTAGATCCCAGGCAATGAACTTCTCCCAGGGACCTGCAGAGCCTCACAGCTGTCTGAATGGACACACAGGCTGTCATCTCCCAGTGCCACCCCAGGTCTCACAACCACCTTGGCCCCTCTGCAGCCCACACTGCTTTGCACACGACGACAAGCCTGAGCTACAGGCTTGGTCCACCCTCCAGCCTCCTGCATGCCTCATGTGCCATGGCCATGGTCTTCCGCTGCCAGGCGGGAAAGCCCTTTGCATGACTTAACCCCAGCCTTGCTGTGCCTGAATCACAGCAGACCCCACTGGGGAGTGGGAGAAGGGAGCATCAGCAAGTGCCCGTCTACTCTCAGATGCAGAATTTACCTTTAGACTCAGGCTTTGGTCCCACAACCCTGGGCTCCTCCTCAGTAGGTCCTCCTGCTCCCACCCTTGCTCTGTCCTTGAGCAAAGCCATACGCAGTGATACCCTCCACTCTATGAGTACCTGGCAATTGGATCTTAGAAGTCCATTTCTGAAAAAAAACCCTCACCTTGCATGATCGTACACTAGCCCTTATAGGGGCTACCACATTCAGTAATATTGTGGCTCTACTGGTTTTACCACCCCACTATGACATGCTCTTGAAACCTGATAAATATCTTTTGATGGTAGGCCATAGTACAAGCAGTGGAGATTTTGCATATAAAGCTATTAAAACACAAGGTAACATAAAGGGTCGACTTCTTTCCATGCTGCTACAGCAAGCAGTGAGAAGATAAACACAGATTACATTTTTGTAATGAGCTAATTACACTTAATACAAAAGAGCATGGGATGTCTACTTTCAGAGAGGCTGTATTCAACACTGATGGATCTAGAAGTGCTGGACACTGTAGTTTGCATTCCTTACAATACCTGAGCATCTGTTTCAAACCATTTCCTGACAACCTGATTTCCCCCTTGAAATTTCAGAAGATGTAGGCACCAGTTTTGTTTCCCATCACTACCCTCAGAAAGTGAAGCACAGCTATTTTTACTAGCATTACAAAACACCTTCCATTTAAACCAAACTTGCATAAACAATGAAAGACTTCTTCTGCTTTTATACATTATGCTGAGCATTATTTCCCTTTTTGAGAAAACACCCTCTATGAACATATATTTAGAATTCTTCCCACAAACTGATGAACTGATTGCAATCACAGAATTACTAGAAAACTGACAAATTGTAAATAATTATTTCAAAAGGCAAATATACCTGATCTTTTACTAATGATGTACTAGCAGCTTCCTATGAAATAATAGCTATCATTTTGAAAAGACCAGATCCTCAAAATGCAAAGAAAATATATACCAGTTCAATGTCCCTAGTTGTACAAAGTGTAAGGTTTCAGGAATGTAATAGGAGATATTGCCCTAATTGTTGCAAATAATTAAGCAATCAGAATTTGCTTTTGCATAGGGTTCTTTGTCTATAAAGTGCAAAGAACTTCTTAGAAGCAGGCTATGAGTTTTCCCCATTTCTTGAAGAGGGATGAAATTAATCCAGTCTCAGCAACAGAGACAGACACTGAACCCAGCAGCATGCTGACTCCCAGCACCCTGCTGTAAGCATTAGGAAGTTTCCCTCAGATAAAGAGGCAGAAATGTGCTAACTTCCGCCCTCCATATCACCAGCGGAGTCCTAGCATTATAATTAAGGTGACAACACAACCTAGTCAGTCAAACATCTGATGTCAGCCCAGGTAATTATATTTTAACTGTTAAAGGGCTTTGGGAAATCGGCAGCCACGTGAATGCTTGGTTGGTGCAGCGCATACATTTGCCATCTTAAGGTGATTAGTGTAATTCCCAGTCTAGGAGAGGCCAGATGATGAGTTCAGTGCAACCTGTGGTATTTAAAAGCAACTGACCAAGAGAAATAATCCAGGCCATACCCACACTACTCTTCTCTTGTGGCAGATAAAGGAGTTTAGAGAAGAACCTGTATAACTTCCACTACAGATAGCTCCTTAGATTTGACTGAATGGACTAAGGCTGTTTTACTCCACAAGGCCTCCATAGGATATTAACATTGTACTTGAATAATTTAGCTGGACAGTGAATCAAGAACAAATGCTTTTCAGGACTTGTATGGAGGACCAGGAGATGAAGTGACATGTGCTGGCTGCAGTTTAGCACCTGACTTGGCATGTGATGCTGAACAAGCTGAACAGTGTTTCTGGTCCCCTGTTTCCCTGTCATTAAAAGAAAGAGGGTACCTAGTTGCTAGATATAAGCTCCTCCTACTGAGACTGTAAGGCTCAACGTTTGTAGAATAGCTTGGGATCTTTGGAAGAAAGATGTACGAAATCATTATTGATCCCAAATGCTTTTTATACTCTGTTGCTGCACTCAATAAAACAATCAAATATAGAACATGTTTCTGCAAAGCGAGCATGTAGAAAATTCTCTATTGTCTCTTTCTGCTTTATCAAGCAGCCCATGGAAATCTTTAGAGTCCCCAGTCAATACTATTTAAAACATCGAGACTGATTTTACACTCCACATTCTTTGTAATTTCTCTTTCTCTCAAACAGGTAGTATACTTGTGGGAAGAATGCCTTCCCTTCATAATTACAACACACAAAGCTTCAGACATGCACATTTCAGGTGAAGGCCTAAAATTTTGAAGGCTCTCATTATCCTTCCAACACAAAGAGACTTTCTGGGGACCACTGCTTTCGCATGAAAGGATATGTATTTTGTTTCCTTTCGATGTTACAGTGAAAGATAATGTCATGACCACCTCATACACTTACTGGTAATCCATTTCATGAAAAATCAAATCCACCTATTGTGTAAGCATAGCTTTATAATAATACAAGAGCCCATACAGGATGGCCTAGGAGCAAAACAGTTCCAACTCGTCCCTTCCAATCATTCAGCTTCCACTGCATGTCTCTTGGAGTCATAGGGCTAGCACGTGCAATGCTGGAAAATGGAGGCAATTGGAGGTTTTTAATTTCTTCTTTTGTCCTGCAAAAGTTTGCTTTCCATAATTGACTTTCACATGCAACTTATTATGTGTATTTCTCAACAGGAAAATATCAGTGATGAGACACAATGATGCAGCTTGATCAGATACTTGGCTGATTCTGCACTGTTTGAAGGCAGAAGGGAATTTCTGAGAAGGGAGTGTAGGACTCTTAGGACAGGTATTCAGAGCTGCCCAACAACTCTTTTTGGCCAGTGCCTGAATGATTTACATCCAGCCCAGTAACAGATGACATTAAAGTATTATGGGCCAGGGAAAAAGAATTATTTCTTAGCTAAAAAGGGACTTTAAAATTTCCTTCTGAAAACAACAAACAAAAAAACCCAACCTCTGTTTTAACAAAAGGGTTGTACATACAGCAGGTTTAGCTAGCTCACCGCAGGCTCGAACGAGCAACACTACTGGCACAGCAAAGGGGGCAGGAACACGTAATTAGGGAAGAGCAAAAGGAAACGGGACTGTGCTACTGACCCCATGTAGCCATTAGATTGGCTTAGTTGTAATCTGAATCTACTCTCTGACTGATATCCAGCCTATCTATAGAAACGTGTGAGACAGGAATCAACCAAATGAGTCTCATTCTCCAAGCGTAAGACTTGACAGGTCTGAATGTGTGTTTTAAATGCCTGAACAAGGAAGGAAAAAGATTCTGGTGATGAAAACTTTTTGCAGAACAAAAACATTCCAACCTGAATCTGCACTGTGTAAAGCATTAAGGACATCTTTTTATCTTTGGAGATTATTTTACAGTTAACTGAATAACAACTCTGAAAATAAAGCCTCTTTTTATTGTCTCTCCTTGGATTTGCAATGGGAAGGATTCAAAGAACTATATTTGATTCGTTAGGTTGAGGAACTCACAGTACTGTACATTGTTTTAGTGTACTAAATTTATTTGACTTCTGTCTCTTTCAATTACCCTTCTAAAAAGGACAGGTGAAAAATAATGATGTCTCTTGTTGTATCATTTGGTTTGCTGTTGGTTGTTTCTTCTCTTCTAGTGCTTGCTTATGTTTTGTAGGGTAGGGAGGACAGAACAGCTTAAGGGGGGAAAAAAGCCTTAATAAAAAGCTCTTTTTCTGAGTTTGAGCTTGTAGAGTCTTCCCTTTCATATTTATATCTCATCAATAAAATGTCAGGATTGTTGATAAGGACACAAAATTCAGACGGAGAATGGAATGAATCTTAACTTTGGTAAGATAGGCCAACTGTAAGAAATCCTGAATGTAAAAATAGATTTCTACGCATGCTATCCTCATCATTAACGTGAAGCAAAACTAAATACAAGTTTTACATAATTAATCCACTGACTTGTCCATTTTTGCCACAGCAAAGAACTGTAGAGGAATAGTATGCCCTAATTCTTAAAAGAACTGTGCTCTGCATCAGAGGTACTCTTAGACATTTCAGAAATAGTTCAATTCCATTTCGTATCACTTATGTGTATGCCCTCTGTAAGCTATGTACAACTTTTAACACCCTTCAACCTCTCAAAAGAAGGTAGAAAGTAGACATGAATTCTGGGGCAGGTCTTGAACTCAGCTGCTTCTTTGCAAAGGATACAACAGTGAGAGGCAAAGGGTTTCTGACTGTGATGTCCTCCAACAATCAAATGGTAATCAAATACTTTGATGAGGAGGAAGCAAAAAGATAAATGTACTTTAGTGATCCATTTAAATTTCCAAAATAGTAATTGCTGAACCTGACTGCTCTCAAAAACCTTGTTCTGAAAAACAGAGAGAAGCAGCATTGATTTGCACTGAGTTTCTGCAGAGTCTGAATGATCAAAGATATATTGAAATTTTATTCCCCCACCTTGTTTCAGTGCTTAGACTGGGCTGATACTTCACAAAGACAAAAAGAAACCCCAAGCTTCTGGAGAGGAAGGAAGTGCTCCATTCAGAAATTCACTAATTCTTTGCAACCTTCCTGTTGGAAAGGTTAGAAAAGTCTCTCTTACTACATTTGCTAATGCTTCATTAATTATCAGGATTAATCCACCACTAAAATCTGATGCAGAAAATTCAGCAGTGATCACATATGTTTCATTGATTCCTCCAGAGAAACATGAAGCACGAAATCCAGATCCTGTTATAAGACCTGGAAGAACTTATAACAGGATTGAAAAAATTTCTAGTACATCCTACAACAGTGCTGGTGACAGTAAATTGGGTAGTAGACCAGTATCAAAGGAAGAGGTGATGATTAGCAAGCGTACACGGAGCTGTTGGGAGTTGTGACTTCCTGGAGGCAAGTGTCTGTGGAGCAGATATCCTGAAATCCCTCTTTCCC
Source organism: Gavia stellata (assembly GCF_030936135.1). Classification (NCBI taxonomy): domain Eukaryota; kingdom Metazoa; phylum Chordata; class Aves; order Gaviiformes; family Gaviidae; genus Gavia; species Gavia stellata. Next base: position 16,578,489 of record NC_082600.1, read on the forward strand.
ATCCACCCACCAGAATGTTCCTCACCGCTTCTCTTGATGAATGTCTTCTTCAGACATTGGGGTGTCACCAGGAACTGGGGAAGAACAGATCACATCTGCATCATAGCTGGTACAAACATAAGTAACTGGCAATGCCCATAAATTCTGCTATAATATATGTCAGTATGCAAGTCTAATAGTCTTTTGTGGGCTGATGGCTTAAGTAACTTGCCAGCAGATCATATACTAGAAACATGTCACTGCTTGTGATACAACGGCAGGCATGTTCTTGCCCATAACTGGAATGCACTTACTAAGACAGAGTTTGAAATTTACCGGTTCAGACAAATGTATCTTTTTCAGGTTGTGACAAAGGCAACAAAAGAATGGAAATATCTTAGTAGACATTAATTTTTTTCTTTATGAACAACCTATTTAATGAAGGTTGTTTCTCAGTTAAAGCTCGACTTTATGAATAGGCAGTCATTCTTAAGACAAAAAATGATGCAAGTCCCTTTGCCACCAGAGATTCCGATCCCTGTTTGGCTGTTGTTCTACTACACTGATCAACTGTTGGGCACATAATATCCCCTGGCACTTCTCTAAAGAAGGCTTGCAGTTAGAAATAAAACTTGCAGTTTTAAGAAGTTGGACACTGTCTATTGCTTGCTGCTGACCTACATGGGCTATCCATGCATCAGGCAGGTTTCCACAGTAAACAAGCTCCCAGTGGAATGTGATATGATATACAAAAATTTTTGTCTGTCTTCCAATCTAGATACTTGAGAACTCATGAGATAATTAGGGGCTTATAATCTATGCTGTCTCTCCCTTGGGGACCATTAATATAGTAAGAAACTCAAACACTACTGAGAAACCATACCAACACAATAAGCATACACAGAAAACTAGCATGCCTATGAAGTAAAGGAATACTCTGGTGGTTGAACATCATACATCTGGATTGAACTGTTTTCCAGAAGAAATCACTTCTTCGGTACAATTTTTTCATTCCCAGTTTGATGGTGTTTCAGAAAAACTAATAGGATTGTCAAAGGCAACACCATAATGTGGAAACACAGTGAACTGTAGGTTTCTCTGATGAGTTGTCAGATGTGTCTGTAGGGGAGAAGTAGAGGGAAAATGGATGGAAGGGGAAGAACAATGTCTGTAGATCCTGTAAAGATTTGAGGAGATGCTATGGTGGAAAAGAGGAATAAAAGGAGACAATTTAGGGGAGAGCAGAGAGCAAACCATTCTCCACTATTTGTGTCCCCTTGAAGGCTCCCTGTAATATCACAGCCCCTGACAAGCTGTGAGACCCAGTGGACCTGCAGTGATCTAGCAGGTCCCCAGTACCCGTGCAGGACTCATACTTCTGGTCCCAGGGCTTTGAACTTTGCAAGCATGGCTCTGATTAGAATAGTGCATCAAATAGCAATTAACGTTGTCTACACTTAAAGGGGGAAGAAAACAGATTGAATAGGACTGAAAGAGACAGGTGAAGGAAAGACCCAAGGTGGATGGCTCCGTCTTGCTTTTGCCAGGCAGATACGATGAAGAGGAAGCAGCAAGGCAACCACTGTTGTAGGAAAGGCCCACACCTTGAATCTTCAACCCTAGGCAAGAAGCAGAGAGCCTGTCCAGAACAGCAATCCCATTTCCTCAGCTATAAGCACAACGGTCTGTTGTGCCCTGGCCTGCTCAAATGCCTGCCAATGCCTCAGGTCTGCTATGGCTCCCCTCATTTTCAGTGCTCTTCAGTGCAATGTAAATTTAAATAAGGCTAATAATTAGCCTGATGAGGCTAAATAATTAGTCTAATAAAGCTAAACTACTTGTTGGAATAACCCAAAAATTCCCTTGGAAGGCAAAAGGAAGAAGCATACTGACGTGAAGTAAGCAAAATAACTAATAAAAGAAAATTCATTTTACCATAGGCACTCAACATCTCACGTTCTAGTACACCAGGTGCTATGCAGATGGGTAAGAAGACAACCACCTCTTGAAAGAGCTTAACACAAAGCCAACATGCAAAAACTGTGAAGAAGGTAGCAAAAACACAAACACATTTCAATACATTTGTTTCTCACTCCTGTGGTTCCTCATCACCTCAGTCATTGTACCCTTAGTTAATCAAGGAATGTCAAGTTCAAGCCTAAGTTCTGTGGGTTAGCTTAACAGTTACTGCGTTGCAGCGTGCAATTTCACTTATGAATTACTCATTCCTTGTTAGGGCCTTTCTTGTGATTTTGCTCCTATCACTACTCTTAACAGATAATTCAGCAGTGTGCTAAAGAGCCAAAAATATCATTATCTTTCTTGCAGGCAAGGGGTACATTTTTAGAGGAACATAAACTTGATTTTCAGAGATACTGGATACCTGCAGCTCTAAGTGGCTTCAAATGAAATTTTGGGCAGTACCACCTCAGAAAACCAGGCTTTCCATCTAAACAACTGGAATTCACCCCCAAAACAGGATAGTTTCCACACAGAGAAAAAGGTATTCTGGTCAGATTTAGAGGAAACCTTGTGCTGCATTTATACCAGAAATGGATGATGAGTTTCAAAATTGTTTTTAGGAAGGCTTTGACTTGAGGAAGGGAAACAAGCAATCAGTGAGATAACTCTCTGCCACACATGGAACCCGCTAATGTATGAAGATAACAGAGGCAAAAAATGTTGCCAGTCTCTAAAGTCATATATCAAGTGACACCTGGTCTGGATAAGAGATGAGTTTTAAATTCCACCTCCTTCCAGGTTTGACAACACTGATTAAAAAAACCCCAAAGCCTATAAATTACTGATGATCAGCTCTGTCAGTGACAGAGGGAACTAGTTGTTAGACTACATTCAGATATTTTCAGCACCATATTGTCTTTTAAATACGGTGCTGTTTACTGTATACCTTCCACTATGGCTATCGCCAAGCGTTATTAGAAGTGAGTAAGGGATTGCCCATTTGCTAGTGCAGATCCACCCTCACCATTCCAAAGGAAACAGCTCCATAATGAGAGATTAGTGAGAATGTAAGAACAAAGGTATTTTTATTTTTTATAGATATATCTGTTTTCAGAAAGGAATTCAGTTTATTAGGAAAACTATTTTTGTTCAGGTTTAGCAGCAAATAGACAAAATTAGCTGGAGGGTTACTTACTTTCAAGTAGATCCAGTGTTCCACTCCTCTCCTGGCAGAAAGGAAAAGGAAAGTACCTTCAGGTTTCCAAGGCACAGATCGTGTATTTCTTGTGGTATGAAGTAATTTCTTTTAACATTCAGCTGTGCAATTCACCAATTCCCAGAACTGCATGTTATAGTTTGCATTCTGAACAAAGCTAAGTACCTTCCCTTCCAGGGCTCTTTTGTCTTCTAAATGCATCCTCTTTGGTTGTATTTCATGTTATTGTGTTCTCACTGCTTCTGTACAAATGAACATATTAATCCTTAATTTTCTAGGTTTCTTGCTTCATTTGCCAAGGAAGCATTTTTCTTCTCTCAGAAGCTGCAGATGCAGCTTACTACTGTGCCAGCTTCTTCCTGTCTGGAGTGGTCTGGCAAAAGGAATTAGTTCAGGAAAGTTCATAAAAATGTATATTTTCTTTTCACTTCTACTGTAATCCACAGCTGTCTCATTGTGTTCTCATGACTTTTCTTTCGAGTATACTTAAGAAAACCCATCACAGCAGCTAAGATCTGCAGGGTTGGAAAGCTGACCTTCCAAGACAAGGGGTAGAAATACAGGAGGCAATCTTCCTCCCATCAAATGACAGTTCCTCCACAACTCTCTTACCCTTTGGATGATACCTCTATAGCAACAGTTTTAGTTGCTGAGAAAATGCAAAACCTCAGGTTTGGCTTGTTGCAGCATTCACAATGGCAAAGAAAAAGCTGTTAGGATTCACTTGTCAGCAGCTTAGGCAGTTGTGGAACTTGAGGTCCATTGGAAAATACTTCAGGTATTTGTAGACCTGCAGTAGACCTAAACACAAGGGCATTAAAATCTGGCATGGAAGACTACATGGGCAGGATATGCTCCAGTCTGAAAGAAGACAGGTTTTGGTTGGGACAAGATGGAACACAGACAACTAGAAAGTACAAGTGTAATACTGCTGGTGACTTCATGTTTGAAAACATGGCACATCACTGTAGAGAAAACTAGTCTGTAACATCCAATTCGAGCTGCTGCATTTTTCTAAGCTGTCTGGCTTACTCTGCATCCAGGCAAAACTCAGTTCACAGAAACAGTATATTCCCTTTTCTATATATCCCTTCAGGAGAAAAGGAAAAAAACCAAACCCCAAAACTGTTGCTATAGAGATATCATCCACAGAGATAAAGAAAGCCTAAAATGAAGCAAAGAATTCACGGAATCACCTTCCTAAATCTTCAGCTGCTCAATCTTGAAAATATCAGGGAAGAAAACCAAAATGCATGTGAGTTAGCATGCAGTTGCATAAAGGTCTCCATGAGATCCCAACCAGGACTCCATGAATTTCCAAAGAAGTTGATCCCACCACACCTGCTTTGTCCGTGCCTATGAGAAGGGACAGCATGAAAATCAATCCTCAGGCAGGTAAAACAGATTCCTTCTCCCTTTGCATACTGCATCATTGCAAAGAGCGCAGCACCCCCAAAACAGCATGGGAGGTGAAGGAATTGACACATTGCCACAGAGCTTTTCCAGTCAGTTTGATGTTGCAGTGCAGCTACAAGCAATGGGATCTGACTCGTTCAGTGATCACCAGCTCTACGTCATGTTTAATAATTGAACTGATGTACTATGGAAACTCTAATCCAGATGTCCTACTATATAGGCTGGTAAAAGCATATATACTGGTTATTCAGACATAATCTGGGGTTTGCCTCGCACCTCTTACAATGAAGCTACTGATACTTATCTATCATCACCCATACAGGGCACTGCAAACCATCTTTAAACAACTCATCAGCAACTGGTAGACTCTCTATTAAAACTGTAGCAGTATTAATATCTGATGTCTTCACAACAGTAAAGATTATTTTTTTAAAAGCAGGAAAGTCTGAGAAAGCCATTATTTGTCACAGGATGATCCAAAAGCTGTTAATCTCCTGTCTACACCTTAAGAAAGAAAAGAGGAGAAAAATCTAATTTAAACAAGTGCTACTAGGGATAAAAAATTCAGACGGATGCTACGTTAAATTACTTGGGAGGCTGAGGTATCCAGCCATGGTCTTCAGTAAAAAAGAAAATTATAGGGTCTATCAATTAGAGAAGCGGTGCTCTGAGCCTATGTGCTGGCATGCTTACAGTTTTTTTAATGTCTGGCAGGATGTTTTACAAACTAAACTCAGCAAGATGACAATTCCACCAGAAGGTGCTTCAGATGGTTTTGCTAATAATTTTGATCAGCTGAAATGGAGAAAAACATCACTTCATTTATTTGGCTTTTCCAGAACCTGTCAAATCTGAGCAGAACCATTAATTGCCCCCTTCTGCATTTCTCGCCGCCCCCCCCACCCCCCATCTCTCCCACCTTCTTCCAGAAAAGACACACTTCAATTTTTTTTTTTTTTCCTACAACTATTCTGCATAATTAGCCTTTGTTCCCAAAACAAACTTTGGTCATTCTTTGTGCACTTCCTTTGCTAGAAGGAAGTGCCATTTCTTGAGAATATTCATTGGAGGCTGGTACTGCTACTGCTGCAAACATGTAAGTGCTAACCACCATATATTGGCTTTTGTTTTAATAGCCTTTTAACCAACTTTGTTAATGGACTGAATGCAATTTAGATATGGAACTTGGCTAAAATGTAGCTTCAATTGGCTATTAAAATTTAAGAGCCAACTAAGATAGCTAATTACAAAAAAGCTCCAGTGATAATGCTAAGCAGAATTAGTAATAGCAAATGACAGTCTGTCTAGTCTTATTCCCAAAGGGAAAGAAACTCTTAACTGAGAAGTCAACCAGACAACGTGCAGAAAACCTAATTGCATTACTGGTATTATGGCATCCCAAATCTGGCAGCTCACTGGGACAAAACAGTGAGTAAAGTCTGTCAAACTACTCAGGAAAGCAACTGACCCCCTTCTTAATGCTACCTGCAACAGATATTGGGAATTACGTTATTATTTTATATTAACTTATTGGGAAATATTCCTATAAAAATTATCAAATCAGCACCATCTAAAAAATATCTTATACCCATCCTGAATTCGATTCTCCTTCCAGATATTTTAGATTAGGGGAAAAAATACAAACAATCTGTCTGGAAAATGTTCAAGCACTAAAAGAAGCATTCTGTGCTTCATTATCAATATCCTCATTACACCATCAGCTGAAGTGCCGACTAGTTCTCCTGTGAAGATTTATCATGTATGGTGGCCACTTTGAAACATAGGTAGTGGAGTCTTTAGCATTCCCCACTCAAGTGTCTCCCTGCTGTGCCTGTAAATGTCAGTCCAGTTTTTTCACGGCTGTGCGCACAGATTAGAAACAGCAGGAGAGCTTGGGAGTATGACTACAATACCAGTAAGGACACTTGTCTTCATGGCACTGCTCAAGTGATTCTTGGAATGCAGGACCCTGCTGTTTTCTAATATTTACACACAACTGGAGTCATCAAGAGCAGTAAATGCAGTCTAAAGGCAGCTTGCTTCTTTTGTGTTAGGGGCTTTACTTTCAAATGGGGATGTCAACAAAAACCTACCTACACCCTCTGCCTCTTACAAAGTGGTGTATTTCCCCATCACTGTTTTGCAAAACAGCAAAAACACGTGTGCAAGCACATACTGTATGCAATACATCCAGTAGTACTGCAGGTATTATCACAGCCTTCCACTTGGCTCATCCTGACCATCCCACACTTTAAACATCACTGCAGTTTACAATGAGCCAGAGACATTCTTGCCTGTGAAGACTGTAGTTTTTGCACAGTCTCTTGTAAGCAGAGACAAGCCCTGAAACAACATTCAACTAGAATGGAAAGCACCCTTTTTCTTCACAGAACACTTGCGAGTACAAACTTTTGCCAGGACATTTTTGGGATGGGAAGAGGTAGGGGTGGCTTATGAAATCTGCACCTCAAAACACTCTTTTCAAATACATGGAAATGTATTTGTTGCATTTGGCTTTGGTAGTGTCAAAAGAAAACACACTCCTTGAAAACTTGGAATGTAAAGGAAGGACTTTACCAGTAAATAAGTTACTAAAAAAATTAAAAGGTCAAACAACTAAAGTACAAAAGAATGACATTAACTTTGAGTATGCAAGACAAACAAGAGAATATAATATGCTTTCCTGACAATAGTTCTTCAGAATAGTGTAACATACTTTTTGAACAAAATTATTAAATGAAGTCATTAAAATGATAGTTTGAAGAGTTTTAAATATGAGAGAGGCTTTAACAGTCCTATTTTTACATCTGAAACAAAGAAAATGCTATGCTTAAAGTTGTCAGTCACGTTTTGCTAATACCCAGGAAAATGAGTCTGTATAGCAGTCAGAACAGAAATGAGAAGGCACTAGACCTTTTAAATATGTTATTCCAGTTTTATTTCAAAACAATGGACTCCATTGTTTTCAAAACATAACCTCATCATTCATTCAACATTTTATGCTACAACATTTATTTCAGTGAGTAGCTACTCAGACATTACATACTCAAGCAAGCAGAGCGCTGGACATCCACACAAATACACCACCCATTGGCTCGTAAGGATTCCTTTTGGTTTGCCAAACTTCATAAAGCAGTCTCCCTGATAAGAATGTTCATGCCCAAATTGTATGTATTTTTGCAGTATCTAAATGAAAAGTAGTGGTATTTCACACTGAAATGAAGCACTGCATTTTTTGACTTACAACTCTGAACAGAAGACTCAAAGCAAAGCAAGAACGTTCTTTTAAGAAAGGTTACATGCTTCTCAACTACTAAAAAAAGGTAAACCATTATTTTGTTATGAGAAGCACATGTGAGTGAAGCTTTCACTGGAACTAGATACTTTACAAAGTTATTCTTCATTATTATAACTTTTATAGCCTTTTCACTAATATAAAGAGAAAACCCGGCAGGGGGGCGGGGAGCAGTAAGAAAAGGCATTGGTTGGTTCTTCTCTTTGCCCTGGGCCCTATGTCTGAAATTCTGGTCTCCTTTCCAGAGAAACTCTGAATAATTTGAAAAGTGATACAAAACCAACTACTATGCAAAAAAATAACTAAAATTCACTACCTGTCCTCCAGAGAATTGTTGAAACACATTTTATAACAAACTGGAATGGAAGGATGTGATTTTTGTCTTATGTTCTTTTTTTTTTAATTTAAACACTTGAGAAATACTTAAAAGATGTCTCTACCATTTCAGAGTTCACCTCGGTGTACATCTAAGTGACTTCCAATAAAACTTCACTCAAAATCAGAAGAAATCAGATGTAACACCGCTGTTCCTTATAAAGTTCCCATAATGAAACTAAATAAGGCTTTATTTCTACATTATAAAGCAGAAAAAAAGCACCTTCTTTTAGTTTGCCTTTAAGATATGAATTCGTGTATATAAAGAATGAAAATGCATCCTCACTTCAAAGTTGGCAAAATTTTGCGTTAGTATTTAAGTCTACATAAATGACACAAATATTTTAATAAAACATTTATTCTTCAAAAACAGGTACAAACAGTAGCCCACGTTTTCACAGGATTCATCATTTAAAAAGGAAATAAAAAGGTTCCAGTGCTACAGTAACTGAAAAAACCCCAGAGATGTGCCAAAGAGCAACTTAGTTTGTTGCTCCATCTATTATTTACTTCTGGACTCTCTTTCTGGTTGCTGTGCCTTTCTTGGGTTTTGGTGAGGTTATCTTCCGGGTTCTGGTAGCTACTGCGTCTGCAATTCAAACAAAAAAGAAACAAGACTTTCTATAATATAAAATAACAGAAATGGATCACAAGAAAATACCTGTGGTCTTTAAGAGGATAGATCAACTCAAATCATTCATTTAGTTTTGTATAGGGGAACAGGGGACACATGACATGGTCTCAGAAGAATTTACCACAATTTCTGGGCACCGATTTTCTCCTGAAAAACACATTGTACAATTCAACTTCTCAAACAGTAGCATTACATACAGTTGAGCCAATTTAATAGCTCACTTCCACCGAAGATGAAGAATCAGATACTTTTCAAAACCTAAACCCCTCCTTCCTCTCCATGCGCTGACTTTCAGTTCTATGATCCCTCCCAGTATTAAGCCATTTTTGGTGCTCTTTGAACCTTGTGCTAAGCTGATTCAGCTCCTTAACCTGGCAAAGAACTTTTTTGTGGTCTAGTATTCTCATAGTTTAGTGAGTTGCAGCAGCTTAGAGTGTTCTGAATGGAGCTTATACAAGGGGAGGTGGAAGGTGCACAGGTAGAAAACAGGAAGGTTTTTGTTTGGCAGTGTTGAGCTGTTAAATCAGCTCAGCTATCAGTGCAACTTTACATGCAGATTTCAAGCTATTATTTGAAGATATTTTATTAACAAAGGTAACGAACAGTGCTATCTATATAAGATTCCTAACAAACCTGGCAGGCAGGTTGTTCAAAGAGACCATACTTAAATGCAACAATAAAAAACTCCCTGTACTTAGATTCTTTCCCGCCCACTAGCAGGGAAAAGGAAAAAAACAAAAAAACAAACCACCACAGCTCATTTCTGTGAATCACATTCAACTGTAGTAACTTCGAGAAAAAATACTACATATAACAAAAATTGCTACCATTTTCACAAACGCAGTAAGAATGAAGTGTTTTTCATCTCCTAGTCACTTTTTTTTTAATCCTGACTTCCTCCTTGAAGTCAATATGCCTAACTATCTAAGTTTTTGCTTGTAAAACTATATATAACTCTACAGTTCCTGTCAAATTCTTAATCTGCATTACTGACAAAGAAAAAAAAGGTAAAATTGAGTTTCATGGAAGTCCTTAAGAAAGAGGCTGCGTGCATAAGACAACAGCCTTTGAGAAGTATGAGTCACTGATCTTTCAAGCTCAATGAGTAAATCTGGGAAAAGCAAGGAGACAGAGAACAATGCAAAACAAACCAAAACAGTCTTGAGTCCAACCAAAACCACACCAAGAAAAGCAACGTACTACTGCAAACAGTTTTGCTTTCATGCTTGTTTAACTTTACATAACTTAATTTGCTCTTAAAATGTTGATTTGAAATTAAAAATACCAAAATTAACTTTGAAGAATTTTTCCATTCTTGAAAATGGAGAATGAAAAAATATTCTTGTTCCCTTTTTGTCCAAAAGCACTTGCTGCATTCAATATAAAACTATAAATAGATTTTGTGAGACAATACATCTTATATTAATAAATCACTTTAAAAAAAAAAACAACGGACAGCTCTGGTGATAGTCTGTCATTAAGCAGAGCAGCTTTATCAATGAAAGATCTGTTCTGGCGAAACACACACACACACAGACTCTGCAACCGCTATGTAAAAATCAATCCATTCTAGTACCCTTACAAGTACTGGTAGCTAAAAGCTATACAAGCAGGTATCATAAAACTAAGGTAGTAACTTAACTAGGTAAATCATTTCAGCCACTACAACTGTGAATTCTAGCAACAGACATGTCTTCCGAGTTTTCAAACTGAGTAGTCTTAGTGGTAGGCCAAGTTACCCTATCAACTGCATGAACTGTACCGGTTTTCCTCTCTCCATCCCTCCTGAGATTCTTCCCTGGAATCTTTGTATTGCAACAGAAAGCAGAGAATGACCAAAGTTTTCTCTTCAAGAAAAAACAATAACCTGATTTTTTTTTCCCTTTCATTAATCCTCACTGTTTTTCACTGAGATAACTATGATTTTTCTTCTCATCCAATCATAGACTGTCTAATCAAGTGCTACAAAGACAGGTCAAATTCACGTTCTATTATCAGAAAGACTGTCCATATGAAATCTTGATAACATATATTGCCCTCTCCCCACAAACGCTTCTTGTGGAAGAAACGTCAATTCTGTTTCTGAAAACAGGAGAAGTCCTGTGTGGGCAGCAGCAAATGAGGACACAAACAAAGCTATTACAAGCAAAGGAGAGGGGTTTTATAATGCAGATTAAACTGAATTAGGTTGAAACAGCAATTTAAATGAGGAAGAATTATATAGGCAAAAATAAACCAGATGGTGTCACTGCACAGCTTGTTTTGAGACTGGAGCAAAGTTCAGCAGAGGCATAAAGAGTCCCACAGGCTCTAGAGGAATTATTAGACAAGTTGACTGTGATATCTGATCCTCTCTGTGTAAACAGTATATAAAGCAACTTTACAAAAGAAACCCAGCAGTACCGTGTACAGACTTGGGCTCTATCCTTCAAGAAAGTTCTCATAAAAATGGGAAAAAAAAAAAAAAATCAGGAGTGGTGAAGATGGTTTCTAGCTCACTAACAAAAAAAAAAGAAAAGGAATTGAATTTAACTAGTTTATCTGAAGAAAGGAAAAAATGGGAGGGAGATGTGATGGTGCAGCCTTTTGTACTCATCAAATGTGGTAAAGGTTGCTGCATAAGATGAGAGCAACTTTCATGTCCACAGTGGATAGGACACTAATAAGCTTAAGGGAAATTCATATTAGGTACTAAAAATATCAAAAGAAAATACTCCACCTTATCAAACACTTTTTAGTAGTAAGGATAGTTAAGTATTACAAGTAGTATTGACCAGGGATGTCTTAGAATCTTAATCATACAGGTTTTAAGAGAAAATATTGGTATGTATCAAGATTAACATAGATGTATATACATAATCTTGTCCTTAGACTTGTGTATAGAGCAGATCACCTCTTGATGTCCCTTCTCATCTTGTTTTCCAATTCTACATACACCATTTTAGAAACACATGTAAGTCTTATGAACAAGAGAAATAAAACTGTACTTGAGTCAAAAAATTAAAGTTTTTATAAAATGAGATTCCTTTGGTAAAAATAAGCAGACACCCGAGTCCCAAGTTTCCCACTTAATTGCTTTGATGGAAATGAGGACAGTGAGAGATTCTGAGCATGAAAACACAGCTACTGAGCAGATGAAATCAGGTATGATTTAGGTGTTAATGGTGACTTCTAGGTTACATTATAGGCTAGAATATTTGAAAACAGAACCACATACAGATTTTAGATTCTAGGCAAACATCAGGTCAGTGAAAAACATCTAGCAGCAGGCATGCTGGAGGTTAGCAACTGCATGACTTGCACATGCTGAATTTACACCTGACAAAGACTGAGTACATGCCTGTCTCTGTATAATGGCTGAAGAGTTCCAGAAATTCTAGTCTATGCAATCTCTTAAACTAGACTTGTAGTAATCATTATTAAACATTTCGCCCTCAAAAGAAGCACATGCAGTCAAGTCCGTTGATCAGACACTGCAAGGTTTACTTTCTTAAAAAAATAAATCTCACATGTGTACACACATGTGCATAAATCTCACACACACACACTTTTCTCTATGTTTATGTCTAAGGAACAGAGGTCAATAAATCTGGAGTGTTGGACCACGTGGTGGAGCGTTCTCAAGTAGTTTCTGGAAGACGTGTTCTCAGACTAGTCTCCACATAGATGGAGCTTAATCATCATTTCTATATAGACTCCCACTGCGCCACAGCAGGACAGTCTTATGACAAAACTGACATTTCTTTAATACTGGCAACTTCATGTCATGTATACTGAATTGTCACAGTTAAGCTGAAAAGCGATGGAGTAGGAAGGAGAGGGCCACCAACCTGACACAGCTCTCCCTAGTCAACTAGATATTGTGGATTTGTAATTTCCAAAGGAGACAAATTTAGGACTGTCAGTTCTTCAAAATTCTTCCGCTGACCACAGTATCACTTTTGTCTTGCAAAATGTGCTTCAGTCATATTTCAGGTGTCTTTGATCATATCAAACAACCAAGTCATTTTGCTGGATGGCTTCCTAGGAGACCTTTTTCTTTCAACTGTTCCTTAAAAGGGTTCTAAAATCATCAAACTGAAAAGGGAAAACAAGAGAATGGAACCCATACAATTTGTATTTACATATGGGAAGAATAAGGGAAAAAAAAAAAGGCACTGGAAGCTAAAAGACTACACTCAACATCCAGCTCCAAACATCAAATGGGAACTGAAGCCAGACTGTGCAGCATTTAATGAGTTAAGAATCACACTAATCTACCATTCTCAAATCAGTTTGGGCAGGTTGAATATGGTGCCAAGGAAGAGCTACTATTCTTTTAAGATGATGAAATAAGGAAGAGTATGCAGTCCTCTGACAAGCCCTTTCCCAGCTTGGCCAGGGAACTGCTGAAGCAACTGCAAGGGCAACAAAGAGCAGTTTTGGTTAGTCGGTTGTTCTCTTTTCTCAGCAGTCCTTTTCTCTACAAAAATTCAGAAATACGATTCAGAAAAAAGAACAGATAGGCCAGAAGAATGCAAATACAGACTTGAATTCCAGGAAATATATGATTGTGGGGTGGGGATGAGAGAAGAAAGGAAGTTTGTAGAGTTATGGTTAGGTACTCTGTTCTTCGAAGTCCTCTGTTTCCTGCAACAAATGAAGCCAATACATTTCCATATGATAACACAGAAAAACATCAGGACACAAGAATGTATTATTTGATCACTTTATGCCTGTGTATTTCCTAAAGATAACATCGAATCTATGAGTGTTCTTTTAAAAATTTTAATATAAAATTGTTCCAGATAAAACTGAAACTGATTTACTTCTAGTTGTAAAAATTGTTTTACTGAAAGCATTCTAAAACACAATTGTACATACACATATAAATCAGTAGTCACACGCAGCATGTTTTTAAAAATAGCCCTCCTCTCCACCACACAGTGATTTGCAGGAGGAACAGTTTAATTCAAACATATTACTTGCAATCTTGAAAAAGGTTAGTTCCATGTAAAAATCTGAGTCACTGCAGTACAGGGGTTTTTTTTCTTTCCTGTAGAAAAATTTCACTTACAAATTTTATATCTGAGTTTGAATTGCAACACTTGTATTGCAGTATGCTGAACATCTTCAGGTCACAGAAAAACAACAAAAAAGCAGACATCACTTTTATTCTTAAAATATTTAGCTCTACGTGTAAAGTCATTATAGAAAACCTTACCCCATGGAAAATTTTCCTCAGAAGGTTTTGTTGTTTTGTTTTAATTTAATACTCTTTATTAGCAGCAAACACAAGAAAGTCCCATGAAGTGTAACAAGGAACTTAAATGTATTTACATTTTAAATGTGTTTAAGTGCTAGAAGTGGTCTGAAGAGATTGTACAGAAATAAGCTTAAAATATAAAGGAAGACTAAGTAGAAAACTGTGTTCCAAGCAGAGACAGGAGCAAACAGGAACACTCCCATACTTTACATCTTGGACATTAATTTTGTTTCTTTATTATTATAAGTGTCACATGTTCAAGGTGCTTTTCAGTGAATTTGTCACTTGCAAATTGTCAACGAAAACCATTATCCAGGAAGAACCACAAAGATATATTTGTTTTATATCTAATTTACTTTAGCCTTCCTACTCAGAACATTTGAGGATCTTTATACTTAAAAATCACCTCATACCACACCTCTTCTAATTTAAATAGCTTTTGAAGATCCTCAAACAACTTTGGGGCAGGCCATAAAAAGACAGATCACTTCATATTGTGTTTGAATATACTTAACACAAAATACAAAAGTGAATTTGTCAGTATTTCTCTGCTCTAAAACCTGAATCTTCCTGTTAATTTCTAGATACAACATAGCAGCACATGCTTTTAACTTCTAAAACCAGACTACGTAACTCTCATACTAGAACATTTAACTTGCAACATTCCTGAGACAAGTAAGGGAATGCTAAGAATGGTGCAGAAAAGGACAGATCTTCTGGTGACTAGTCACAGTGATGGATATGCTGTTTTAAGACTAATACCCAATTACTCCTGGAGTCTGTTACAGATACTAGTCAATACCAAATCCTTCACAAGAAGAACAGATGAATAACAGACAAATAGAACTATTGTACAGTACAGGTTTTGCTGAAAATGTTTGTATTAGGGTATAAAATCAAGAGGTAAAAATCCACCTATAATGTGGGCATTGGTGTGGAGTAGAAAGACAAGTAACAAGTGGCACCATAAACAAGCTCAAAAAACCCTGTATGATTTGCTTTCTCCTAAAGCTTGATGACAAAGCCAATAATTCTGTAAATATAAAAATGAGCCTAAGTGTAGATTTACTCCAACATTAAGTAATAAATCTTGCTTGAATGAAGAAAAAAATATTTCTAAGACAATAACCCAGATACTGATTTATGCAAAGCCATGCAATGTAAATAAACATAAAGCTAAGTACCTATGAACTGAGAAATACTACTAAACCTCCATTTTGGAATGCTTTCTAACCAATCCATCAGGGTAACTATTGTCATATCGAAGCTGTTCACATAGTTCGTTCTTTATAGCGCAAGAGTAACCAAAGACCCCAGTTAAGGTCTTACCAAGCTAGATGCTATCCAGCAATACAGATGTGCACAATTCGTACCCCTAACAGTATTGACTATTAAAAAAATACATTAAAAAATACAGTACTTCGATCATCATGTCTACTTTACTATTTCTCTCTCTACTGTCCCAATTAATAAACGCCAAAATTGTTTAAAAAAATTCACAACAGAAGATAAAAAAAGGATAGTGTAAAAAAATTCTATCCTAAAAAAATTCTCTATATCTATAAACCCATCTTCATCAACCTCAAGATTAAAAAAAACCGCCAGTGGTAGAGGTTTTATCTCTATTGGTAGCTTTGAACCTAGGATTATTTACAAATTCTCATGAAACTCTTATTTTTCCAGCATTTATGCAATTTTCAAAGTTCCCTATACTAGCTGCCTATTCCATACAAACTGATTATAAATAAGCATATTAGTCCTATGAATATTATACAATACACCCTTTCAGAAGCACTGGTGGATACATACAGTGTATGCCAAAATCTGGTATTCTGCTTTAACAGTATCATCACTTCTAAGCCTGTATATTTTACTACCATACATGAAGGCAGCAGATACTGAAAACAGAGCTGTAACAGAGTGTGAAAAAAACTTTTCATTTAAATAGAAATCATCTCTTCTGATAGCATTTTTCCTGGTGGAGAGACATTGACTAATATAGTATTTCAACTTCATCCATATTACCTTAAAAAGGATACCTCTTAGAATTCCAGCTTTCAGAAAAGCATATAGGTTCCAGTTATCACAGGAAAAAAAGAGGAAACTGATAAAATGCTAACTTAAATAAAAAACAATTTAAGAATTCCACAAAATTTTGTGCATCTTCTTTTGGAAGTACACAGCTTGTTTCTTGAGGGCTTTCTGAAATTCTGTTTCTAAAAAGAAGAGTCTAACACTCTTGCTTGACAGCTCCAGAAACACTGACGGCTGACATGATTGAAAGAGATGGCCTTTACTGAACTTATGTGAAGTAGCCACTCTTACGCTGAGAACAACCAGGGGGAGCAGACGGAAGAAGCAATAATTTCAAGATGCCCGTGCTTTCTCAGTGCCATTCTTTCTTCCTCCTCCGCCAAGCCTGGTGGCTCTCCAGCCTCAGCGGTAGCAGATTTCTTAACTGGCAGAGTCCCTGCAGCCATTGAGCACCCTGGTGTACTCAAACTGCTGCACAGCTGATCAGGATCTTTTTGGGCTGACTAATCTTTTGGACTGGATTAGACAAACTGCATAGTCAGATGCGGTTAATGCTGATTAGCTGAACAGTAAGAGGTTGCATGGCTCTTCTTGCCACTGTTTTAAGTCCAAATACTCATGAGATGTTTGAACACCTGAAGAGTAAACCCTTGTCTGGACATATTTATCCCCTTTTAGAAACCAATAAAATAGCATTTCAAGAAATTTTAAAATGTTCCTGTGTGACTAAACTTCAATTTCTACAATTAAGAGATATTAAGAAATTATCCATTTTACTGGACAGTAAACCTAAGGATATTTTTTAGTCACAGGACTAATCACATAACAGAGAAACAAGTCTGTGGTAACAGAAAACTAGTCAGATTTGGAAACACAGTATTAAGTATTTCTACAATAATTGGCTGTTTTCAATTTATCAAAAGCATCAAAATCATAAGATTATGAAACAGTTGCGCTTTCCTTCAACACAGATTTATGAATCACGTAATAAGTGGTAAAGTTTTTAATTCCAAATCTGGAGAGAACAAAATGATTAAGTACATGTATCACTTTTCACCTGAAATAATTTGCTATACTCCCCCCACTTGGTATTCATTAAATTGGGTAGTATAAAAAGGTGAAATTAGAACCATTTCACCTGTAACTCTATTGAATTGGCAAGAGGAGGTTTAAATTTACGCTTATGTCCATAACCACTGGATGCTGAAAATATATATAGCCTTCTAAATACCTTTACTTAGTCTGAAAAAACTTAGCATTTACAAAAAGCTAATGCTACCACGTGGACTGCAATTCCTCAAGTTCCTTTTCATCTCTATCTACGAGAATTTCAATCTACAAGCCCAGGAAAAAAGTAGTATAGTATATAATATAAAATGAAAGTATGTTCTGCTCATGTCTATAAAATCACAACCAGAAAATAGTCAGCTGTATTAAATATTTTGTTATAAGGTCTTAAATAAAATCTAAAATGCTGAAAATCTGAATAAACATCAGCATCGTATCAAATAATTGTATTTCCTTGAAAGAAAGTATAATCTAATTAACATTTTTTCAGCCACTGACAGACTAGAAAATTCATAATCTATTGAAGCCAACAATTCAAAAGGCATTCAAGTAAGAGAAATAAACACTGATTTTAACGATGAGAATCCTATAATGTGAACAGCTGAAAATAAACAGAGCAGTGTCACCTTCTGGAATAACATGAGCTTAATTACTTGTACTTTGTACCATACTATTTGAGTAAATATACTAGGGTAAATCCAGAACTTACCAATAGTATTAGTCTTTGAAATGTTACATTTTCCCATCCTGCCATACTGCTTCATCAAACCTTTTTCAAACAAGCGCATTTGTTTTGGGGTAGACTTTAGTGCTCCTACTTTATTATTTTTAGACTACTTGACCCAGACAACATCCGGTCTTTTAGTTAAAAAATCTGAAGCAAGAATTCTTTAGGAAAAATATTTTTGTAATTAGTTGAATTCCGTTCACATCTACATGCAGGAGTTAGGTTAGATCCAGAAAACAGTTTGACTGGACACTTACCATAAGCTTACCCTATACAGGTCTACTGAAAATTTCTGATCTTGGACTTGCAATAATCCTACTTTATCTGTCCATGACTGTTTCCAGACAACACTGAAACTACGCCAAATTATCTGAAATGTAGCTTCAGCATTTTCTATCCTTACAGCTGATCCTTTCCTCGATTTTGAATACACTCGCTTTTGGAAGCTGCTGCCCCTAGTCCCTGGCTTTAATACACTGCGATGAAGAAGTCCGAAGGAGTCAGCATATTCTGACAGTGACTTGGACAAGACGGAAGGACAAAAATGAGAATGGAGGAGAGAACGAATGATGGCAAAAGAACAGGGTGCAATCACCAATTTTTAATCACCTAGCATTTCTTCCAGCTTTAGGCAGCATATAATTGGAGAGTATACCCCTCTTACACAGAAAGTTTAAATATTTCTATTTTAGAGTTAATCTAAAAAGAAATTTTGACAAATAAAAAGCACTGCTAAAGGTAAACGGTTGTATTGGGTGTATGTGGCCATGGGGCAGGGTTTTGGTAAGCTGGGGTCAGCTACAGGGCTGGTCTCTGTGAGAAGAGGCCAGGTGCTGTCCTGTGTCTGACACAGCCCATGCCAGCTGGCTCCAAAACAACCCTGTAGGCCAAAGTTGAGCCTAATTTGTTTGTGGCACATCTGTGAAAACATTTAAGAGGGCAAAAAACACTGGACGGGTGGAGGGTGATGGCGCAGGGAAGAGAGTGAAAAACAGCACAGGGAACACCAAGGCCAGAGGAGGAGGTCATGCTCCAGAGCACTGCAACAGATACTCCCTGTAGCTCATGGAGGACCCAGCATGAAGCAGATAGCCCCAGCAACTCGTGGGAGAGCCCACATTGGACCAGATAGATATTTCCTGAAGGAATGGGAGCACTTTTTTTTTTTTCCCCTGAAGGACTGCAGCCCAAGAGAGTGAGCCCACACCGGAGCCAGGCAAAAATGTGAGGAGGAAGGAGCAGCAGAGAGAAAATGCTATGTACTGATCATACCACACTTCCACTCCACACCCCCTGCACCATTCAGGGAGTGGGGTAGAGGAGTCTAGAGTGAGGAAGTTAAGTTGAGCTTGGGAGAAGGGGAAGGAAAGATGTTGTTTTAATGTTTGCCTTTGTCACTACCCAAATTTATTTTAATTGGCAATCAATCAAATTAATTTTCCCAAAGTTGAGTCTGTTTTGCCCACAACAGTAAGTGGTAAGCAATCTCCCCATCTTTGTACCAACCCATCGACGATGAGTTTTCTCATCCTCTTTTCTCCTTCTGTCCCATTGAGGAGGGGAGTGGCTAGGTGGCAGTCTGGCCCTTAGCCAGGGTTAACCTACCACACCAGTACATGTGACTGAGAATGATCTTTTGACTTACCAGAACAAGTAGGTTTCTTTTTTTCTGGACTTCCTGTATCTTCCATTTCTGCTTCAGTCCTCCCATTGGTTGCAGCTGCTGCCTTTCTTTTTTTCTTGGGGGGGGGGGAGGAAAAAGGCAACTGAACTCAAGAGCAGGAAAGACCACACGAAGTAGAAAATATCTTTTTCTCACAAGGTATGCCCCAATTTTAAGCATTATTTCTTCATATATTATAAAACATCTACAGTTGTAGAGAAAAATTTATTCATATATTAATGCAAGAATACTAGTACTAGGCAATAGACTATTTGAAAGTTCAGTTCCCCTATCTGCAGATCACATTGAAATTTTAATGTATGAAAACACAAGTTTTTATGATCAAAACCTGTTTTTTTATTTACATTGAATAACTGTTACAAAAGGAGCAATCTGAAAAATCTTTAAGAACACAGAAAAACATTTTACCCAAAGTTGATGTTAATTGCTTTTTTAAAAGCAATTACACCTTATTAAATTCAGTTTATCTGGATCCTTGCTTCTTAAGGCTTTCTTTGCACAGCTTAAAAGTAGCTAACACCCACTGACAGTACATTATTATTTTTTTCTAATAGCAACTATGGGTTCTGTTCCAAAGAGAGGTACTTGGGAAATCTGAACTCTATTCAAGGTACATTATCTTAAAACCTCTAAATGGATAGAACTGTTTTTATCTGTGTATTACAATTAATCTTACTATTGCAAAATATTCTTAAGGTGGTTATGGAAAGATTGTTTTTTTAAAGCCACATGATTTTTGCAAAGGATGAGTTGACCTGTATCTGTATCAGACATAGATGATAACTTTGATGAACACTGGAAGAGTTTATCTTTTCCTTTTTTAATTTTTTTTTTTAATTGTGTGAGACTAGAGCCTTACTAACATAGCTTTAGAAGTGACTACAACTTCACATAGCTTGTGAGAAAAGGGGAGAGTGCATTACATCTTTCCTTTCCGAAGTGTTGCTTCATGATTACCATCTAAACCCTGCTGGGCTGAACAGATTGGTTCGATAATTACATACAATAACTGCAGTGGGCAGGTAACCCTCAGCTGGCACAGGGCAGCTCCCCTGTGAGAACTTCCATATGCAAACTGCACTGATGGAGTGCATTAGGTACATCTTTCCTGCCGGTGCACAGGCCTGATTACCGCCAGCCAAGACTCCAAGGTTAGCATGTCAGCAGATTTGTGATGCATTAGGCAGGAATAAACACAGACACTTTTGTTCATTCTGACCAAAATTAAGGAGGACTATTTCAGCACTGTACTGCTTTTATATGAGAGATAATGCATTCCTCCCAATTGTACTAGAAAACATTTTAAATGCTCATCAGAAAAACAGATATCCAATACATGCTACGCAAAAGCAAAATACATTTATCTTGTTTCCAAGCTTATTTAATAAAAAGTGGTTTCTTAATCTTGATGCAGGTGAATTACATAGCAGTAGAAATCAGGCAGCATTCATCTGATAAAAGCAACACCTGTGCATCCGAAACTGAACATTAGAAGGAACCACAAATCACTAAGATCCATATTTTTCCAGTTTAGTTTACTCCCAATATTTCCCAGCAACTCTTCAGCACACATAAAAGTAAGATGTGGTTCTTGCCCTAAATAATTTAGTCAAGAGTTCCAGATACTTCCTTCAACACATGGTCCTCTTAGCTTCTTGTTTTTCTAGAACTATTATAAAATATCACACACACAAATCAACATGCATTTACTATACAGAAAAAAAAAAACAAACAACCCCAAAAAAACCCAACCTCCAGCAGAACCGTGGACTGTCTTTCATTTACTTATACATCTGGGGAAACTTGAGTTATGATACAGAAAATAAAATGTTAACTTTTACTATAGCAGACATCTGTGAGTTTTAGCCAGATACCAATACTGGAGAATGACTCAGATTCCAGAACAACCATGCTTATATGCAACATATAATGCACATCATGGCTCAATTAGCTATACAAGCTGAAAGCACAGGAGAATCCTACATTCTAAGAATTTATTTACACAGAAGCTAGAAATATTGTCTCCTGCTTATGAAATTGCATAACTTCAGAACACCGAATAACACTGTTTTAAGAAAGTAGTATGGTAGATTGCCCCAAAGGAATTGAAGAGTACGTGTCTTAAGACCTGTTGTGATTAAAAGATCAGTACAGACAAAATGCCATAAATACCCTATATTAGAGGTCACCACCTTCTCAAGGGTGGAGGCCAGACGGCATTTTTCTTTTCCAAATTAGACATTAAGCATGCCAAAAGAAATTCAGCATGTGCTAGAAGATACTGGATCTCAGAAGCAAGATGCTACTGACCAGCGGTAAGTTATCTTTATGGAAAGCAGTTCCTAACAGTTTGGAATTTGGAGCTTAACTTTAAAACACTCAGTCATCAAGTTCAGCTCCCTTTCAATGCTGAAAATACATATAATTTTAATTAGCATTCTTTGTTCTTCCTTTCTTCCTCTGTGTACCTAAATGTCCAGCTATTCTCAACCAGCACAAATCATCTTGTTGTTCTCCTAGCCTCTCATTAATGTCTGATACCCCTTGGAAGAAAAACCTAGTAGCATGAGTTCCCAAACATATATTCTGGGAAGGAAGACATCCTGCTGAAGACCCTCTTTCCATTCATTCTTGAAGAAAAGTGCAAAATATGACCTTGGAAGGAGGACTGACACAATCTATTCTTCTACCGTAGCCTCCACCACAGCTGTTACATGGCCTAGAAAATCCAACAGAGAAGATCTGTCTGGTATTTGCTCAAAAGCAAGGAGGCTATATCAACCTGATCTCAGGCAATCTTACTCTGTTTGGACACTCTAGCAGCAGCTGGCATGAAGCAGCTAGCATGAAGTCCACCGCAATATGAAGCAGACAGCTGAAAACACTTGTTCAAATGGGCCACTAACACTCATTTTTTTATGTAAGTGCTTGCACATACTTCTGACAACTGAGCAAGCTGACCATGCATACAGTTCCTCAAAGTAAAAAAAAAAAAAAAAACCAACAAAACACAAAAAACCCCACAAACCTACCCACCCCTGCCACAAACCCAATGTAAAAGCTAACTCCTAATTGATGCAAGTAGGTAAGAATCTATGGAAAAGTATTATCACACCCTTTGGGAATGGTCTTGACTGATACTGGCTAAAGAAATAAGATTTTTGAAGTTTTATTCCATTGGAAATATGCACTAGCCATCTCTGCTGGACAAGGACATTGAAGGTCACAGCTGTTGGCTCTGCAGCAGGCCAACTTACTCAGCAAAGAAACCAGCCAACCATTAAAAACGATTTTTTCCCCCCCCAAAACACAGGTCTCAAGCCATGTCGATCCACAGGGGGAACAGAAGAATTCATGCTAATGAACTCTCCTTTTGGACAGCTCTTTACACTCAGTTCAGCAGAACATATTAGTATGAAGATCACGGCTGTACAATTTTAGCCAAAGGACTATTTACTGGGCAAAAAGTAGTAAGAAAAGCTGGACACATATCCTCAGAAGACTTTAAAATCCTACAGCTTTTTTTCTTTTGTGCTTTTTGTCCATCTTTAAGACACTGCTGATCATGTCAGTAAGCAGGCAGAATTCTTGTACCATTATCCTGTATCATAATTCTCAGTTCCCTGATTCATGCTAAAGGAACCAATAAACTGCCCACCTGTTATTAACAAATGCAAATAAACAAGTAATAAATGCAGTTTGAAGTATGGGATGGTAACAACAACCACTAGCACCCACCACCACCAGCCTGTTGTGATAGGGCAAGGGGTAATGGTTTTCAACTAAAAGAGGGTAGATTTAGACTAGATATAAAGCAGAAATTTTTTACAATGAGGGTGCTGAAACACTGGAACAGGTTGCCCAAAGAGGTGGTAGAAGCCCCAATCCCTGGCAACATTCAAGGTCAGGTTGGATGGGGCTTTGAGAAACCTGATCTAGTTGAAGATGTCCCTGCTTATTGCAGGGGGGGTTGGACTAGATGACCTTCACAGAATCACTAAGGTATGATCATCAAGTCCAACCATCAACTAACACCCCCATGCCCACTAAACCATGTCCCACAATGTCTTGTCCACACGTTCCTTAAACACCTCCAGTGATGGTGGCTCCACCACTTCCCTGGACAGCTTATTCTAGTGTTTCACCACTCTCTCAGTAAAGAAATTTTTCCTAATATCCAGCCTGAACCTCCGCTGGAGCAACCTGAGACCATTTCCTCTCGTTCTATCACTAGTCACTTGGGAGAAGAGGCCAACACCCACCTCTCTACAACCTCCTTTCAGGTAATTGTAGAGAGTGATAAGGTCTTCCCTCAGCCTCCTCTTCTCCAGACTGAACAACCCCAGCTCCCTCAGCTGCTCCTCATAAGACTTGTGCTCCAGACCCCTCACCAGCTTTGTCGCCCTTCTCTGGAGACACTCCAGCACCTCAATGTCCTTCTTGTAGTGAAGGGCCCAAAACTGAACACAGTATTCGAGGTGTGGCCTCACCAATGCCAAGTACAGGGGCACGATCACCTCCCTACTCCTGCTGGCCACACTATGTCTGATACAGGCCAGGATGCCATTGGCCTTCTTGGCCACCTGGGCGCACTGCTGGCTCAACCTTTAAAGGTCCCTTCCAACCCAAACCATTCTATGATTCTATGATTTATTGTTCCATTGTTTGACCATTTTTTATTGTTATTACAAACATTTTCAACATATGATTTCCCTAAGGCTTAAAATTTTTTTATGCTGTATTCAAATGGGAGTCCAAATTTAGCATTTAAGGCTTCTTAAATATAAGGAATAAAATACCCCTAGCCTACCACTAAAGTTAAGACTCATAAATAACATATTAGATCACAGTGAATTCAACATGTGAATTCCAGAATCAAACAGTTGGCATAAAGATGTATACTTAAAACTAAGCTTTGAACTAGTCATAGAAAGGAAACTAATATGAAACAAAAACTAGACTTATTCTACCTTCCATGTATTTTGACACATCTGGAGTATCACCAATTTAAGGAAAATAAGTAAATTAACTGAATGTTTATCTGTTCAAATGTCATTGCAACTATATATACACATTCTGTTACCCAAGATACTATCTATTATGAAAGTACACCTATAAACATCATTTTGTATAGTTTTCATAACAATTAGTGAAGTTAAATTAGAGAAATAATGCATAAAAGTAGGACTTAATAAAACAAACATTTCACTATTTGCTTATTTCCTACTGGATGCAGTTATGACACCTACTTCCAATACCACTTTAACTCTTATTTAGCTGAAAAATAAAGCATTAAAAGCTGCCATAAATTTTTAGAGTAAAAACCTTTTGCATGGGATTTGTTTGCAAGTCTCCATTCTCTGACAAGGCAAAGTCAAGTACTCCATCATCTTTTTGCCCAATGGCCTTAAGACCTTGCAGAAGTATTTCTCGGAAATGCTGATAAACAGGTTTCTCTTCATAGCTCAGTAGCTTCACCTTTTCCATGTATTTGGCTATTTCATCTAAAGAAATGGTACCTCTGATTAATTTCTATTTGAAAACATTGTAATCATTCACTTTCACCACAAAAGAGTCAGAAATTATGCATGCACTACTTATGCTATTTTTTGAAATGGTTATTTATAAACTCATAATTATGACTTTACTACAACACATTTTAGAAAAAAATTACACCAAGGTTCATTACCCAGTGATGACAGCATCACTGTTTTTTACACATTCATTGCAATGAAGAAAACAGTCAGTAGTAAAACATGTAATAGGCCAACCTTCACCAGTGAATGCTTGTTTACATGATATTCCTTATGTCTATATTTAAAAATGTTGAAAAGGAAACTCAATGTTATCTCAGAACTTCATCAGTTCAAGACTGAAACGTGTATTAAAAAAATACATTAAACACTTGACTAGTGAAAAACCAGACAAGTCACTCTTGACAGAGAAAACTCTCTTCTGATCACCAGGAGTAGCTGGAAATAGCTAAATATTTAAGTATAAGATCCCAAGAAAGTGTATTTCTAACAGACTCAGGTTTAAAAAAAAATAGATCTACTCAGCAAATCACCAATCCCAAAATAGAAACAATCTAGACTTCAAGTTCGCATTACTTGGTATTTTGAATCTCTAAAATTCAGTTGTGAAAAACCAACTTACACATCTCATGTTTGCAAATACTTAATACTGTCTTTAGTCAGAAGCAATACATTATCTGCAGTTCATAGAACTGCAGCCAAAAGGAAAAGTCTAAACTTCTCCTAATCAACAATCTAATTCATGCCACTTTATTGTTGCTGATAAAAGTAAGAAGAAAAACAGGTACAAACTTAAGTAAACAAAGAAGACTTAAAGAAGCAACAGATTAGAGTACAATGCCTGAGACACACCTCCCAGGAAAAAAGCTGCTGACAGTCTGTCAACTCCTCACCTTTTGCAGCAACTCAATTGATCTGTTTTTATTTGAATACAGAGAAGCACAGCCTTCCCTTGTAGACACTCAACGTACCCTATGTAAATACGAATTTCAGAGCTTCTACCCTAAAGTTGCCTACAATTTGGTGATAGCACCCAAACAGACTGATGGATTTTTTTTTTTTTTTAAATAAAAAGGGCATTAAAACAAATTATTAGCGAATGCTTACCACATGGTACAAACTGAAGTATTTTAACTTAAAATAGCTCCTCTTACCTGGTTTACTTTTCCCAGGAAAGCATTTGTCCATCAAAACTGAAATATTATCTCTACACCTGAAAAACAAAATTATTCAAAACTATTGTTTCTTTCAAAGTTTGAATCTTGCCCTGTTCTGACAGACTTCCTTAGTACCTAGCTTGGGCCACTGTCAGAGACATGAAACACTACTAGATGAACCTTTGGTACAACTTAGTACAGCCATTTTTAGGAGTGCAGCACGTTTGAGAACCTGACAGGCTATCTGAAATATGTACATTTCTGTTCAACAGTTTTTGATTCCTACAAAAGCAAGCAAGTAGAAGACTGAAGGAAAAGAACTGGTCCATTTCAATCCCTCATATACCAATGCTCTCACCTCTTCCTGCTAGAGGACTCTAGCTGGTATTATTCAGAGCAGATCCCCTGCCAAAATAATAACTGGGGGGGAGCTTCACTAACATTGACAGAAACCAAAGTGTTAAAAGTACAGATAAGGAAGCCAGATACAAATACTTGTTAATAAGACAGAAACTGCTGTGCTGGGACAGGTTTCTTCATATTAAATATCTGACAAGAGAAGGTTGAGTGGGGGTGGGGGGAAGACAAAGGAACATAACAGTGAGGGAGAGGGACAAAAAAAAAAAATTTAAAAATCCCACATTACTAGCTCTCTATCTGGAATGATGCTCAAAGACATTTAAGATCCACCTTTAGCTCTCATTTCTGCCACTGACTTCAGAGCATGGTGTTATAAAGGCTACTCATACTCCATGCTTCAGTTCTCTTTCTGTAAAGCAGGACTAATGGTTACCTGCATACAGATAAGAGTGCTTTTTGGCTTAACCATGGCAGTGTTCTAAAGCGACAGTACCGTGGTGGATAAACAAGCATCTCTCATATGCAAAAGAAGACAGAGTAGAACAGTACAAGCAAAGTTTAATGACAAGCCAAAAGATACATGAGACACAATGAAGGGGGGGGGGGGGGGGGGGGTTGTATACAAAACAACAGGCTACACACCAAAAGGGAACATACTGAAAGTACAAAGCATTTCTACAGTAAGACATTTTCATTCCTATTTTCAATTTCAAAAGAGAAAGAAAACAAGTAGTTTCTCACCTGATTTTTGAGTCTCTGACAAAGTTTGGATCTTTCAAATTATCCTCCCATGGTAGATGGCCACTAAGCCAATGAATCATACAGTAACCCAAGATCTCCAGATCACCACGTCTCGATGGTGCTAAATATATATGCACACATAAAAAAAGAACCATAAGAGCAGCTAATAAAGCGCACACAGTTTAACAACAGTTAAAATCTGTAAATATGTTAAAACAATAGAAAGCCAATGCTAACAATGTAACACTACTGTATCTGTTACTTATTTCTTTATTTTAGCATGAAAGCAAGGAAGGAAAAAAATACTGTTCCTACATTTGGAAGGGTAACTTCATTTTCAAGTCCTTTATCAATCTCTTTCTTCTACTCAAGGATATGACATGCTGCAGTTATCACAATTTGGGAAGCTTTTTAAGTACTCCGATTGTGGAAAAAATTGAGCAAGTTAGTGAAGTGATTGACTTTCTGTTCAAAACAGTTTTTCTTCCCTTCTTCTATAACAAGGTAATAGTGCTAAAACCCCAGCTCCTGAAAAAATATTCCACGATGCTGAAATATTTTAGGTGGCCTGAAAACTGAACAGAGGACAATAATAGATCAGATCCCTAAGCCTTGCCAAAAAAAAAACCCACCCACATATACATTGACCACAGACTACATTAGAAGTATAAATGGGCAAATCAAATCATCTTTGTTCACGTTCAGTTTTAAGCATAGGTGCAACAGTTCATCCTGAAGTAAATAATAATTTTCAACTGATATTTTTGCAGGACACACTTCTATGCTTATAAACCAAAATTTAAGAACGAAGAAAATAAAGGTGGTGTTCACTATAAATCCTCAATGCTTAATCAGACATAGACCTGTCCTTTTCATGTTCAACCTTTTCTCACTTCTTGCCTTTTGATATTCAGTGACTATAGGCATAATTATGAAATAACATTTCATAATTAAATGAAGTTTTGTTAAAAAAACCTTCTAAATATTAAGCCATAAACAAGATAAGGAATATCGTGCATCTTTGCCAACTATGAAGGAAGAATGTTCACACTGATAACAAACTATTTTTCTCCTGAAAACAGGGCCAGTTTTTTTATTAAGATCTCATAAACACTATTCCATTTCTACTTAGTTAATAAAAAGCGATACACTAAACATCTTAACAATCTTTATAAATTAAGGAAATCTGTTTGAGAAAGTTACATTAAAAATATAGTAAATAAATATCAAAGTAGAAGTTAGTAAATGGAAAAAAAGAAAAATGCCAGCATAGTCTGTAGAGAAGAAAAAAAATATTTTTATAGATTCAGAAACCTGATTGTTTACAAAACTCAGTGCAGCAAACGAAGTCTTTTGTCTTTATGAAAAGGATGCAGAAATGCCTATTGCCAAGAACAAAGTTTTACATCCTTACCCACGCCCTTGTGTGCATCAATACTGGTATATTCAATAGTTCCATCATGACACCTTTTAGGATCTTCTTTATACACTTTGTGAACTCCTTCAGGACAGTATCGGTAGGCAAGTCCATAATCCACCAAGTACACCTAGTAATTTCCACAAAGAATTCT
Organism: Gavia stellata; assembly: GCF_030936135.1. Taxonomy (NCBI): domain Eukaryota; kingdom Metazoa; phylum Chordata; class Aves; order Gaviiformes; family Gaviidae; genus Gavia; species Gavia stellata. Next base: position 16,607,487 of record NC_082600.1, read on the forward strand.
AAGATTAAAGAACTATAAATACAGAAAATATGCAAATCATAACCGTAACTCCCAACCATTCTCAGAACTTCTTAAAAAGTATTAAAAATGGTAATTTTTTTGACTTTAAATGATCCTTTCTCAGTGCTTCATTGAGATTACATGTGATTTGAAAACAATGTGTCAGGCAGGTTTTGTTGCTTGCGATATAGCAGTCTGATCTGGAAGTCATTTCTTCCTGATGCAGAGGACAAGTACAGTAAAATAGTCTGTTATTACCAGTAAGAAAAAAAAGATGTAATGTTCATAGAGTTATAAATACACTTACTGTCCTACCCTCTTTAAAGTCAGCTGTCCCATTTGAACACTAGTACATACTATTACTTCTCATTTACACCAGTTACTTTAAAAGAACTCAGATTATTTTACTTATTTCATGAGCTAAAACATTTGGGCAAGACAACACACATAATTCTGAAACTCTAATATGCATTGTTTGAATAGTAGAGAGAGTTAAAATGCAGAAAAATGAAAGACTTCCATAAATCAAGTGGAACAATCAACACTTTAAAGACCAATTTTTCCAAGTAACAGAACACTTATCTGATGGATTTCTTGAACAAAGGAATGAGGTAACAAAGCAGACAGGCAAACATAATTTACCAGTGTCCTATATAATTTTAAGCTTACACCTGCAAATACCTATTTGTGAGTCAATTTTTTTTTAATCTTGAGAATTTCTCTAGAATGTTATTTAGGGCAAATAGTCAATTTGATAACTATCCAGCAAAATGCATAAAAAATTTCATAGAATATTAACTAGACATAAATGTCAAGCAGAAATAATGTTACTATATACATTCTTAAAAATGAGCTTCTGCTAGATTTCACAGGTTCAAAGCCCTTCCATGTGCTGTCAAATATAAGGTTTAAAACATGAGGAATAAAATGCATCAGAAATACCTGATTAGGGTTCTTGTAACTCATAAGAAGATTTGAGGCCTTGATGTCTCCATGCACATATTCATGCTCATGGACATATTCCAGAATATCAAGCTAACAAAACAAAATACAGTCATATAAATGCAGTACCCAGCTCCACCCAGCAGAGGACCTGTACTCAGCACAAAAGTGTGATCTAACCGAAAGACTTACACAGGGAAGCCAGACTGTAAAAATATATTGTATTTTTTAAACTTACTATTCTCAGGCCTAATTGTAGTACAGTTTTATGGGAAAATCGCTTTGCATTCTCTTCATACGTCTTCTGAAGATCTCTGCCAAATCGGTCCATTATCATAAATCGATAACTAAACTCAAGGAAAAAAAACCCAACAGCAAAGTTACTGAATCGTATTTAGCAAAGTATTTTACCTATGTGTTAATTGTACAAATTACTGATTGAAAACATCTCTCTCAAAAGATAAATTGCAGGTACACAGAAAACAAATATATGGGAAATACTTGACTTTTTTAATGTTGTACATCAATTCTTAATTTTTTTACATCAGCTAGTCAAAAGACTGTCCATCAAAAGAACTGTTCTTTATTCCTGGCTAGTTATGCAATACAATAACAAGTACCCACAGAGGAAAATATCTGTATTGTAATTCACTATAGGTAAAGCAAGCATCCATTACTTACAGAAATACATTTTTTACTTTAGAAATGACTAAGTGACTTAACATGGTTACTTATAAAACTTAGGTTTTTGAAATCTATTATAACCTTTTTTTATCCTCTTATTAAAAACAAAAATCTCTCACTTGCCAAAGGTGTTCTGATATTCACCGCTATAGCCAAACTGGTTCTATTACTGTAAGAGCTCATAGTAGCTATATGAAAGAATCTCATGCATTAAACACCGAATGCAAAGAAAAATTTGGGAAAAAAAAAATTGTTATATTTACTTTTGCCTCTCAAAATTAATGTTATTTTTACATCAGATTAGTTTTAAAGTTGAGGACCTAGTAAAACAGTGATATTTCTGACATATTAGAGCGTACATCCCAACAGCCCTATGTTGTGGTCCACACACAGAAGCCTGACCTACTATAAGCTGCCAGAGAACTACTAAAACTTCTTGCAGCATAGCTGTATAGAGAAAGCCCACTAGGAAACAAGGACTGTTATATAAACAGGCATACAATTCAAGACCAAGTAACAAAAATCCTTCATGACATGGAACAATACTCAAAACTAACCCTAGACTTAAGACAAATTTAACATGAGACTAGCAATTATTCTAGCTCACAAATTAAGTCAAAAAACCCCTATCCATAGGGAAAATAAAAGATTTAGAGAGAGCACTAAGTCTTTTATAAGTGAAAATACTCTTTTAAGTGCACACCACACCAGAAGAAAAACTTTAAAGGTAGTCATACTATTCAAGGACTTATACATTAGAAGTCAACTTCATTTTAATTCAAATACGAAAAGCTTCTAAACCACATCTATATAGCATCACTGTATTACAGCAATGTTCGAGACAAATGAAAACTAAATCACTAAGAATGGAAGAGACACAGAACACAGATAAGATGTATCTATTCATCTATTCCTTAAACACACTCTGTTATGAACATGAAACTTTGTAGCAGAAATGAACAACATGAAGATAGGTGGAAAATACATCTTGTAAAGTAAATTAGTTTAAAAGGGATAGTGGTTGTGGATGAAATAAATCCCCGTATATGCCAACAAAAGATATATTCACCTGTTTCCATTTTTTTCATGCAAGCCAGAACCCCAGTATCTTGGTACACCTAAATATTTCAGTTTATGGGACTTAGTCCACTTCTGAACTGAAAATACAAATAAAGGTAAGTTCATGAATTCACATCAGCAGAGACTTACATAAAAAGGGAGTACTCGCATCACTTACAGTTTCTGCATACATGTGAGCTGCTTATTTCATGGAAACTTGTATGCAAAGTATACTGGAAAGTTAATGACGCATCCATTGCAGGGACAAAGATGCAACTAAAGTTTCGATTTAGACAATACCATCAACACAACTATAAAGAATATCTTACCAAAAAATCCTAATTTTACTATATGTCTGAATTAGATTTCAATAATTTAAAAATAATTTTGAAAATGACCTGAAAAGGATTCTCTTAAAGTAATAAAGACCTTACTCCTGTAGGCTCTATTTTCCTAAATGCTTGTAGTTCATCAAAAACATTTTAATAGACTGCTTACTTTCATCTGGCTTAGCAGCTCGCATGTAGAACTTTAACTCAGTAAAAAGAGGTCCATTCTGGCTGGGTTCCTTCAAGACAATTTAAAATTAGTTAAAAACTGCTGTGTTAGTGCCTAATAATTATTAAAAGCTCACAAAATGTAACATTCGCCCTATAAAAGCATATTTTCCCTTAAATGCTCTATCCAGTGCTGATAAATTCAATAGCATATGTTCTTTTTATAAAAGAAGGTTGGGTCTAAAAGGTTATTTTTATTATAAATTGCTTAACATTAAGGGTATCAAAGAATCCTTTCCCATAAAAAAAGATTAAAGAATAACAAATTAACTGAAATGCATAGAATTACCACCAATAATTGGCAGCAAAAGTTTAGCAGAGAACATTAAACAACATTTATTAACTCAGATTTTTCAGATTAAAGCTGGATTGCATCAGCTGCAATAGCCATTAGTGAGCCTAAAATAACATCTGAAATTATTTGATGGAAATATCTTAATGAAAGTTAAATTCTTGCTGAACATAAGGTATTTTGTTCCCTTCATACATTAGTTGATCAAGGTAAAAATTACACAGGATTTCACAATTTCTCTTAAGCTAAATTATAAGAACTACACCTATTTTGACTTCAGAGTCTTGTATTTAAGCTAACATAAGGTATTTCAGTTCCATTTTCTAGGGACAAATCTATGGTAAGCCACGTATTACAAGTAAAGTGCAAGAGAGAAATTGGTTTGAAAACACCAAAGCTTTGAAATACTGCAAGAATTGCAAATAGGCAAGTACCTTGACTCTACATTTCCAGAATTTAGCACAGAAAAAAGTGATTTCAACTCTTGCAATTTTTAAGTGATTGATTTTGAGATAAGCTTAAGCAATTTATTTTAGTCTAGTTACTCATACATGTCCAAATTAATTCTATCTCAGTGAAATTACCTGGTTTAGAATATCCTACACTTAAAAATCTAACCAAAAAGAAATATGCGATTACTGGCAAAGAAACCCAGAAAGGATACAATCACATCGTATTAGCAAAAGTTCCAAGATATGTAACATCAATTTTAAATGGTTTTAATTGTCACTTTTAAATGCAGATGTTGAAAATTGCTAAAGGTCAGACTGTACCACTCAGCTAATAGAGGCTTACTGCTGTCCGACATTAACGAAGCAATGTAAAGAGATCAAACACACTAATGAACGTGGGCTCTCATGTGCATCGGATGTATTGGCTCAGAGTAGGAAGACCAGTCAGAATGAGAGCAGATACCAGCTTAGGCACCACTCCTAGGCCTGGATGCTCGATTACAAAGATACCGCCTATCTCCACCTCACTTTCCCCAGCAGCACTGCCCTGATAAACAGTGGAGCCAAGACAACGGTTTTCTGGCCCTTCCTTGTGAGATCAACGTTCAGACTTAAGCCGTGAACCAGAACAAAAAAAAAAAAACAAAACAAAACCAAAAACACACAACTAGACCAACTGATCAATGCACATAAACTCTGGCACATGCATATTTACTTTCAGTTAGTTTATTTATCCACTACAGACAACAAATTAGTGATATAGATTATATATACAGAGGAGAAGGGTTAAATAACTGCAATATAAGAATTCAGCTATCTTGAACAGACGTTACTTGACCTATTCACTCGTTTCTGTGTAGCATAATCCATTAATACTCTAACTTAATTAGAATATAAATAATACATACTATTTTGATTCAATTTACATAGGTTTGAAGAACATTATTTGTTACCAAAATACATTGAAAAACTGTAGGTGTTAAAAATTCTTAAAATATTTATCTTTAAATAAATTATTCCACAAAAAAATATGTCTCAGCACTGAAAAAAAGATATTTCTTTCTCTAGTCAGAGCAAATACTGAAAATCTGGTATCTTTTCATACTTGGGGGGATGGATAAATGATTTAACCATAAAACAGATCTTCATGTTGACTATGAAGCTGTTTCCCCATAATACCATTAATTCTACATACAGATAAATAAATGCATACACTGTGTTAAAAAGGCTCATGTAATGATGTCCAATATTTGCCATACTAGACATCTTACAATACGCTAAAACCAGAAAGACTTCAAACACAAACTTCTACAACTTTATGCCCAGGGTCATTATAAACAGATGATTTGCAAAACTGAAATTAAAGTCTAATTAGAAAAGATATCATAATGAAAGATAGTATGGAGAATGTGTCGTAATCCAACAAATTTCTTCAAGTAATATTTTAAGAACTGTGATCTTTTTCAGCCAGCCATTTAATGAAGTGTTATTAAACTCTGCATCCACTCCTGAACAATGACATCTGAAAGGTCCACATGTTAAAAAGCATTTCTTTTTTTAATAAAAACTGTGATTCATTTTGTACTGCTCAGACATCAATACTATGAGGATATGTCAAAGACTAAGCCAATTTCCATCCCACTTTAATAGCTTAATTTGAAGAACATTACTATAGAAGCACATATTTTGTTAAATGCTAATAATTGTTCAAAGCTGTTAACCACTTTGCTTCGGCTGATGGATCAACTAGGAATCACCCAGGCATCAGAAAATAGGCCCTTATCCGTAGCTGTATTACACTAAACCATACAGGCCTAATAGGTTATAGGTCAATTTGTGAGGGCAGCAAAGACTAGGGCTACTCTTTATTGCCATAAAGACAAAATTATAAAAGACAAATTGAAAGTGAGTAGTCATCTGGGAGATTAGCAATGGGGGTATTTCCAAATTGCTGCAACAAAGTGAATTCAGCATAAAAGCAACCCAAAAGTTTTGACAACTCTTCTTATATTCAGAGCCCAAAGTGGAGAAGAGAAGCAGATGGACAGGTTTCAACCTCAGGGAAAGAGGAGGATAGCAATTACGCACAGCATAAAATAATGCACACCTGACGATTTTCCAAGCAAGTCAGAGTGGATTCTCCCACAAAAGTCAAATGGCGATCTGCTCCTGATCAGTCCAAACTCGGCAGGAGCCAGTAATGAGGAGCTAATGCCTCTCATGTTATCAGCAGTGGCTTGCCTATGAATGTCTGTTATCTGCCTCTAAAACAGGCCACAGCTCCTGCATAATGGACACCCCCTGCCCTCGATGGCACAGGTTGGGCATGCAAAAGCAGGCTGCCACCATGCAACAGCTGCAGGCTAGGGCTCTTGGTCTATGTGGAATTCCTACCCACAAACACCTAAGGCAGCAGCAGTACGCTGATGCTGAAAGTGTGGTAATTTGACATTTGCATCGTAAGCAGTGCTTTTTTCAGCAAGTGACAATTTTGGAAAAAGGGTCATCATCAACAGCACCTTGGGGTGTCTGAACAGTATCAAAACCAGTACTCTAAAATTTCCCTGTAGTCAGCAGAGATAAATATCAAGATTAAAGGCATATACTAACTAAAATGTATTTTGTTCTAAATTAACCTGATCTTTTAGTTGCAGCAACTAATGTTAAAAGTATTAACGTATTTACATAAGTGACCAACTATTGTGGTAAAGCATTTCAGTATCGCCATATAATTTAATAAATAAAAGATTAAAACATTGCAGTTCTGAACTGTGCTAAAGAACTTTTTTTTTTTACATCGTGAAGTTCTTGTACAGTTTTCTGGTATTTGCTTTTGTCACAGGACCAGAAGTACCACCAAGATAATGAATGGTCTGGATCTACTACGGCTGTTACCATATTCCTAGGTTTTTTACTAAGACTTTACCAGGGAATCACATATAATAGTAGGATCTATACAAAATAATCTAGCAAAATTTAAGAAAAAATACTTTATACCTTAGGAAGAGAACATTACAGCCAAATTAAGTTAAATAAATCTTTTTTAAGATTAAAAACATAAGAAAATTTCAATTAATAAAAAGAATTCACTGATTTGCTACAATGGGCTAAAAATGAGCAATCAACAATGCTTTTTCTTCCCTGCAATAATTAGGTTAAAAAAATTATGTGTCAATGCCATTTTAATTCAATAGAAATTAGAATACGTATGTGTTTTATGAGAAAACATTTAAAGGACATTGTATCTGTAGGGACCTCAGGAATCAAAGTTTTGCTGTTTCTACTCCCAACCCATCTGTCAGCTTACCAACATCCAGTGGTGAGCTATAGTTCACACAGACTCACTGTTGAATCACAGGAATTCGCCAAAAGCTAGCCAGATTTAATTCATTTTGTGATATTTGGGCTGTTTACGGGAAGCGGCAAATGAAACAGAATCTGATCCATTTCATGAACCTTTTTCAACTCTGCTGATGTTCCAATATCCACCTTCATACATATGAGTCCCAACTCTCAGCAGTGTTCCTCTATATCACCACACCTACTTTTATTTTAAACAGCACTATGCAATTGTATTATTTTCAGTCAGAAGATATTTTAAATTTCACATGCTATTCTAGAATAAACATTTTCAAGTTGTGAAGTAAAGATTCAAATGCTCTCTTACCACTTTTGCAACATAAGGTGCATCACTGCCAACTGACTTTGAAGAATTAACATCAGCTGTTAAAAAGGAGCATTTATTAGTAGTAGGAGAGGAAACTGTCACAGAACATACACTTATTTGCTATAGAGCATGGACAAACAAATGACAAAGCAATTAAGTACTGATGTGAACATGTATCAGTACCTTAGACTTTGGTAAGAGAACTACTCTATACGACAAGACTACTCTATATGGATATAGTCTTGCATTATCCCTTCTGTTTGAGGAGAACAGGCAGTTTACTAAATAAAGGAGTTCTTTTTTATTATTCAGTACCTTTTTCCTAGTCAATAGTATTTCTTCCTTTTCTAGGACTGTGATGAATATACACAGTTGTGGACATAAAGATGATAAACACATTCTCTCTACTATCTTGCCATGTCACATATCCAAAAGTGACCTTCTGTTGCTACTAAGCTGTTGATTTTTGTGACAGAAGGAGATACAGGTATGATGGACATCAAGTTAGGCAAGCACGAAGTACAGGAACACTCAGAGGCACAGCTTTGTGCAAATGATGGGGAAGCAGAGGACAAGCTTTGGCTTGAACAAAGCAGAAATTCTTAACATGAAGAACTATGCAATTTGAGTGAACTGGAACTCCAGTCTCAGTAAATTTAGTAGCTCACTAAGCAAGGCTGAGTAAGTAGTAGAGCGCTTCTTTGGCAAGAAGCCACCCACTGGTCCTGTTTTTCCTCATACTCCACTTATGCTGCAGTCTGTTCATTTTGAACGCAGGACGGATTATTAATTTTTTTTTTTCAACTCAGTATGAATTCAGTGCAACTTTTTCACCACGAGCAGGAAGACCATAAACGCATAGCAAAAGAAAACCTTATTATCATGATCATATTAACTTTCATCCCTTCAAAACTGTCTGGAAAATGACTAGGGGCAATCAAGTTTTTTAATTCCCTGAGGCATCCTCAAGGCCTCTCTTATTTGAACAGATAACAGAGATACTAAGTATGGAACACTACCCACTAAAAGACGTTTTCCTTAAATTCAATAAACAGCACTGCAAAACAAGATCTCTGCTGATGCTTTCAACTTAAAGTCCAAGACTTCAATTTGTTTTCAGCATTGGTTACATAAAAAAAAAGTGTATGACTTATGTCAGAAGTTCACAAGGCAACGAAAAAGTCAAAAGCAGCACTAAAGTCAAAATACTGGCTGATCAGTAGCCTCCACAGAATATGCTTAGACAGTTTCAGTTCAGAATTTGTGATATAAGGACACTTATGCAAAAATCCCTTCTTTCAGCCAGACCAAAAATCAAATTTAAACAAATACTAATCTATCCTTTCATTGCTAAAAAGTAATACAGATTTTGGGTTATAAAAAATAAATGAACTACCACCGGAATCTCATAGAACCACAGTGCTTACACAATGACCATTTGTCCACTCTTGTCATTTTTTTCCAACACCGTGAACCAAGCTAAGGTTCTAGTAAAAAAATCACTTGAAGACGCTCTGCATTTCTAACTTAGGGTCAATTTTTCATTGCTTTGAGTAAGGATAAACATCTCGCTCTCTATTTTAAAGCATTATCAAAAATAACTACATTTACCAAGGTATAGGCGTCCAAAGCCTCCTTGCCCTATAGGGACACCTAATTTCCATTCCTTTCTTGATGTATCTGCTAGAACCTCCCCCAGAGCAAATACTTCAGCAAGTTTCCTTTTTGCAGGGGCTCTTTTTCCAGCAGTCGTCTTATTATATGGCATTTTCCCTGGAGGGAGAGGAGGGAAGGAAAAAGAAAAAAAAAGCATAGGTTACATGCTGACCAGATTTATTTTATGTAGAAATCTGTTAGAAGTATGAAAAAGTATGGATTGTTTAAGTTTCAATTTGTTACTACAACGATACTTCAAAAGAAATACAGGAAGTAGTTTCATTGGCATGAATTCTAAGTGAAAAACAACTATTTTTTCCAGGCACCACAAAAAAATTTGACAGCAAAAATCTCCACATGAGAAACCTATTAGAAGACGTTGTATTTACACACATGCTAGAGAAATCTCGGAATCTATCTTACTCAATCAATCACAACCAATCATAGGTCTAAACTTAGAAAAAAGTAAACTAATGAAATAAAGCTCATTGGTTTTCCTGGAGTGAAACTTGCTTACTGAAGAAGTGTCAAATAGTCCAAGTCCTCAGTAATAATATGAGGAACTCCTCTTAGCTGTAAAAAATACCAAAAAAATTAAGCCATTCAAACAGTTATTTTTCCTCCTATATAACTGCAAGCAACAAAAATGAAAGTCTGCTTACTGTTCACAGGGCAGCATTTAGTAGATGATCAACAAACTAGTACATAACTACATATTTTGAGATCATAAATGTAAAAGTATTACTTTTGCCTTCTCCCAACCTCAGGTCTCGGATAAGCAATATTTCCAGAAATAACGTGACAGCCCACTGGAACCAAATAAGTGCATCTTTCTGTAGAACAGGCCTCATTTTGAGCAAATAAATGTTTTGAGTTTTTAGCAGAGCCAGATTTTGATTCAGTAAAAGAACTTAACTGAATATGCGGCCATGATAGGGCAAAGAGTACACTAGATCTCTTTACATGAAAGGCCTTCATGATTTGTTTTACAACGAACTGATCTTTCTCTCTACCTTATGAAGATAAAAGGCATACAAACAGCCACAGTTATTTTCTAAAAGACACTGTTCTGACTGGTAGGATTTTTTTTTTTTTTTTTTTGCTTGGGGAAGCAGGAAAGAATATTAATACAGAATACAGGAAGTTTCAGGATAGCAAAATATCTTTTTCCCATTAGTCCAGCTACTCCATAAAATAAACCTAAGCCAAATGCAGTTACTTAACACCAGTTTTCCTCTTATAGTTCTAATGTTCCTCTAGGACTTTTTTTGATTTCCCAAATGGAAAACCACATAACTATGACAGCTGCTCCAGAAGTGCTCCACCCTCTGCAAGCCTCTTTTCTGACTAGGTAGCATCTTCAGGAAATTTTCTTCCCCAAATAATGTCTGTCACCCAACTCACATCCGAAGAGAGCAGCCCATACCTATTTCTCTACTTAATAAATGCAAGAATAACTGCCAAGTTTCCTGAAAATGTTATTCTGTCCACGAATATTCAAGTCTGCAGCTGTGACTGACCAAACCCCTAGGGGTGAAATAAAGCCAGACAATGGATGGAAAACTCCATGAAGACAGGCAACGGTGCCCAAGGAGCTCCATCGATAATGCAAAGGAGCTCACTTTAGCTCAACACAAAGGGAACCAGTGGGTGGCCTTTGTTGTAGGTAAACAGCTAAACAACAAACAGTTGAGCGGAGCTCAAAATTGTTGAGCGGATGAAATGGTGGTGTAAATGTCTCCCGAGTTAGCCAGGCCAGCGCAGGGGGAGTGAATACAAGGCTCAGGCCAACATGAGTATAAAAACTAAACAACCAGCAAAAGAATTTCAAAGTGAGCAATGGGCCTGAGCTGGTTTCAACCCAGGTATTCATTTCCCGTGGCTGGGGACACCAGCATCGTGATGGTGAACATATTACAGAGACCGGTCATGGGAATCACATCAGTATTGTGACTGAACCGTGTATTGCAATTGCTATATTTTGCCAAGTGTAACTTACATTTGTATTGTTTTCAGGATATTTTGTATCACTCTCCTAAATCAGAAATTCCATATAGCATCAACTATCTTCAAGTAAGTAAATCTGTTATTAAATACTACGCCCTCCATACATGGAAGATCTAAAAGAATCGGGTCAGAGAATATTGGGACTCTGGCACCAAGGAGTCTGCAGACACCACAGTCATTCAATCTAGGAATAAACACAGAAGAGAAGGTGTATGATTCCATGCCAAAGAAAAGTTCTGCTTTTTCAGGGTCCTTATTAATCTCATAAGTACCTCTGTGTCACAGAACCGCATCTGAATACCTACTGTGGTTAAAGGAGTAACTTCAGCAAAACAGTATTATGAAATACCCACATCACAGGAAGAGACTGGTATGTAGCCATATCTACACTACGCAAGCTTCCTCATTATCACAAAACAAGATGTTTTAATTCTGCATTACTTTCCCATATTTCCACTTACCTCTATACAGTAACACTTTTCCCTATAATCAAGATACAGTTTTGGAATTTTACACTTAAATTTTAAGACTAACTTTACCCACAACTTTATCCATACCCTGTCTTCAAGAAACACCTCTCTTTAGACCTCTTCATTTTTTTTTTTTTTCCTTTAAATCTTCAAGGTGATACATACTAGACTGTCTTAGAGGAAGGTTCTTCCTCCAGATTTTCTACAGGAAAAAAAATGAGACTTCCAAGCACCAAATGCAATTCCTGCTAGCTTAGCTAAGACCATACCAATAAGAATGTAATGGTGTCAAAGCTCCAGAAGGAAGAGAGAGTGGTAGGAATGGCTATGTGTTGATATCACTTACAAGAGCGGGCCAAAAAAGATCACAGCAGACCTTTAAGCAGCTTCTCAAGACATCCAGATCAAGAAAACGATTAAAACAAAGGACAGACTGAAACCATTAGAAGTGGTAATGGAAAATAAACCAGAAGTCTGGAGCCCCAAGACTGACTCAGATAGGAGAAAAAGAAAGCGCAAAAATCAGCAGTGTTGCCTAATGACTCAGATGTTGGACAAGATCACACTAACTGTCATCTAAAGGGTACAAAAACATATACAAAATGAGCATACTGTCCTCAAGTTAAGAACAACATAAGAGACATGAAGAGGGCTTGAAGGACTGCATCCCTTGACCTCCGAGTTACTACAAATAATTCCAGCGAGACTTAGACAGATACACTTAGGTGCTTGAATGCTGGATAGACTGCTGTCCAGTAAAAGAAAAATTTGTAGCCTCTTTTTCAACAAAGCTAGCAAGCCAGTGAAATAAAACTATTGATATGCTTCACATCTTTGACATTCACAGTCAGTGTCTTGATAGTAGCCTCACTTAAAAGGGAATTAAGTTTACTTAAAATAGCTCCTCAAGAGTATTAAAGAAGGAGCTGGTGTTTCCCTCTTTTTTTCCTTTTTTTGTTTAACATGGTCAATAATTGTATGCCTGAATGTATTTAGTTAAAAAAAAAAAAATTAATGACAACTTCCCTTTATCCATAAAAGCAAAAATTCAAAATGGACATAAGTTTGAATGTCCCCAGCTGGGAACCCTGCCCTTAACAAATACGCTAGATACACATACATGGTTTCTTGGCTGTCTATATTCATATCCATCTGTTAAGATGGCACTGTGCCTACTTACAAGTTGGTCAAACTATCAGTAGGCCAGAGGTGCCAAACACTGATCGCTTTCAATGGGCAGCATGCACAATGCTAAGCACCCACTCTTTTGCAAAAAAGCTTTATCCATGGAAATATTTAAGCAATGTCTGTACATGCTTTCACATTTATTTGGATAAATCTATTCAAGGATCTTCTATTGACTGAAACCAAAACCACCTGGAAACTGCAAAAATTTTCTACATGAAAATATTTGAACTGGGAAAAAAAAAAGACAAAAATAATGAAAAAAGATAATGACATCGTAGTGCAAATTGTATCGTTCTATGTGCTTTTCAACTCAATGATACACCAAACATGAGGAGTTTGTCAGGAAACTTCTGAACCAGCAAATATGATGTAGAGCTGCCCACTATATATTGCACAACTGGAATAAAGTAATCTACTTCTCCCTAAAATCACCTTTAAAAATTAACAAACACACACACAAAAAAAATCACGTTTAACTTTCCTGCATCTCAATTACCTCTCCCCATCAGTAAATGGAAATACTTTCTATCCCACAGGTACCGTGAAGCTTAATTCATTAGTGCCGGCAACCATGCTGAAGTCCTTGGAAATAGAGTGTCATAGATGTCAAGTACGATACTATCATTCAAGTATCAAACAGACCTGACCCTACTTAGCTAACGTATCTGACAAGAACGATTTTCAAGGTGCCTGATTGTAAACAGCAGCATTTTATGTGGCTACAATACGCTCAAAACAAAGATTTTGCTACTAACAAGTATGAATAACAAAAGTCTGTTTGTCTAAACTCTCTCCAAAACCTCTTAGTACTACAAAGGCTATTTCTCCTGCTTCTCTCAAATAAAACATCTTGGAAGAAACTGAATACACTGTACTTGAGATATGCAGACAATTTTGCATCAATAGTGCTATTAGTGGTGTTATCTTTACAAATGTTGTCTGCAATGGTTTCTACTCCAGCGATACTTGATCTCTTAGAATAAATATGAATAGCCACTTCTCAATTTTTGTTGGCATCCATTCTCAATAAAACTCCAAAATTAATATAAAACAAATTTATTTTGAAGGAAGTATTTCTGCTGTGTGGCAAGTCAGACTGGTTTCTTCCTGATCCTCTTCTTTTATTCTCTGGAAATTGTCATTTTTATGGTTGCTTATCTCAGTAAGACCTATTTTCATTCTCAACACAGAGAAGGCATGCTGGTGACCTGTGCTCCTCTTCATGAACAGGCAGACCCAGCAAGACCTGAAATCTATGTGTCATTAATACTGTTCTTCAGTCATAGCAAGACATCTAAGTCTGCCTGCAAAAAAGAAAATAAAGACGAGCAAAAAACAAGTTTTTGCTCAAGGACTGGGAAGGAAAGAACATGACACTTTAAGACTTCTGAATACTGTAAAACTGGTTCATAGGAGGGACCACCAAAAAAAAAAAAAGTACCTGAAGTATCAATGACTTGTAATACCAAGTGAGGTAGATAGTGAACAAAGACTTTCTTGCATAAATTGGACATTCTGTGACTGATCTAGCATTGTGTTACATTTCTGAGTACCACTGTAATTTCATTTCCTGGTGCTTTAGACATCTGACAAATAACGGTACTTATGGAGGAAGAGGCGCTAGGGTTCTTTCCCCAAAAAATAAGAAAACATCTTTTTACACAAAAGAAATAAAAACGTACATTGGTGGACCACAACTGATGAGAAGCATTTCATCACAATAGCACCATACTGGGCAAACTGAACACTTTTTTCCTTTTTTTTTTAAAAACACACTGAGGTGACTTTTTAAAATTTCAGAATGCAGCTTGTTCAGACATAGGAAACAGTCATTTACAAGAGGAATTACTGTGTTGCTAACTAATGTTAAATTGCCTTTTCAAGAATACATTTCCTCCTCTGAACAGTATTTAAGGTTCTCCTGCAAATCCTAAGCATCACTCAGATAGTTATTGCAATAAAGAACACAATAAGCTTTATAAGGTGCCAAGTCATCTGTTACTCCATCTCACCACCAAACCAACAGCAAGTACCTATGCACATGAGTGAGACACTGAGCTTAAAGGCTTTCTGATAGTTTGGCACACTGTATAAAAATCAACAGCTCTAAAATTCATTGGAAATCCTACCTCATTTGGGGATTATCCCCAAGAATTAAGTGGACAGCTTATTCCTGCAGAGGAAGGCACAAGCCTTTTGACACAGTAATAGCTACAGGAAGCTTCACAACAGCTTTTATATTTTGGCTAATAATAAAAAGGGCCCATGGATTCCCTATGAATTAATAAAAGCTTTCAGCACAAATAGAAAAACAAAGAAAACAATAGGGTTCACCCTGCCTTCAACTGCATAAGTCTTAAACAAGGAAGTCAAACAGAGAGATAGGAAGTGAAGAAAAACCACAACCACTGACAGACAGAAACCAGCTTAGCCCAGTTCTTACACAACGGGCCTGTACTGATCCTAAAATTGCAGATTTTTATTTGTGATTTGTAGGTTTGTATTTTAAAAAATAAAAAAAAATGTTTACTTTAAAGCAAAACTCAGGAATGCCTCCCAACCAAGGTGATGTTTTGTTTGTTAGCCACACCGGGATGTTTCTGAAGGTGACAAACCTCTAAGCGGCACTGAGTATAGCTTTGAGTCTGCCTCCCCCACCTCGCCTTAGTACTAAAAAAAAAAAAAAAAACCAACACGAAGGAAAACAACTTAGGCCGCTGGCACCAAAAGCAGCTTTAGAACCAACAGCCCATGAAGGCGGGGTAAGGGGGTTGCCGCACAACCCCAGGGGTGAAACTGAGGGAGCCCACCTGCCCCCATTCTCCTCCTCCCTGCCGGCCGAGGGAGATGCTTCCGGCGCCCCAGGGTGGGACGGGGGCGGGGGGCAGGAAAGGTGCCTTCCCCTACGACCGGTAGCGGACGAGAGGGAGGAACAGGGCTCGAGCGGGCCCCCGCGGTACCACCAGCCTCCTTAGCGAGGGAAGCGGGAAAACCCGGCCGCAAACCGCCAGAAGGGCCGGGGACGCACGGCAGGCCAAAGGTGAGGCGAAACAGCGCCCCAAAACTCACCTCCTAAAAAAAAACTACACCCAAAAAGCAGACGCCGGCTTCAAATACCTCCTCCGTGCCCAGGCCCGGCCGCCGCTCCTTCCACCCCGTCCGAAATTCCCACACTGCGAGGAGCCCTGGGGCGGCCCGCCCGCTCCGGCGTTCACCTCCCAACACCGCCCGCGCCCATTGGACCGCCGTCCAACGGCTGCCAGCCCTCGCCCCGCCTCGGGCGCGGTGCCTGCTGGGAAGTGTAGTCTGTGGCCTCGGCGGGCAGCCGCCCGCGAAAGTCACCGACTGCCCTTCGCAGCAGGCACCGCGCCCGCCACGGCCAAGAGCTGAAGTGTTTTACGGGGGAGCTGTACGAAAT
This sequence comes from Gavia stellata, assembly GCF_030936135.1. NCBI lineage: Eukaryota > Metazoa > Chordata > Aves > Gaviiformes > Gaviidae > Gavia > Gavia stellata. The sequence continues at coordinate 16,623,879 of NC_082600.1, forward strand.
TTAGGCGTTTTAAGCCAAAATAAGTTTGGAAAGGCCTTTGTCAGGCTGATGCCGTGTGGCAATAACCGCTGTCCAGGGAAACAGGCAAGACACAGGTCTCCGGCTGTGTGGGGGACAAGGCAATGCAGCAGTTCTCCATCTTGTATGACTGATGCCCAAGCCAAAACCAACCCCTCCAGTGCACCAGAGCCTGCACTTGCACGTTACCGCATTACATACCATTACATACCTCATGATTTTACCAACTTTCCTACTAACCCGTCAGACCCCTTCTGGTTTTACCTACTACAGTCTCACACAGTTGTGCAATGGAGCTTCTCCCTACTCTGAAGAAGCTTTTTATCTCAGCTTTGACAAAGCCTCTGTTTCTTTAGTCCTGACTTTTTTTTTTTAACAGGTTCTGTGATACTTAAATTGTTTTGAGTGCTGAAGAACGTTGTGCAAAATTAGTAATAATGGGAAGGCTTTATGGAAAAGAACCCATGCCTTTGAAAGGTCAGTATGGATTCTGACTCTTTTCTCTTTTGATTCTCTTTCCTCCCCATCCCAATCTCCTTTTCTTCAGGTCTGAGTCAAATCATACAGTGTTGGTTCACCTAGCAGGTCTGATACATTTGTCATCCGGTATCACCACATCTCCTTCTTTTGTTGTCAGGTACAAATGCATGCACACCCACACTTGCTTCTGCTAAGCTGTGAAGTGGGAGACGGGCATGGAAGACTAAAGACATGCCAAAACAGGGGATTTAGGGAGTGAGGCAGGAAAACAAAAGGACAATGTTTTCGTGGTGTTAATTTGCTGGGGGTTTTAAACCTTTAAAAAAAGCATTATGTTTTCATGGCCACCATCTTCACATGCTGCAATTTTAGAGGTACTAAACAGCTTAAAATAAAGAACTATCATTCCATAGTATGTTCATCATAACAGTACTTATATAGAGGGTTTCCTTGAAAACTTGAGCTACATTAGGAATAATAGATATGTAGACTAGAAATCCTAGGTATTCCTACAGATGTTCAAGAATCTGAACTGTTCTGAATGTTCTAGGGTATTACTGCTCATAGGAAGGACCAAAAAATTGTTTGAAAGAAGTGGAGCACACTACCACACGTGATAGCATTTCACTTGAAGTACCATCACCTTTAATATGAGATTACTGGGATCATGAAAACATTTAAGATGTTGATATAGAAAATAAAATGAAAAATTTAATAGATATTCCATTCATTCCTTTAGTGAAAAGCTGATATTCAGGCTGTCAGTCTGAAAACAGCCTTAAGAATGAGGCCATAGAGACCTAAAGTAAATTCTGCTCTCCCATCTAAAAGTTTGGCCAAAAATACTACCTTTCTTGCATGAAGAGGGAAACCCAGACCTCATTCTGCCTCTGATTTTTCTCTGTTGAGCCAGAATAATCAGTTCTGTTTTAAGCCAAAGGTACAGTTTCAATATACCCATCCTACATCTTATTTAAAAAACCATAAGATTCTGCCTATAAAGTATCAGAGCAGAGACTTTCATATATTGTATTTCCATACACTGAAGGACTGGGTTTTTGTTTAGCCTGTCTGGATGCATTTGTTTTAATACTGCTACAGCTGGAGTTTCTTCAAGTATTAACCAAATCCAAAGTGGCCACAACTTTTCGCAGATGTTCCCTATATACTGTCAATTGTTTGACTAGATCTCAGAAAAGCAAGTATTGACCAAACAATCAAAAGGATAGGATGGGTTTCTTATTATCATCCTTCACTGTAAGAGCGTTCCTGGAATGTGCTGACTACAACTTTCAAATATGCTTGAAAAATTATTTTATATTTGATAACTTTGTTTGATTCATATCCAGATAAAGGACTTTAGATATTTTCCTTAAAAGTTCTCTAATCTTAAATGAAATGGGCAATCCAATCAATGTGTGTGTGCTACAGATATAGCTGTTGAGAAGAGTTCAAATGCTACTTTTAAATAGTAGTAAATATGCAATATATACTATACTGTAGTATATAAGTAGTTACATACTTTCAATTTAGTAATAAGTATGACATTTTTAATGTGGCTTGACAAGAACGCCTGAAAAGATAGTGATCAAACTACAGTATGAATTCTTCTAAACCAGCATCTCATAAAATAACCTAGATTAACCATGAAAATTTTCAGAAGACTGGTGAATCTCCAGAGTAAATGGAGACTAGCCATTTAACAAATGGCTATTCTTTCAGGAGAGCTACGTGTACTCATCAATTCCAGAAGACTTGCAAATTACATCCTCATTGCTAGGAGAATATTAAGAATGTTCCTCAAAAGACTCAAAATAGCACAAAGAACACTTGAATCCTCCTACCTCACAAAAAAAAAAAAAAGGAAAGAAAAATGAAATGTTCCAAATTATTTAGCCTCACAATTTCATTCTACAGTAAGAAAACTGAGACATAGATTGATTAAAATATTTGCTTAAGGTCTTCAGGGATTATTAGGCAAGGTTAGAAATGTAGCCCAAATCTCTTAAGCGGGTTCAGTGCTTTCTCACAAGGCTGGGTAGAATGCAACACAGGAATGCATGAATGTGAGGATTCCAGTAAAAATACCAAATAAGAGAATGCCAGATATCTGCAGGTTGTGAGATACTGTGTTATACTTCAGTTAAGCTCATTTCTGCTTTAGCATAGTGTTTTTCAGGCTGCGATTCATGGACTAAAGGTCTGCAAGGTATCAGAAGGGAATATTGGAGTAAAAGATACACACATGCTTTTCGACATACAGATGCAAGTAAGCAAGCAACAATTTAGAAATGTAAAAGTAATACATTTCCCGTAAGTTTTGTTCTTGAAAATTATAGTCATAAAACCTCACAAGATTGTTGTTTATTTCTTTATAAAAAGATTAAATGACCTTTGGATTTAAAAAGTTTGGTTTTAAATGATGCAGTGGTATTTTTACATGATGTTCTTCACATTTCCACTATTCCAAAAATTATTGAATTAAATGTCTCAGAATTTCAGCATGTATTTCCTTCCTGCAGTCTTTTTTATTTTTCTACTTTGCAAAATGTGAAAAGTCCCTATACATTTCACAAACACCTCGCCATACTACACACAATGCTTTAAAAAAGCAAAAATAATTAAAAAAAAAAAAGATTAAAAAAAGAACAAACAGATAATTCCAAAATGAATGGGGAGACTGTGCCGCCACAAATGCTGATAAAAGAGTATGTATGCACTGCACTCAACTGTCCTAACTGGGGTATGAGGACCACAGACGGGAGTAGGAATTAGAGATTATTGTTCCTAAAAATCATCACAGTATTTGCTTCAAATTACAGTCCACCTGAAGTGCTAGACCAAAAAAGTTTTGCTAAAAACCTGGTGGTCAGAGGTCATAAACATTTTGAGAAGGAACAGTGGTATGATCTGCCAAGAAGCAGTTCTTGACTCAGTAGCCTTGTGTTACCATCCGCCCACAGTGTACCTACTGTGGTGTACAAAGAATTACGTTTCCCATCATATCTGTGTGTTATCCTGCAGTGTGAGTATACTGACACTAGGGAAAAAATGTTACTGCAAACTTTCTTTCTTTTTTTCCTCTCATTCACATTTCACACTATTTTCCTCAGTGGAAAGATGTGTATAAATTAAATGAAGGGTGTGGGTTTTTTCCTCTAATGGATTTTTATTAAACATTAAAAGGGTAATCACTGTTCTCTAAGAATAGCAGCATGGTGCTCTGGAGTTGTCTTTGTTCATCCATTAATACACATTCTAAGAGTATTTAAGATGATCTGCCTGGTAACCTCAGAGCTTGTGTGTATTTTAAGAGACCAGTACAACATCATATTGTGTCTGAGTGCAGTTAAACAGTAGCTAGGAACAAAATTGGTTTTGCCACATGTTTAAGATCTTCCCAGGTGACTTTACAAGTTAGACTAATTTTTGTGTTTGATTAGATAGGAATTTGAATTTTGGTTTATTAATTCCTTCAGAATGCAGTAAGTAAGAAACCAGAGAGAATCAACTATTATTTTGAATATTCAATCCATTTGATGAGACAACTTTTTTGCTCAATAAAGTTATTACATCTCTGTCTAGAAAATGACTCATGAGATAAGGCTGTCAGCTAAGTTCTCCTCACTAAAGGAAGGTGCAATATTGTTTCATAATAGGATCAAGTTCTTAAAGAACTTAATAAAAAATCACTTCAGCAAATAAATATTTACTCCTTTTTACAAATGAAGAATCAGACACAGAGATGCTGAGTAATGTTTGTTTAGTTTGATGTGATGAAGGAAATTTGTAATAAATATCAAAGTAAGACCTGGATTTCTTGACTCTTTTTTCTATATTATGAATTACAAAACCATTATTAATTGTACTGTTCAAAATGTTAAATTCAAAATCAAGATGCTGAGGCGGGAAAGGTCTTTGTAAATCTTTGAAAATATCCTCTGTATTCATTCCCCAAGCTAAGCAGTTAAATAGTTAGATGAAGAAACAGAATATGGGGAAGAAAAGGTCCAAAATCTACAGAGTACACAATAATTTAAAGGAACGGGTATGGAGTATTAGAAGAATTAATGAAAATGCTGTGGAAGAAAAGCTACAGGTCAGATCTATTGGAAGTTTCACTTTTTCTGGAAGTTTTGTGATGCTAACAGACGTGATTTGAAGCTGTTAAAGGGAATCATTTTAAATAACTTGAAGCTTCTAAGACTAGAGTTTGTTTGAAGTGCATTAAATTAATCCAAATTAAAGGACTTTCATGAATTTCTAAAGGGTTTGTATGTTTTCTTTGGTCAAGGTCCAAACTCATGTGCATGGGCAGTTTTTTCTACATAAAAATAAATGACTGGACTGTCTTGGATGTGAAGTGTCTTCACCCATCTTAGTTAGAAGCTGTATTTATAGGTATGCATACATTTTATCTGGAGAGCAGTGTATATCCTATGCTGTAGATGATACATCCACATGCACACAAAAAACAGTACATGGAGTCTAACTATAGCAATACAAAGAACTTCTGTTTATCATCAAACATTTCATATATCCCATTACATGTGAAAGAATTATTATCTGTCCTGTTGCAGTGCAATGCTTTTTCCTATAATGGAATTTTACTCTGCAAATTTATTTTGGTATTAAAAGGTTCCACTTTATAACGTCTATGGTTCAATCAGTGATCTAAAAGGCACTTTAATGCTTTGAACAAGATACATAAAACGCTTTTATTGCAAAAGCTTTGCTGTATCTACCAATTTTACCATTGATCTCTTTCCATGTAAGGCAGTTCTGGAAGCTGCCCATGCTGTATAAAATCACATGGTGGCTTTTGATCTCCAGCTGGTGATTAAAGCACATTATGGAGGTTTGAAATTTTCTTGTGGTCATTAGCATACCTCCAAACACTTCTTTGCTAAATAGTAATGGCGTTCTCACTACACTCTATTAAAATAAGAAACTAAGAATCTATAAACTTATTTACTATCCTTTGTAGCTCTGAGGATGCAGATCTCTTGAATGAAGTGACCTTACTGTTAGCAATAGACTTACTGATCAAATAGTGATTTCTTAAGGTGATTAGGCTCTATCAAAATGCAAGGAATAATGAGGTTATATATTTTTAAATCCCCTTTTGATACAAACAGGCAAAGCTCCGTGCCTTGCAAGACCTTGTATAGTTACTGCCTATCTACAATTCCATATTTCCCACTGCTGAAACACATCACCATCGCTTCCAAGGTCACCAGGCTGTTGTAGGTGTTTCACAGTGGATTTTTAAACAATGCAGCATTAACTCTGTTGCTCGTAAATAGCAAAAAAAGCATCTTTCCTCCCACTTTTTGAAACTGTATTTATGTGGTGGGAAAAATAAAGAATTACCATGTATTTGTTACTTTCTCTATTAATCTCTTTGGGGTTTCCTTTTGCAGAAAATAAATGAGGATGTCAGCTTTATGTATTTGTATTTAACTTTATTATATTATGTTGCATTTTATTTATGCATTTTTACCATCTATATCTTGCTAGCAAGTAAAGTTTACTGAGTGTTACCCAGATACAGAGGAAAACATAACATTTCTTGAAAGAGATTACAGTCAGTAAATACCAAATAAATTCCAAAGCTTTCTGTTTGTTAGTTGTTCTACCCTGTCCCCTCACTCCCAAAAATAGAACAAATATAGGTAACCTGGTTTCTGACAAGTCAGCTGCTGCAGACTTCTAAAGGGGAATATAAACTGGGTCAGGGGAAGAGTACTGGCCTGGAATGGATGTTCCAGTTGTAAGGGAGACGTTTAAGAGGGCAGTAAAACTTGTGGAAGAGATGGGCAAGCAGAACATCAAGGTTAGCAGATACCGGAAGACCAGTGAAGGAACACAATTTCGACTCTATTATGTTGTGTAGCAAAGCACCTTGAATTATTTGAATCTAGGAAATAACAGATTCCCATCTCTGCCTTTATCCAGCAGTTTGACTAACACTTGGAGGAAGAGCAGAACTACAGAGAGAGAGCACTAAAAATTTATCATATAGGTAACATTTTTCTTTTATTACCAAGCAACACCCTAAAATACCTAAGATCTTTTATGAGATTGGACACAGCAGTTTTTATCTAAGGAGTTTATTGTTCAGAGAAGAAAAAACACTAATGAAAAGCAGCACACATTGCATCCTTTTTCATATCAAAAGTTAATCCATGTTCATATAAATAGGTATTTGGTGGATTAATTGTCTCATACAAACTTTGAGGAAGTAGAAGGAGCAGAAGTCACTGACTGTTTCCTTGGGAGAAGATATCATACAATGAAAATTAAAAATAAACCATGGCATTTCATTATAATCCACACTTTTCTGTCTTCTGGCAAGCTTTATTATCCAGAACTAGCTGTCTGGAGAAGAAAAAATACTGCTGCTCTTCCGTACTCAAGCATAGCATGGAATCCTTCCCATCATGCTGCTCTATCACATAGTTTTGTTGTTCATGACCATGCTAATCTACATAAAATTTACATGACATGTAACAAAATATATGCATAAGAACTGGTTTTCTCCAAGTCCCAAATGGCATTAAGAAACTCTAAAAAAATGCAACCACTAGGTGTCTCATTAGTTTCAATATACTCCAACCTAAGAGCAAGAAATGCTCAACAAAATTTAACAAAAATACAGTTAATTACCACTGACATTCCCTCCTTTGTTACACCAGCACACCCTGAATTTAATCACATGCATTATTGTAATCAAGCTGTCAATCAGATTTTGAAATATTTCATTTTTTGACATAATTACAGCAGAATCCCTACAGCCCATCTAGAACATGGATATGGCAAGATTGATATTGTGTTACAAAATGTGATCTGACAAAAAAAAATTGATGCTTCTGTGCAAAAATTAAAGAAACATTGAACTGCTAATGCATTTACCCTGCAAATATGTTGCATCAGGTAGAATGTCAAGAGTTAATATAACAGCCTGCCCATTCACTGAATAATATACTCATTCTTGTTGTGCTTTAAATGCTTAAATGTTGTCCATGTCATTTTTATTTTTGTTTAAAAATCTATAGCTTTAATTTGCTTAATTGGAACCAACTGTATGGAGGAGTTTTTTGCTTTTAGGCTTACAGCAAAAGATTTAGAGAAACAATCAGCAGAGAAATGGGATGCCAAGGAGAGAGTTGGGCTCATGTTGAAACTCCTCTGAGTTATTCACATCTATGGAAAGCCACAAAACTAGTGGGCCATTTGATTAGCATTTGCAAACAGCTCATGATGAGACATCCATAGTACATATTGGTATCTTTTTCAAAAATTTCATGTTTCTGCTTTTTGGTGTATGGTGAGAGGTGTATTTTTATGTTAACACTTCAAAACATTCGAGATGCATCTAGAGTTGGAAGGCTGTTTAGATGGAGACTCATCTGTCAGCAATTACAGGGGTTCTCCCGAACACATATAATAAAAACTTCAGCCTGGCTCAGGTGAGTGTTATCAGATACAGTCTTTCTCATTTTTGGGACTATAGTTTGTCTTTTAACTAAGAAGGTAATTCTTACCATCTGATGACTATTTCATGGCCTCTGTGAATGAGTTTGCAGACCCCAGCCTGATTTTATGTAAACAGATGTCACAAAAACAACTGCAACGATTAGCAATAGTTGTCAAAAGTGCTGGCAGCAGCACAGGCTCAGGATGAATGGACGGGAGGCAGGAGAGTGTCCTCCTCACTACGAGGAGGCAGGTGAAGACAGGGGATGTTTGCAATACCACTGAAAGTGATGCATTTTCATTGTGCAATATTGTTAATTCAGGCATCTTTTATGTGACCAATGCTCTTTGCTTTAAAAGCCACTTGGATATTTCTGGACAGGTATTCCACTAGAGTAACTTGATCTAAATATGTTTGGATCACTTAACACAATCTCTTGTCCGATAGCAAATTAATAATTAATTTCTTCCTTTCCAATCGCGGGTGAGGAAAACTGCAGACACATTTTTTACTGGAGACATATGCAAGGCTTTTAAGAAGTTACAGAAACACACATGTAGCTTCACACACAATCCCAGCACTTTTCCACCCTCGACCTGAGGAGATGCACTGTAACTGTGCTCCTTCTCTCCATCTTCATTCTGTCCTCAGGGTCTCATATGCTTATTTTCCATATATCTGGTACTGGCCCTGTTATTCAGAGAACTACTGTTTTACTTGTGTATTATCTCAGCTCCTAAGACCTCTGTTTATAAGATCTGTTTTTTCTAGTTGAGTTGCCGTATTTTCATGCAGACATCTGTTGAAAGCATTGAATTAATTAATGTAGTAGTAGCAACTAAGAAAACATGGTTAATCAGCTTTGTCCTCTCTCACAGTGAACTTACCAGGGCACTGAGAGAAGATGTGTAGAATCTGATGGGCTCTCTGTTTTATCATTTGTTCTTGGGGAACAGGTTAAATTTCTTCCTTTTCCTTTCATGTCACCACCTCCTACTTTCCCTTCACAGACTTGAACCCGGCTCCATCCACACATACAAAAGACGACCTTGCATATCTCACGGTGGAGGTGATGAGTTCTGCATTCCCTGCAGACTGGCTGCTTTTTGACAGGAGATGCCAAGCTTTGTCCCTCCCCAGTTGCCTATAGCTTGTATTCAAGTGAAACATGCTAGGGGGAAAGTGTTTACCATCTATTGTTGAAACAGCTAATTTTTTCAGTAAAGACATGGCTTTGAAGATATTTAAATGGTATTAAACCTGCCTCAATGATATAAATAAAGAAGCGAGTTCAGCAGCTTTTATGACACCATATACTGACAATATTCTAAATTGTCCACTAAACATTTTTCATTCTCCATGGAATATCAACATACTGACTGCAATATTTCTATCTGTGTTCTTTTACTTGCTAATAATCAAATTGCAGCCATGAACCTTTTCATTTAGAACTACTTGCTCCAAAAAGTAAGCACAGCCATTTGAAACAATTTTGTAGCTATCTCAGATGGAATGCAAGTTTTAAACTGTTGGATTGTAAGACTGCCACCTTGTAAACATATTATAATGTATATTGGTCTATTTTGGTGAACAGCTGAATAATAATGTACTTTAAAAACAGTTTGAAATGCATCTTCTAAGATATAAAGCAGGGAGGATGACTAATATGAGAATATGGCATTTCACAGCAAACCCAATGAAACCTTGTGAAAACTACAGTATCTCATCACCACACTGTCTACATTGGCTGCAATACAGTCAATACTGTATTGACTGCTAGAAAGGCTATAAGTACAAAGCATTCCATCTCTCCTGATGAAATTAACTGAGCTGGGCCAAAATTGATGGGTAAAAGAGTAAGTCTTCCAGTTTCATGAATTTTGTATAACTTATTCTTGAATATTTCTTAGAATTGTGTCCCATCTCCTTGACCAATGTAAACGTTGCTTTTCCGTCGTTTTCAAAGAGTCTTTTGAGAATGATCATTAAAGTAATAGCATATTTTTAATACATAATTTATCTGCAGAACCCCAAAATAGAGACTGCTTTCCCTGCATTTCTAGTTCAGAAAACTCGAGAGGGTACAACTACTTTTAAAAGGATTTGATTGCATGATCAGGTGTTTTACACTTTTTATGAAGTTATTTCTTTAAAGTAGAAAATGTTTCCTAAGTGTTTGCTGTTTACTTGGATTTACATTGTTTGCACATGAGACAGCCTTCTAAGCAGAGGGACAGGTCTGCCTGGCTCAGGCATGAAATCATCAGTCCTGTTTGCTCAACCCTGCATTCAGAGAGAGCTGAACTAGCTCAAAGTGCACACGCCATCTCTCTCTCCTGCTCATATAGACGGTTATTCAAGCATTTGTTCTGGGACGAAATGCTCCCTCCCTGTAGTCAGCAATGACTGTGTGCCTATTCATCATAGATGCTACATTGCCTCTAATTCTTAATCAGAAGGCACCATGGCATGGTACTCAGCACAGAGGACCAGCACACAAACCCCAGGCCCCAAAAAACAAACACACCTATTCCACAAAGCAACCCCCCCCCCCCCAATATCACAATATATCCTATATAATCAGCTAAATATACACTTTCATCCACTTCAGTACTGATATCTTTGTGCTGTACTGCGGATTAAGCTCAAAATGCAATTGTTTAGTGACCACTTTATGTGTCATATGGAAGAGGAAAAGGCTGTGTTTGGGAATGCTCAGAATGAGTTGCAAGAAAATTTTCACTTATAAAAAGAATTGAAAGAGGAATTCAGATGCATGAAGTTTGTCATCTCTGTATGAAATTGGACAAATAAGATACATAACCTTTTCCTGCAAATGTTATTTGTCACATCTCTAGGTTGCCAGAGCTTCTGCTGGAAATATTAACTGTATTATATCATCCTAGACTTATAAAAGTGCATGGAAGGAAGAAATATGTACGTATAGGTGTGTACCTATAGCCTGAACAACATTTGTACCTGGTCTTTCAAACAAGCCAGAGTTTGTGAACAATTAATTCACCTAACAGGTAGACTATACTTGGGTAGAAATATCTGAATTTTTATTAGTTATCGAGATCCTAATTTATTAGGTATAATAATCTTTAGTTACCAAAAATTCAAAATATGGAAAGCATAAAACACAGCAAGGACATATGGATAATTTTCTTAGTAAAATTACATATTTAACTCATAGCCTCAAGGTTGTTGGTTTATTTTTCCCCTAATGGAAAGCCAAGCATAAGATAAGGGATGCAGGTTATTATAAAACAGCTGAAAAGTTCCTTGCAAAACACCATTTTTAGACGAAGTTTTTTTCAAATTAACAACATAGCGTAATAAAAATCATCCTGTCTGCCCTAATGTGGTCATTTTTATCAAGGCAATGTGAGCCTGGAGTGAACATGAATCATTAAAGGTGTGATCTAATAGTGTTTTATTCAACTTTGATTCATTGCAAATTTCTCTCTCATATCAATAATAAGCTGCAAAAACCTTCACAATACTAATAAACACAACAGTCAGAACATTAAAATAGTCTTGCTTCCTATTGTGTACCCACAGAGGAAATAACACAAAAAAAATCAAAACCATCATGAAAAATATACAGACAGAAGCACTCACAAAACCCATAGAAGACGTTCCAAGAAAGAACCAGAAGGGACATTTGCCTAAGAATAAAGGAGGCCTGGGGATTTAACAGATGAGTGACAGAGATGACAGCAGGTAGAAGTGGGCAGCTGAGGGGTTTGGTCTGGTGGCAGGGAGAAAAGAATTGCACCTGGTGTTTCTGGGCACAAAAGTTGTTGGGAAGCAGGTAAAGCTGACAGAGGGCAGAGAGTCCAGACAGAACAGGGCAAGGAGAACTGAGCTGGAGTTACCGGAGAGAAGACCTGGCCACCTGGAAAGCCTTTTCAAATCAGCACTGATTAGAAAAGAAAAGGACAAGCCGGGGGGGGGTGGGGAGGAGGAGGAAGAGGAAGACATATCTGTCCCAAAGGTCTTCCACTACTCTAGTAAGTAAGCATTTTCCAGCTGAGGAAGGAGGGAAACTGAAGCAGACAAGGCAGCAGGTAGAAGATACTTGCCAACTTCAAGTTCCCAGCCAAGTTTGTTTAGTGTGGCCACACATGCTAGACTTGGCACCTGCCAAGTGACCATTTGCAATGGTTCAGAATTTTACTTCTTCCCTTTTCACTGCATGAAATGATCCTGGGACACTTGCACCCGATATGTAGTTTAGAAGGTTATATGATGAAGATGCATATCTGGAAAAAAGTGAATTGTACAAGTAAAATTAGGTTCGTACTGAAGAACAGTTTTTTGCTTGCTACCACGCAGCTCTGCCAATGCACTTCAGGCTTGACTTGCAATACCCTGTATAAAATTTCAGTGCCGCCTCTCTTCAGAGCAGTGACTCAGTCATGCTGAACTCTGCCATCTCTGTGGCAGAATACAGTCTATTGTATCTGTTTTATAACCTTTATGACTCACAATCCAACACAGCAATCAACACAAAACGTAGCAACTTGAAAAGCATATTTATAATGCAGATGATTTGATATATCACCATTCAATGAGCAGGTAGAAATTTCAGGCTGGTACACATAACTACATCTTAAATAAAGGGCGGCATTATTAAAAAATTGCATCATGTTTTTCAAGGTCCATGGGGGAGGACAGGAGGGGGTGAAGCTTGGTTGCTTTTTACTGTCATCATTACTGTCCAAAACGCATAGGACTGGACACAGGGACCTGGTGCGTGAATAGTTTTCCTTACTAATCATAGGGTGAATTTGAACTGTTGACCTATGTCAAGACTGGTAAGAAACAAATGGTTGCCAACTTATGTAAGCTACTGCAAACAGTTTGGTTGTCTCTAATTCTGAAGCATCTACCTACTTCCAGGTTTAATTTCATGCAGAGACACGTGCTCCAGCATACACCTACCTTGGTCCTGGTCTGTTTAAGCCAATGGTAAGGAGTAGCCACAACAACATGTAACTGTTTCTTAACAAGTCAATGAGCAGGCAAATTCTGAGTTGGCAAGTTAGTGTTTCCCTATTGTTCTTGATTTCTCAGTATCAAGAAACAAACTCTGCTGCCCAAAGTTATTTCTGCTTTCCACAGAGAAGAATTTATTTCCATCTTTTACGAGAGTCTTTGAAAGTGGTGTTACAGAATTGTAGCCAGAGAAAACTTCACAGTCCTCAGTAACATGACCATCATGGCCACTCTGATCTTCGTACCTATAGCAGAATATGTTCAGATCCTCCTTGAGGAACAGTTTCCTCACAAACTGAAATTAACTTCTACTGCTAACAGAGATTTCTTTTACAACACATTGAGCCATCCAGTGGCACAGCCTGAAACAAGCTACTACATGTACTTGTAGCATTTCTCCAGTCCCTTTCCTTACATGAGATAAATATTAGTGACTACAAAAAAAAAAAGTGATAAAACATCTGTTTAGTGATTATTGCAAACAGAACTGAAGGTGATGAACATTTCTAATCATTTAAGGTCAGATAGAAGTGGCCTCTCGACATTGATTTAATAGAGCAGAGAGGGGTGGGGAGAAAAGAAAGAAAACAATGGAAAATTCCCAAAAGGCAGAGTTTCAAATTCAGTGTTTAGGCTGCACATCTGCCCTGAACTCACCTCTTTGCACATACATGCTTTTCTACAACAGTGGTTAACATCAGATCTCAGTCTTTGACCCCCTGCAAATTCTTGTCATAATAGTTTGAGTTAAGTTAATTTATCCCGGATCACCTCGCTTTTGTCAATACTAGAGTCTTGTGACTGCGAAACAATACTTTCGTATTTGAAATAGGAAGACATAAGTATTATACACAAAAGCAGAGATCCAACCATTGAGGGCTTAAAAGAGCCGATAAGTATAGTGTGAGTGGGTTTTTTGTTTTAAAAGATTGTGTGCAAATTAAATGCTGAATAATGGTGCTATAGCAGTAGTGGGTAGAGCTTGGCTTAGCATGGGCAAAGAAAAAGATCATTAACAAATAAAATAGGGAGCACCTCAGGGGACATGCCTACAGACAGTCTGTCACCCAGTGGTTTTAACATTCCATTTCAAAACTTAGTTAGATACCAATTTCTGAATGCCGAAATAAAAGCAGACCCTTTGCATAGCGTCAACATGCATCAGCTTTCACTGATAAATTTGAGGCTGTAGCAACATATCTCTTCCTAAATTTTGAGGGGAAAGAATAACAACAGAAGAATAGCCAGAAATGTCATCCATGGTTCCAGCAACCTAACAAACCATCTAACAAAAGTAAACAATGTTAATACCAATATTTAACTCATCACTGAAGCACTGGAAGCAATAGCAAGGCTTTATAAGTATATATGAAGCAACAATATTTTGCACTAACCTAGCAAAGGACAGGGTTGAAGGTCTCTGGTATCTCTGGTTAATAAGGAAATGCTTCATTGATCACAAAAGCAGTGAAAGCCTCCTATCATTCTAGTAAAATTTCTCTAAAAGAAGGTAAAGCTGTAGTTACAGAATAGCTTGACCACCCTTAACGACGTGTTGCTTGTCTGCCCATTCATATAAGGGCATACCAAAGCTTTGGCTTAACCCAAAACACTTGTAGGCTTTTTTGTTCTGAAGAGACATTCTTCAAAGGAGGTAGAACCGTGTCTTCCCAAGACTTCTTTTTTTCAAAAAATTAAAGGTAAACTTAATTTTAGAATAATGAAAAGGAGCCATTCTTTGGTAAAACACAGTGATCCATAATTTTAGAGAAAACTTTTGCCTTAAAAAGCTGATTTTGAATAACATTAGGGTCAACTTCATCTGACCAAATTTTGTAGCTTATCTAGGAAACTACTATAAGCTCTATATACAACACTGTAAACCCCAAACGTATAGGTCAGTAAGAACCATTGTAGACTTCATGGGACTCCTTGCCAATGCAGTGTTGTCAGACAGATCATTGCAGTATCCAGCTAATTTAGGGTGTCATAAAGAATGAAAAGCGCAAAAGAAAAGCTGATAGTTCTGTTCTGGGGACAAACTAAGCTCTAATCAATGTTTCCCTCTCTAAAGTAATTGCAGCAAGTCAATTCAATGTCCAGATGATGGAGCAGGTGTACTCTGTGTTACAATGTACTGTCCTGATGTCTGGTTTTTTCTTACCAAGGCAACCAGGGTTTGGAGGAGACCAGCAACATAGAGCATGTCAGCGTTTCAAGTTTTTATCTACCAAAAAATAAACATAGCTACAGCTTTTTGAAGTAATTGTTAGCTACTTGGAAATATGTACTATTGTGCAAATGTGTGAACTACCTTCATTACTGGTATCAGTGCATTTTTCACTGGGGGTTTGTTGGTCCAGCAGTTTCTATACTTCGCAAATAATTCAACACAGTTGTAGTAGGCTTAGCTGTGTTCTGCAGCAGGTGGGCAGGATGAGACTGTAAACCATCTGTCCATTCATCTCTCATAGACACAGATTCCCCTATTTCAATAATACTCAGAAATCATATCATTGGACAACTGATAAAATCATTTTATACATGGAGAATGAAATGAGGCCTGGGGTCCTCCTTCAGGTTGGGGCTCAAGTCTGTAGCGTCCATTTGTTTTGTGATAGTGCCCCACTCACTGGACAATTTTCCTTCATCCTCTACAGTATCTCTCCCTACCTGAGGCTCCCTACCTACCCCTTTGTGTGGGGTGTTCACAGAGTGAGATGATTTACGAAGAAAGAGAGTGGTGTGGTTTGCTGTCTTCACGTTAATTCAGTTAATTCAGGCTATTCAGCATATAAGATATACAGAAATACCTTAATGTAAACAGACTGAGCCAGTCGCTGAGTTTCATAAACGCACTTCACATTTTAGTGTAATCCAACCCATAGTATTGCAGTGAACTGCACTGAAACAGCATGCAGTATGCTGGGATACTGTTAACTGTGGACTGTGTCAGCCTAAAATGAAACATCGGGGGGATTTATGTTCCCTCCAGCACAGGAAAGGACAATTTTGCAAAAGGTTATTGAGTATTTGCTCATGTCAAAAAGCAGATACTAGTGCCAGCAGTGGGAGGGGTGGCTGCACGAAGGAGATTCATGGGTGGGCAACTGCTCCCTGGGGTTGCAGCACCTGAGATCGGGGCTGAAGCACCCTCCTTCTGCAAGGGCTTGTGGAGCTGCATTGGGGCTGCTGGTACAAATAACCCTGAAGGCTACAACAGCGCAGAGGAGTTGTCCTCCTGTGCCTTTGCAGGAGAGGGCTTCTAAGGGCTGAGATAAGAAAGTTGCTTCCGAACAAAGTTTCTGGCTGTACTGTGAACCAGAGGAAAGTTTCTAACAAGAGTTTCCAGCAGGTAGAAGGGGCTGCGCATTTCCCAGTGGACGGTGGGCAGCGGTAGCTCGCTCACGCTCTGTGACAGCAGTTGCTGTTGAAGTATTGAATTGATTTCTGAATTGTGAGACACCCTGTGGGTGCAAAGCCTACTGCTAGTAGCACCAGGGACTAGTTTCAAAGCCTCTGTTTTACTTAAACCTGTGCACCCTACTAACTCACAGCAAAACGTGTCTCCTGGCCGCAGACTACTACTGCATTTCCTTGGTGGTTTTCTTCACCATTGCCAAGACCCCTCACCATATACGCAGAAATCGAGGCAGGTTCACACAGTGCAAAATACCTTTATTTTGGCATGAGAACAACAAAGCTTTGTTGTTCTAAAAGCAGCATAAAGGTGTCATGTTAGCAGAGACGCCAGCCAAGTGACTCCTGGGCCAACAGCGCATCCGGAGCTGCTGGCACCGGCACCAGGAGCCCCAGTCCCCAGAGAAGGCAGCGTGGCTCACCGCGAGGCGCGAACCACTCGCATCCACACGCACAACAGAAAATGCACTTAAAAAGCGGTAGGAAGAGGAATGGTGCACACCTCGGCTCTGCCTGCGGCCTTGCCGAGCCGCTGCCCGCCGTGCGGCAGGGCTGTGGGGCAGCCGGCGAGCCGGCACCGAGCCGGCACGCTGCCCGTGCGGGGCCGGCGGCAGCCGGGAGGGCTGAAATCCGTGGCTGCGTTGCTGCAAACGCTTCATCCTCCTGCCAGGACTGTGCTGCTTCTGCTATGAGGCTTGCGACTGAAACGAAATTAAATTAAAGCTCTCTTCCTAGCAGAGGGGAATGTGAGGCAAACTTTCAACTGGGAACTGGCGATCAGGCAAAGCCCTTGCCTACGGGTGTTTTACGCGCAGGCACACATAGGCAAAGTCACACTCACCTGGGGGTCACGCAACAGTAACATCCACACTCCATCTGCTTACCAAGAAAGCCAACATAGTGTTAAAAAGCATGCAGGATGCTCAGACCAGATTGGACTTTAGACAGGAAATTATCTTTTCAAATTTTGGTTGAACAATAAGAAGCTTTTAAAACTAAAGAAATGAATGATGTATGCAAAGCTGTACTTGAAATGATTCTGGTGTTGCAAATTGCCATGCTCTTACTGTGGAGCTGATGAAAATAAATGAAGCTCTGCGTTGCTGGGCTTTTTCCTCCCCCTTCTAATAAATGAAATGAAAAAGCCCCATTATTGTGCCACCTGCTTCAAATTCCTAATTGTGGTAACTGAATTCTGAAATTGTTTGTTAGCTCTGTAATATCAGAGGCATTAAAAATACTGAGAGGCTATTAAGTTCTTTAAAACACAGCACTGGATAAAAAGGTGCAGCTATCTTCAGGTTTTATTTCCATGAAATAACTTTTTCAGTGGAGAAATGTGTTAAAATCCTACAAGTGCATCCTGAAAAAATCCCTGTTAATTTAATAGTTAGAGAAGCTGCAAAGTAAAGACCCAGGAGAGGTCCACTGGCATATTTAAATATTTTTAAAAGAGAGCAGTACGCCGCTCTGTTCGTATTTTTCTAGCACAGAAACATAAAAATTTCAGAAGACAATAGAAAACACATGAAATTCAAATGTAGTATTTCTGATGAACAGGAAGGTGTGTGCACATATGTGCCTCTGAAGTGCCTATAACCA
Organism: Gavia stellata; assembly: GCF_030936135.1. Taxonomy (NCBI): domain Eukaryota; kingdom Metazoa; phylum Chordata; class Aves; order Gaviiformes; family Gaviidae; genus Gavia; species Gavia stellata. The sequence continues at coordinate 16,641,883 of NC_082600.1, forward strand.
TGGAATCTTGCTGCATGCCTGAACTATTGCTGCATGTGTGTATAATGCATCTCATTTAATTCCTAAATCTCGGTTTCTTATTTTAATAATGTTCCAACTTAGAAGTCTACATAGATTTGTTTTACAGATTTAAAAGCCCCAGTAATTATCAAGACAAGCTAAAAACTCTTTTGTTCTTGAAATATTTTGTCCTTACAAATAATTTTTCTGGATATCCAATTCCCATTGTTTTGTTCATTTTAATGAGAAAGGACTGGAATCAGTTAAGCAGATCTTCTGCAAAAAGTTGTCCCACACATCCTAGACAGTCTTTTATTTCACAAATACATATATAGAAGCATACATACATACATATATGTATGTATAAATTATTAGACAAGATGCTACCATTTCCTTTAGATTAACTTCTAATGTGTAAAATCCCAGCACAGAAATGAGTAAAGGGTTAAAATAACAATCTCAGAATTCAAGTCAGCTGTGACAACATTCAGCACATTGAACTGCACAAATCTATGTGGAATTAGACATCCCTTTGCCCATCGAACCAAATTAACCAGTTTGTTATTAACTTGCATAAGCAGCATTTTGGAGTATAGAGGAGAGGAGGAAAAGGGGCATTTCTCCTCATGCTTATTACTAGGCAGTTCTCGCAAAGCTCGCCCACTTGCTGCCTTCCCCACTTCCCAGCTCTGGAGGCAGAACTTACCAAGCAGCCTCAGAACAAACCCCAGTAACAACAATTCTTTCTCAGCTTTACACTGGCACACAAAGGTGTCCTGTTGGCAGCAAAATCTGGCTTCATCAAATGAGAGGCCAAACAGAAGTACAAACACTGTAATCTGAATATTTTAAAAAGAAACAACAGAACAAGAAGACGGGAACAACCAAAGGGCTTTGCTGAAAAAAGAGAGAGTTCAGTAAAAAAGTTAATTCTAAACTGATTAAACCAGAATGACTTGCAAATGGAATTTAGCAGTTGCTATTTAAATAACTTTTTAAAAAGGTTGCAAACAAGGAGCAAATACAGATCTTGTCGGGATTAGGAAGAAATGAAAAGTTACACATTCCCAGTTAATTTATTGGATTATTTTACCTCCTTGTCGTATACGGATTGACAAACTCAAAGTTGTGTTTTGATTGATATTTAAAATGCTATGATGATTAATTTGCATGTACATATTTTAGCTTTTGACTTGCTTGCAAACTAGTTATTGCAATTGCTGATTTGATTATGTGCTAGTTGTACTTCACAAAGAGCCTGAACCAAGGTCCTGGCAAACAATGCCTGGCTTTGAAGCTGCGCTGCTACGCTGCGTGCTTGGCCACCTAGGCCATATGCTGTTATTTCTGCCCCTCGGTTGGATAACGTCCTCGACCACAAAGACCTTCCAAAATGGCCACACAAAGATCTGTGCACTTCGACTTGCTGGAGCTGAAGATTTCCATGCATATACCTCTAGAGATATCACAATATATCCATTTTAGAGCAACATTTTCAAACAAAATTTTGGGAGAAAGCATTTGTGAAAAATGTGTGGAAGAGGGCAAAAATGCGAGTGATCGTAGCATCGTGGTTCTTATGCAAACAAATGTTTGTGAGTATTTCTATAAAACTAACCACATCTTGTTTGTAATACACTGCATGACATTAGAAAGAGAATATTTAAAAATACAGGCTCCCATCTGCAGAAAGAGCAGCGCTAATTATGAGAAAACACAGAAAATGGACATAAAATGCAGTAATACATGCAGAGGGTTTTTTTAACTCCTCTAAAAGTAAAAGGAATGAAAAAATGCTAAAAGGGGAATAAACCAAGCATTAAATATAAACATGCGTGACTATCTATCTAGAGTATCTTATTTAGATTTTTCAGCTATTTATTGTCTGTTAATTTCCTGTGTTCCTGTTTTTCTATTGAAGCATCAAACACCAAAGCACAAACCTTCAAACTGGCTCTGCATGTTTAATAAATACATACACACACTCTTTCTATATGCTTACGTAGCTAGCTAGATGCTAAGGGTAGGTGTTTATATATCCTGAAATACCTACATTTTGTACAGTGACTAACACAAATCAGTAGTCTTTTTAATTCATCTCATGTAAAAGACAAACTTTTCCTAACATGATTCCTTCTCGGTCTTTTGTAATGAACTTCCCCAGAAAGCTGTTGGTAGCAAGTTTCATCTGTATATCTAAGGCTCAATATGATTTTTTGTATTAAAAATAAAGGAAAAAGCAGGGGAAATATTTTGAAAGTCAATTAAAATTTTGTGTACGTTTTCATTTTTTAATGATAAATTAAGTTACTAATTTTGTCCGTGCTCTTTGTAGACACTGCAGGTTTAATTGCTAATTGTTAACTGCGAATGAATACATTTGCATATTAATTAGCTCCCAATTTACATTTTTAATTTGCTTCCTTCAAAAGGTGCAAGATAAAAGGTCGTGTTATTTTAAATAATTTATGCTTTATTGCATGAAATACGCTAATATGAAATGTGCCTACTAATTTTAACCCCTTTTCTAAGAAGCAAAGTGAAGAACATTAAAAAGACAGACAAATCTGGGGGTGTTTTGAAAAACAACATTATGCCATGTTGTTCTTCAGCATTAGAACTTGCTTTTTTCCTGTAGCCCGATCTGGTTGAAAATTAATGCATTTTTTCCTTCACCATCAGTTTAAAAAGTGATAGTATATTTGAAGAACAAAACAGCTGCCGAAGGGGGATTGATTGTTGTTGTTTCCTGCAGAGGATTAACAAAAAGGTTCTCTCTCTCCCGCCCCCCCATCCCTCACCCCAATATATTTTTTTAACAAGGAAATGAAAACCGTATACAGTAAAAGGATAATTTGCCGAAAGCATCTTGCTTACAAGGAAAAAACCCACGTTTTTAAATGTCCATGTGTACTTTCATATCAAGCTTTTGATTTTAATAGTCAACAAGGATAATCAAACAGGAGAAGGATGCCCCACCTTCCATGATCATAACAAGACAAGCTTAAGGAAGGAAAGTCTGTCTGTTTGTTTGTTTTATGTGACCTCAAGGATCTTCTTAGAGGGGAATTTCAACATGCTGTTCTATACATATCAATACAAATATGGCTAGGCAAAGATGGTATTACAAGTGATCCTACTGTTCCGTAAGAAAGTGTCAAATATAAGCCTAAAACCACAGAGGCACAGATCTGATCACGTTAGCACTGATTACATAAATATCTTCTTTTATTTTGATTTCCTTTTGTTCGCTACAGCAAATTTACTCCAAAGAGGGTTGTGCTTAGTAAGGGGTTTGTTGCCATAATTGTTGTACAAGTACAAAAGAATAGTGTTACTCGTATAATGTCACAGAAATAACATAAATACATAGCGTGAGAAATAATCTTTCTAGTTAGGAAAAAACAGGTATATAGCCTGAACACTGTAAGGTGTTTTAACACGAGGACCAGTCCTGGAAAGAAGTTGAGTGTTGTCCTTTCTCCTGTATCATTATTAAAACAGACTGATAACTATGACCAATATATACATGAGAGACAGCTGTGTCCTACACAGCATTAGGAAACATAAGAAGTTTTAGGAACAAAATTCACAGCATAATGGAAAATTCCTGTTTCCCCCAGCCTCCTAACCTGAATCCCTTTTCCTTTCTAGATTAAAAAGTCTTCCAACCATATTCAGTAAAGTAGCTTTGCTTGGATTTCCAGTAGCTTATCAACTGCATTAGAGAATTTAAAACAGAACTTGTAGTTTTGGTTGCTTGACAAGGATAAAAAAAATCTCCTTCATTCTACCACACACAAAACACTGGTAGAAATAACAGCAATGAAGTATTATTCCCTCTAGATGTGTCAGCTGCATAATCAGATCTTCAACTGTATTAGTACAATTCTTGACTTTGTGGATCCCTGTTTCCTTACATCTACGCTAGCATAAGAAAAGCACTGCCAATTTGTCCATTTAGAGCAATCAAGATAACTATAAAGCAGTCTCAATATTTTTCATTTCAAACGACACTGACATTACATGAAAACAACCAAGACCATCAAAAACCATCAGCTTCTAGCAATCATAATCTACTAAAGAAGGTAAGATTCTAATAACACACTAGAGGTGGCTGGAAAGAAACTGCCTTTGATGAGGAGAGGGGAAAAGGAAGACAAGGAAAAAAATAAAAGAAGACAAGAGAGCTGGGTTAACACATATCAGTTACTTGGATACAGCTGATACTGACTTTTTGTAATGTACATGAAGCTTGTAGTGAAGTTATGAGCACTGTGATTTAAGAAAATCTCAGAGAACATCATCCTTTTATATGACTTGTTCTCATCATATCAGTATGATTGATGCTTCAGTGCATTGTACATAACACAATGCTTCCAAAAATCAGGGATTAACTGTAATTCTTTTAGATTTGTTCTTTATATTTGATCATAGGTGCAAAAAAAATTTCTGAAATGCACCAAAATGTGCAAAAATATGACTGCAGAAAAATAGCCCAGTGCTCTTTACCACTGTTTACTTTTGAAGTTTTCCTAAACAAGCACTGAAATTTAGCAGTCAACTTTAGTTAATAAAGCTACTTAAAAACAGCATAAATCATGCAGCTATAGATTTCTGCATGCAAGGATAATCTATGACATCCATTCTGCTTTTGCTTAGAGTAGCAGTCAAAACATTTTTGCTTCTTGCAGGTCATGCTGATCTGTACTATAATTTGAATTCTCAAGCTGTTATCCATACATCATTCTCAACAACTTTCCAAAAGAGAAAAGAATTTCAACTTCTTTAATTAAAGCAAGGAGCCACAGCGTGCACTTGGCTGGGTCCTGACTTACTGTCAGGGAGACACTTGAGCTTGGGGGCCAGATCCTCAGCTAAGGTAAACTGGTAGAGCTCGGTTGGAATTAATTGGGCTATTCTGGTTTACCTAACTGAGGATATAGTCCTTTTGTATTTCTAGCATCAAGCACTGCCAACTGTTTTCAAATACACCTGAAGAGCCTGAATGTCATTATTACTAATTGATGTCTATACAGCACCGTTAATGCAGATGGGTGTAATGTGCTTTATGGATTTTTGTGCCAGATTCCACCCACAGGAACACTAGACTATATCAGGAGGAATGCCGCTGAAAAAAAGCATAGTAGAGAGAAGGAACAGCACATCTTGAAACAGAAAGTGCATCTGGCTGTTAGCTGAGTGATTGTTTGCACATCACTGAATGCAAATGCAACCAGTTCTGGGGTAGAACAGGGCAGCAGTTCAACGGTACCCGTGTACAACTAAACAAGTTGTGCATGGTAATAATTCCTTTATTTTAGTTATGACAAAAAGTAATTAGCTCGTGGTTATGTAAATATATTCTTATCCAGGTAACATTTTTCATTGCTTGTATCGCAGACAGGAGCTCTGCAGCTAAGAAACATGCGCAATTAGGAAAAAAAAAATTTGTAAATGATGATAAAGAGCTTCTAAGATTTACTGTGTCACAAATAACAAGGCAGCATTTCTCCCAGTTTCCAGCTACCTATATAGTTAATCAAGCAATAATTGATCTCTAACAAAGCCGCAAGGCAGGTTGCAATATGATCAGAGTGAGACTTTCCACTGAGGAAGACTGTTCTGTCGTGGGATAGAGGTTCTTCGTCTTAACCAAAAAGGCTTATGTCCATTTCCCATGCAACTCCTCCAGAGCACAGTTAGCTGCATGACGAAAGAGGTGCGTAGCTGTCACTCCTGAAGAGGTACTTCTTCGTATAGAGGAGTATTAATCAATTGAGGAATTTTACAGATCAAAGACGGAGCCTGAGCTGGTGCCAACAGTGGCTTTGGAGGGGAGAGTGGTAGTACAGAGCCCTGCTACATGCTCTGTGGTTGTACTGCTGAAGAGCTGGGCCACTGTATTCTGCAGAGCCATAATCTCTACATTGCTACTTTGTTTAGCTTTACATACAACGATTCACAGTCATGTGCTTGGGATGCAACAACCGTTAATTTCAGTGACTGTAACCTCATCCATGGTGGAAGAGGCAAGCCCTGGATGGAAGACAATGTTCTGGGTATGTCTGTATGGCACGTGTGCTATCAATAAATTGACTGTGGGCACCAGCAGCAGCACAGTCCTGCACATGAGCTAACGAAGTCCTGCAAAGTATGCGGTATAGCAGTCCAGGAATAGCTCAGAGCTGTAATCTGCAGAGTCTCCCCAGAGTCCACTGGTCTTCCCAGTCCTGACGCCCTGCGTGGAGGGGCTGGCTAACCCTTACAGCGCTCTCCCACCCTAGTGAGCTGCGTAATCAGGTCAGCAACAGTTTGTGGCCAGCTTGTCAGAAGTTGCAGCGATAGAGCAATGTGAGGACTGAGATTTGACATTTGCACTACGACTGGAAGACAGAGATCAAGGAGTGACAAACATGCAACAGTCGAGAAGAGGTTGAGACAGGAGCAGAGCAGAGAAGGAGCTGCGAGAGACATACTGAAGTTATTTCAAAGCTGATTATTTCTATTCGTATTTTATTTTTGTGATATATTCAATGAAATGGAGCCTGACATTTTAGAATACGCTCCTCATGCTGTGACAGTAATGGCTGTCAGGGTATGCAGCTGACTACTTTCACTCTATCAGACTTCAGTAGCATCTGAGACTAGTTTAAAAGACCTATTGTAGTGTGTAAATGTGAGACACTAAGTGTGATGTATGTGCATCACTTCTGAAATGGTAGACTAGCCCTGAGAAATTGTTTCATAACAGTGGCTTGTGCCAAAGAATTGCTGATCAGTAAAGGATTGTTTTCTCTGATGAACTATCACTTGCTCCAGCATGCTTTTGTAGCATCTAGGCAAATTTACCTCCTTATGAAATAGCCTTTTTTCAAATACTTTCCAGAGCTCATAAACAGCGTTACTTCAAACAAAATGCTCAGTGCTGTTGAAAGTAGGAAGCCTGATTCTCCTTATGCTGGGTTGAGCCTCAGGACTAAAGCAACAACACAAAACAATTTGTCTGGTTTGTAAACTGAGAACATTTTCCATGTGACTGAATGGAACAGGAAGCACATGTTGAGAGCCCCCAAGTACCATTTCCGCAGAAGGATTCTGTTCACTGCAATGAGACCTTTAAAAATATCCAAGATGTGAACAGATATTTGAGAAATTTTCATGAAGAATTTTAGTACCCTCTGCTGTAATAAGCAGAAGGTGTTTAATAAACATGATATGCAGCAGTTGCTAAGCAGAATCTGATTTATGTACAGTAGCAGTTAGAAGCAACTACACATCAGGGTTGTACACTTTATTTGACTGTGAATTCTGATTTTCTGATGGAAGCAATTCTGCTGAACTTTATTTATAATCAGCTTACAACATGGGTAGCAGTATTATAAATGCTTCTCAAATTACATAGCAAATCTTGTTGTCTTCTTGGGCAAATAAGAAACCTACATCATGAGCTTTAATTGTAATACAGGTCATTGTCAAGGGTAAAACACTTTCCAAACCCTTCTCATAGTTGAAATCATACAGAATTTAAAAACAGGGTGCAGGTTAACTCAGTGTACCTGAGATGGTATTGCATCTGCTCAGTACATACATTTCAAAACAAATTGTTCCCGATTTTTTTTCCTCCCATTAATTGTTAAAACTCAATGGATTCCTGTATGGATTACATTAGAGTTTGTGTAAGTGAAGAAGCGGGAGCCAGAAGTCCTGGTCTCTGGTCCACCAGTGTAAACGGAGCACAATTCCCACACCAACTTAGACCCGTTAGCTGTGTATCAGGGTAACAGAGATCAGAGCCTGACCCAGAAACAGAGCAAGGCAGAAAAGTACGGTTTCATTTAGTGGTGTTCAGGAATCAAACACATTCTGTCTGTATACAGAACAAAAATGAGGATGTAAGCTTTTGCTTCATATGGCATTAATCGATTACAGCACTCTATCCTTATCTCATTATAAGTCAGTAAAATACATGGAATATTTACTCACATCAGGTGAAAATCTTGCCAAAGAAAAAGCAGAAGGTATATAGGGAAGTATCCAAACCTCTCTTCTCCTTCCGTTTCCCCTTCCCTTTTCCTTCATCAGTACATTAGAAATTTAAACATAAAAGATTAGGAGACTTAATAGAGCCCCACAATGGATTTGTAGTGCCAGCAAGTGGATAATGACATTCATATCACTCAGGTCAAATAGACAAAGAGATCCTGCTTCAGAATGGTCCCTTGACCCAGTGAAAACATTTCTGAGCGTGAATCTGTCTGCCACATTGGAATTAAAGCAGCAATGGAAGCCTGTCAAGGAATAAGCTTAAATTTTATCTGAATTAATCTGATCTTATCAGATGGCTGTCATAATAATATTTAATACATATACATGCTTTTTTACCATCTAGACAGACTGATAATTTCCTTTAGTTTCTTCCCCTTTATGGGATCCCCCAGATTTTCCAACTAGGCCAATCCTGTAAGCCATTTGACATACAGACCCTAACATACCAAACTCTCCCATTGAGAGACTGTTTAGAGAGCAAGGGCTCTGCAGCAGAGCACATGCCACTACTATTTCTTGGGGTCACAGCAGCATGTGCACAGAAATAAAAATGAAGGGGCTTCAGCAGGCAGAACAAGAGTGAGTGGAACAAGAGTTCAGTGGTGCCCAGTGACAGGACAAGAGGTAATGGGCACAAACTTGGTCACAGGAAGTTCCATCCAAACATGAGGAGGAACTTCTTTATTTTGAGGGTGGCAGAGCACTGGAACAAGCTGCCCAGAGAGGTTGTGGAGCCACCTTCTCTGGAGATACTCAAAACTTGCCTGGATGCATTCCTGTGCCATATGCTCTAGGTGAACCTGCTCTGGCCAGGGATGATCTCCAGAGGTCCCTTCCAACCCCTATCATTCTGTGATTCTTTGAAAGAATTGTTGATTGGAAAGAATCATTGATTGGAGTATGGTGGGGTTGGATTTTAGGTCCTTGGCCTGGTATTCCATTTTCCTTTGTAGATGCCCAAATTTAGTTGCATCTCTCCTAGCACAGTGAGATGAATAAACACATCCACAGCCATGGGAGAAAACCATGCCGGTTTAAAGCCAGCCAGACCAGACTCTGGCATGTACAAAGGTATGTGCCCTCTCATCAGCTGTCTTTGCCCTCAGGCTACCTGAGCTATTCCTGTGCTGTTGCACTGTACAGGAGTCAGAGAAAAAGAGTCTAGCCCCATATTTTTACTGGGTCAGAGGATGTTTATTCCTAGGGTGAATTTCTCCCCCTGCTCAAATCTGCAGGGTGACTGCAGCTGAAGATACCTCCTCTATATGTGATGTGCGGCCATTCCACCTGTAGAAAGCGCAGTCCTCCCTGACAGTGTCCCACACCAAGGCACACCCTGCACTGCAGGACATAGCGGTCATGCATAATAACCTTCAAAGCCCACTTTGTTTACAGTGTTAATGTGTTATGTCAAGCTAAGTTCTCACCCTTTTTCCTGCCGGCCTGGTCTATGGGGTCTTGTGTTTCCCTCTCTCAATCAATAATGGCTTAAGTAGCAAATAGGGTTCCCATCCCCCAGCACTAATAGACCCTCATGCAGTCAGGAAGCATCAAGATGAACTCTCAGTTACCACTGTGCACCCTGTTTAATGTATGCATTTTTATGGCCTCTGATGTATATGGTTCCATTACTGTCTATGAATACAGAGTACTGGAGCTAGTTAATGTATTATTTATTTTATTACCCTTTTGTATAAGCTGGTATTTGTAATTTGGAATTTTATATACCTTGGTTCTGTAATGGTTTCATAATGTGCACACGGCTCAATAATTAAAAAAATATATCTTACCACCTCACCTCCAGAGCCAAGTTTGTTTACGCTGCTAACTGCACGCCGTGGCCAGCGCATGTCCCCAGCCGTCTGCTGGCCCCTCTGCTCCCAGTCCCGAAAAGTGCACCGGTCCTGCTGCCAGGACACGTCCCCCACAGGCACCCTGAGAAATCCAACGCCGTTTTATTCTTCCTCTCTGGGACGACAGGCAAGTTTTCTAGATTTTTAGACTTTTCAGATTTTTAGACCTAACGTGCAGCTGGCTGGCATGTCCCCTTTGTTTCTGAGGATGGAGCCCAGTGAGCACGAGGGCTGTCTGTCTGCCCGGTGCTCGGCCCCACACGGGGTTTCATCTGAGCGGCAGCAGAAGCATTTTCTCTTTCACCGACAAAGCGGGTTTCTGCCAGTATGCCCTGTCATGAAGCACATTGGGCGACAAGGCGGACCAAAGGGAAGAGGGAGTTTCTGTCAGGCAATCAGCATGTCCTACATCCAGCTCTGGCCAGGTGCCCAGTCCTAACCTGGGTGCCCTGCAGCACTGCACATCCTCCTGCTGGCTTGTGAAGAGAAGCTTGTCGCTCCTCCAAATGGCCTGGAAGTTCACTTGCAAAAATTCACAGCCATATCCTTTCAGGTATCACAGCCTGGCCACACAACTATGTTTATGGATTTGATTTAGTACTTTTTGGCTGGTTCAAACATTAGTACTAAAACTATGACCTGTCGAAACACATAAATATAAGAATCATAGAATTGTTTAGGTTGGAAAAGACCTTTAACATCATCAAGTCCAACCATTAACCTAGCACTGCCAAGTCCACCACTAAACCATGTCCCTAAGTGCCACATCTACGTGTCTTTTAAATACCTCCAGGGATGGTGACTCAACCACTTCCCTGGGCAGCCTGTTCCAGTGCTTGACAACCCTTTCAGTGAAGAAATTTTTCCTAATGTCCAATCTAAACCTCCCCTGATGCAACTTGAGGCTATTTCTTCTTGTCCTTGTTTCCACTTGTCACTTGGGAGAAGAGACCAGCACCTACCTCTTTACAACCTCCTTTCAGGTAATTGTAGAGAGCGATGAGGTCTCCCCTCAGCCTCCTCTTCTCCAGACTGAACAACCCCAGCTCCCTCAGCCGCTCCTCATAAGACTTGTGCTCCAGACCCTTCACCAACTTTGTTGCTCTTCGTTGGATGCACACCAGCACCTCAATGTCTTTCTTGTAGTGAGGGGCCCAAAGCTGAATACAGCATTCGAGGTGCGGCCTCACCAGTGCCGAGTATAGGGGGACAGTCACTTCTCTAGTCCGGCTGGCCACACTATTTCTGATACATAATAAGCAAAATACACTATTACTTTCTGTCTCTCTCCTTGTGGATGCCAGCCAAACCACATGGCACCTGCACAGAAATCCTTTGGTTTCAGTACCAGGTCTGCAAAATGCCGTTCTGCCACCACAAAGGGTCTCTACAGCAGTTCTTTGGCTGAAGGAGGTCCTGCCCTTAAACCAGCTTGTCCACTGGCCAGGAGGACAACGCTGAGGGTTGTTTGATTGTGGTTCTCTGCAGCAGCACAAGCACTTGTTGGTTTTGGTTGAAAAGGCACCAGTAGATCAATGTCCACAGAGGATAGTGTCTTACTGCTGCAGGGAGCAATATGAAGGCACTGACTGCCAGAAGCAGTTTTCATCTTCCCAGCTCCGTGGCTTCAAACAGAGCCAGGAGAACACACAGGTGAAGGTCAGAGGAAGGGGAGGAAGGTACTGAAGAAGAAAGTAGAGAAAGCCTTTTCTTGGTTTATGCCAGCAGCAAAGAGGGGAGAGTCAGCAAACCTGGACCAGAGTTTGCTCCATTTGTTTAATCCCACGTGGTCTGAAACGATACGATGCAACACACAAAACACCGAATGAAAGTCTTAATGAACAGACTTGCTGGCAGCATCGGAACTAGGCAGTCTGACACGGGTCCTTGCACACAGCCGAGTCGCTGGAGGCCACCTCACCCCAATGAAGGCATCTAGCACAGACCCTGTGCATGCAGACACAGGGAGCAGGGATTGGAGGAGGGATCTGAGGTGCACAGAGCGCAGTACAAGCCAGAGGAAGAACTATGGGCAAGTAATATGACCTGGGAATGACTGACATGGAGAAGCATTATCTGTGTCAGTGTTCAGCGCACAGAGGAGAACAAAAACCCCCACTTTTTTCTCTCCATTGGACAAAATCGGCAATGTTAACAAAACTGATACTGAAGAAAAAGAAACCCAAACACAACTATGCCCATCTTTGGGAGAAAGAAAGAATATAGGGTGAGGAGAGCTTCAGGTTATGTGGCACCAGCTCAGGGAAAGACAAATGAATCCAGACCTCCAAACCCACTAACAAGGACTGCCAGCACCTGGTAGAGAGGATTAGCTACCAGAAAGGATAATAACCTGCTTTGACTATCAGTATTTGTATCCAAAACATTTGTGTCAGCCTATTAGTGAGCTGGAAAGAGGACTGGATGCCTTTGTGATGAAACTGCTGAGTAGAAGATACAGGTTCAGTTTCTGCCTCTCCTGTAACCTTCCTGTGTGACCCTTGCCAAGTTCTCTCTCTCGGCCTTACCATCCCACTTACTCAGATGTCAAGTACCACACAGCAGAGATTGCCTTGCTGCCTGTTTACAGTCTGCCTGGGATAGCCGCCTCCACTATCAGGTGGGGCCACAGGCACAACAGCTTAAGGAAGTATTGCCAGTCATAAATTGTGTTAAACTGGCTTCTACCTCACACAACCGAGTTGATATAACTAACTAGTGCTAGTAACAGGTGATAGTGAGCAGCAGACTATTTCAGATAGAAGCTTTCTCTGTTTAATTTAACCAAGTACACACACACGCAAACTAGACAGTTTTTCAAAAATGAGGATGCAGATGAGAGATTCAAGGACAGTTCTAACTTGCCCTCTGTCAATTTACAAGAGAATTTATTCCAGACTATTCATACATGAATATTTAGCATGGCAACAATTACATCCAATGACACCCATGAGATACATAGCATTGAAGACCCTCTCTCCAAGGAACATGCACAATGCTTGATGTCAATTTTTTAACTGGACTGAATGTGAGAATTATAGTTCTTTAGATCTTGCAATAATATTTCCTTTAATTATTATATTAATTTCTTATATATTGCTGCCATGTTTTATAAATGAGAGGTATGATTGATTCACACGAGCAGAAATGGATACGTGACAGGAAGTAAAGGGGAGAGACAGTGGCTGCTGAGGCATGTTAAAATAGCCTGTGGTCAATCTTATTCTTAATGCAAAGACCTTGTTTTTGTTGTATAAAGGAAAAAGGAGGGGGAAGGGAGAGAAGCAGTTAGGGGGAATCACTCAGGGCTTAAATAGCACAGACTTAAGGACATATAAAAAGAAGGTGGCTTCAAGTCCTCAAATAAGATTTAACCCCAAAACCACAAAATAGTGAACATAAGGTCTATATGTGGCTAGGTAGAATGCTCCTCTGTATGGATAATTTATTTATTTTTAATATGAAGCTTTCTTGTTTCATTCCCTATTATAAGCCCTTGCTGTGGAGCACATTATTAGTTGGGGAGAGAAAAAAAGAAAAAAAAAAGCCAATGAATATTCAAACTGAACATTCCAGATACAAACCTGTGACAAATCCAGTAAAATGGGAACCAGGGAATACTGAGGTCACAGCACATGCAACTACAGTTGTGATGACTTGCCTCGCAAGCCTACTTAATTCAGGGTCTACGTTAAACTGGACACTATTCCAAAGAGCATGTTTACCCAGCACTAAGACAATAAAATGATGTCCTTTTTCTCACCATGGGATGTTCTTCCTAAGCAGGCAGTGCAGTGTCTCTGGTCTTTAATTCGCATGGATGCCAGCTCCACTGCAGAAGTGAATGCAACAGGCAAAGCCCATAACTAACACCTGAAATCAGCTGTCTGGTTGAAGTAGGACATGTCTCACTTCCAACAGCTTTCTAGTAAACACTAAAGGTGCCTCTCAGAGCCTGGATGACCTCGTCTCTCCTGCATTATGCTATGTACAATTTCTTTTGCCAGGAACAAGTGGTTTTTAGCAGTTATACTAAGCCTTCTGACAGTGAAAAAGGGAACTTACCAGGTTAATCTCTGCTGGCGTGTATTACTCAGTAAAAGACACTTACAATAGTCCACTAAATATTTTCCCCAAAACACACAGAAATCCATATAACAATAATCCTTGTCTTAGGACAATTATATTTAATGAAGCTTTCTAATGAGTTTTTACAGCTTTCTGAAAATGTGTTCTTGATGGGAATGACAAGTTGTTTTACCTAAAAAAGTGGCCCTGGAACTCATTCACTGTATCTGCATCTGTAGCCTGTGCAATACAATCTCCAGAGAAATCCACTCAAAATTCTACCTGCCAGTTGCGTGGTTGGACTTGATGGTATAAACCCCAGACACCATGGGACTGTCTTCTAGGCGAAAAGTATTAAGTTGCAGCACATTATTCACTGAGTTAGAAAAGAACAAACATTTAATAATTGCAAATTTAAAAGCAAAATTCTGTAGGACTGGGATAAGGAGATAAATCATTAAGGGATTAGATACTACTGAACAGAGTAATGCAACGAGGTCAAGAAATGAAACTAAGCCTTTGGCTCATCAGTATTCCCCTAAAAAGCAATGGCACTGCCTCTTTGAAATTAATTTAGTCCCTGTCCCTGCCACCCCTTAGACATTGTGGGAGAAGTCAGATATTTGCCTTCTTACACCCATTTCTAAAACAGCTTGTTTGGTAGAGTCTCTGCATCTGTCTCCTATCCTTCTGAGAACTAAGAGATTGATGGTACCATTAAACCAACATATTCAGTAAAAGTTTCTTCAAGCATTTGAACCACTTCCTTCTTTTCTGCAAGCAAAGGTTTCATCTGTGGTGGACATTTGAATTTGTGAATATGTCTCCAGAAGATTGTTTACCACTTACACAGTTTAGCCTAGGTAACAGAGACAAGCATGAATATTTTGGGATTAGACTTGTCTCCAGTCTCTAGTATAGGCCTCCCCCAAAACCTTATAACCAGTCCTATAGTGTGTAAACCTTAAATCCTTCAAAAATGATACAGCAATAATCAGGACCAGATATAGTTTCAGTTCTTGGGAGAAAGCTGTAAAGTCATACCATGAGACAAAGGAGCAGCTGATGCTAATTTGGATTTAGAATCAACACTACCCTTTCCCAATTAGGCAATTAATACTGTGGTGATAAAGTCAGGATACAGGCACAGAAAAGGATATAAACTTTAAGTAATTCCTGCCTGAATGGGAATTTTACAATACTGGCCCCTCTCTGACTAGGCTCCATCTTAAATAGTTAATTTTTCCTGACTAGGCATTAATCCAAGAAAGGCAAAAATACAAAATGCAGTTTAAATTAAACATGTAGATTTTTCTGTCCGTTGAACAAGATTCCTCTCAGATGAGACCCTGTTAAGGCCTGCAGATCTTTTTGAGCTGTTGTGTAGACCAACCATGTGTATTATGGCTGGCGATATCCTGAAGAAGAGATTTCAGGGAAGAGGTGGCACTATGAGCCACATTGAAGCCACCGAACTTTAACAGAGGTGCCTAAGCTAAGGCTGCTACTCCTGGCTCACTCCGAGTAGTCAGTGGAGGGGGAGAGACCATCCCAGAAGGTAATTAATCCCGTGAGATCTCAGCCACCCTCTAGAAGTGTGCGTCTGTCTCTGCTTCGTTATTTAGGGTGCCTTTGACAGTTAGGGTCTTTATGTACGTACCTCAGAGATGTGTAAATTTAGGGACAAATTCAAGGCTTTGTGCCTTGGGGAGGGAGGTTAATGCATGCAAATGAGATTTACTTGAACTGTTTTGTCACATATTGGCAGAATTTTCGTTTGGGCAATCTTAAATCTAAGGAAACTAAGGTTTTACTGGGCATTTGAGTTAGAATTCCAGGAAGTTTAGCACTGCATGAATATAGAGAAATATATATGTATTTGTGCTCTTCTGGCATACAGAAGCTTTCTGATTATGTTGCATAACCTTGACCCTGTGACACCATTTTCAGGTTTTATCTCTCTACTCAGCATTTCCTCCCCTCATGGAGCATTACCACTCTTGATTCATCGCCCTCAGTGACAGCTCACTCCATTCAGTACAATTCCTGGTCTCGTACACTTTCTATTGCTTTTTCTTTCTTACCAAAACTTCTCTATTTCTTTCCAACCCTGAGTAAATTTGAAATAACTTGAGCTTTTCTGGATAAATAAATAATGAAGGATGTAGTCTTTTAAAAAACTAATAAAACCTTCTTAATCTCTTCATATATTACTGTAAGTAAATGGAGATTATTTTACTTTAATTTTTGGAGCTGGAGTGTGAGAAGAAAATAATTTTGTGTTGTGCAGACAATCATCTTTCTCAATCATGCTTGAAATACTGATTTCCTTGACTGTAAGCTGTAAGCTACAGATTTAGATCCTATTGAATTCAAGTAGGGTATAGAGGAGTGGCTGAGGGAACCACTTGGTGCAGTGTCTTTAGTGACTTATCCCAGGTCACCCTCTTTCCAAACAGCAACCGTGATCCTGCAACCACTTAGGCAGACTCCTTAATCTGCACAAAGGCACTGATTTCGATTGAAGAATTTTCCTGTGCAATGCTGTTTGTAAGATTGAGGCCATTGTGAAGCCCAGCAACTCCTACTCCCTCTCTGTGCTTCAAAATTTCCTGTATTCATGTTATCAGATAGATAACAGCTTCTCAAGCATAGCTGTTACATGTTGAAATCCCCCCCCATATCACTCATATAATAAATTCACATCAGGAAAACGATGATTTTTAAAAACATCAATTTCTATTACAAACTCTTGAAAGTATTTGGGACACTCAATGAAATAACACCACTGTTGGGAAAAGAAAGATTATAAACAGGGATTCAAGAAAGAGTCAAAAAGTAAGACATGGTATAGTCAAATTCAGAGGTTTGCAGGTGTCCCTGAGAATGCAAAAATTTGCATCCAAATGTTTTTTAAATCCAACATATTGACAGGCACAGCTATTTCAAGGAGCACATTTGCCTTTTTCTCCTCCTTTTCTTAAGAAACCTTTCAATTCAGGAGCAACACACGGAAGTTGTTCTTAATCCATGAAAATATTCCAGGCACATCCAAACAGCTCATATGGAATCAGAAAGGTAGAAGGATCATTTGCCTTTGGCTCACCTCTCTCTGAAGGTCCTTTCATTCCCACAAAAGGCCCCTTATTTTCCATCTGATATCCCAGCAAATCCGCATCCCCAGTCGCTCCAGTCCAGCACTGTCCTGCTTCATCCCTAGCACAAAGGTCCTACCCAGCTGCTCTAGGTGGCCACACTCTCCCTTATCTCAGCATTAAAAAAGAAAACCCTCCAAAAACACACCCTCTGTTTTCTTTAGGTCAGGTGGACATTTGGAGGTTTGCTGATGATTTTTCCAGCATTTTCCCACCCACTGTGAAAACACAATTACAAGTGAACAAGAGGTACTGACCAGCTTATACTGAAACCTGTGATTCATGCAAATAATGTCCTTCCAGAAGTCTGTGGGCTTTAAAAGCACACGTGCAGTGATTAAATAGAGCCATGCTGTGAGTGGCTGGCATTGTAAATAGAGAATTTATGGCCTTTCTAGCTATGATTTTTCTATCAAGCCTTCAGTAATGGTTACTCATTCTTTCTTTGCATCTTTCAGTCTGGATTTATCTCAATGGCTGCAAAAGGCTAGGGAAAATTAAAAGGTGGGATGCTGTGAGACAGCCTCTCAGAAGCCCACAGGTTGGAAAGCAAGGTGTAAAGACAGTGGGTGGAAGCATTTGCTGTGTGAGAGGAGAGCTGGATAAAGCAGCTCAGGATGTCAGAGATGGGGATGTGTCCCCTGCCATGAGCAGCAATTCTCCTAATAGCAAGAAGTGAGGCAGAGCTACAAACAGAGTGCTACTAACTGATTTCCTTGCCTTGTCCTTTGGGTTAGGCAGGTAGAAAAATTAATTCTTGCAGATATATTTGATGTTGAATCTGCTTATCTATAGGGGTTTGTTCAGGCAGGAGCCCTGGCAGTCAACAGCAAGAGGAATCGCTTTGGCTCAGAGGGGCAGCAAGTGCTGACTCACCAAACACTGAGGTCTGTCGAGGTTGACACATGCCACTCTGACAGGGGCAGACATGTCCCCTCTGCCTCCCCGCCTGGCTGGGGAGTTGCAGGCTGATGCCCGCATCAGGCAGGGCTCTGCATCGCTGCACATCATGCTGCCCCGAGCTGGGAGCTTGGAGACCCCACCAGGAGGTTAGGCCACCTTTTCAGCATTTTTTGCCAGAGGTTTTAATCTTTTGCCTGTCTCACTGTGTACAGCATGACAGCATCCAGCCACAACGTGGCACCTTCAGCTTCATCCCAATCTCCTAGATACCTGCCCAAATCTCAGTGGGCAGGTTAATTCTCTGCTTGCCCAGCCCTTTTCTCTCAATATCTCCTCCATACTCATCCTCAATGCCGTAAGGAAGTCTTCCCTCCTTTCTTGCTTTTCACCATCACCAGTTTTGCTTCCATTTCTCTCAGATTTGTGTAGGGAAGGCAGGGAAGGGCAGAAGGGAGGAGTTGCCAAGTGTCCTTGTTGCAGAGTACCCTGCATCAGTGGAAGTTCTGCACTTCTTCAGATGCTCCTTGGCTCAGAGATCCTCCACGGTCCTGCTCCTGGGATGCAGAGACCCCGGCCAGGTACGCTCAACACTACTGCTGTGTCACTCCCACCTGGATGGGCTCCAGCCACCGTGGCTGTCTGATCCTGCACTGGAATTTTAACTTCTGTAGTCAAAGAAGTCATCAAGTTATCTGCTGTGCGTTTATACTCAGCAGCCTTGCATAGTGACTTGGAACCTTGAGTAACCAGAGAAGTCCCAGAGTACAGCAAGGTCTCTGAAAACCTATTTTGGCTTCCAGCCCCCAAGACAATACCCCACCGGGGCTGCAGACAAGGTGAGCATTAACAAACACTGCTTTCAAAACCCTGCGAGGTGCTCAGCTCCCACTTGATTACTCTCAGCAGGTATCCAGGCATCAAGATTGCAAAACATTACCCCAATCGTTCAGTGCGTCTGCTCAGACAAGAAAGATTTCTGAGCCCCTCAAAGATCCCAGTGATTGATGCTGCAGAAATCGTAGTAAAAACAAAGCATCAAAATGTGTACTGTATGTACTTTCCAAATATTGTCCAGCACTAGGTCAATGTAAATATTTTTTTTCCTATTAAACTTACTGGGACAAATTCATCCTTTTAATGGAGCTATGGCGATTCACACCAACTGATGTTCTGTCCTTTATGCTCTTCTTTTCTTATTTTCAGAACAGCAGGGAAAATTTCACTATTATAAAAAAACCACAGATGCTGTTATTAATTTCCTGTAAGTTTTGGAAGCTAGCAGTTGTGTTTGCTTCTCTTTTGCTCTCTCACCCTCTTTCCCAAGAACAATCAGAATAATAGAAAAATAGAAAAATATACAATGTTGTTATGATTACATCTTTTTTCATGCCTTGGTCTAATTTTTCCTTACACTTTTGTTTATACCTTTCTGGAAGTAGGAATTCTTCTTTGAGCAAGAATCCTTACAAAGAAAAATTATAGTCATCTTACACCTAATGCATCACTGAAGAAGAAAGAGGATTTATTATCCTTCAAGTATCTTTTCATGAAGAATTTATCCCAGCAGGTGGACTCAATCTATGTGGGGTAGGTAAGCGTAAAATTTGATCCACAGATTTTAGAGCTACTGTAAAATAGCCGTTTATGTTGGTACCTTTATTAATAAGTGTTTCGATTTATGCTGAAAGAGATTAAATTGAAGTTCCTCTACTTCTTGATGAAGTATACTATGGCAAATGAGGGTTAAAACTATTCTGTGGCTGGATAGACTTTTTTCCTTACACAAAACTGTAATAAATTAGAAAATGTTTGTCCTTTTTGTGTTTCCCTTTCTTCCTCCACCCCTTCGTCTTTCCTTTCTCTTAAATTCTTCCCTGCCCTAGTTCACACACACACTCTGTTAGCTTCACATTTTTTAGATTATTATCTATGAGCAGAAACAGCTTAAATCTTTGCAGTACTGGTCAAGGATAACATTCATACTCTTGACAAGAGACTTTCTCAGCTCTGATCTACTTCAATCCTAATTGCTGAATTATTAAATCCAGAGACCCTCTTGTGCTCTGTCAGTACCTACCTTGCTGCTGAAATACCAGCAGCAAGAGTGGAGCTGCTGCCAGCTTTGAGCTTGTACCTTGCCTGCCTTGGAGTCATTTGGGAAGGATCAGCAATTTCAGATGAGCATGAAGTGACTCCCTTTACATGTTTGAAACAGTTAGGGGAAAAATTCTTTGTCTTCCAAACAGTGTGTCCACTACAAAGGGATAGCACTTGCAGAATATTGAGTGCTCTTCAGCTATGGAAAAAAAAAAAAAAATTCTTGTAAGGAAATTTGAGTTATCTATTTCCCTGAGCTCTTAAGTAGCCTCCTCATTGATTTGAAAGTGCCTGGCAATAAATGTGACCACCTGAGGACAGTTACTGACTTTCTCATGTTCAAACAATGCTCAAGTGAGTCCAGAATTGTAGCATCTGGGACTGAGTCAAACCTGTTCTGTAACCAGAAGAGCCATTCCTAGTTCTGCTCCTGTGCATGCACTGGAGTAAAGCACAACTGGACAGGAAGCCAAAGGACTGAGATGGGGCAATGCTTGTGTGAGCCACACTTGACTACCTGCTCTTAAAGACCATTACAAAAGCTCAGACCATACAGCATTTCTAGGCTGCTTTATCTTCATAGTTTGCAACTGATATAAAACAACAGAGGCCAGGCAGTGTAATTTGTTTGCCTGATGCCCAACTTTCAGTCCCTTCTGGACCAGTTCATGGTAGGTAGAACAGCAGTGAAAGTTGTGATATCACGTTAACTGTAGGCATGGAAATGAGCTTATGCCATGATGCTGTGGCAGAAACCGCAAGAACATTCGCACCCACCTTCTGACCTTCTCAAGTCTAACCCAAAGTTACCTTAGTCCTACCAAAGCCAATGTTTTGATTGCAAAGGCTGCTTTGAGCTGATTGTTTATATATTTATTTGCTTTTGAATTAAAAAAAGAAAAGAAAACATTTCTACTGGCCTTAGCACCAGAAAACTTTTTTTTTTTTAATGGAACCTATAATTTGAGTCTAACTTGACCTGACAGAGTCAACTGACCATGCAGTTACTTGGCACCTGCTGAATGCCTCCCCATTAAGCCAAATTTACAGTAATAAGCAGCAGTCATTACCATTCACTGTCATTAGGTTAAATCAGGTACCTGAGACACCTCCCAGTAAAAATAAATCTTGATAAGATACATTCCAGTTAAGAGCCAAATTCTTCTTTCTCATTCATTTTCACTGCTCCTGTCTTTAAGGTCCTGCAGCCCACCAGGCACGTTGCACATGTGTCTGTTGGGTGTTCATATGCCACCTCTCTTGTTGTGGATCCTCAGGAGAAGGGAGGATACAGCTGTTTGCTGCTGACATATGCTAACAGCAAACTGTGATGGCTTTTTGGTAACCTCATCTGTGCTGCCCTGCGTATTGGGGAGCAGACCTCAGGCTTTATTTTTCCCATCCCCACCATGTGTAGGAGAAAAGTGGGATGAGTTGCGGACCTATTTGAAGGCTTCATTTTCCATTTCCTGTGTTTTTAATTTGTTCTTATTTTGAAAAGAAGTATTTTGAGTATTTTTAGTTTTCAAAAAATTCTGAAATGTACCTGCTTAGACTATTGTAATATTTCATTTCATTTTTAGATTATTTTTGTGTTACTTCAGGACATGCCAGAAGTAGAAATGCATAATATGATTTATACAGTTCAAAGCTATGTTATGCTGTATTCTGTCACGACATAATACAATTGTTAAACTATTAACGTAATTTATTTTATAGTTTATTGGGTTTAGCTTACTGTAAAAATAATTAAGTCTAACCACTACATAGTACAGTTTGAAATACTGTCTTTTCCAGATGAGTATGTGCCTTCTTTGGATGGGAATGACATTGTCTGACAATCTGCTTATATTTTGTTTTGAATGTGTCTTCTGTTTGCATTGAAATTAAATGATTTGGCACTTTCAGCAAGAGAATAAGTTAATGTCAAACTTTTGTTTCAACACAAAGTGGAGGCATTTTGATATAGAAAACAAGTATTTAAATATGTATTATATACCAGCTGCCTTAAATGATTTAAAAAATAAAATAGCACAAAACATAATATAAAATAAAGTAATAGAATGTTTCTGCTATCATTAAGTTAATGTTGCATCAGAAGTAGCAAGGAACAACTATGACTTAACAAAGTGACAATAAATTTTGATTTTTTTCCCCAACACTAAGTCGTATGAGAGGAAAAAAAAAATTGAAAACATTAGTTTAGATGCAAAACTTTGTCAAAAGTGACACCACATGCTCAAAAACCCCATAACTTTTCCAAAACACTTTTTCTTCCATTTAAAGTTTTCCAGGCACCTCCAAAAATTTTCCCCTATATCCTGATCTGGATAGTTCACACAGAGATGGAAGGAGGCTTTTTACTCTTACTCTTTACTATTATTCTTATGCTTCAATTCAGACATCCAGTGGTACAGGCCTACAGCTCTTTTTTCCTAGGTGACAGTGCTGGAGTTGGCACCATCTTTCATCTTCAGCTACTCAATGAACTGATGTGAGTTGAAAACACTCATTTTTTCAATCAACGTACAGCGGAGGAGATGGTTCACTGGTGTGGGAGCAAGCAGCTGGAATCAAACACCCCTAAGTTGGTCATGCCAGTGCAGGAGAGGGTTGCTGAGCCACGGTCACACTGTGACAAGCATGTGGGCTCTGTTCCCAGGAGAACTTGTCGTACAGAGTCATAGAACGGTTTGGGTTGGAAGGGACCTTTAAAGGTCATCTAGTCCAACCCCCCTGCAATGAGCAGGGGCAGCTTTCACTAGATTATGTTGCTCAAAGCCTCATCCAGTCTGACCTTGAACACTTCTAATAATGGGGCATCCACAACTTCTCTGGGCAACCTGTTCCAGTGTCTCACCATCCTCATCATAAAAAATCTCTTCCTTATATCCAGTCTAAATCTACTTCCTCTCAGTTTAAAACTATTGCCCCTTGTCCCCTACAGTCACTGGTAAAAAGTTTTTCTCCATCTCGCTTGTAAGCCCTCTTTAAGTATTGAAAGGTCACAATAAGGCCTTCTCTTCACCAGGCTGAACAACCCCAACTCTCTCAGCCTTTCTTCATAGGAGAGGTGTTCCAGCCCCCTGACAATTATCATGGCCCTCCTCTGGACCTGCTCTAACAGGTTCGTGTTTTTCTTGTACTGGAGACTCCAGAGCTAGATGCAGTACTCCAGGTGGGGTCTCCCAAGAGCAGAGTAGAGGGGGAGAATCACATCCCTTGACCTGCTGGCCACGATTCTCATGCAGCCCAGGATACGGTTGGCTTTCTGTGCTGCAAGCGCACACTACTGGCTCATGTCCAATCTTTTCATCCACCAGTATCCCCAAGTCCTTTTCTGCAGGGCTCAATCCATTCATCCCCCAGTCTTTATTGATATTGGGGATTGCCCTGACCCAGGTGCAGAACCTTGCACTTGGTCTTGTTGAACTTCATGAGGTTCATTCACAAGGGCCCACTTCCCAAGCTTGTCAAAGTTCCTTTGAATGGCATCCCTTCCCTTCAGCAAATCAGCTGTACCACTCAGCTTGATGTCATCCACAAATTTGCTGGGAGTGCACTCAATCTCACTGTCCATGTCATTGATGAAGATACTAAGTAGTATTGGTCCCAGTACGGACCCCTGAGGGACACCACTCGTTATTGTTTTCCATTTGGACATTGAGCTGTAGACTGTAGCTCTTTGGATTCAGCCATCCAGCTAATTCCTTATCCATCTAATCATCCATCCATCAAATCTGTATCTCTCCATTTTAGAGGCAGGAATGTTGTGGGGGACCATATCAAATGTTCTACAGAAGTCCAAGTGGATGACATCAGTAGCTCTTCCCTCGCCCACTGATGTAGTCACTCCATTCCTATGAAAGGCAGTGGAAGAATGAACTCCAACACACCCCAAATTCTTCATCTTTGTGAGTATTTGGATTTGCAGAGATGTGGGAGAGTTTTTATCTTTTGTTCAGGGTTCCTTAGAAACACTTACTGAGTTTGAAGAATTTTTTTCCATTTAACCAAGGATTCCCATGGGCTAGCCAGAGGTACACTGGTCAGACATGCACTAAAAAAGTACACCACCTCTCAGAAACATTGAACTTAATGATGTGGCATGGGCGCTTTTTTCTTCCCAAGAAACCTTTGATGTGAATATGGAGGCCTTAGCACATACATGTTTCTAAAGGCAGTCATGTTTTTTCTAGGTAACCAAGCAGTTCGAAATGACAGACTAAGTCTCTTCCCCAGTGACCCAATTATCACACAGGACCACAGTAATCCTACAACTATATCCAGGAACCACTTGTATACACAAGTTTTAATCCTTTCAAAATTAGCAATAATAATAGCTGGCTCCTAGACAGCACATTTCATCAGATCTCTGAATGCTTTATAAAGGATCAGTATCCATCTCACAGCTTTATACGTGGAGAAACAGAGGCAGCACAGGGCAAGATGACTTGCTCCAATTCAACCTCAAGGCCAACAGCACAGCTGGGAACAACAATTCAAATCTTTCTGGTGATAAATTTCCCACCTTCTCAAATAAACCCAATGACCTCATTGTCATTTGTGATGAATAATCCATTTATTGTAAATAAGAATGGAACATCACAACAACACAAATCTGTCATTTTCACCTGTAGTGGTTTCCTCTTAGGCTGTCATGAAGTGTCCCTTGAAAATGTCCTTTTTTACCCAGGTGTGTACCCAGGGCTAAAATGCTTTTTATGCAGATGTTTATTTTTAGGTACCATCTCTATTGGTTGTTAGTGACTGCTTAACTTTCATGGGGGGTCAGAAAAGGTCATCACATAGAAAAGCTTTGTGTAAACTAACAACTCTGCCTTGGTCTCTTATTTAAAGGGAATAATATATTGCATGAAAAAAAAATATGCCGAAAGTGTTCTATTGCAAAAAGAGATGACAAATCTATTTTTATTCAAGCCTGCAGCATGCCATAAAAATTTTATTTTTTGAATATGCTAAATGACATACACCCATAGACATATCAGATAATTTACACAGTATGTAATGGGAGTGATAATGATCTTACATCCTCAGAAAGCAAGCTTTGTTAAAGCAAAGTTAAGCTCATGTATATATCACAATTAGACTAAAAAAACCACTCTGGTTCTAAAAAGAAAACACTGGCGTGCATGGAAAATTCCTGTTAATGCTGAATTCAATTTTTTGAAATATGAAGTTCAGGAAGTTCATTCTTTAGGTTCTGCAATCAGTGACAATCCCTTCCTACCCAGCATCTCTTTCTACCAACCACTTAGCTCACAGTAGACAAAGGCCATAACTTGGCTTTGCAAATCTAGGGTATCACAGTCACACATAAACTTGATTTCTAGTAATTGCCTGCTTGTTTTGTGTTATCTGAGATTCCGAGAATCCCACCAACAGGATATCTTGAACTGCTGGGGGCATGGAAAGCCATTTCCTTAGCATATCCTCTCCCAGCATGTTCGGAGAAAGACTTTCCAACTATCTTAGGCAAAGAAGTGGAAATGCAATTTGGGAATCAAGTTTATTTGGGACCCTCAGATCCTGGGTCTCTTCTTCTAGAAAGGGACCCTTCAGGATCCTGGACTGATCTGGAGCCTTCTACTCTCTTCACTTCTTCTATGTCGGTATGTTGGGCTTTCTAGATAATTTTGGATCATGAGTCCAAAGGCTTCTTTTAAGTTTCCAAATTACCTGCTCAGCTACCAGTGTGCACTGACATTCCTAAGGATAAAAGGTGAAGTATTAGTGGTAGCTTCCATCAAGACAGCAACTGAAATATGAATACACTTTTGTGGCCCTTCTGTGATGTGAAGCAGGAGAGAATCTGGTTCTGTGATCTGGCTGGTGATTATTTGGAGTAAGTGAAAAAAAATCGTGCTGGTTCTGGATTAGGCAATCCCAGGAGTTCAGAGTTTTATATTTGCAGGTTTAATACAGTTTGGCTTGTTCAGTGCATTGCTTTTGAAGAGGATTGAATGATTAAAAAGTTCAATTTATGAGATGTTTGGCTGAGCAGGGCTATGTCAGTTGGAATGACAGGGACAAAGGCGCTGAAGGTCAAATCAAGGAGAGTATTTGGTATAGGGTGTCATTCGCACTAGAGTTACTTGGATAGAAGGAACTTCTGGAATTATACCCAGTCCTATTCTAGTGCCTCAGGTTCCCCCAACCAGAAGTGGTTTGTACTGCTGCAGTTGTCTGGTTTTGAGAATAATCAGACAATTTTGGGCATGGTTGGACCAAGTCATTTTCTATGTTTTGTTTTTCTGAACTAGCGTGCATGAAATGTATATGGCTTAGAAGAAAGCACGTTGTTCAAAGTTCCCTTTAAGGTGGGGGGGAGCGGGAGAAGAAAAGAAAAACAAACAAACCTTGTCAGTGCTGAGGGTTTTAAAACACTTAGCTTTAATTGACGAAAAAGAAGTTATTTTTAAATGTTGCCTTTTGTGAAATCTCTAGTTTTCCTTCAGGCTGTGTCAAGTGGCATAATAAAGTTGCTGCAGACACGAGAGGTTGTAGCAATTTCCCCCAGCTTTTCTTTTCCTTTGTATAGCAGCCCTGGGCGCTGTTAGTTGTGCTCATTTTGTAGCAAAGCTTCTTGCAGTGGGAGGGAAATGGTGGGAGAGCACTTGTGGAACGAGAAAATTAAAATGACAATGGAGTCGTGTTGTGAGGTGCAACCTTCTGCCACTGACTCAGCATGTTCGTGTACATGTGGGAGATGGTCCATATGACTTGTACTGACCTAGTTGACTCAATCAAAGAATTTGAAATAAAATATTGCTACCAACTTTGCGACTTCAAGGGGTATTAAAAGTCCCTAACAAGATCTTGTGCACATTGGGCTGGAAAAGGAAGGAAATAAATATAGAAGTGGAATGTGAAAGAGGGATTGGAGAGACAACTGTGGAATAATCAGGAATGCTGTTTAGTATTTCTCATTTAATAAACAGAGACATTTGTCCTAGAGAAGACTGGTTAGAACTCATAATTTTAGCGTGTCTCAATTTGTGACATTTTTCACCAAGGAATAAGTTCTTCACTTTAGCAGAAAATATGGGGCAATAGATACCTCTTCTCTATACCAGTTAGCACCAGAAAAAAGTCAGGCAGGGTATCTGGGATGCTGGGGCAGTCAAGAGGGGACATAGTATTAACAAAAGGCAATGAGACGAGCACATGGTACAAGAAAAATCCTCTGACAGTTTGAAAACATGTTGAAGGAAAGTACCAGGAGACTAGGACTTTTGGGGAGTCTTCTTGTCTTGCCTCCTTCAGCATCCTGGCTTTGTCACTTTCAGGTCCTGTCTCTGCCTTTTTCTGTTCTTTCTCCATCAGAGTGCTATGTTGGTCTGACCTTAGCAGGAGGCATAGAGAGAGGTGAGGAAGGGAGTTTGTCCTGTTTGCTGAAACCAGACATCCATCTGTCTCCTGTAGTCTAGGGGAACCCACAGTCCAATGCACTGCAACAAACCTAAGTTGAATTGGGAAAAAAGATGGGAATAATGCTGTCCCAAGTATCCCAGAGTAAGTGTGGGTTGGCGTGGCCATGCCTCGTAGTGCTGGTGGGGTGGTGCTCACCCACTCTCCCACATGTGCATGTTTGGGGTAGTGGGAAAGAGGGAAGAAGGCAGGAGGAGGGGGCATAGCAATAGCCACAAGCTTTCCATCAGCTTTTGCTCCTATGCAGCGTACCTGTGGTGGATAGGAAGGCTGGGCCATAGCTGGAGACATGCAGATAACTAGGCATTTCAGCTCCAAGTGCTGCCACATTGACACCTGTCCTCCACATGCCTTTGTTAGCAGCCCGCTTCCCTTCCTCACCTCCATGAGCAATAGGCCAGCCAAGTCCTGCTGTGTGGTTGCACATTAGTGGGTGAGGACTGAAATCTTGCAGCATTGCATAGGGCAGTAGTTACCCAGAAAATAAATTCCTTATTCCACCCGTCTTCCTAAAATTTCCTAACTTACCTTGAGAAATTTTCTATAGAAGTATAGAAACACAGTATATACCTGCCTGTCTCCTTGTCCAGAGAGGATGTGTAAGGAAGGATGTGGGATGTGTGGGAAAGGGGAAGGAAAAGGAAAACATCAGTATGACTTTATCAGCATGAGTTTAAAGGGAACAAATCTGGATTAAATACAAAGGTGATTTGGGTAAGGGAGAAATGAACTTTTCATCAAACTTAAGACTCTTTTTAGCTGCACTTAGACTCAGTTCTGAGCTTTACCTTGGACACCTGAAAGCACAGAGAGAGAGGTTTGTACTGGCTTATATTTGCAAGGTTTTTATTGCAGCTGCCAGGATTGGATGTTACTTTTTTAAAAAAAAAAAAAGGAAAAGAGAAACATCGTGGAAATTACTAGGCTTCTAAGGAAGTGCAGCTAGTGAAATACAGTTATCAGCAGATTGCATGCTTTGATTTGGTCTGAATAAGTTAGGTGCATGAAAAAAAAAATTGTGATTTACAGATTTCTCCGCAGTTTGCCTGTTTTGTAAGGTTGACTCATGCGCAGCAGATTAGATTGGTTTGGAATAATCACCCTGGAAAGAACGTGTTGCATCTTTAAATGGTCTCCCTTTGAAGCAACACTGTACAATACACAAGTTGGAACTCAACTAAGTGTTCATTCTGAGTATGTCTTGATTAAATGTATCCTTTAGTTCTGTTGATGATTGACCCAAAGCAAGCCATTTCTCTTCACGCTAATTATTGTTAAGCTTCCCTGTTTTGCAAGTGTATTTCAGTCTTGATTTTCCTTCATTGGGATGACTGCTGTGAGGGAGCATTTGATACCTGCAACTCTAAATTGGGCTATCAAAGGCTTAGGCTATTGTTTTTGTTCTCTGAATGGAAAACAACACATTTAAAGCTGACCTAACATTCTGTAACAGTCATACCCTTTCCTCTTCTGCTTTCCCATTTAAAATGGATTATTACTACATACATGTACTTCAGACTTTTATACACCCTTAGATCCTTCCAGCCATTCCCTGGCTTCCATCCTCACCTACATGCTACCCCTCTATGTCTGGTGGCCAAACAATTGCATTTATTTTACAATTTTTCTGTTGCAATGGCCGATTCCTGGACAGAGACCCCATAGACTATAAACAGGGCCTCCAGGACTAAATGAACTGGTTTAGCATATGGCTGAGAGCTCAGACCTTGCCCATTACCATCCCTTACAGATCTCAGCAGGGCTTTCAAGTCACCAGCGGGTTCTATTCTCTCTCATCCCACTTTTAATATTCTCATTCTTGGAGAGATCTTCATTGGCTCTGAAAATACATGTGGTCTGTTTCTGTTAACAGCTTTCCACTAGGTCTCCTCTTGTGTATTTGGCATGGCAGAAATGTAATGAGGCATTTGAGTTTGATTTTGAATTTGACAGAATAGCTGAAGAGGGGTTTTTCCCCCATTGTATGATATCATGGAAATAAAAATACGTCCCTTTTACTGCTGCTTACAAACTGGCTTTCCATTAAAATTAGAGCCACTCTAACTTGAGAAGACCTAGGAATTTAGAGAAGAACAGTTGTGTAGAGACAGTCTTGAAAGAGAGAAGGATCCCTTTTGGGACCCTAAACATGTGGCGAAGTTAAAGCCTGGAGGTGGAAGCAGTACATGTTTGCAGTCTAAACCCCCAGGCATGACAGAGTAATTGTGGCAAACTCAAATCCTATATTCAAGGGATTTCTCAGAAAGCAAGGTGGACTGGCCCGGTCTGGATAAGATTTGCCCCCTACACCATGCTGACTTTTAATCTAAATATTCAAGGACACCCACAGTAATGCCAGCCTAAAAGCTTCATATACTGATTGTGTCTTAAAGGAAAGAAACTCATGAGACATTTTTCTAAGACAAGACTCACCCTTTGTGCCAGAAGGTGAGAGCTGACCTCTGGGTGCTAGAAACTTCTCCCACAGATAACATGCATATTGTATTTGCCCACAAACAGGTTTTCCCTATTTGGAAAAAAATCTTTTATATCTCAGTATTTTCTGCATTTATAAAGTTCTTTTGTTAATGAAAAAGCTTCAGCAGGGGTTCACATACTGTTAGAGTAAACACTCAGTGCAAGTAAGGACCAGAGGTGTACGCTTCTATGAAGCTGCCCTCTTCAGTTTTCACTTTATCAAATAAATTAAAGGTGCTTCATCTGTACTTATAAGTACATCATTACTTCTAAGTGCTATATTATTATTATCGAAGTGTTCTTACACTGTCACGGAAAGACCTTGACATGCTGTAAATAACTTTGCCTCTCGCTTTGATACTACATAGACTTCTACAATTGTGTTTATTGTCTGCAGGCATTATGGATGCCTAATATGAAAGAACTGGAGAGCTCACACTCAAAATGAATGGATATATATTCTCTTTCTATTCAAGCTGATTCTCTACCTCAGGGAATGTTTGATACATCATCTTGGGCTTTGGGACTGAAAAGGCTGAAAGGGAAAGAAAAAAACCCCCGTACACTGACTCTTTCAGAGCTTATTTTTCTTCACTGCCCTTCAGTAAATGAAGGAGAGGTAAAGCATTATGGAGGTAGCAGTGTCTGAACTTCAACAGCTTCTTAGGTACAGGGTGGATGCTTAATTACCAGCTCACATGAAACTTTCTGATCACTAATCTTGTATTAAACACTCATAAGATTCCTGGTAGCTGCTGTCTCGAGCTGGCCAAGGCAGCCTGCAAAAAAACCCTTGTAATATCACAGTAATTTAGTATTTCAATATCCAGACCAGAGAAAACAAACAAACAAACAAACAAAAATCATGAACAAAATCCACCACAATAAATGACCCAACAGTGAGTCAAACTGCCAAGATAGATACATTAGTGACCAAATTTTAATCTGTGAATTGAGTGTCTATAACTCTAGCAAGACAAAATCTGTGACAGCAGAAGAGAGAATGCTCATAGGCATGAGAATCTGGCTAGGGAGCAAACTAAAGAATGGACAAATCCATAACCTCGTCACCTTTAAGAAAAGCTTGAAAATTTTACTTGGCCAAAGAGCCTCTTCCTAGCATTGAAACTTTCATCTGTTCAAAGACCTGCAGCCAGAGACTTGATGGAGCCTGTAAGAGCCTTTATTGTATCGCATGTTGTTTGCAAATCACTCAGATGTGGGGGAGAACAATGACAATATAAAATCCCTAGAAAGAGAGTTTGTATTATTTCCAGAAACAAAAAAAATTTTTACAAGACATTCTATAATAATCTGTAAATTATAATGGAACTACTGTCCAGCCATTGAAAAATCAGACATATCTACAAGGTGGCACAAAATCCTTGCACCTGTTTCTTTCACCAACCTCTGATTCTAACTCTTCCTAGTAATGGCTGATCCCCATATTTTTAGCTTCCATATAAACTAGCCATTGACAGAGAAAAAGACTGAAAATATCAACAGCATTAGACATAAGAGAAATATCCATTCTGGCTTTATATATAAAGCCATCTTCCTCACTATATCAAGAAAAGGCCAGATATACATCTGGCAACAGCAAAAAACCCCAAATGTATATACAGAGAATTGAAAGAAATTGCTTAGAGTGACTTCTAGCTACCAGCTCAAGAATAACTTTCCGGTATAAGAATCATGGGCAAAACCTCCAGGCAATTAGTTTTCTAACGAAGCTTGATACATACAGGAAGGGGATTATAGAGCTTCACTGCTTGTAACTGGGGGCCTGCCGATGACCTGCAGGGTCCCTCCCGGTGCTGTATCCTACTTTGCAACTAGGTTTGTTTCTGCTCAGATAGCAGAGCCAACCCAGGGCTCAAAAAGTTGGCTGGTTCAGATCTGCTTTCCTTTATCAAACAGTGGTTGCAGAATCTTTGTTATTGCCGAGATGAGAGCCAGAAAGAAATCCCCTTAGGAAGAAGAAAAAGGCCACTGTGCTTTCACTTCTGATTTATTTACTGTCTCTGTGTGGTCAAAGCTACTCCCAGAATCCCTGCTATTGAAGTGTATTGATTTATTAGATTATGTGTTGGATTGAAATTTAACTGGCATACCTAGTTTAATCCCTGTGTATCCGGCTTTAAATGCTGTGCCCATCACAAGGGTATCTGCACACTTTGGTAACGGAGTTGCAAGCTAGAAATCATCATCAAAAATGCTGACTTTCAACTGTCGCTCCAAAAGGTGCCAGCAATTTATTAGGATGTTTGCCTGAGGAAAATCTGAGTGATGTCATTAGAATTCGGTGGCTCTCCTAGCAATAAATGTAGAGAACAAAACTGTATTTTTATGTGAATAGAGGATCATTTGCTTTCGAAAGTAAATACACCTGAGCTGCACTAAAAGTAGCCGTAGTTTATGGTTACACCAGAGAGAAAAAAATTTAAGCTGCTCAGAAGTATATTGATCATACTAAATAAGTATCTAAAATACCACCTTTTTCAGAGCCAGAAGTTTAATTCCATACATTCCATACATTAATGAGGTACAAATCCATGTTCCAAAAGACTGTAATAACTTCCTCTGTAATGCCTGCTAGGGTTGTGGTGGCTTTTTTCAGGGGATTGAATGGGGTACAGTGCAACCCTCTGCACTGGTCTATGGAAAATAATTTTAAATTTCAATGGCAATGCACATTATATGATCACCACCACCTAGGCAATGACATTAGTTGCCATAGTAACCTCAGGTTGCATCATTAAGAATTTTAGATGTTGACAGTTGGGGAGCATAGCTTGAAACACTGGGAGAAGAGCAGGAAAGAGGCAGGCTTGAGAGAAGTGTACAAAGCAATCAGAGGGCTGAGTGCTTTCTGTTGTGCCAAGAACAGGGTACAATAGAGGAAACTGATGGCATGGATATATCAAGTGGCTTTTCTGTTTTCCTCATGGATCATTGAAACAGAGGGGAAAAAACTGTTCTCCAGCTTGCTTATTTCTCCCTTTTTCCAGTCAGAAAGAAGGGCAACATGCCCATTTGAAACTGGTTACTGATGATCTCCTTTCACATTTTAGACAAGCTAGAAGTGCATGTGGCTGGCTGGGGAACCACGTCGGGCTTCTCTGGAAATGGTGGTGTTTCTAGGAACTTGGTTATTCTGAGTCCCAGTTTGTTTGCGCTGGTGTTGCTGTGCCGATTCTGATTACTAATGCATTCTACTCTCCGTTAACCAGGGCATTTACACCACTGCCTTTGTCACAGCCTAAGATGGCCTTGTTAGTGTTGAGAATATCCAACTGTCGTTTATAATATGCCTTCTCAAATCCCTCTTCAGCCCCTAAATTGAATATTCACATGGGCAACACAGCTTTTAGAAGTACATTCCATCTAAATTAAAAGTGAGCAAACCCAAATTTTGTCCCAGGAATGAGTGATTTCTATTCAGTAAGACATATTCCTATTTGATCCCTCCTTCTGTAGCCCTGCTTTTCCCAGTGGATTCGTGGTGAAAATGGTGGAATGCTGAGATGAGAGCCAGAGGGAGCTGAATGAGGAGCTCATGTTGCAGTGTTCAGACCCTTATGCCACCCAGTCCCTCCTGGCTTTTTTGCCTCAAAACTCAGTAGCTGTTGCTAACAGACTGGCTTTGGAAAAGGATGCTGGAACTTGAGTATTTGTCCAGGAAAGTACTCTGGAAACCCCTGAAGGAAGTCAAGTGCATCAGGAAAGTTCCATGTTTTCATTCTTTAGTTATTTTACAAACATGAATGCAATTATATTTGAATGCTATAAAAATTCAAGTTTCAAACACAATTTCTGGATGAAGTAAGAATAGCTCTCAGTTTCCCAGGGCATGTCATGCAGAACCTACATTCACTCTTCCTTTCTTCTTTTTTTGTGTTTCTGCATCTTGCTTTCTATCCATGTTCCAAATATCTGGCTGTAGTGCATCCTGGTGAGTAGGTACTTCTCACCTAATCTACCTCTAAAACTTTCCATATGACAAGGAAGGGACAGCACCATCAACAGGTTAAAAATCCCAGGCTCCACAACTGCACTGGCTGTAATAAAACATCTAGTACTCAAAATATATCAATAAAATGTCTTCCATAAAGTTTCCTGATGCAGCCTTATCTTCTGTATCAGAGGATGAAGTGCCCTATGTTGCAAACAGCTGGTTTAGGTGCAGATGTCAGACTCCCATGCCCCGTTCCCAGCTCACTAGAGGCAGGGCTCCCTAAGTGTATCAGTGTCTGTGTGTCTTCAGGAAGGTTTCGACACTATTCCAGCCTTGCTCAGAGCTGGTGGCTCTAGCCCATTAATTTAGAACTAGTGTTAAGCATTCTTTGGTCTTGGCTTGAGTTAAACAGTGCTCACATTCTTTTACCAATTCCCATAAAAACTGGACACTTCTGCTAAAGGTTTACGGCAGAAGACAGGCCCTCTCCTGAGATGCCTGCACGACTGTTCCTGTAACCGGCACTAGTCATTTCTAGTCCTACACAGCTGAAGCCACACTTTATTTTGATGCTTTAGGAATATAAAATACAAATTTCCACCCATGATTTATCACTAATTTGGGATATAAGAATCTAAATGGGACATTAGACAAGCATATTAGTGCAAAGCCTAGCTGCTATGAAATGGCTATTAAAGATTACCTTTAAAAATATATTTTACAGCAGATATGCTCATCTTGTTGTTGAATAATCAATGGCTGCACCTCTGTGTTAAATTTATTAGCATATCTACAAGATGCAAGTGCATTTTCATTACAGAAAAATGTACTGGATGGCTATTTTCGAATTAAGAATAATCACATGGTGAGATATATTAAGCAAAATGGAATTGATAGTAGCACTGATGTGTCACATACACTGCTATTGGGTTTTGCATTAGAAAGTGTATTTCTTTGCTGTTATTTTTTTGTAAACACAATAAATTGGCTCACAAGCATATGCATTTCTATGAGTCCTAATAGAAGAAAAAAATCCCCTCCAGTCAGAAGCAATTCTTGCCTTTGGGATATTTCTAAATAATCTATACACAACTGAATCAGAAAATCAGGACAGACAAACATGTATTGTGACTAAGTCAACGTATTCTACCATAGGCACAAATGTGCAAGTTCACTTTAATAATTGAGGACTTAGATGAAATTGTTCATATTAAAGGCTAAAGAATAAAACAATCCTATCAACTCTTTGTTGTTAATAATGGTTAAAGTTTGCCATGGAAATGTAATATACAGCATGAAGATATGTTTCCTCTCAGATTCTGCTTCAAAACTCTACCAGTCTCTGGCAGTAAAGAGGTTATGAAGAATGGCACCATCAGCATGTCTCATGTCCCAGTCCAGCAACCCCCTAGGCTATGCACAGCATCTCTCTGTGAGATCTCCAAGCCTCTCATGTCCAGGAAATGGATAGCGTGACTCACATGCCAGCACTGTCCTAAGACATGGTTCACAACACCCGTATCCAAAGACCAGTGTGAAAGCGGTCCTTCAGGTGGAGATGTTGAGCCCACTGCACAGGCACATGGTTTACAGCTCCTCGTGGACCCCTGACAAAGCAGGCCTCTGGACCTGGGTCCTGTGGATCCATGCATTTAACAGCCTGGCCTTTGTGTCTAAATTGCCTTGGAGGTCAGGCAAGAACATGTCCTATCTGGTCTCTTTGAGCAGCTAGCCCAAGGAAGTATCCTAGGACTCCTAGACACATTTTCATATGAATAGGCAGGAGGTTTCCCAATAGGCTTAGTAAGCAAGGTCTTTTGGTATGTGGCAGACCTGCGTCTAATATGAGGAGATGCAAATAACAGTGAATGGTCTATACATCAATGTTTTCTCTTTTTTCAGTTTTATTTCAAGGCAGTGGTTCTTTGAGGAAGTGTGGACTAGACTTCAGGGTTCGCTCCTTGACAGCACCATTTCCATTACAGGAACCACGTCCAGACAGGCTGAAGGCATTTCAGCTAGAAGGACTCTCTGCTTCTCAGCACCATAGGATGACTATCATAACATTTTCTACATGTGTCAAGTTGTCAATCTGATCTTCTAGGTATCATGAAAAGTCCTTGAACCAACTGAGCATTCAAAGGACACCGTGAGGGAGCTAAGAATGCAGCTAACTCCTTCTGGGCACTGTGGTTACTGAGACAATGCTGGATAGAGGATATCAGCAGGAGGAAAGCACTACTGGCAATGATACATGTAGTTTGTCTGACACACGGATGTCAGTGTCACTGAGTGGGAGGACAGTATCCACGTATCTCAAGGAGCAGAGATATTGCAGAAGACAGAAGCCTTATGCACACACATCTACCATGGCTGACATGAGTGCCAAGATCATGGAGAGTGACAAGTGAGAGCAAGGAATGTGAATGGTGAGCCATGCAATTAGGCTGAAAACCAGGAAGCTCTTGTAGGGGGACATCATGTGAAGCTGTGCCCCATCAACGCTGTGGCACAGCAGGCATAAATGGGCACGATGTTCTTCTGAAATCTGAGATGACATTTGGGGTAATGTGAATGATGTAGGAGAATGATGGCCTCCCAGATCTTTTTTGCCAATGCCAAACTGGCAGTGTGGATGGTCTTGCAAGAGGCAATCATTGGGAGTCATCTAACAGAGACGTATAGAGATACCAGTAGCAACTGAGTCCTCTGAACAGATTCGGTGTTGGGCCATAACACAGGAACTGGAGAACTGGTTCAGCACTCTATTGCAGAGAGTCAGAGAAAAAAATGCAGTGGTGGGAGAATAGATGCCATCTGAGGTGTAGGGCTGACCCTGTTAGGTACAGGCATTCCTGAAAACATCTCAAGCTGTTCCGGGCAGGAGAGCTCTTGTACTTGGCTCTGCCTTGGGAAGACAGTTCAGTTCTCACACTGTTTTTTTTTAGTCCGTTAATGAAAGTGCTTTCCTAGGGTGCAAAAAGTACAAGGCAACAGGACATAATAACATGTATTAGCAGTCTCTGATATTAATAGTACAGATTGTCACATGCTATGACAGTGATTAAAGTGGGCATGGATGGAGGTCTCCCTTTCTTCTGGGAGGCACTGTTCCCCTTTGCAAACAGAAAATAAACACAGCCCTTCCAGAGCATAAATGCCAATAACTGTGAAATTTTGATTAAATAATAGATATGTGTTCAGAAGCACTTTTTATAGTATGTGATTAAGAAAGATAACTAGACATCCTTACAGCTATAATGATAATAATTACCACAACACATAAAGTGTAGAATATGACACTGGAAAGGCCACTATTAACCTTTCCAAGGGTTATTTTTTGGTGTGTTTTTGACACTATGGACAGCAGCGTTCAGAGAACTAAATAAAACTATAGCTGTGGCAGTTCTTTCCAGCCGTTCTCTGGTATGTTAAAGAGGAGGTGCAGAGGGGAGTGAAATATCTTCTATTCAAAACAGATGTTTGTTTAATATCAAACATCTGGGTAGTCTTAGAAAGACTGTTTTGCTAAGATTTCTGCAACCCTTGGTAATTCAGAAAACTGACAACAGTGCTTCCCTGTTTAAAATTAGGCTATAAATAACAGCTCCATGCCCTGGACCAAAGGCTTTTTTACTCCTAGCAAGCAAATTTCATGTCTCTGAAGTGTGATGCCACGTTGTCCAGCAGATCACATACATTATCAGATAACACTAATCTGTGAATTCTATGTTATGACATCTCTATGCCTTGCAGATCTAGTAGAGGATTACAGACCATACCCAACTGATCATAAAAACTGAACCACTATTTTAGATCTTACCAGAATTACGTGGTGTGGAAGGGCTGGGTAAATAGGTTGGGAAAGGCAGAAAAGATTGGCTGGGATGGCATCAGATTTTCCAATAACAGAAGCAAGAATGGGTAAATTCCAGGAGTCTAAACATGAAACAAAGCACAACATGTGGATACAGTGAATAGGTAATATTGGTACAAATTGCCTTAAAGATTCCTGTGACTGAAAAAGGGAGAGCCAGCTCTGGAGCTTTGTAATCCACCTGTAATAGAGACTGGCCTCTGTAAATCAGTCAAGCTTGCAAACATGCCACCGATGTTCAGTTCTGCTTTTTATATGATAAAAAAGTCCCTATTAGTCAGAGACTTCACAGCTGCAAAGATCATTTTATATGAAGGCAAGAAGATGCCATTATTTTAAATGATGACATTGCAGTGTGATAGATGGTGTGAAAGAAGGCTGTAAATTCTGGGTCAGTCCTTTCTGCAGTGTCCTGCAAATAACACAAGCAATCCAGTAGTCCACGCTGCTCAGGATAGTGGTTTTAAACACATTAATTAAATCAAATTGAAGTAAATTCAGCTAAGCCAAGATTTCTTCAACACTTTATTTTTGAAACACAATTAGCTGGAGGCATTTGGAGGATTTTTGTGAAATCAAAGGCTGTACTGCAACTGAGAGTAAGTTTTCAAGATGTCAACTCATTAATAGCAGAAAATGGATGTGCTGTTGCAAGGCACCAAATCAGAAGTAAAAATATGGAACTTGTTACTGTGATTCCAAGAACAAATTATAAATGTTAGAATATTTCCAAGCTGTTGTCACCAATGTCCTAACTTCAGTCTTAAAGTTGAAATTCAGACCCCTTATATCCAAAACTGTGGTCTTTGGGGCAGATTAAGCAGATAGTGAGTACAGCTATTGGTTTCAAATCTCTTTTGGCAACAGACTTATCCTGATTTTTCAGAATAGTTTTCCTGACTCCCATTTCTCTCAATTTCACTATCATTTCTCAAGTTACTCACTTTCTGCATTGTGCTGGATGCATCAGAAATAACTGTTACTGGAATAAGGGCATGTTGGCCAAACTCAGGCGGTAAGAAAGAAACCTGCTGCTCTCATCCGTGCCACCCTGGGAACCATGGACTCTGGAATCACGACTTCTCTGTGAAAGGAGATGGAAGTTCAGTCCACAATAGCTGCTGAAAGGAGCAAATAGCAGAGGCAGCAAAATGTACTTTAACCAGCAGAGCAGGGCCTGACCCTTTCTGCAGGAGAGCGTAGCTGTATAGGCACGAAGTCTGTGGGTAGCGAGGATTCCCATGTTAACCATTCCCATGTTAAGCCTGTAAGAGTGCCTCAAGTATCCATGGTCCCATGAAACTTTTGTCCTAATAGGGAGGAAATTTAAACCCAACTGACCCATTAGTATCTGAACCTCACTGTGCAGAAACATAGCAGAAGTCCACCCCTGTCCACCCCAGGATTCGTATTAATGTACGTCATGAGTTTCACTGACTTGATGTCAAAAGCCATTTAAAGTGAATGCTGTCACAAGTTTCAAGTAGACTTCACCTGGATGTTCAAAACAGTCTTAGGAGTAAAGAATTCTCTTTCTCCTGCTCATATGCAGTCCCTGTTGATGTGAACTGTTTGTAAATTGAAAGTAAAAAATCACTTTGTGTTCTGTCCGCAGAAAAAGCTGGCTTTCCATTAAACTTTGGTTCACACATCTGAGTTTGTTCGAAAAGAGGACTTAGGATTCTCTGCTTCAGCTAGGGGCATATAGACAGACTAGGTTTCATCCCACCCAGTCCAAGCTGTCAAATGTCAAATATAAGCCAAAGTCCACATTGACCACGTAGTGTGTATGACACAGTGTCCAGACTAGTAAGTTCACCTGAGCATTGGCTGAAAGAAACAGCATATTTTTCCCTTGAACATGCTGACTTAGCAAGAGAGCTATGTTATTTCCGAAACACAGCTTTTTTGCGTCCATACACCTGGGAATGTAAAGCAAAGCTCATCGGTGTGGACGTGGATCCTAATTCGTTTAAGGCTATGAATTGTCATCTGTGCTGCTTCCTCTCTTGTATTACATTGAAAGCAGAGGTAACAGGATTAAGGAATTTTGCCTTACCACCCTCAGATGCATTTCAATGAATCAACCCAAAAGAGAAAATGTGCATACTTTATTTTTAATTCCTACTGACTTTCACTGTTCTTTGCTTTCAGAATAGATTTAGAAATGCTGATGTAATTCAAGGAAATCAGATGACTGCCTCCGATGACTCTTGAGTAGGAAGTACTAGAAATCTCAGGCAGGCTGTGATAAGGCTACATTTATTTCATGATTTTGTTGATGCACTAAGTTCTGTTATTAAACCCTAGCTTAGCTCCAGCTCTGGGGTCATGGCGTTGCAGGTTTTATCTTAGTCTGCTTTGCCAAGGAAATTAGAGTTATGGTGTTCTCCAGATTTGTGTGTGTGTGTGCTCATTTCTCTTTGTGATATTGGAACTCAGTTTGAAGCAAAATTGCCTAAGAGATCCTATCAAATATACTAACTTTTGATGAGTTTTGTGGAAATAGTTGATCAGATGGAGGAGTGAAACTCAAATTGCTATGGAAAAGGATGCAAACTGATCTCACCGGCATCATTAGACATGAGCAAATCCAAATTGGTTAGAGACATTTCAAATGTCATTGGTGGAGAAGCTTCAGTCAAAGCTCATATCTCATTAGCTTGGGACAACCCAAGTTGAAGACATGGGGCCAGGACAGCAGCATTCAACTTCTGCTGCTCTCTGAGCTGCTTGGTGTTTGTCAGCCGGAAGTTTCTAGGCTTCTTGAGTTTAGAGGGAAATTTTCAAAATTATAAAGAGTCACCAGAGATGACTGGCAACTGGTGAGGTTCAACACTTAAAGTTGGCCACACTCTGCCTGTAAAGCTCCACAGCCATACAAAGAAATTGTGTGAATTTTCTGGGCTTCCTCTTTTTTCCAGATTTAAGTTAAAGATGCATATACTTTGGGTG
Organism: Gavia stellata; assembly: GCF_030936135.1. Taxonomy (NCBI): domain Eukaryota; kingdom Metazoa; phylum Chordata; class Aves; order Gaviiformes; family Gaviidae; genus Gavia; species Gavia stellata. The sequence goes on from NC_082600.1 coordinate 16,682,728, forward strand.
ACAAAAGTAAAAATAGTCTTGACTTATCGTGAGAACAGGACTATATCCTACCTCTTAAGAAACTGAAACAAACTGAGGAAAGCATGGAGAAAAAAATGAAAAATGGCACAAGATTTGGCAACCAGCTTCTGTAATGAAAATGTAAGGAAAATTGACCTTGCTTAGAGAGTGGAGGGGAGGTGGAAGAGCAGTTTCTAGACATGGGAAGAGATAGTAAAAGACAATTAACCCATGAAGTCACAACAAAAAATAACAACTACAAGCAAGTGATACCTTGCTTTGAACACAGTGCAATCATACCCTGCACAAGTCCCTTTGTGGCATGCTTCACTAGCAACTCTGAAAACAATAAAAACAAAAAAACAGATGAAACTTTTGTCCCAAGCTTGGTTATTATTAATACTTCTCTGTCCTAGTCCCTTGCTCACTCACCCAACGGTCGTACTCCAGCCCCATACATATCCTAACAGGACATAACAAGATACTCGTCCCACCAAAGGACAGATACTTTCTACTCCCATGTATGTATGGGCTCCCCTCTCTGGTTTGGGTTATGGTGGTGCCATGTGGGAGTCTCACACACTTAATTCTCAGATTAGTGAGCTGATCTCATTAAAGCAGCCCCCTGCTACGGCCCAGAGTCTTAGATACTCGCCTGTAATTTATACATGGAATGAGCTTGAAGCAGGTAAAGATAGCAAGATCTGAATGTACAGAGATGACTATAGATTGGAACAGTTATTTGGATGAGTGGATTAGTAAATCATTAAATTAATCCTGTCTCACTGCAGTGCAGAGGACTGTATCAATCTTTAAAGGTCCCATGGAAACAAGGTGTTCTATAGAATGCATCAGGGTTGAGGAAAATGATGATTTACATGGTTTATCAAACATATACATATGAATATATACATATAATTTGTTTTTCAAATATACAGTGATGGCGATGATTATATTATGTACTTATGAAATGCCCCTCACCAAATCATCGGTACCTATTTGCAGAGGTGCTTCACAGACAGCTTTCGGACGATACAAATTACATTCAGGATCCAAGTGAAGTAAGCTGAGCAAACTGGATATATGGCAAGGATTAATTATGGAGCTTTTCTGAATTGCACTGTTCATGCACACATGAGATGTCTGACAAAGTATTTTTTCATGTTTGACAAAGAATACATCACTGTTCACTGATACCATAAGCACACAGAACCTGCTCTGATGTCCAAGAGTGAAACATCCAATATGCAGTTAAGAAACTTCTAAGAGCATGTATACAAACTTTAGGCAGCCCCATAAAAAGCAAAGCCTGAGCAGTAAAGAGTAAAAATTAACCTGGAATTATTTTCATGTTCTCACTGGTCTCAATTCCGGCCCCCTGGAAGCTGCTAGAAATATTGTCACTGCCAGTACTGAAACATGAGAAGACCTCAAGCTGCTCTTGAAATATTACCACTGATTTCCTGATGTGAACTCCCTGACTTCACGGACACAAACGGAATTCATGTGTTTAAGCTGCTTTTTGAGATTTCTAAATCTGAGATATGTTTGAAAAAAATATATATATACACACACATGTATATATAGGTATATATCTCAATTATTAGTGGAAAAATTTGCTTTTTTGGCCAAAGTTCAACACGGTGAGACCTTTCTGTCTCTTTCATCAAATGCTAGAATGTCCACATAAAATATATCAGTGTATGCCAGGATGTGGCATTTCCAAGAAATGGTACAGGTGTTTTCCCTGGGCAGGAAATGGGATGGAAAGCAGCCTTCCTTATTCTTCGCTACCCCTCAGGTCAAATTTCAGCCACTGAAAGTATGATGCACTAACATTATTGTTGGAAAGAGAGCTGTAACATAGGATTTCCATGCTTAGTGGAAAAGTTTTGTGCTCTCTAATCCCAAAAGCCAGAGATCCAAATAACCAAATGAACACTATTATGTCTGAATCATGTACCTGACATGTAAAAGAATTTGGACAATATTTTCTTGCTAGAAAAGCAAGCCTAATTTTCTCAACTCCTTTTTGTGAACTTCAACAAAATTTTTTAAAAATTATATTGTTGTAAAAAACAGTATAATTGTTCATGACGGGTGAGCTTGCCAATTTTAAGGCCAGAAGTCATTGGTAAGACACCTGACCTCCTGCACAGCAGAAGTCATAACACCCCAAGCTGCACAGCTGTTTCGATACCCATAACTTGCTTTCGCACCCAATACACTCTTAACAGGACACCCTGAACATGTGTTTAGCAGTTAGATGTTGTGATATTAGACAGGATTTTGCTAATATATATAGGAGATATATTTGCTAATATATCGAGGAGAGGACAAACACTCTCCCGTACGTTAATGATTTGCATTTCTAATAATAGACTGTAAGTACTGCCTGGGTTGATTGAGGTAGCTTTCTTACAAAGCTAGAGCTGAAAGCCTTCTGACCTGAACCACAGTTTTGGAGAAACCCTGGGGTTAGTCTGGATACAGACAGACCCCCAGGGGACTTGGTTATTTGCTAAGAACAGTCCTGGACACGTGACTGTGTGAGATTCCAAAAATACCACATAGCATCAAACTGACTTAAAATTTCCATTGGGGACCTACCACTCCTTTGTCTAAGATATTTGTAACAAAGCAACAACATCAACAACAACAAAACCCTACCCGAAAAAAGTCCTGCAGGGATGACTAAGTTGCATCAGTTCTCCCAGAGGTATAATGTATACAAATCAAATCAAAATATAAATCATTCCACCCTGTTGTGGGGTTTATGCACAGTTTCTTTTAATAAAATATGCAAATATTTTGCAGTAAATTGATTTCCCAGTTTCAGTTCTCTTATCTCCATATTTATTATTTATGATTCTTCTACTCCCCCACTTGAGCAGATAAAAAAAAAAAGAGGGAAAAAAGCTGTGTAGAGTTCACTTGCTTTTAGGAACTAGCTTTATTATTGTTATTATTAGCACAATTTTATACTCCTAGGAGTGAAAGATAAATGTAGATATTACTTCTAATCTCAACCAAAGCTAAGAGGTAATACAATGACACCCTCTTTAATGCAAATCACTGCAATAAATGACTACATAACCCAAGTGCTCTACTGCATTACAAATTATAATAAAAGTTTGAATTGCTGAGCAAAATGACTGTTGTTTAACCTGTGACCAAGCTGGATGGTATGAGCTCTGTTGTTAAAGGTGTACACATCATAACTGTACAGGAAATAAACCCAAATATTTCAGATATGTAAAACTGTTGTTAAATAGGATTTTTGCTTTAAAAAAAAAAAAAAGGAAAGTAAGATCGTTTTTTCCTACGGCAAAGCAAGCAGTTAACATTGCTGGTCAGTTTTAGATTGCATTAGCCAATGTATGTAATTACTGTTTTCCCTCACTACGTGGTTAACAAGTTTTGCAGCAGAGAATCAAGATTGATCAAACCTGGGTGCTGGGTGCACTGTTCTGGTTGCTGTTGCTGGACGTCCCTGTTGGAATAAAAGACAGAAAGATGAGGAAGCCACTGAACGTCAGGGTGGCAGAGCAGGCGCAGCTCATCACATGCCAAGAGAAGTTCAAAGACAAAGGAAAGAAAAGGGACAATGAGGCTCTGAAAAGAATCAAATGTTAGGTTTCAGTCCTATACAGAGAAGACCCTATTACACCACGGGTAGTTTAAATATAACTTATTACAAGCATATGCTCCAAGTAAGCTCCATTTTTGCCAGCTTTACGCAAATGGAGCTACTTTCTATTTAATTAGGCATAATGATTTCTTCCCATTAAGAACCTCAGTGGATTACAGGTCTCATTTTTAAAAATATGTCTGTGATTTAGCAGTCCAATTGCCTTTTGAAGGATTTAAAAGTTGTATTCCTTTACAAACAAATAGCCAGGCCTGCAAATATTCTGATAGGAAATATACTTGAGTAACAAACCCTAGAGGAAAAGAAAGATTTTTACAGATATTCTAGGTTTGTTGGACTCGCTCAAGGATTAAACTACATTTTCTTCTGATAGTGCCTTCCTTATAGGAGTTTAGGTGACTGTAACCATGACTTGATCTTTGCAGAAACAACATTTTCATCTAAAAATTCCTCAGAAGAAAAATTCCCAACAAGACCCTAAGGTGGGCTATTTGTGTGAAGAGGGCTCTGCAAGGTTTGGCCCAGAGCGCTGAAGATCAAATTCTCTCTCAAGTCAAAGAAATTGTGTCAGCACAGAATCTGGCCTTAGGTATCAGTGGTGAAAAGAGACTACATTGCAACTGCATTGGCATTGCAAATCAGATGGGGAAAGAAGGAAAACTTCACAAAAAGACCTTAGATTTCTTTCTAATTATTCCATTTCTTCTCTGCCAAGAAACTGATAGGGTTTGTCTTTCCACTTCAGCATCAGCTTTCACCTGGCATAAATCCCCTGCTTTAAATGGAATGGCATCATTAAACTAACGTGATGACGTGGAAAAGTCACACTCCTATCTCTGGAAAAGACTTGCAGGTTTGTTCAACAGTAGAATAATCCTCTTTGTAGCCTGACAACAAGTTATTTACCGTAGGCAGGTTTTTTGATGTTTACTTTTTTGACAGGCAAATAAGATGGGTTTTCATCAAAGAACCTGACACATTACTAGAAATTATGACTGGCCATTTGCTTTTTCTATACAGTCTTACTCAAAGAGCTCCTGAGGTTTATCTTCTCTGCCGTGGTGCACACCAGGTCCTAAAGCAGAGGTCAGGCGTGGCAGTGGGTCAGGGCGGAGTAGGCTCCAGCCTGCTAGATTTCTTACTGCGGTCAGCTATTGCTCACTGCTGCTTGGCTATATCCAGCATAGAAATTTTTTTATTATTATTTTATTAAGATGTAAATTAAATTTAAAAAACTCTGCAAAAGAAAAGTCTGCTTGAAAAAGTTTGTTCATGTTGCAGAGTATTATCTGTGAGTCCTCCAGCTAGGCTAAAAGCCTATCCCACTGCTCCTTGGGATTTCTAGTGAATTAATAATGTCACTGATGAATATTCAAAAGTAGGCAGCTATTGTGCCTCCAAGCACATAATTAATTATTCATTACACATTTTTATTCACTGAATTAAAAAACACAGGGTGCTCTGGGAAATGAAGTGTACTTCACTGCAGGGGCATGAAATTCTACACTGCCCCTTTAAGGATTATTACTCTGTATTTATAGTTGCCAGGGCAACATAAATGCCGGGCAATTAGATCATGGGTTGTCCCCGAAGACTGATGGGATAATAAGCAGTAGTCAAGTATTAAGTTGACCCAGTAAATGTCCCACATGAATAAACCTGGGCTAGGACCACAGCTGGCATCTTTCAAATAAAACTTTTACATTAATATAGTTTAAAAGGTGCATTTATCCGAGAATTGAGCATGCCTCCACAGTGGGAAGGCTGCGGAAAGGGCTAATACCACTTGCCGGTGGTGGTCTGCAGGCTTTGTTCCTCGGGCCGGGCTTTGTGCAAAGTTAGGAGCGTATTGAGCCTCAAAAAAGCCCAGAAGAAGTGGGGGGAGCCCCATGTTTACCTCCTAAGAGCCGATGTTCTCTGTTGGTGGAAGGGTTTTTTCCCCCCTAATTATTCTGCAAAACTCACCAACGGGGGAGAAAATCGGTTTTGTTCTGGGCTTTAAAAAAATAGGTATTAAAATTTACAAAAAAAGATAACTATTTAGCTAGGTATGCTTTTGCCTTAAAATCAGTTTAACAGAAAAATTGTGCCAAGAGAACCCCTGTAAATTATTACCTGCAAAAGAGCTGTGATACCGAGGGCATTTTTTCTGTACAGTAAAGAGTCATCTAAAAATATCAAATGAAAAGGACCAGAAAGATTCCCCTAAGTTACTTTTTTTCCAGTTTCATTGTAAATATCAGCTTCAAATTGTTGGTGGTTACTGGCCATGCCTTTTTTTCACTGAATTAATTTTCTGCAAATCCTTCCATGTCATTTCAGAAATTTATCTTTCTCTCAAAACTATTTTCAAGTTAAAAAAGAACAAACTGTGGAGAACACACACACACACACATTATTCAATTTTTTCCCCATTAATACTTGTTATATTATTATTTTTTTAATTTAATGCTTTCTACTATCCCCACTGGTGACACAAGGTGATGGTTTTATTGTGCTTTTAGATCACTAATTTTGTAGAGGAAAATGGGAAATCATAGCTTATCTCTGCCTGCAGACACTTGGCTATGCTAGAGCATGAAATAGGTCTCATTTAGCGATACGGTAATGCTTTCTATAGTTTTGTAATACAGGGAAGAAATACAATTCCCAGGAAGTATTATACATCCTTCAGCGCAAAAGAAAAGACACATTTTATCAGTGAGTGTGTGTGCGCATAGATTTATCCAAACATGTAGATACACATCACATTGCCCCAGACAGTTGAATGCATTTGCTCATTCATTAAAATTATGTTTATATATAATGAAATGACTAGCTTTGTAGTGAAAATATTTTAAGGAAGCAAGCAAGTGCTCAGACACAGTCAACAGACTACACTTTTAATGATTTGGGTCACAATTCTAGCCGGCAAGCAGAGAGGTGTACCTTTCTCCTAAAGGAGAAAAGGAGGAGCACTGTAAATCGCTGAGGGAACAAGCTTGCCCAGACCGCTTGGACAGACACTGGGCAATGTGGCTTTGAGACAATAAGACTTATGTGCTTAAAGTTAATCATGTGCTTAATTATTTTTACGTGATCAGATCTTGAGAGTTGAACAGCTTATCAGACTGAACTCTAAGTCCGTTATGGGTATGGGTCACCCTTGTCACTTACGATGGGAACAGCATCCTCATGTGCTCAGGCAGGAATTTGTTCAGGAGGTGGAGCAGGACCGTCCCTTAGCATAGCCAAAAAACCTGAGCTGCAATACTCAATACACTGTCAGGGCTCTCCTCCACAACATAACGAATCTGTGGGGATAGCAAACCCTAGGATATCACCTGTGCTGCTTTTATTACTCACTGTTGAGTCCTGTGTGTATTTCCCAATGACAAGTCAAGAGGTACATGGGAATATTTCTAGGTACAAAATATATTCATTTTCACACTTATAAATATGGATGTGGTTGTATTTTATATATGTGTATACAGACACCAAAATGGAAAATGTCTAGAGCAAATTAATTCGGTTACATTTGTGGATTTGAAATATCAGCAAAATATCATTTCTAGCAATTATTTTTAGCTACAGGTAAATGATAGAGGACTGGCTGCTTCAGCAGCTTGTATCTGTTTATTAATTACAAGAATGCAAAAATTTGACAAAAACAATTGAGATTTCCTTCATGGCATTGTGAATCTCAGAACAATCTTGTGCAGAATTGGCCATTAATTTTCCACTTGGACATAGTCCACAAGAAACCTGACAAAAATCAGCCGCAATGGATGCATCTGCAGCATTCTGGTCTGGTCTGTGCTGCAGGAAGACACAAAATAACAAGCTCATGGGGAATCTCTGTCTTGCTTAATGGTTAGAAAAATTAGGAACTGTCCTAGTCTGCAAGACCTAGCAAGAAAAACAGGGTGATCAAATAGAGATGTTGATTTTGCTGGAAGGAACACACTCTCCAAAGTTCAAAGTAGGCTTATGTGGAGATAATCAATCACTATACTAACACAAGAGATGGGATTTACAAGGCTATAGCTTCAGCCAGAGAAGTTATATCCAGTGATTTCCCAAAAGTTACATCTTAACCTCATGACCTGGCAGCTCTCACTCCAAGTCCCAACAAGTTCAGCCCAAGGCAAGGACCCATTTCACCAGTATTTCTAGGTCTCTTTGAAGAAGGGACAGGCTTTGGTGATAACACTGTATTCCTCCTGGACTGCATGGATGGGCATTGAGTTCCCTTGGTAACATTTGGCTCAAGACAAAGAAGAGTCTACACAGCATATGAGAGGACTTCAAGTGAACTGGGAGTATCAGAATATTGATATGTGGGAGAGTAAATGCTAACTAAAGGGTCACCCCAACATGGCACAAGCAAGGTCCACCTTGGCAGTTTCCCAGGCAAGGTAACAACAAAATCTCATGATATTATCCAAGTTTTAAACTTAGAGAAAGACACACAGAGCCCTTATGGTGACTTGAGCATGCATCTTACTAGGTCCATGGCAGTGAGATTTTTGGTTTTGGGGTTTTTTTTCTTGGTTTAACCATTACTGAACACTCAAAATAGAAGCCTTGCATTTGTAGGAACGGGAAGACCTCCAGTCTTCCATAGGAGCTGAAGTAGCTGCCTTTAACAGGTAATTCCTAGAGCTCAGACAAAAGAATTACCTTTGCTGGGAAAGTCACTGAAAGAAAACATGGGTGGCTTTGCTTTCATTAGAAATGTGGGACCGGTCCACGCAACAGGAAGCTCTCCAAGGCTCCAGAGCACAGTGACAAAGACATTTGGACAACCACCTGTGTTGCTAAAAACTGCTTTAAAATTCCTTTTACAATTAATTACACTGCATTCATCCCTCTGTAGAAAAGGCAGAAGGTGGAAGTTGGGAGTGCAAAGTGCACAGACTGCCTCTGAAGGAAATTTTCTGCTGCAGGATGGCAAGTCATGGTATCAAGCCTTGATATCATGGCATGATATATCAACCATGATATATCATGCATCCATGATTTCACCTCTCTTAGGCAAGTAACGGTAATGGCAGGCACCCTGCTTCCTGCATGCAGGGTCTGGCCAAAGAGTTGTTTAAATATATATCAAACTAACTATTTTTCTAGGACCAATTTCAGTCTTTATTTTTAACTGCTTGGAACCGGAAAGCCTCCACATTCCAAGCTCTCGCTGCCTGGGCATTACTGCAGTGACTCTGTTAGTAACAGCTACACAGAAGCACTGCTGCTACATTTATCCAGCTCATCTCCTACAAATTCATTTCTTCTGCTTCTCCTTCTCCCATTCATGCCCATTCCTTGACATTCACATTTTCTGCATCAGAAAAAAAATCCTCTTCCAAGGCTGATATATCCTGTCTGCTGTCTCTTCATGCCCACCTGTATTTATGACAGCAGTGCACCTGTATTTATGACAAAGTAAATGTTAGTAATCCTAAAAATGTGACAAACTCATTGAGGAAACAAGGATCTTCCTTTGTTTTAAGTCCCTTGCTTGCCTGATGTTTTGTTGCTAAGTGGTGTCAGTTGTATGACACCTAGAGCAAAAGCTCCTTAGGATAGCCATACTGTCTTTGGTCTCTTTAGGAAGTGCTGGGCACACTTGAAGAGGTCTTTATCAAATTTCTAACACTCGATTTTTTTCCTAGGAGAGGAAAATTATTTAGGAGAGGAAAATATACACATTTATGTACTGAAAGTCCAAAGTCCACACTAAGTGGAAGTGTCTGTATACTAAGGCAGCAGGCCTTAAACCCAACAGAAATTACTGGCTTTTTAGCCAGAAAAAGCACACAGAAACCAATGGCACAGTTCACATTTACACTGGCAGCGGTAACACTGTAGAGGTGCCTACGCTAGTTGTGACTCTTGCTCAAACAGTGATCAGAAGCTCCACATCAATGGCACCAGCACCTGACCTAACTAGCTCTCCGTGGCATAGTGCTAATAGAGCTAGGACTTTTGTAAGATGCTGCACTTCATAATGTGGGTACTGGAGCATGGTTGGAGATAGCAGGACCATGTGCCATTGCATAGCATTGACATGACTCAAAGAATTTATGTGAGGTCATGGTGGAGAAAAGTGACAACGCCAGGTTGGGAGACACAGATTTCCTAAATTCTCATCCTGTCTTTAATTCCTCTGTCCCTCCAACAAGTTCAAGAATTCAACCAGACAGGTTAATGTACGGTGATGTGAACGCAGATTTGCTCCACTGAAGGCGTTCTTGATTTACAAAGGAGGAGCTAACACTGGGAAGATCACATCCCAGAGTCACTGTGTTATATGGGTTAAAGGAAAAGTGGGTTTGGAGAGGCACATTTGCTTTCTAGGGCATCCAGCAGCAGCAGCAGGGAGGAGAGGATGGAAAGAACAGGAGGGAAGACTGAAGTTAGAGAAGAAGGGTAAATTGTGCTCTATTAAAACACATTACAAAAATTATCATGAATTATCTACATCCCAGGCAACCCAGGTCAGCCAACCTAATTCTTACAGTTGATCAGGAGAACTTGATGAAATCTTCTATTGAAGGAGTCTGTTACATGACTTAACAAATCCAGTTATGTACAATCTTATGGCTAAATACATAGAGATATATGTATATTGGGAGAACAACAAAAGACATTTTTAATCATCTGTTCCAAGCAATACATCTATACTAGATGCTAGCAAAATGAAGGGGGAGAGAGGAAAACAATGGGAAAAGGAACTTGTCTCTCCCAGAACTCCCCATCCTTAATTACAATACACAGATAAATAAGGAGACAGGCAGACAGGTAGGCAGAAGGGCACAGATAAAAGGGCATGTATGTTCAAAGGAAACATAATTACCTGCTATTCCCTTGCTCTGTGGAAAAAAGTTCAGAGTTTCAATACTGACAGAAGCTAAAAATTGATCCATAGAAAAATGTTCACTTCACTAGAGGCTGCAAAAGAGCCTCAGCAACTGACACAGAGGAAAGTTGTTCTGAATTCCTTCAGGCGGGTTGGAAGGCAGCTCTGACTTGAATAACGCGAGGCCTTTGAGGCATACAGATGCCCTCCTTTCTGAAAAGTTTTTCTTGGAAAGCAAACTTCCTCCTCTCAACTCACACTTGGCAGAGAGGATTGCAGTCCAGGCTTGCTGTGCATTTCATTCCAGTATCAGTGGACACAGCTCAACGAAAGTTAATAGCCTCTTTCCTGCTTACAGCTTTTTATATCAAACAGAAGTAATCATCCAATCTGCCCCTTCCCTCTTTCAGTTCTTCTTAATCTCTCTTTCCTACCCATCCTAGCTAAATTCTCTTTCTCTCCTCCGCCTTTGGACAAGCCCAGCCTGGGAAAATTCAATATTTATTCCTTTCCAAGCCCTGTCCCCTTGTAACACAAAGGATTCAAGCACATCTGGAGGTGAATGGATTACAGACTTTCATCTCTACAGTGTAACATGTGGTATTATTCCCCCTGCCACCCCCCCTCACCCCCCCCAAATCTCTCTGTGGGTCAGGGAATAGCTCTTTCTCCATGTTTCAACAACACCCAGCAAGATTAGATCCTGACGGAGCCTTTGGGCATATGCATACTTAGCAGTAACACTAAGATGATTTTGAAAACTCCATTGGCTGGATTGGAGGATCTGAGGTTGGGACGGAGTGTGCAGTCGGCAGGACTCTGCTGGCCCTGCATGTGCTCCTGCTGCTCCTCCTCTGCTCCAGGTCAGCAGCAAGCTTCTCCTGCTAGCTTTCTATGAACAGGGACAACTTCTGTAAGGCAGTATTAGAGGTTTTTCTCTGTCATCATCTTCAGCCATGTCCATATTTTCTTTAGAGCAATAATTAAAACAACATATTCACCAGCTGGTTTTTTTTTTTTTTCCCCTAGATTTAATCTGTTCGGGCTCTGATTTACATATTAAAAGCACTAATTAGCCCCTCAGAGTGTCTGAGCACGGATAGTGCAATAACTGGTCATGTAGTCACTAGAGACCACTCCCTAGTGCTTTTGGTAAGATCTCATATATACAGCCTCAGTCTCTGGATGGCAGGAATGGCCATGTGTAGAGGGTTGTCTGCTTTGTTTCATAGCATTGAGGGACTGTAGTGCTGGATTGCTTCATTCTTGCATTTTTTCTTCTCTTTGAAGTGTCGTGTTTGATCTGTCTGCTTGTCTGTCAGGTTTTCCCCCTCCCCCACTCCCCATTGCGTCACCTCATGTGCGAGAGCCTGCGAGAGGATGGACCGCCTTTGGCCAATGCTGGTGCAGAAAATTACAATCCAACCAAAGGCACAATGGCCTTTTCTCTCAGCTTTGATGCAGCATTCAAATAAACAAGAACCATGCACTCAAAAAGAAAAAAAAATTCAATAACCCTCTGAGCCACTCTTCTGGCTAAGGATATTTGAAGGAATCATTTAATTTTCTCTGCATGTTTAGAAGTCACCTACAAAATGGCTCATTGGTCTGGAAGCAATGTTGCTTAGCCCCAGGTGAGAGGCATGAGTCTGAATCCTGACTGAGTTTGTTTCCAAAGCTGCCAGGAGCTACGAAGCCTCCAGGGTGGGAAGAAAGGCTCTCTAAACCCAACTACAGGGTTTTGATACTCAGATTCTTCCTGGAAATGTGCAAAAGCAAGACAAGCACCCCTTCCCCAGCAATCACTGTGAATACTCCCTGATTTTAGAAGATGCAGAAGGTCCCATTACTCTGGAAAAGGTACAGGACTTGTTTCCTCACATGCAATGCTGCCACGTGAACATGACGCTTTTTGCTTGGGCGACAGAGCTGGTATCACCACATGGCATTGAGCTGCATTGCCTTGTGGCACCAGGTCCCTTGGAGGGATATTTACACCATATTTCATCAGTATGTTCCTTTGGGAAGCACAGCAGAGCAATTGGGTACCAAGCAGGCGCACTTCCCCCTCTTCTGAAGAAGCTGTGCCATGGGGTAAAGGAGATTCCTAGTTTTTTTGAGCCAAGGCTAGGGAGGAAGCAAGAACAAAATATCTAAATCAATGCCAGGGACCTCAAGAGGAGATAAATTTCTTCCCATTGCTCCACTCATGTATCTTAAATAACCTTGCATGAATATCCTAACTCCATCACCTGCCAGGCAAATGGTTTTCAGAGTGGGAACTTGTCTTGAATACCAGTTTGAGTATGCCCTAACACTAGGAAAAGGATTACTGAACAATATTCTCCTTGCTCTGTTTACTAGCTGGCCGAGGAAAACTAGCCTTAATGTTGTGATTAGCCCCTAAAACAGTTAAGTCTATGACTGGGACTCCTGGACACTAGAGTAACGCAAGTACTCAGCACAGCACTATTACAAGCCAGGGAAAGGTGGCACTTAGGTAAATAAAAACAAACCTGGGTAAAAGAGAGAAGGAAAAATGAGTCTTTCTTGAAGTTGTTGTCCTGAGTGAAACTCAGTGTTTTGGTTCAAATAATGATTTTTGGTGCAATTTTGTTTCTTTGCCTAGAGGAGCCCTAAAGCCTATGAGGAGTTGCAGTACCATAGAGGAAAGAGGCAGATGGCATCTATGTAAGCACCAGAGGGTTTGGCCAAAAACCAAGGGGAAATTGTCTTGGCTGTGCCACCATCTTTACTAGCTATTTTCTTCATAACAATGATATACTTTTCCAAGAGTCCCATTTCAGAATAGTTTTTTTAAAAAGCTTGGGTGCCAGTGTTACCGGGAGCCAAAGCTGCAAGAGAGCCCAAGGGACTGTAAAACTGTAGCTTCTAAAACCGTTGACTTCTCTTCAAGTTAAAGAGGGGAAATCATATAGTGGGATGTAGGTCTGGTGACACAACTGTGTAAACCTCCCTCTGCTTCCAACAGAGGCAGATACCTCTGACATATTTAAAAACTTCCTGCAAAGAAAATAAGTCAACAAAATCCATTTGATTTAAACTATAGGCTCCCTGAGGCTATCAGAACAGATCCTCTGTCTACCGAGGGAGCTGTTTGACTAATGCCAGCTCTTGTGAGATGCCTCTCCAACCTTTAAATGGGTTCTGATTAGTAGTACTATTGTGATTAGTAGCTTTGAAATTACAACTGAGGTTTGATTATGCAAACACCATCATCCACAGTGTGTGTCTCAGTGATTTCAGTAAGAAAGTCCCAGTCACAGCTCGCCACTTCCCACAAAGAGGAAGAGAATGACTGTATTTAGGAACTACTCCTTCAAGACAGGCAAATCTTGTCTGGAATAGATGAGAGCTCATGAAGGTTTTCCAAGAAAAACCTACAGTTTTGCTCTCAAATCTTTGTAGAGCAGTATCTCAGGGACCTCTAGAGGAGAGAAGACCTTCAGTCCTCAAATTAAGGGCATAATTTCTTATACAAATTTCCTTTTAAAGACTGTGTCTCAAGACTTGTTTGTCAGCTCCTGTGATAATCCAGGCAGCTAATTTTCCCCAAACTTCCCAATAACTGAAGCCATAAGTTTTGCTTTGATACAGGTTCTATTGAATTAAAAGATTTGGCAGGAAACTTGTAAAAATTGTAGCCAGTACATACTGCTAACTAGAGAATAGCAAAAAGTTAGAATTTTTACTATGTGTGTTTAGTTTGGGATGATCTGATAGAAAAGTAGGTTGGAGGGCTCCATATAGCCAATGTTATTAGCTGGCGCAAAAACTCCAGGAAATAAAACACCTTGTGGGACTATGTTCCTCAGTGTCCCCCCCAATGTCTGCCCATGTCTCCATATCCCCCAGTGTTCCCAGTGTCTCCCATGCCCCCAGTGTCCCCCATGTCCCCAGTGTCCCCATGCTCCCCAATGTCCCAATGTCCCCATGCCTCCAGCATCCCCATGTCCCTAATGTCCCCTTGTCCCCAATGTCCCCATGTCCCCAGTGTCCACCCAGTACCCCCAGTGTACCAAATGTCCCAATGTCCCCAATGTCCCCAACATCCCCAATGTCCCCTCAGTGTCCCCGATGTACCCACCAGCTGCTGGCAGCTCTCCACCATGACAAGTTTCTGCTGCAGTGATGTCTGGGCAAAGACCATCTCAGGGTAGGCACGCAGGAGACACTCCAGAGCCCCCAGTGTCATGGCCACCAGCTCTGCCCTCGTCACTACCCATGCCCATGCCTGGAGGGAGACGACACTAGACGCCTGGGTCCCCCCGACCCTGGACGCCTGGGTTCTCCCAACTCCCCAGCTCCATGGAGCTGGATCACCCAAGATGTTGTGATCCCCACCATGGTTCACCTAGGTGCCAAGGTCGCCTTCACCCAGATGCCTCAGTCCCCCCACCCGGATGCCTGGGTCCCTCCCAGATGCCTGGGTCCCCTTCCAGATGCTTGGGTCCCACCTGGGGTCCACCCGCTCAAGGGGCAGGCGTAAATGAGCTGCCACCTTCCCAGGGGTCTCACTGCCCTCTGAGATGATGCCAACAGCTGCCATGATGGCCTTGGCCATGATGAGGCGGTCTCCAATCACCAGGTGAGATGATGCACCTGCCTTAGAAGCATATGGTCTCATGCTTCCTCTTTCCTTGCTTTCTCCTGTGCCTTTATCACCTTCAGCTGTCAAATGAGATATCTCCTTCATTCCTAGCCCACTCAAATAACTTCTCCCCTTCTTTCCTGCTCTTTAAACTTTTCTGCTCTTACTCTACCAATGTCTTCTCTTCTTCCCTCTGATTCCCCAGAAAGGATATATCTGGACTTCATCTTGTCCCTGTATTTCAAGTCTCTGCAATCTTAGTGCTATTTTCAGTGTCTGGTCACCTTAGTGAGACTCGGTGTTTTATGCCCAGCCTTTTTTCACAATCATCATAAAAGCTGAACCTCAGGAGACGATAGACTAACAGCCCAACAGAAAAGCATGTTCCGTTTCCCATTGCCAATGTTTCACAGCAAGCTCTCCTTGCATGCTGGGGCAGCAAGTCATTATGCTTGGGGTACTGTTGTCTGTAAGCACATTAGGAGTGTGTAACTTCGAGAGGGGTAGGGGATGAGGGCTCATTAATAGCTTCTGTGATGCCCAGTACAGAAGTAGCAATCTTCAGGTTTCATTTTATAGCCATCCCTTCAGTCTCCCTAAAATGGCAAAGCAAAACTCAGTTGCCACCAGCAAAGCCGCACAAATTCTTGCCTTAAAGCCACACAATGACGCAAATTCTCACCCAGCTCTTGAACTGCATCAATCAGACTCACTGCAAAGTGTCTTCATTAGGCACCACTGTCTTGGCGGAGCTGGCCTGACTGTTTGTGGTCAAATAAGACCAGCGGAGCAGCCTGTGATGTGAGCTGTGCTGGGAATATTTCCCCAACAAATCAACTCTATGGTCTCACATCCTGCTCTAGATCTCTAGAACTATCTCTCCGTCAAATTTTCTCTTTGCTGTATAGATGCAAGTCCATGTGCATCTACAGTTGGGGTAACTAAGACCTTAAGTCCCATCACCTGTTCGCATTCTCATCACTGAAGAATGCAAGGCTTCCTTTCAACTGCCTACTGCACTGTTACACACAGCATATGTGTAATTAGCTTAAAATAAAACTCAGACTTAACCACTACCACTGCTAATTGCTGGTTAAGACAAAGCCTTGACCAGAGCACCCTTTTCTCTATGCTGTGCAGGCTCATTTCAAGGTCTGCAGTCTGGATCGTGCCCATTAGTGAGCTAGCAGAGTAGCTCTTACCAAGCAAGCCAAAGTCCACAGTGCCACATTTTGGTAGCAGAAAGATGTTGCTGAAAATAATTGGGCCTGGCAGCACTCGATTGGTTTCCAAAACCAGTCCATTAGTTCCAAGGCTCACTGAGTGTTTGGTTGCTCTGTAAACCAGCCACATGCCTAGATATTGTGCCCAATTAATCTGGAATGAGTTTGATTTAACAATGTATATTTGCAACAAGCTGATTCTGTTAAAAAAAAAAGTAAAAAAAAAAAAGAAAAAAAAAAAATCCTTTGTTTTATCCCAGTTACACCTTTTTCCTTTTCTCTCATCAGCTGTGTGGCTGCCAGTGCCCACAGGTATTCCTCAGGGATGTGGCAGGAGACAACAGTACAACTGGCTTCTTGACAAGGGAGAGGTGGCCTGCCAACTGCTACCCATTGACTGGAGTGTGTGCTTGGCTCTGGGAGGCAAATGCTGCTGCAATATGCTCTCCCTGGAGAAATCCATCCTCAGAAATCATGACTAGTGCTGAAATGTTCCCAGATCTCACTGCACTTTTCAAGCATGGAAGCTGAGCATCAGGGGAACCAGTTTAAAAATATGCACTTAAGTTGCTGGAAATAGTAATACTGTGCTTCCTCCCAACACCATTTCTGCAGTTTTTTGAGTTGTTTTTCTCTGTGTTGAACCCCCATCACCAGTAACTGCACAGACAAGGCAGATCCAGGCTCCAGATGAATGCTGTCTTCTGTCTGGTTTTAAGACCTACTATCCTTGGAGGAATGAAGATTCTCCATTCAAACAAGTTTGCAGACATGCAGCAATGCAACCACTTTACTGTTGCTTTGCTGAACCCTTTCTTGCCGGAAGTTCATCATCACCTGCAAACCAGTTCTGTTAACATTACACGTTAACACAGACTCACAATATGCAAAAAGGCACATCCTCTCCTACTTGGAAAACAGAATATACACTATTAGAGGTGTCTGATGTAACCCTGATGTAACTCCAGGCTCACTCCACTGAAAGCAGAGAAATCAATTTAGTTATTAACTTCAATGATTTCTCCAAGAGCAGCGTATGGTTACAATGATTCCTAAAACCTCCAACATTGGAAAAGCCAGAATTTTTCTACATGAATGGGGTTGGAGAACACCTGAACACAAACACTGGGAAGCATTCTTGCATCTCAGGTATACTACATTTCAGCAGCAGGGATGCTCAGTTGTCGCTGATGGCCTCTATGACCTTGAGAACAAAATAGAAGAAACTAGATTTAGTTTCTTACTCAAGAGGATCCTAAATTCAGTCTCCATTTTTCCCCAGCCTACTTCATCTTGCACTGTTAGAGACAAGTATTGGTGAGAAAATGCAAAAATATCACATTAGTGATAGAGTCTAAAAGAATTAAATGACTTAATGCGTTACGCCTCATGGGATATCAGCAACTTTTAATCAGTACATGAAATATTTCTTCCCACTAGCTAACTAGTTTGGGAGGAAGGAAGCTGATTTAAAAACAATTGTCCAAGTTCAGCCAGCCCAGCCTCAACTTCTGAGCAGTGTTATCAATCCCTCCCATTCAGTGCTAGAAGAGTTTCGCTAGATTGTCTACTTCCAAAATCTACATCCGCTGAGCAGCCCCCCACTTTCCTTCCAGCAGACAAAGCCTGGAGTGGGGAGCTTGCTTCCATCTTTTGGCTTACACCGTAGCCAAAAGAGGCAGTACGGAGCACGTTCCACCTCCAGGCACCAAAAGTCCCTGTCTCTGTGCAACATGGAACTGGAGCAGGAAGGGGCTGGCTTTTGCATGATTTCCAGACCGAATTTTCCTTGTGAGGGAGGGGGACAACAGTGCTGGCACACAGTTATCCTCTTGGAGCATTTTACGCTTTCGCAAAGCCCTCCCCAAGCTGTGCACGATCCAGCCCTCCAGGACAGCTCACATTTCTGACCAGATTGTGCACAAGGTTCCAGCAGCCGCCTGGAAAGTCACTCCAGCAATTAAGTGTTGGTAGATTTTTTTTTTAGTTTTTTTTTTAAATACGAAGGATATGGCCCACTGTGCGGGGTATTGCAGCCACCCTCCCTGTCAGGCCGTTTCACAGTAGTATTGTGGCGCCATGGAGAGGAGCTAATTGGATTTGTTGTCACCTCCCGAAGCTGCCAGGAGCTCACGTCTGCTCTGGTTACAGATGAAGACATCACGGTGACAGGCTTAGAGATGGCTCAGCTGGCATCGTAGGGCCACTAATAGAGCCATGTTGATTTAATGTCCGAGTGGAGAGGTGCAGACAAGCTGTTCAAGTTTTCTATTCCAAACAAAGCAGAGATCTGTTATCAGTTGTCTGTGGATCAGTAAATAAACTTCCATGTGGCTCTCACAGCACCTAACCGTCGCTACAGAAGAATGACAAAGTATTTTAACATTAAGATGGTACTTTTAAATGAGAGCACTGTCTCTATGGTTTATATTGCCCTCAGGGAAATCAGTTAATTCCTTCATACATAAATTTTACTTAACTATGTAATTATGGATGAATCCTATTAGTCTTTAAATTGCTCACTAGTTAAAAGGTGTGTGTGTGTTTTCTACATCTCTTTTTTGTGGAATGTACAGATCATCTGCACTTATGAAGATTAAAAGCCTATTTGGGGATTTTTGTTTGGTTGCTTTTTTCCACTTTTAAGTGAAAGCACAGAATTTATTCGAAAACTAGAGCATGATTTTTTTGCATCTTCTGTATTGTACTATCTACTCAGAGCACAAAACTGGGCTTAGGCAGTCTTTCCTTTATCCTCAGCACTCTCGACATCTCTGTCAGCACTCACCCTGGCCCCTGGCTGCCTTCACGTGGTATCACCCACCTCTCCCTGGTGCTCCATGTTAAGTGATCACTCATGCCAGCATGATGAGCGTGTGAAAGACAGCTTAGACAGGACAGTGTCCTTTGATACCCATTTTCACAGCTCTGAGCCAAGGCTGAAATACAGCTCTGAGTCACATTTTCGAGGTGTCGGCACCCAGTGCCACATCAGACTCAGCACCTCCCATCTTAGTGCCAAAATGAGACATTTCCTTTGATGACTCAAGGCAAGTGGAGCACTTTGAATAATCCAGTCATGCCTAAATCTACAAGCATTTATGAAACAGGCCCATGGTTGTGAACATCTCTGGTACTTCCACCAGTCCTGTTCTTTAGGAAACCCCAAATTCAGTCACATCCTGAACCTCTGAAAGGCAGGAGCACAGCCAGGAGAGCAAGATGCTTCCACAGTGCCACCAAGGAAATGCACTGAGGCCCTGCCAGCTGCCACCACCATCATCTCCAGCCAAGGAAAGCAGTGACTCGCTGGTTTGTCTGTTGCTTTTGGATCAGAGGATAATTCAGGCTGGCAGGGACCTCAGGAGGGCTGTAGCCCAAGCTCATGCTCAAAGCAAGGTCAGCCTTGAGCCCAGGCCAGGTTGCTCAGGGCTTTCTCCAATTGGGTGTTGAAAAATTCCAAGGTGGTGCTGTGACTGTCTATCGCCAGCACTGAGGTGAGCCCGGTGGAAGAGCAGCCTAACCCCTGAAGAGCTCAGGTAGGAGCGTAGCAAGGATATGGCCTGGGTTGCAGCAGCTGTGGGTGCACCAGCTACACCAGCTCCATCCCCCCAGGCTAGGCGTTGCTCCCTTTTCTCTTCTGTCACGCCTTGCATGCTTGGCGACCTGGGCAGCCCCATGGAGAAAGGGCAAAGGGAGGAAAGATGGCACCTATGGAGAAAAGATGCTTCAGACACCAAAATGGCCTTTCTTCAGCCTGTCATTTACTGCCACAGGTACCCAAGGTCACACGGGGCCTGAACAGGCTGAGAGCGGTATTTAGGTCTGGACGCAGGGTGACAGTATCCTTTCTGCTCTGTCAGTTCTCAATGTAAGCCAGAAGGAAAGCTGAAGACCCCACCACACAACGAACAGGCAGCAAACTTGTCAACAGAAACAAATCAGGAGAGAAACAAGGACCCCTCCATTAATACTTGACTACAGCATTTCTCATCCATAGACTGAGGGATTTTGTAAATGTTGTTATCCCCATTCTCCAGGCAGAGTAGAAATGTGTTGTGACTTGCTCCAAGTCCTTCATCAGCCCAGCAGCAAAGTCAGGAGCCCAGGTATTGGAGTGCCAGCCTTGTGCCCAAACCGCTGAAATCCACTTCTTCGTCCTCAAACAGTTTTTTCCTGAAGAGTGAGCAAGGCCTCTGTGCTCCACACAGCACCACAAAAAAGCCTCAAACAAGCAAACAAAGCCAGAAAAATTGGACAGACTGAACACGCCCTCTCTCCTCTCCCTCTGAGGGCTCTGCTGGGCCTCTGCTGTGTCTGGGGCAGCTGACCTTCATGGGAGGCACAACTGCCAGTGCTTCCTCACCCATTGCTTTCAACAGAAGACATGCCCAGCCATGCGTGGCCATCCAGAGGAGCACCAAGGTGTTTCTCAGCTAGGAAGGCTCCATGTCAGCCTTGACCAGTCCCACTGCCCAGTAGCACAACAGGGGTGTATCACATGCGATGCTCCACAGCACCAAGAGGACATCCCAGTCCCTGCCCAAGTGCCAGCTTCCCTTAAGAGTGGGGACCACACTCCTATAGGCAAGGGTGGGAGGCAGGAGTACCCATGTACCCTCAATGATGATGAAAGTGCAGCTGTTTAGTTTGGTGCTGCTGAGGCCACGCTCCACAGAGCCCAGGGGGACTGCAGAGCCATCAGATGGTGGAGGGACTGGAGCAGCTCTGAGAAGCAAACACTGGGGAGCTAAATGGGCACCGGAGGAGGGCGAACGCCTCCTGGCAGTGAGGATCTGCCTCTTTGTGGAGTCAGCTGGGCAATTACTTCTTTGATAGACATGTGGAGATAGTGGAGGATGAGGCCCACTGGAAGGCCATACCGAAAATTTACAGCTGACCTTAAAACGTGGTTGTCCCCTGTCCTCTGAGGTGTGGATGGAGCCTCCATGTAAGTACAGTGCAAACAAAGAAAAGCCTTTGACAAACTGGCTGCGAGTCCAAGCCAGAAGCTGTTTTGCGAATGGTCCAAGGACACGAGCAAGATTGGATTTTGGTGGCTTCCAAAACTCAGCTGTTGTCCCTTTCTCAGGAATGCAGATCAGGATTTTCTAGAGGGACACTAAACAGTTGGGTGATGAGGATAGGACAAGCTTAGACTGAATCCTCCTCACCCAGTGGTGCAACTGCTGTCTGAAAACCTGTGGAAAGTCACCCCCTCCTACAAGCTGACCTCTCACACCTCCAAACTGCCTTTTTCCAGTGGCATTATGGGCATCTTTTTCTTGCCAGGCAATGGATTTCCATCTTTAACACGTCTTCATTTTTCTGGCACAGCAGGAACTGTACTTGGAGGAATGGTCCAAAGAAGGGACACCACTTCTCAACCCTTTTTTTCTAAAGGGAAACCTCCTATCTGGTTACCATTGTCAGTAATCTCCACTGACAGTTACAGTCTGGAGAATTTGGACAGATTTTCCCTCTCTTCTCTCTAGGCTCCAGTTCTAGCTCCTTTTGATAATCTTTCCCCAAAGCTGTTAGGACAAATGATTCCAGCTTCATCTACATTCCCTCATATTAAATGAACTAATTTGTGTGTTGTAGAGTCACTGAGTAGATTAAACAAAGCCACCCGGCTGGAGATATGGTGCAGTACTCCAGATTTTTCAGGCTAACAATTTCTTCTGAAAAATAATTCAAAAGGATTTGGACTGAGATCTGGATTAACTGAATTAAGATAATTCTGGCTCCCAAGGGCTGGCTGGGACATTTCCTTTTCTCTTCAGGTATAAGAAAAAGAGAGTGTTAGAAAGAAAGTGTAAGAAAACTATTACTCTAGATATAGTACACAGAGGGAATGACAACAGATAGGGCAGGTAAAATGACTATTTTAGCTTCTACCTGCTGGTCTTCACAGCTTTAGACTTCTCTGAGAGAACAGTTAGCAGCATAAACCTTGGCTAAGAGGGCAATACACTCCACAATGCTCAGTTAGTAGCAGACTTCCCACATTTCTTATGTCCAGGACCAGTGTGAAAAAAAACACAAGCAATCTCCAGAGCAGCAGGCCTCCTATTACACCTGTGTGCTAGCTGCAACCACCTTTTCCAGGGCTGCAGTACGCATCCCAGGTCCATATATCTGTTTGCTGTAGCTTTTTCCTGGGGCTGACCCACTTCCAGTGTCACCTTACTAATTCACCTGGCTGTGTCCAACCAGTCTCAGTCTTGGCCAAATGACCAGCACAGTCCCTCACTACAGAGCACATTTTGCTCTCCTTTCGCTTGTGTCTACAGAGCCCCACAAATCTTAACAGGGAGGAATTAATATCCAGACAGTAGCTGTTTGTATGTGTGTCAGCACAGACTGCCCTGGCTGTGTCTGGAATTTGGTTTAAAGTTGGGTAACCAAAAGCCAACTTCATCAGTGAGAAGGCAGGACATGAGGACCAGTATCTGAACAAACAAAATTATCTAGTATCATTACTTGTGCTACAGGATAACACTTCTAGATAATGCTAATAAAGTTGAACTCAGCTCATTTTCAGATTCCCACCTTTCATTCCCTTAATAAAATAGTGAAGCAAAAGACCATGTGGCTTTCTTTCTCAGCTACACTGAATATTTCATGTTTTTCTAGAGGAATTTGTTCTAAAGTAATTCGGTTTGATTTTATTTCCACTGATGGCAGGTTCCAGAGCTCTGCGGCATAATGCTGCACTCCTGGCTCTCCCTCTCACCTGGGAATTTTTTGCTCAGGGCTCCCCAGCCCAGATTTCTCTTTCCTACTACCACAAAGGGCAGGCATCCTTCGCCAAGACTAGGACAATTCTAAAAAGAGACCACTTCTTTTCCACACAGGTAGTTCAAACAAGGCAGTTAAGATTTAATCACAGCAATAACCAAGTATATTTTATGTATTTACTCCTGCAAGTTTACTCTAGAACCAGAAGCAACAAAGAAACTGCTTCTCACCCATAAAAATGAGTTCACTTTCACCTCCCCCAAATGCTTTTTTCTCAGATTTAGCAATTAATCCAGTGTTCACTTGGATAAGGTCCCAGCTGATCCAGTAGCCACTGGCTCATCGCTGTCAAGCTGCCTCTCCAGACAAGTCATACCTATCTGCAAATAGACATAAATGTAGTAACCAAAAGCTTGCTATAGTGGTCAGCATTCACAGTGTGCAAGAAGCAGGCTAGGGCAGCTGGTCAAAGTACCTCATTAAGCATAAGTGATTATCTCCTAAAGTCTTGAATGACAACAACTTATGAGAATCATGGGAAAGGAATCCAAGCAGGGTCTAAAAGCAGTGGCAGAACAGCGTTGCGTTGCTTGCCCCATTACGTTGTCCAAGCGTAGGTTGGTGGGGTTTTTTACAATAACAGACGACATAAAAATTGCACCTTTAGCCAAGGATCCCAAACCATGTTCAGTAAACTGATGTTTAATTTTAAACACACACGATTCACCCATCACTGAAATGAAGTCGTTAATGCCGTTGAAGATCTGCAACATTCACACAAGGCAAAGGAACATGATATAGCAACATACCACAGAAGGCAAGGAATACTACGTGCAGTTAGGAAAACAGGAGAAAGTTTTAGATATGCTGAACATAATTACCTAAATTGGTGGCTAGTAGGAGGACACAGCAAATGCCCCCGTTCTTACAAGTAATACCGTAAGATGTCATTGCTAAAGACACTGGCTGTGCCTCACACAGAAGCCAGCAACAGGGTCCTGTCTTTGATGGGGGAGAATTAGCAGCTTCTGGATGGGAAGAATGCCCTTGTTAAACACCAAAACCAATGTGTATTTTCCCTGGGAGCCTCCTCCTGCCTGGCTACAGGGATGTGACCAGGTCACAGCCTGAGGCAGCGTCACGGCACCAGCCAATTCCAGCTCAGATTTCCTGTGCTACAAATGCTGTACCCTGCCCTTGTTGATTATAATCTTTGTATCATGGAGGAAATATGCATACATTCTTCATATTTGGAGGCATTAATTCTAAAATGAGTCATCAAATAGCTTATGGGCAAAATGAAAATGTTCAGAGCCAGCAACCCGGAAGGTGTAAAAAAAAAGGCCTATGCTACTCTTGCTGTTATTTATTTTTAGAGACCACTTCTGAGCAACGTTCATTCATGACATTTCGTAGTCAGGACCCCTGTGCCAGCATTCACACTCTCGCCTCCCAGCCAGAAGGTCCTAGATTCATCTTGCATCAGACGTCGGCTCACACCCAGCGCTGACACTGCAATGAAATATTAGAGAAGTGCTGTACTCACCTTCACAAGGACAACCTGAGGGTACCCTAAACCTCCTCCAAACATCAGAAATATTGGCTTTTTCCCTGCAGAAAAGGACACTAACTTCAAGTCCTGCTGCTCTGAGGGCACCTCAGTAACTTTGGGTAGGGGGACACAGCAAGGCTCTCTGTGGCTAGGAGAGATCCAGGCACAGCAGCTCCAGCTAAGTTAATTTTTTTCCTTTGTCACTGCTAATTTAGTGGAGTAGAACGAAGCTGGGAAAGGGCAAGGATAAGCCTGGCTTTCCCTCCCTGCTGACCAGCTGGTCACATGGGGACCAGCGCTTAAAGCCCAACTGGTTCCCTTCCCTTGAAGACCCGGTGAGACCACACAGCACCTGGGGCCTTTTGTCTCTCAAGCTTTATGGTGGCCAGCACAGACCTGCCCTGGGCCCTGGTGCTTCCCACCCAGCCTGTGCACTGCTGGCTGTAGCAGGACAGGTACTCACATGCCTTTGGCTGCACCAAGGGCACGGACGTGCCTGCACGGACCTCAGCACGCCTCCTCCCCTCCCCACTTTGGAGAATCTTACAGAGACTTGAAGGTTATCACAATTAAATTTTGTTTCCCAGTCAAAAAGGTGAATTTCAGCTCCCTGCCTCACAGCCTGTCCCCCTTCACCCAATTATCCTGCACCTCCAGAATGGGTAACTAACATCCCCTAACACGAGCAAAGTTAAGTTGAGAGGGAGGCCCTAAGGAACTGCTCAAACTGGTCCTGGCCAGTCTGAGAGGCTGTTCTTGACATGCAGGCTTTAACTCAAAATCCTTTTACCTGATATGTGCCCTAAGTCTCCACTTAAATGTGACTATGACAGTGTTATTTCAGTAACGTCAGTGCCCTGAGCCTTCTGGTAATTATTTTGCAGAAAGTGCTCTCTCATACCTTCACAAATATATATGTGTGTGTATATATATAGTACGACCACTTTGTCCCAGTGTTAAACAGAGAAACTTTTGAAACACGGCTTTAATGACATGGCTATGTGAGGCACAAAAAATCAGACCCTGATTTCATATGCTAACATTTGTATCTGCAACTACAGCCATTTAGAAGTAACAGCCCACCCACCCAGTACCATACTGTTTTTTCATGTCAGTAAAGACTCCCAGTAACCTCGTTTACCCTGACTTTTCTTTTATTACCTCTCTCAACCTCCCTTAGTATCCACACGCGACCTTGCATCGTGCTATTAGGATGCACCCGTTTCCCCTCTGTAATGCAATCGCTAGAAACCTTTAAGTTGTCATGAAAAACAAAAAGAAGTTTATTGCAAAAGGCTTTCTTTGTGCCTTTACCCTTCAGTGGGTTTCCCTTAGCTCAAGGAATCGAGTTTGCCTTCGGTAGTACATATATTCCTGGCAAAGCTCTGTTTTCTGTGCTTTGCTGAACTCCTGAACACAGATGTCCCATTTGTGTTTCATTAGTACATCAGCCTCTCTGAGGCTTTCGACCTCTGCACTAGGCAATAATTACCTGGCACAGACCCATTCCTTTGCCAGCTGGCCTGGGAGCTGCTCTGCTCAGACCAGGGCTCTCTCTGCTGTCAGCCCTTTCCAGTCAACTGGACAGCTCAATCAGCAGCAAATATCAAATATGGTTGTTGTTTAAGCTCAGCCAGCATTATTTCTGCTTGATCTGACAATGCCTCTCCAAAGAAAGATTTTGCTTCCCAAGGTCTAGACATGAAATGGAAGAGTTAAGATGTCTGACAGGGTTTGTTGAGTTTAGAAGCTCTTTTGCAAGCAGTCTGGGCTGATCGTGTTCTTCCCTTACTGCAGACACCTCACTCTCTCAGGCCCAATGACTATTTAATTATTTGTACAAAGTGGAAGAGCTCCGAGGAGAGTGAGAGAGGGCGGAAGAGATGGACTATAGTCCTGGGCTGAGGGTACTTGCCTGGGATGTAAATAGGCAGTTTGCCCTTATTCTTCCAAATTTGTGTCCCCTCCCACATGTGCATTCATGGGGTGGTGGGAATTATTTCACTTTTACAGATTTCAAGAGATGCAGATTTGCCTCAACACAGAAATTAAAATCTTTGAGTTGCTCCTGAGCAATCCTTGCCTGCTGTGCCAGAAACCACACACCATGGCAAAACCAAAGCATCTCTGGCCTCCCTGCTATATTTACAGCATGACAGCCCTTGCTGTAGGTGTTCTGCTATCTGTATCAAGGGAACATGTAGACGTTAAGGTCGAGGATCATTTTTTATGCAATGGTCATCATGTTTCTCAAACAGGATGGTGTAGATTAAATACAGACAAGAACAGATCAAAAGATGGACTAGGTGACACAGAGTTCCAGGCAAAACTACATTCACAAGATATCATTTCAGCATGTTTTAGAGAATATGAGACGGAGCAGCAGCTGAAGACAGAATGTGAACCATGGGTGAAAGGGAAAAATATAAACAAGAAAAAAAGTAGTGGTGCTGACTGATGACTCGGCTGCAAAGAGTACAGTCAGGCACGTCTCCAATTCAGTTAAAGGAAATAAGCAAGGCATGGTACTTCCTAACTTCCACAATAGCAGCACTGCAAGAAGAGTTTCTTGATGAGATGAAGAGTTCTGGGGAATTCCTACTTCTTGTTTCACTCAGCAGATCCACTGCAATCCATAGGAGCAAAGGAGGATTTCATGGACTCAAAAGTAACTCTGATAACTGCTAAAAGAAGGCAAAAAACATACCCTATGATGATCATAGAATCATAGAGCCATTTAGGTTGGAAAAGACCTTTAAGATCATCGAGTCCAACCATTAACCTAACACTGCCAAGTCCACCACTAAACCATGTCCCTAAGGACCACATCTACACATCTTCCCTGGGCAACCTCTTCCAGTGCCCGATAACTCTTTCAGTGAAGACATTTTTCCTAATATCCAATCTAAACCTCCCCTGACACAACTTGAGGCCATTTCCTCTTGTCCTATCACTAGTCACTTGGGAGAAGAGACCGACACCCACCTCTCTGCAACCTCCTTTCAGTTAATTTAGAGAGCAATAAGGTCTCTCCTCAGCCTCCTCTTCTCCAGGCTAAACAATCCCCGTTCCCTCAGCTGCTCCTCATAAGACTTGTGCTCCAGACCCCTCACGAACTTTGTGGGTCTTCACCGGATGCGCACCAGCACCTCAATGTCCTTCTTGCAGTGAGGGGCCCAAAACTGAACACAGTATTTGAGGTGCGGCCTCACCAGTGCCAAGTACAGGGGGACAATCACCTCCCTACTCCTGCTGGCCACACTATTTCTGATACAGGCCAGGATGCCGTTGGCCTTCTTGGCCACCTGGGCACACTGCTGGCTCATCTTCAGCCGGCTGTCAACCAACACCCCCAGGTCCTTTTCTGCCGGGCAGCTTTCCAGCCACTCTTCCCCAAGCCTGTAGCGTTGCATGGGGTTGTTGTGACCCAAGTGCAGGACCCGGCACTTGGCCTTGTTGAACCTCATACAATTGGCCTCGGCCCATCGATCCAGCCTGTCCAGATCCCTCTGCAGAGCCTTCCTACCCTCGAGCAGATCAACACTCCCACCCAACTTGGTGTCGTCTGCAAACTTGCTGAGGGTGCACTTGATTCCTTCATCCAGATCATTGATAAATATATTAAACAGAGCTGGCCACAATACTGAGCCCTGGAGAGCACCACTTGTGACCGGCTGCCAACTGGATTTAACTCCATTCACCACAAACCTTTGGGCCCAGCCATCCACCCAGTTTTTACCCAGCAAAGAGTACACTCATCCAAGCCATAAGCACCCAGTTTCTCCCAGAGAATGCTGTGGGAAACAGTGTCAAAGGCTTTACTGAAGTCTAGGTAGACAACATACACAGCCTTTCCCTCATCTACTAAGTGGGTCACCTTGTCATGATGATTCAATAGGAGAGATGTATCGGAGACCAGTTGGTTATGTGACTTCCTACAGACCTTCTGCAGAGGATACTGTTTTCAGTAGGTAATGCAACAGACTTTTTAAGGAGATTTTACTTCAGGTAAAGGAGCAGGAACTATCACTTTATTCAGAGTCCTCTGTGGGCTCTGATTTTTAATATTAAAAAAGATAGGAACATTCTGAAACAAAAGGTGAATCCTTTATTTACAGGAACATATGGTCATTATGTGTCTATTCTCAAAAGCAAAAAGGTAGAAGTAAGGCAGAAGAACCAGAAGGTAGAGTGAGTGATGGAAAAGGTGATCTAGTGGGCCTAACTGAAAAATGGTAGGGTGAGATTTGTAATTGAAATACTGATACTGATGAGTACAATCTACACAGGGTAAGAACAACAATAGTATTTAGGAATGATGCAGCACTTTTCATCTTTGGAGCTCATTAACTAATCAATCTTCACAACACCCCTGAGAGGCAGGTAAGTATTATTATTAATATTAGCCCATAAGAAAGATAAATCCAGCATAGAAGCAGAGGAAGGTGGAATTAAGAGCCAGAAGTGACTTTGTAATAGGGAGGAGGATGGACAATAACTCCCCTGTTCAGTCACAGCAAGGGGCAATTCTATTATCAGAGAAAGGTGGCCTGGCACAGGAAATACTCATATAGGAGATCCATCCCTTCCTCCACACCAGAGTAAAAAGCACAAAAGATGAGACAGGAACTCAACCAGTGGAGTAAAATTTATAAAAGGAAAATAAGGTGAATCAAAAGGCAGCAGAATGAGTTAATGCAAGCCAAGAACGGCAAAGAGCAACAAGATGCTGAAACTTTGAAACCCAGCGCCAAAGCAGTGCTTTTTCATACTAGTGAATGAACTATTGGACTGGCTTGCAATAGGAAAAATAATAATAAAGACTGTGTTTGTAGACGGTGAAGAATTAGCAAAGGCCTTGTTGATAAAGCTAGCGATAAAACACAGGAACTTGGCTATGCTGAACGGTAGGCTGGCAGCAGGCTCAGATCACAGAAATCCCACATATTAAAATGAGATAATTCTTGACATTTAATTCTCTTACTCTCTCATCTGATGTGCTAGAGAAAACAGAAATATTGAAGGGAAAAATAGGAAGCAGGCATAACAGTAATCTTCCAAAGAAGGTAGGAGCTCATGTGGGCAAGATTGGGAGGAAGAGTCGTAGATCAAACTGTTTGACAGTTGTCTTGATTTTTGTGTCTTGCACTGAGATGTTCTGGGCTTGTATTTTAGAAGTCAGAGCATGCACAGATTCAGTTGGAAATTACAAAACTGTGCAATGAACAGAAATTTTGCCTGAGATTTGTCTAATTTTGACAGTTAAAAAAAAATCACAAAATTCTTTGGTCAATTTGAACAGGTTGCCTGTATTATTCTCTGCACTTCCCTATTAGTAAACTGGAGATAGTTCCAGGTTTAACATGAAAATTAACTTATGTGAAATACCTTATGTGTAACTGTGATGTTACTGTATGCCTGCAAATTACCAGTAATATTTTTTTAAAACACAGAGTTTCTCAAACTTACAAATAAGTGTTTGCTCTATTAAGAATAACAAACCAGAGGGCTTAAAGATTGACAGAGGACCATAAAGATAAGAGAAAGTCTAAAGAGATAATAGCTGCTCTC
This sequence comes from Gavia stellata, assembly GCF_030936135.1. Lineage (NCBI taxonomy): Eukaryota > Metazoa > Chordata > Aves > Gaviiformes > Gaviidae > Gavia > Gavia stellata. Next base: position 16,712,920 of record NC_082600.1, read on the forward strand.
TACAAAGCTTGGCAGTATTTAGTCTGTAAATCAAAATAAACTATGTTATTCCTGAAGTTTTTCTACCAAAGCAGGAAACAAGGGTGGCCATGGTGAGGAAGGCCAGTGGCACAATTAACTATGGAGATAGTTAGGGGAGGAGCAACCTGGGAGGTTGCAGGTACTCCTTCATGTAGACAGCAGGACTTGACTTTTCTGCATCCTTTTGATGTACGTTTCCCATTTTAAACCCAGCTAAAGCCTTATATTTGCTTTTTTGAGAATGTGGTTAAAAAAATTTTTTTTCGCTATTTTTTCCCCCCAGAGAAAATCTCCTGTATATTTAATTGACATGCAAAAATTATTTTGCGCCACCCTTCTTCCTGCACACAGGCCTGGCCTAAGAATTTGGAAGAAAGCAAACCTTTCCCTGGGACATATCCCAAAGCAAAAGTCCTGTTTTGGGGCAAAGGCACATATGGCTTTCTAGCAGTCTCCTGGTAATGGGAAGCCCAACGATTTTTTCCTTTAGATCTCAAAATTTAGCTCTTGCACTCCTTGAGCTTTTCCTGACTTTTGGAAGGAAAAAGCGAGAGATACTGTTTTGTTTTTAAATGGCAGGTGAGGAACTTGCTTCCCTGCGTCCCTGTACATGAGAAGAAGCACAGCTAGGGCCTACAGTTAGAGGCTTGCATGAAACCTGGAGTTTTTTGCACCTTAAAGATGTGCCACCAAGATGCACACAGTTTTTTCTCCAATCCACATATTTTCATGGCTGTATCAGAGATGCTACAAACTTTGACACATGCCTTATGCAACGATACCACAACTTCACACTGACTCTGGTCATCCAGGGGGAGAAGCAGCACTTCTGCCCTAGAAATTGTGCTGTTTTAAAGGTTCATGAAGCACTCGCCACTGGCTGCTTCCCCTGGGGTGGGTCATGGTTCTGCCCTTGTTTCTTTGAAAAAAGAAAAAAGTTTAAAAGACCTTTTGTATTGTTCCTTGTAAGAGCTGAACTCAGGAAATGAATCAATCATGAGGAGCACTTTGGCACCCTCGCTACCAGGCTGATCCCAGGAGCGTGCACAGTTGCCTCTTCGGTCACTCGCTGTACCATGACACCTGCATAGCATCTGGAATGGGTTACCGACGTAGAAAGTAGCCATACTGTAGTAGCACATGCAGAATGTATAATTTCCACAAAGCACACTTTTAAAGGGGGGGGGGGGAAGGCAAAATACACTATCCTATGTCCATTAGGTATGGCCTTCAGTGGGACATGGTTTGTTCATTCCTGCACCAAGGACAGGAAAGAAATCTTTCTGCCTTATTCTAGAATTTCCATGCTTCTTACTCATTATGAGAAAGACTTTTGACTTAATAAGCTCTTTCCCCTCTGCAAAAGAAATCACTCTCTCTCCTAAAGGAGGAGGAGTGGGGGGAGGCATTTTCTGTGCTTTTTATTGAGTAAGCCACATGTAGGAAGATCTGAATAATCTTTGGAGAAAAAAAAAAGGACATGAATTTCAGAGCATGTGCTTTTGTGTTATTCAATATGACTGATAGGGAAGGATAAGGTTGAAGTTCAAGGCAAGTATGGAAGTGTAATTTCTCTCTGCACAGTCACAAATAAAATGAGTCTCAGCTCTACAGGATTAAATTAATTAAAGATGGATCTTGTGCTTGATGCTAGTTTGATAGAACTAGAGTTTGTAGTGGTTGTATTATGAACATAAGTGGATATCTCTAGTGGCTAGCTAGTATTTTCTTTATACTCATGAGTGTTTACTATAGCACACAAATGCTAACCGGTTTTATCACACAGTCATTATCATATCTTCTTCCCTTTCTCTCTACTATTCAGGTGTTGCTGCTACAATATGATTTCATATCAATTAGGAATTCCATTTCCTTCAAGGGGCTACTGAAGGAATAGCCACCTGTAATGCATGCTGTTAAACTTCAGCTGCTCTGTATCTTCAGAACAAGAAGACAGGTTTTTTTAAACTCCATGTCCAAGCAAGCGTTACGTAGGCATCTTTTCCTATTTTAAAAAAGAAAGAAAGAAAGAAAGAAATATACACTGTACATGGTTGTGTCTCTGGAAAAATTTAGTTCTTACGACACAGAATATATGTTGCAAGAAAAGTCTTCTAGAGGGGACTTTAAAGATAAAAAGAAAAGTTGAAAATATATCAGATTTTTCATCAAGTATAAAAGTCAAACAATAGCAGACAAGTACTACAAAGTTTCTGTATTGCTGCAAAGACATTTCATTAAGCACACTCCAAAGATGACACCTTCTTATTTAAAGGACAGCGATAAGAAACTCAACCAAGACAAACAACTTTCAACCTTTTTTTCAGGGAGAGCTCTAGCTTCTGTGTAATTTTATGGAAGAAAAGATTATTTTTTTCCTCACGTACATGAAATAATCCATTTGAGAACAAGAGTTCCAGCTGTAGTGTCACACCAGTTCCTAAGTAACATTAAGGGAATCTGGCACTTGGAAGGTTAATTTTCTTATCAAAACTATACAAAATCCTAATTTTGCAGAGTAGCAATTTGGAAAAAAAATCAGCAATGGGAAAATGTTGGTTATGCAGCACTAGACATTCAGTACTCAGGGGATCAATTATAAAAACACTCATTCAGCTATTTCTATTCAAATGAACACCTGAAGAGGAGGTCTCAATGGTTTTAAAAGTGTGTGGATATTACTGGATAAATGTTAGTCCAATAAAAGAGATCATCATCTGCTATTTGTGTGCATTTAAGTTGACACTAAAAAGATCTTTGTGGAATATTGCTGCTTCTTTTTCTTTGTGTGTGTGTGCATCTTTTATCTCATATTCCCTTAACACTTTGTGAACTGAAGAAAATAGACCAAATGAGCTGTTCTTTAAGATTAAAGGGGCAGCATTTAGTTGAACACACCTGAATGTGGAAGGAGTCTATTTTCCTCACACTTATGAATATGTAATGATGTGCTTGGAGGCACAGTCACGAACCCCTAATAAGAATTCACGAGTCTGTGTTTGAAAACAGACATTTGCATTTGCCCTCCGGTCACAGTACATGGGTCATTCTTATTCAAAAATTTATTTGCTTTATTTTTCTATTCCCCCTCCCTTTCCTTCCCACCTCAAAATATTTTCTCATTTCTAGGTTTTGTTTTGAGAAAAATTAAAAAGGGAGGGCTAAATCCCTCCAGAACATCCAGGATTCAATTAGAGTGAGCTTATTCAGGGATATTTACATTTATTTGTGCAGGTGAAAAACTCCATTGTCTGATTTGACGAAAGAGTATTTTTCAGTCTCACAAACGCATTTGCTTTACCAAAAGCATTTGGCAGGATTTGAGAAGAAACAAAAAAATCCCACATAGGTGTGTAACACAACATTTTAAAAAGTGAAAATTGGGAATCAAGTAATGGAAATAAAGCAATCTACATTAGGGATATACTTCATAAAATTGCATAAATACTTAGGAAATGCTACCACCAAGAAAAAAACAACAAAGCATCAGAAATGTTAAGATAGTGAGCTAATCAGTGTCATACACCGGAGTACCAGCTTTGAAGACATGGTATCCAGGTGGGGAAGAACAGGCTGTGGAGATTGGTACTTAATGAGAATATATCATTTCTTTTAAAATTTCTTGTATAAAAAGCTGTTGGGGAGCTACTCCAAAATGCACTCAGAATCGTATTTTTTGTTCACTTTCTAAACAGTATGTTGTCGTTTCAAATTAGGCACAGGGAAAGATTTTGCTAAGATTTTTTAAATCCCCTTTTTAGTCCTTTCTCATTCCCTCTTTTTGCTTCAAAATACAGAAAAGAAAAAAAAAAGAAAAAGAAAGAAGTGAAAGAGAGAGAAAAAAACTTGCAGCACTTTACTCATCATCTGAATAACAACCATGGAAGAATCAGGCCTGTTTGCCTGAAAAAAAGCCAGAGACCATTTAAAACAAACAAACAAAAAACCACAAATAAACCCAAGCAAATTCATTTGCAGAGGATGGAATTACTGAGCTATTGCAAATCACCGTAAACAATTTCAGATGCTCGCTCTCAAATCCCCATGTTAACGGTTATACATTCTACAGCTGTATTAAAGATTTCATCATCACTTTGCTAAGGGTCAGTGAAGTTAAATACCCGTCCCAAAGCATGGGAGGATTTTAAAACATTCAGACCAAAAGTTGTAAGTCTAATTTGTGGAGATGTTTGAGCTTATTGTAAAGATGCTGAGATAGTTCTTAGTGGCGCATATACGTGGGGAGATACACACCTAAAGTATAGGTACGCCCTCAGTACATACACAAGCACATGTGCACACACGGACACGCTCACGCAGAGCTTGAATTGATTACAGTTTACTACAAGTTTTCTGGATTTTACATTACTATCACAAGTGTGACTTTGGTAGGAAAAAAGAGTCTATTGTGACAGCAGTAGTCAAAGAGCAAACCATTATTTTAGATCTAACAGTGACACCTGCAGTTGAGCCCCACACACTAACATGCAAAGATCTCCTTTAGAAAAATATATCCATCTTTTTGAATCGTACATATCTCCTGCTTAATTATCCTCATGTACCTCAAATTTGCCTCTCCCATTGGCAGCACAATCAGCTTCCACACCAGCATGAATCAGCTTTTCCTCTTATAAAGCAAACAGCCTGCCATAAAGTATATAAATATCCCAGAAAAGCTTCCTTGAGCTGCTTGGTGGGAGTAGAGCTGCCCATGCATATACATACACACAGATCTCTCCTCCACAAGCAGGCATTTTGGAAGAACCACCTGCATGTCTGAAAGGCTCCTCTCCATGTTTCAAAGATCTAATCACTTTTCTGTTAATGGCAATATAAAGCGTTGCATTCGGTATGAATAAGGACTAGATAACCTGATGATTTTGATGAATCCCCTTCGTTTTCACTGCTCCCTCCTTGGTTTTGGTTACCAGCTGGTGAGTGTCAGTAACGTGGTGACTCTGTTCCCCTTCTTTCCCAGATGGTCTGGGAGTTTTCACTGTTTCCCCATTGTTTAAAGCACTTAGGGTTTTTTGGTTTGGGTTGCTTTGTTGGGTTTTTTTTGACGAAAAAGAGTGTTGTGATTTGATTACTGCTCTGAAGGCTACTTCCTTTTTGCTATTCTCACAACTTACTGTTTATTCAGCTTCCTCCTATATACTAGCTCTTCCTCTCTTAACAGCAGAAACTGCAAATAAAAGGTAAATCTTACTTTGCAGTAAGAAGATTTTTTTTTATCACCAATTCTTTTGACCCACTTCCACTACAACAGTTTCTAACCAAGATCAGTACTTGTATTTCACCCAAGCACAGTATGAATCTGGATTTAATTTACAGCTCTTGAAGCTACTTCCTTCATCATGTAGGCATCTAGAACCTTGTGTATAAACGTGTGTTCATGTGAACAAAAAGATTTCTTTATAACTTTTGTCAATATTCTGCTGATTGCTAGTTCAGTAGCAGATGTGCTATGCCTAATGGTGCATATACAAGAAGCATTCCCTAATCCCTAAATGAACTTCTTATCTCTAAATATATACAGGACAAGCTATCTAAACTCAATTTAGCAACTATGTTATTAAATCTACCAGAACCAAACAGTGAAAGAATATTGTTAAAGCTAAGCACCTGTTAGCAAAAACCAAAGAATCCTACTAAACCAAAACACTGCTAACCATAGATGAAAATAAATCAGATCTAGTTCTACACAGATTAATTTCTATTATCAGTGCATCTCGAACCCCCCCATCTTCATTTCACAAGTGCGTGCATGCAGTTTTAAACTCCTCTGGTTTTGTTAGCGCCACACTCTGTCAGTCACAATTCGCTGCAGAGAAATGAGTTGTCATCAGATCAGACTTTTTAACTGCATATGAATGCAGATGGCTCCATTGTGGGATTTAAGAGAAATGCACAAAAAAAAGAAGGTAGTGTCATCTGCTGGCTGGATTACAGAACCTGGAAGCATAGCTTGTGGTGCAGAGGTTCCCGCTGCATCACCAGTTCCCTTTGTGCCCCCCCCCCCCCCCCCCGCCCAGCTTAATACAGCACCTGAATATCTTCATTTATGAAATGAGAGCATTTTCACCTTCATTCACAGCCAGACGCTCAGGCCTGGCCCATTAACTCCTCAGCAATGATCCCTCCTGTCCCTGGACGGCAGAGAGGAGAAGGCAGGGGATGCTCAGGGACAAATGGGAAGAACGCCTGTTTATCCCTCAGCTGTCCCTGGCACAGGTCCCTGCGAGAGGCTCAGCGGCAGGTCACTGCCTTCCCATTCACCCCTTGGGACTGGAGCAGCCCTTCAGGTGAATCCTTAGAGCCACATGAAAGGTACTACAATCCTGAAACTGTGGCTCCCACAGCAGGGGCTGGGCAGTGGAGACGCAAATTTGCTATACAAATGACCTCTTTCAGCTGAATCTATGAGTTTAATCTATGGGCAAACTCCCCCAGCCTAACAGGCCAAGGGAGACAATTTTCTTCCCTGTATTCCTCCTTTCACCTCTTTTTATTTGCATCGGAGCAAGGTAACACAGGATCACAGCAATGAGAAGCCAGTTTCTTTTTCCTTTGGAAAAAGTGCTGAAACTTGGTGCAAGGACAAGCGTGTAACATCTCACAACCAGAAACCACCTACAACTACTGGAAAATAACCATTGCCTTCGCTGCAGCCACCAAATGCATCTTGCATTTAATCATTAACTGACCAAAACACCACACAAGTGTTTTTTAAAATAGTTGACTATCTATAGAGAAGATAAAAGCAAGTAAGCATTTACTTGCAAGGGATCAAGAAGGGGCAAGTTACACCCGGGCCCACACATCCTACGACTCCTGATGTTATCTGCTACAGTGGCTAACTCCACCATAGTCCAGAGGGTTCTCTTCTACTTTCTCTGTACTCCCTTGCCCCCTCTTATTTCTCCTGCCCTCTGCATGAAGATCACCACTCAATACCGGTTGTATACCACGGACCCTCAAATCCACTTTTTTCACCCTTTAGGATTGAAAAATAGCATGAAAGGACATTTAGCTTTGCAGAATTTGGTCTAAGTATAACAAAATCCTAAGCAAAATTGTTGATGGCCTTCTCAGAAACAGTTGTATGTGGAAGAGGAGGATGGCAGCTCAACACAAAAGGAGGGCTCCAGTCTGGGACCAAAGAAGAGGATGGGAAGTTGCTGCAAAGGTGCATTTTCAAGGTGCTTTTTGAGGCATCTGCTTATGTTTTCCTCAGCTTGTGCTCATGTTATTGTCTCACTACCTTGGGAGAAGTGTTATAAAATCACCACATTTTTAAAAAAATAAAAGAAAAAACCCAAGGAAAAATATAATTTTAAAAGAAAAGGCTATGCATATGCAAAGCTGATTCAAATGCTTTCAGATTGCACCATAGAAAAGCTGTGGCCTAGTTTTTGAAATACATATTTCACTTTATTTTGCACACAGCTGGGTTTATATTGGCACTCACACTAATATGCAAAATGCAGTATCTTGTATTCATGAATGAGTCTTTATAAAATGCCAGGAGGGCACCTGCTTTCTTTTCTTTAAGTCTATATCATGACAAAGAAGAAGCCTGTATTAATGGCCAACTTCCAGCTCTGACCAGAGCCTGGAGGGATTTATGCCAGCTGTACACAGGTTTGGAAGTAAACAACATGCGCCGGTCAAAAGGAGTTTCTTACACTCCACGGAAAGAGACTGCTAATGAGATACAATGTACTGACGGAGGGACTGCATGTCAACGCTAACTGTGTATGGAGCTGCTACAATGAAGTATGTGTGTGCTCAGATGCGTTGCACGCATCCTGGTCCTATCCAGTATATAAGTCCAGTATATTATGTACATCATCCAGTCCTCACAGCATTGCTGTAGACACACTAGCCAAACTTCTTCCCATTCCCGGTGGTTCTCAGGGCTCAGGCTTAGTGGCTGCCAGGGTGCTAGGCAAACTAACTAATGGTACCTTGGCCAGTGGGATTTCTTTAAAAAAAAAAAAGAAAAAAGAAAAAAGAAAAAAATGCATCACATCTCAGTGGTTTAGAAGGCAAGCTATTGAAACAACTCTTCATCTTAAGAAGTCGCTTTGTCTGCCATCCAAATCTGACAGGATCTGTGTGCACTGAACTTCAGATCATGATGCAAAGTTCAGCTCTGTTTCAGGATTTTCCCAAAAAAATCAGAATAACATACATAAGACAGCTTGATAGAGAAAGATTTTTCTTTAATGTAGAGTTGATTAAACAGGTACTTAAGAAAAAAATGTTTCTAAATGAGATGTAGACAACAAACATTAGATGTATTTCACAGACATTTGTGCAGATACTTAGAACTTCAAATAGGAATTTTTAAAATGAGACTGATGTATCTTCATTATGTGGTCATGTTAAAAATAACTAGAAATTCAGCTCTAGCCTATCAACTAGAGTTAATCCAAAATGTATTACAATCTTCCCACCTTATTCAACTTTTCTACACTCTGCAAGATTGTTCCTGCAATGTGCTTTCTGCTTCTGATTTGGATTAATTCTTTTTCCTGACTAAACAAGGGCACCACAATCATCTCAGTGAACACTGCTGAGGTAAGCAAGGTACTGTAAGGTCAAATTAGCCCAAGTTTGATCAGGATATTATTGAGCTGATAGTTTTCCATCATTACTGCGCTGCATTTGATTGCCAGACTAGAAACAACTGTATTTCACTGGGTAGCAACCTACGTATTTTGCCACATGTAAAAGAAACTGAAAAGTAATGGACATGATATAGATGTAATAGAACAAGCATATGTACAATATCAAATCCCCTAACCAAATCTTCAAGAAAATTAAAATACATGAAGATAGAACTGTATTTGTGATCAGTTCTTCAAAAATATAATAATCTTTCCTCCTTTTCCCAACTCCAGACTTAAGTTATGTCCTTATTCCTGCATCAGGAATAGGCAGAACCAAAAAGCAAGAGAATCATCAACTGGAAAACAAAACAGTTGTTGAACTGAGCTGTGTTCATACATTTATCCTTGTCTCCCAACTCCCTGCAGCAGCCTACAAAATGCTTGCTGCAAAATGCTTTGCCAATTCCATCAAGTATCAGAACAATTAGAGGTGTTTATTTCTGGGCCAGTATATTGCATATGAAGTCTAAGTCTTCTTGCAGAAGTTAATTTGTAACTTCTTGGAGATCTCCCTCTGAAAGATGCAGTTTGCACTGCAAGATGCAAGTTCAGCAACACAGCATCTGCAGCAGTCTGCTCAGAAAGACAGCAGGATAGGAGGAGATTGGTAGGTAGTTCTTAGTCCAACAAAGATATTTGATGCAGAAAGCAAACATTTATTGATCAATTAAGTTATCATTGAACTAACTAGCAGCATTAACTCTTTTACTAGTAGCAAGAAGAATCAACACCAGAGTCAATGAATTTGACACTGTCACATCCTAAAAGAACTCCAAAACATTTCACGCACTAAAAGAACTATGAGAAATAAAGTCATCCTTCTTTTCTTAAGGCAAGACCAATGTCCTGCATGAAGGTAATGCTCTCACATGTACCATTTTATAGGTACACACTCTTCACATACTGTAAACAGCAAGCCAGATTTCTCCATTTTTCAGGCTAGCAGCAAGAGTAGGTATATGCCTTCTTTATTCAGGTGTCAAGGTAGATCCAATAAAGTTCTGATAAGAAAAAAAATCATATCACAAATACTAAGCTTAATGTCCTCTGAGATGTCTCTCCATTTTTCTTTATTTCCTCATCCCTATTCCATATTCCTGCTAATCCCATTCCTGATAGCGAATATTTTTAAAGTATTGCATAGCCTTAGATGCAGATAAGTAAACCACAAAGAGACATGGTTTACACTCCTTAAGAGACATTAGGTAAAACCAGGAAATATTAAACAACCAGAACTACAGTTTTGAGTCATGACTTTTTTTTTTTTTAATTAATTCTTTCACTGGGCTGGTTGCATGAAGCAGATAATTATTTTTGTGAAGACTAGTAACAATTCAAAATTGTAGAAAAGCTCTGGTCATTGTCAGAATATGTACTACAATTATTTGTTGTATCCATCTTTCCCAGTGTGAAAGACTGTTGTCATTTGCAGTTATCTGGGAGAATCTGATTTAAACCTTGCAATTAGAAAGGGGAATCAGACAGCTCGTTTTCTACCTCTTAGCTCCACTGCTAAATTACTAGGCGACCTTGGGCAAGACAACTACTCTGTATCTTCATTTACCCATCTAAACTGCACCTATTGTATTTATTTAGCTCACAGGGGCATCAAGAGGCTTAATTAATGTTTGCAAAAAGCTTTGAGATCATCAGATGAAAGGTGCTTATATAAAGTCCAAAATATTGTAAAGTCAATGAGAAAAAAATGGATAGGTGCCAAGAGAGTCAATTGGACAAAAGGCTTCTCCTATCAGTATTGTCCATATTTCAGTTTCCAGTTTATCAGTGGCAATATACACGGCTGTTTAAATAAAGTCTCATGCATGTTCCACTGTGTACAGAACCAGTCACTACAGTTTGTAGATCTGAAAGCAGCTAGAAAGCTGTAAAAGAACTCTTGGGAAGATGTATATTATATTTCAACTCCAACACAAAAGAAGCCCTTCCTCCAGAGTGGTTCTATACTCTAGAAAAATTCCCAGTGGCAGTTAGCAGCACATACATACTGTTTGATTTAAAATTTTTATATACTGTAATGATTTGATCAATGGACACTGGGAAGCATCTTCCCTTGACTATTTTATGAGGAAGAGCTTGAATTTAGTGTCTGCAAGCACATAACCAGTGCCTAAATAAACTCCCCTCTCCCCAAGGATCCTAATGCTATAGCATCTAGGTCACTGCTGTTAACCTCTTCCCTAAGGAAATAGAAATAACCAACTCCAAGATCCCAAGTAAACTCTATTCCTTGGCTGACTGGATCGCCATCAGAAGACACTGTTCTCTTTATTTTCCTCCCAAACTGACGAGGAGTAGTCTTGACTTACAGTTGTTCACAGAAGCAATCCAAGATACTGCCACACAGCTTCACTTTTCAGGTCCTGTTGTACTTCAGACAGCACCAGGCCAGCTAAAAAGAGATTTGGTTGATGTCATGGCATATCACCCCCACCCACCGTAAAGCCTAGCACACCTTTTGTATTCACGGTTTTTAACTGCAACCTGCCTCCCAGAAACAAAAGCTTTAAGCGTGCTTCTGTGGGAAAGGAAAGCACTGAACATGTTCATCCTGTCCAAGAAAAAGACAGCTAAAGCAGAAGATGAGGCCAAGCTTTAGGTACTTTGAGAGGCCTTTGACAGAGACAGGCTTGGATAACAAGAGATAAAAGATGAGGATATCAATCAAAGCATTATTGGCAAGTGTTCAGTGTAGCCGACATTAATGTAACTCCCAATTAGGTTTACTTTTTGCTGCCTCAGTTCAGTCCTCCAGGTAGAAGAAAGTAGGAGGAGTTTTAAAATAACAGGACTACTTAAAAGAGTGCTGGAAGTAAACTAGAAAAAATTGGAAGGTGTTGAGAAGACCTGAGGGAAAATGGGATCACCACATGGCCCATCCTATTCGCTAGTATAGGAGTACAGACTCTTGTTTTCGGATGAAGTCAGCCAGCCTGCAAGTAGTTACAGGGGTCAATGTTACTTCCAGTTTTTATTCCGCAGTGTTGCACAGGCTGACCCTCAAAAGGTGGTAAACTTAACTTCCACTATTTGCTTAGACTAACTTCTAAAAACCACGGTAGTTCTTCTGGCGTGATGCTATGCGCACTGGAGTAGCAATGCACTGCCTTTTGCTGCTTTGTAAAATTAACATGCTTTTCTTTCATCTAGAGCTGTCAGACATACTACATTAAAAAGGACTTTTTTTTTATTAAAATCAGTAGAAGAATAGAAGTGGTAGGTTATTTTTGCATTTACTGTGTAAATTGCACTTCAAAATTAAGTTTTCCTTAAAAAAATTAAAATCCTTTACACTTACCATTGTAAAGAACCTAAACGCAAACCATGAACACACCCATACAATAATGTCTTCCCCAATTTTCAGACAAGCTTCCATATGAAAGCAACTGGAGCTAGAACAACTAGAAAAACCTCTTAAGTTGTAAAGAAAAGAGAAGCCAGTCTTCCAACAACGTCCTCACCACCTTCACTGTTTTTATTTACAGGGCAAGCTAGACCACAGATCTACATCATTAGTTTGTACCATCAGAAGCTGAAAAGTGGTGTAGCCAAAATTTATTTTCAGATATGCTATACTTAATATGCATTGTACCAACATATCAGTGAGCTACAAAGCTTGCAGACTATACATAAGCAAATGGAAAGAGGAAGACAGGATTAAATAGCTGATAATCAGAATAGCAAACAGGTATGCAGTTTTTAGGATTTAAATCTCTGTATTTTTCCTGGGGAAAAACCACCACATGCAGGTCTGTGTGTTTATATAATTTTTTTTTTTAAAAAAAAGGCAAAATAGGACACATTATGTCTCCAAATAAAAACAGTGTCAAATTGCCCGATTTCGTTGTTTTTCTCTACTGGAAGACATGTACCGGAACCTTTCCTCTTTCATATGATGCCTTAGAACTAATTTACAGCAGGATATAAAGATGATATATTTGATACAAAACAGAGATCTGAAAACTAGTATGAGTTTCAAGTGGTGTGTGATTCATGCTTACAGTAAAATCCCATTGAATAATTTTAAAGCATCTTCTATACAAAAATTCCAAGACAGTCTCAAATGTTAACAGCCAGTATTTGTGAAATGTCTGATAATCACTAATCTCATTTCATATACAAGAAGATTGAAGCAAAGAGTCAATAGCCCTGTCAAGGTCACATATACACAGGTCAGGATTAGAATTCAGGTTTGGCTTTGCTATGAGCCAGTCTTTCTAACAAACTGCTTCATATCATAGTGATGAGTTGTAGCTGAGGTTTGCTTGTTTGCTTACACTTTATGTATTGTTTCTCCTCATATAGCCCCATTAAAGCCTCTTTGAAATAATATGACTATGACCCCTTTTATTTTGAAGAAACTGAAACACTAGGGCTATTTTATAACAAGAAACATCCTGTAGCACCAAAATGAGCTGTTCCAGCTGAAGGTGGCACCGATGACATGTGATGGTGGAATGCACAGGAATGGACAATTCATTTCCACAGTTCTTTGAAATTTTTTGTCTGTTGTCAGGTAAGGCATGTTGGATTAAGTTTGACACGTAACAGTGGGTGCTGAAAATAAAAATGAGTAATTTGCGGTAAACTAAAAATTTAACATACTAGAACATTAAATAGTAATAAAAAGTAAAGTCAAGTCTATTTTAAACAAAACTAGAAGCCTACTTTCATAATGAATGTTCAGATTATCATTGAAAAACTAATGGGCCAGAAAGGAAAAATCAGCTCTTTGTGGTGTTTGCAACAACTCAAAGTGTGACTACGGTGCATTTGCTTAAAATACAGCCTGTAGTAAGTCAAACGTAAAAGTATTATTTAAGCTTAAAACCCCAAAGTCCTAATGGTACTAGAGCAAACTTGCCATTTTGACTTTATCTGCAAAGACAGAACATCTGGTATGCTTCTGGCTAGACAGGTCCTATTCAGAGCAGCACTACTGAGACTATAAACCAACTCCTACACCTTCAAAATAAACGCAAGAGTGAGTTAGTTTATATCCCTACATTTAAAAAAAGATCTTCTTAGGTTACTATAATCACAGTCAGTTAATTGACAGACTTGAGACTGTCCAGAATTAAACCTACATTTTCTTAAAACAAACTTTGATTTTTTTTTTTAACTAGCCTCAGTCAAGATGCAAAATTTAAAACTTGAGAAGAAATTCCCTGTGCCTATATCAGCTACTGGAAAAACATTACTACATCAATTCAACATTTTGTTATTCACAGCAACTATTGCAAAACATAATTTCATCCCTATCTATTTAGGTCAAAGACTCATAGAACAGAAGCCCTTTTCTTGGGTTGTTTGGGGTTTTTTTTAAATTAGAAAGAATATATATAAAAAAAGAATTAATTTATTAATTCATTGGTAAACTAGTACACATTTCAATCCAGTTAAAAATAATTAGGAAACAATGTCCTGGGGGAAATAACCCTGGGAAAGTTCTATACTAGTATTTGTACAATTTGTCATCAGAAAATGATCTACCACCACTTAAAATGCGATCAGACCAAAGGGATTGATCTTCCTCCTGTAAATACATTCAAAAGCAAAACATTTAAGTGTGGGCTATGGAAACTGCTTTTTAAGTCATTGTTCTTGACTAGGATTGTGAGGATCTTTTTATCTCACTACCTACAAGGACTAGATACTGCAAGAAGAAAAAAAAAAGTACTCCCAGACGAGATACTGCATTTAGTGATCAGTGATCATTAGTGTACAGAAAATCCACACACTGTTCTGGATGAAGATAAGAAACAGTAGGAATAATCACTAATAATTCTAATATACTGCATGAGCAGATGGCCTGAACTATCAATGTTTTATCAGTCTTATTGCTTCTTACCTTGTGATGGATAAAAAAAAAAAAACACATGATAAACTGTGGCTGAGACAATGAATGCTTCCATCCATCATTCTGGGCTTCTCTTATTCCAACCATGTGACTGAGTTGAATCAAGTTTATGACATCTTGGCAGGGAGATTCCTACAGAAGCTAGTATCTAGATTGAGTACATGAATAATGCATTTATTCCTCATAAAAGCAAAAAAATGTTAATTTTAAAAACAAGAGATCTCTATTTCACTTCACTGAAGGAAACCACAATGAAGTATTTTAAAAATCCTAGCAGATCATTCACAAAAATTTCAGAACTTATCTACACTAGCCTTTATATTGCTGCTGAAACTGCATTTGCTCTCAAGAGGCCATAGTTTTTAAAAAATTGTGCAAAGATCCTAAATAAAGGAAATCTCACTTTAAGAATGCAAGCTAAAAATCTAACAGAAATCTTTCATATAAGCTGCAGACTCCTCTCCCCACACACTGAACAGGCTTGGCACGGCGTCCAGGCATGGCCAGCTCTCTGCTGGGGGCAACGTTCTTGGCTGTGAAGGCAGAGCATGCCCTCTGTCACTCATGGCGAGCAGTCCTGTCCAACTGTCTCTTTTCGACAACTTTATCATCAATCTCTTTATTAACAGCTCCACTGCAGACTGAGAACGCAAACAAGGACAGTGCGCATGCCAGATTTCTGGAAGGCACACAGCATCAGGCACCATACAGGGCAAGGCTTCAGTAAAGCTGAAGCAGAAGCTGTAGTGCAAAACTCTTACATGCCATTTTAAGAAGTATCATGTTTGTTGTATCTACTTAGAATCAAACTTCTAATTGGGGAGAGGCGGGGGAGGGGGGAAGTTATTCCTCAAATGTCAAGGATTTCTTCCCACTGCCCCCAGTTTTATTTTAATGCCATTTGAAATGCCCAATCAATGAAGGGTACGTGACCTAACATTCCATTCAACTTCAATAATTTTATCTGCTTTAAATTAGCATATTACCCTAACTGAAGCAAACTTCAGAGAAATAATCTTAGATGAACTGAAATGTGTGGATTTTAAGCATGTAAAACATTTACTTAATTAGCCTTATTGAGAAAATTTACTTCTAAAAATACAAACATAAAATGCATGCATGAAGTAGATGTGCTAGCTCGCAAATAAGACAGACAAAAAGATATTTGCACTTGCAAGCTGTCCAGTATTTGTGTGGGCCACAGTTATGGGGCAGTTTAAATGCATTGGCTATTTTCTTAAGTTAAATAAATAAACACAGCTTTCCTTACCCAACAAGTCGGAGGTTTTATCACCTTACATCAATAGTAATTTTCCTCTTTATCCTTTCCTATTGCCTGGATTCTGGCTCTTATTTAAAGACAGTAATTTACTGCAAAAATGAAGCTTGATAATATCTGCATATACCATTAAACAGGTTTTTTTCCCAACCATTAGTATGCTGTTAAATTTGACTTTTTCTAAATTCAGTATCTTTAGAGCTTATAAGGTTAAAATTTAATAAAGCGTGTACAGCACTGTCATTCTTAGTTTATTTTAAACATTCCACTAGAATACAGAGGTCATAAAAATACTGAGGTCATTAAAAAAACCCAGACATGCTGAATAATAGGAACTGTGATCTAGTTAATTCATTAAGTGTGGGAGGAAGAAAAAAAGTTCTTAAAGATAACATTCCAGAATTTAGTCAGAACAATACAAATATGCCTAAACTTTATTAAAAACCCATTAGAGTTTAAATATCCAAAAAGCAGATGGGACATCCAGCAGTGGTTCATCGTATTATCTTTTTCATAATAAAACATGCCCTCTGAAGTTTGATATCAAAGTCTGCATTCTTTTGGTGATGATAGCAGCAGATGTTTGATGTTTGTAGATATTTCAAATTATTAGTTTGAACTTTGTAGACGTATCAAACTGCATCTGCCTCTATCAACAAATCCAAGATGCTTTGTTTCTATTGAACAGATCCTTAACTCTAAGATTATGAAAGTAAACTAAAAATACTTTATTACTGATGTTTTTCCAATATGACAGGATCTTAAAAAAAGTGAACCTACCAAGTACTCAGCTAATGTATGTGTATACAGACATTCATGAGTGTACTATCAAGACTTGCATATTTTTAAGTGACAAATTTTTGGTCAGTATTGTTCAGCCACAACGATGCCAAAGAGAGATTAAGCATAGCAAAGCTACCTGACTAGTGTGTTTATAAAGTTACATAAAGAATGCCAGGATCACTTCAACATGCGAAATGCCTTTTGTACAAATGCACGCAACTTCCTAGAAAATATGTAATGTGAGAAAATAAACATACTCGGCTTCCGCAAGTAACTACCACAGTATTTTTTCTGGCATTTAAGTATAGGTTCTGGCTCAGTAATATCTAGCGTGTTCCTGCTATACTGAATTATTTTCGGTTATTCTAGAACCTGAAGAACTCAGTTTTAAATTTATTGTTGATTAAAATAGGTTCTCTCATTAAGGTACATTGACTATCAATTGATACTCATTACTATTCAGTTACTATATACTTGTAGCTACAGGTTTAAAGATTTTGCAGTTAAAAAATAGAAATGCACTAAGGAATGGCATGCACACATACTACCTACAGCAAGGAAGCACAACTTTAGCTATAACTCAAATGTCTGAATTTAAATCAGTACGTCTAAAGCCATCTATTAGAGCCACGGCTTATTAATGTTAATTCTTTTGAGTACAACAGTAATTTTCAGCTTCTTGTTTGCAGATCCTTATGGGTCCACGAACTTACTTCTGGAGGTTCATGAGGGATGGGTAACTGAGAAGAACAAGCCTACTGAAGCCTATTGCCAGTAAATTGAGAAACACTGAACAGAAATTTGTATATCTACTAGCAGATTTTTACCCGTCAGAGAAAATAAGAGAAATTAAAGCCATAAATGAGATCAGCTGTGATGAAAGGGGAGATTGGGTGGGCAAGATATATAGACGATAAATCTCTTCTAAACAAGACAAGCAACCGCATGCTGTGAAAAATACATACAACACAAAGGTTTATTGTTTTAGGCAGGCTAATTACAATATGAAGACCATAATCATCAGCAGTTTTAGCAGTTAAAGAAATTTTAGTCAAAAGGAGGCTACTTAAAGTTACTCAACATCAAGCATTTGGAGGATTGGTCTTATGCTGATACAAAGATCAATCAAGTGATGCACAGCTACTTGCGATTTTTACTTTTATTTCAGGGCAAGCTTAAACGATTTGACAAGAAGAGAAATAGTGCCATCTGCTGACATAAGAAATAGTCACTTGTAAGAAAAGCAAGCATAAGATGCCGAAACTGTTACAGCTAATGTTTTTAAAAAACGGACTTCAAAATTTTAAAGAAAATAGTATAGCTCCAAACTGTTTATGCATACATTTCTTCTAGTTCTGTCAGCTTTTAAGAATTTAAGAGTTTGAGATGGACTCCTAATCAGGAGACAAGGAATGGATGCTCTTAAAATGGGTGGGGTTTGGGTATTGTTGTGGGTTTTTTGGGGGTTTTATTTTGGCAATAAACTCTGCCCCCACCAAGCCACTGCACAATCCACAACCTTCCCCTTTAACAGACTAGAACTCAACATCCTGCTGAGTGCTACCTCCACTCCCTATATCTAACATCATGCTTATTTAGAGACCATTCATTTATGTACTATTTCTTCTAGGCCATACTGCATTTTGCCTTAGCATAAAATTTAAGAGCTAAGTATGAATTAAGAGAGTAAAATCTATTTTGTAGATTCAGAAAAATCAGACAACTATGGGATTGTGCTGTTTTTTATTGTGTTTTCAATGGAGAAATACATCATCTGTTTACAAAATAGCTCTTGAAAAATACAAGGAGTACAGATACTATAAAACAAAGCAAACTCCAGTCATGAGACACTACGTACATCATGCGAAAGCAACAGTCTGATCTCCAGGTTATGAAAACTAGAATTAAAAAGTCACTATACAGAAAGGTTCCAAGTTTCCAGCTTGGCAAAACTTGGGTGCAGTTACATGAAACGTTTAATAAAATGAAAAAGATTTTCCGATGTGTAAACAAAATGACAAGACTAAATTTGTGCCTGGCAATTTCGATCTAAACTCCATAGCTACACAAAATACACAGACACCTTGTACACTTCAACTGTTAATATAACCTTCTTTGGGGGGTGGACGACAGCAGGCTGCACAGGGCAAGGAAGAGAGAAATATTGTATACTAGACATCTTAGACAAATGGCAAAAAAAACCCCTTCAATTACTGCACAGCCTAAGTAAAAGATAAGCTACACTCTGACTTTGGAGAATTAATTTAGAAGGATAAGGGGAAGAGTGTAAGTATTTTCATTTTAACATGAAAGATGCACGTGTAATAGGATGTAGCACAATGGGAGAAGGGAGTTCATAAAACATGCTAATCAAAGTATGGGAAGTATGATTTGATATCCCACATATTTCGAACTTAAGTAATAGTAACATGAAGTTTGTTATCTACATCTGGTACTACTGTTGGTATCTCTCATGTTCCTCGAATATTGCTGTTCTTTGCCATGAGAGACTCAGTTCTTTCAAAAGAAAAAGTTGTTACTTATCTTTTTTGATAGGACTACAAAAACAAAAAATAGGAGTAAGAGAGCTTACTAGATGTCAAGTGCTTACTAGAAATATGATTTTTAAAAATTCAGTGTTGTTCTGTATGTAAAACTATTTCTGATGAGCCATCTAAAAATAAAAAGGTTAAAATTCTAGGGAAAAATCTTTTTGCCTTTATTTAAAATTTGAAGCTTTTTAATGCATACAGGACTTTTATGGAGTGTACAAAAATCATCTTATATTTAGTGATTCAAAGGCCATCAAGACAGGTGTTATATTTCTCAGGCACATAATATTTACTTAAACACTTTAGTCATGGGACAAAATTTTGAATTTGTGCCTACAGGCCACAAGGTATGATGATTAGATAAGGGGCTGGGATGAACTCAAATGAGTCTGGTTTGTTTTTATTTTGTATAAATAACTATTGTCCTATATGGTGCATACAAGCTGCAAAAAAACCCCAACATTAAACACAAAAGCTTTTCCCAAGAAATAAAAGGATCAAAAAGGGAGTAAGAAGTTAGATTAGCTCAAAGGAAAGTTTATTTGCTGTTTGATTGCTGATCTGTATGCACCTTAAAACAATCCTATAAATAAAAGTAGACCACATCGTAATCATGTCCCACCAATACCAAAACTTCCCAATTACTTCCTCAACATATGTCTTATAACCTCAAGATTTGACAATTCATTTTAAAGGCTTACTGCTGCTTGATGGCAGTTGAACTAGATATACGATACACTTTGTTTTCAATGTATAGTATATCATAGAATGTCATCCAATTTGCAGATTACTAGTATTGAAGAGATTCTTCAATAAAACAAAAGTGTATCAGTTGAAGATCTAAAATTAGTCATACTCCAATAAAAAAAGTACATAAAAGTGCATTTAAGGGATTCTTATGCCAGTTTTATCTCAATTTTGAAACAATGCAAACAAATTCAATCAGAATGTCAAATATGGCTACAAATAGTGTTCATGTTTTTAAAGGCAGTAATCCTTCGAAATATTTAATGCAACTGTTGCTAACACATTAATTGTACTCCTGGCTTCACATACTAACCTGGACTTCCAATCAAGTGGTGATTTTAGCCCAGAAAGGGAAGTGCACAAAATATACCTAAATCCATTTGTGATCGTGTTCTAGTCTTGCACCCTCCGTTCTCCTTTTTTTCTAGCATTAGAAGACAACAGGTTAAGTTGGCAGATACTGTTTATGGACCCCTGAGGTTGTTTTTACCGGTTCAATCTCAATTTTATTGAATTCTTGATAACAGGAATAGGATTTGCAGGGAGAGCAGGGATATCCGAAAGGTCTGTACTGGGTGTTTTCTGAAAAGAAAAGAAAAAGGTTGGTTGCATTTTAACTTTGTAAATACCAAAAGAAAAATATTGTAGTAATTGGCACTAACTTTCAAAAACAAGATCTTTAGAAGGGTTTTTAATAATATAGCAAGATAAGGATAATTACAAATTATAAATACAGAAGCAGATACTTCCTTTGCCTACACAGTCACTATTAAGGGGAATTTGTATAGCATACATTTCCTTTTTTGACAACTGCAAAAAATTAGGAAGTGCTGCAGATAAAGCTGAGCTTACTAATAACCTATATTACAATAAAACATAATATCCACATAACAAGGGTGCTTGATTGGTGACATCTACTATCCAATCTACATATTTAGTATTTAAAAATGCCTTTGAACAATTCAGTGTTAAGCCGCAGCCTCTTACAGATGAGTGATGAAAAACTGTCCCCAATACAAATATGTGTCTTCACACTTTTATATTTCAGAATGTTTAAAAGCTCTTTACAGCCAAATTTCCAACTTTTCATAATGGTTTAGATTTACATGGAAAACATATGATGAACTCTAAAACAGTGCTATATGACTGGGTTAAGAATTTCATCTTGAAAATAAACTGAACACTTTTTTCCTCACTTAAAAGACTTAAATCCTGTTCAGCAGAATTATATCTAAAGCCAAATAAAGGAAAACGCAGAAGAACACCACTCTCAAGATTCAGTGTGATTCACTAATTTCTCACATGCTTAACAAGCTTCTATTGTTGTTTTTTTTTTTTATTTTTGAAGTATTTCTCTTCCACTTCAGCAGATTATTTGACATCACAATAACAGAGTTACTATGCATTACTTCCCATGATTTATCAGAAAATATTTTCTTACATTATGTTAACATTCAAAATTAATATGAGGTACATTTGATACATGGGAAAAACCTGCATTAAGATGACTGCTCTTAATTGTTGTTTTATTAAAAAAAATCAGCCAAGTTAACACTGACTGATACAGTAGGAAAGCACAACACAACAAGGACTCAAGGCAAAATAGCTTTGACCTCCCACCTCCCCTCTGCTGCCAGTAGCCCACTCTGGTTGGTGCTGACCTGTGGTTTAACATGTTTCTATTTTCTGCATCATGAGCAGGGTTTTAAACCAAGCCAACAAGAATACTGAAAAATGACAGAAAAGGCCCCCATTCTTTTGCAGTTTCCAGGCTACTTTTGCTAAAGTAACAACTACTCAATTTGTAAAAATGACAAAGCTTTATATAACCATCCCTCAACAATAGGTGAAATAAACTTGTTGTACTAAACGATCTAAAAACTTCCCTGAAACAGTTTAGGGTGCCCATGTAACACCTGGAGTTTTTGCAAAACAATTTTGGTACCTTTATTCAGGACTGCTCATATAATTCAAAAAGTCTGATAACAAATACCATTAACACTACTGCAGTATAACTCCATTTTCAATCTATACATTTACTACACATCATTTAATGAGTAAAGCGTGAATAAAATGCTTTGTGATAGTGAAACTTTAATCAGTAGAGCACTAAGAGAAGCTTAAAAATGCTAGTAAAGACAAAGATGTGTTCTCTAAAAGTTGTTACAATATTAGGAACAAAATTTAAGTGAATGCCACAGAATTCTTAACTTAATGTCTATTTTTCCAATGCTCCTTATACTTATAATACCTGCAGTGAAGCAACACAGCTGGCTAATGAATTACAAGATTACAACTTCTCTCTCTCTCGTACCAAATATCATAACCTTAAATTACATTTCAGACATTCTCAACCTCTACCAGGATATCTTTGAGCAGCAGCTATTTAAAGCATTTGTTTCCTTGTTAGAAAGGATTATTCTGTGATGTGCAAAGCACAAAGGAATAAACTGAGCCCCTTACTTTGAAGGCACAATTCAGAAGAGTGAATCCAGCTTCGGTCAGTTTGTATGGCAAGCCATACATGTTTAGCTACAATGCACATTCAATAAGATCAATGACCATCTAAAACACAAAAATTGTGACAGTAACAACAAGCAGCTTTCCATAAAATAGATTTTTATTAAAAATTATACATTTATTTTTAACATCTGGACTAATTTTAATTTCAATGTTTGCACCACAGATTAGCACACACACACACAGAGGTGTTGTTTTTAAAAACAGTACCTGAGGAGCTTGCAGAGAAGCTGTCTGAAGAGTTTCTGTTTGAGAATTAACATTCACTTCTGTCTCAAGTTGCTCCTAAAAAAACAAAAGCATCACAGTTATACCACTTCCAATTGTAAAAGCTATTTATACAGAACTCCATTAATCAGAATGCCTTAAGTTGTGCATATACAGAAAAAGAAAAAAGGCAAGTATCAGTACTTGCTTCATTGATACACATCCTTTTATAATACAGAAATTACTACACTAGAGAACATTTTGTTGATTAGGAATTTGAAATCAACACAAGCTATATCACTTCTCAGTTATCACTTGTTTAACCACTTAACGCCTTTTATACAGAATCCTATAGGAAAACATTACATGTCATTCAACTCATTAAAGGCAAAAAGTATAGTAACAAGGAAGACCATGTGAAAAGCTACTGAATTTGTTGCAAATTCAACTGCTTTTCCACTCCTTTCACCATTCTGCCAGAAAAGTTTTCCTGCTACTTTAGTGGGTTGAATCAGCTTTCTGGATGAACAGATGAATGTCAGAGCCAGTTTTTCAGGTAAAACAGTGGGACTGCATGGTTAAAAGCAGGACAGTGCCACATGCTCATTTTAATGAAAACAGCCTGTTAGTTAAAATTGTACCATTTAGTAAACCATACCCTAATAAAAAGACATGTATTTCAATGGAGAAAAAACTATGTTTAAGTAGTTCATTCCTCCATTTGCTTCCATGCATATTAAGGACATAAGATTTAGCCTTTACTGTCAGTCTCCTCTAACAGGATTACCTATGTCTTTTATAATGATCTGTATCCAGAGAATCTATTTTCAATGTTAGGATTAAATGCTTACATGCATTTCTGCCTTCACCTGTCTTGCGTTCAAAGAGATTTCAAGGTGACTACATAACAAGACACAATTCCTCACTTAAGGGTGTGGAAACGTATAAAGCAAAGCACTTAAACATTTTAATAGATATTTTAATTTCTCAGCATATTTTCTAGAGTATTCCAAAGACAAGAGAATGTGCCCTATAAAAACTGTGTACACCCAAGCGGAGATCTGCTATCATAATGCTAAAGACAGACTGTCACCCTTTCTGTTCATCAATAAGCAGAAAAACTGTCTGCTAAATTACAAGATACTGGAGGGGCACACTTGAATCTCTGGAAGTCCCCAAAAGGTATGCCATAACTTCATACAATAATTTCACTATCAGAAAAGATTTATTTACCATAATTTAAAATATTTTTTTTAATCTAAAAAGTGAACAAGGTAGCACCTGGCTTTGGGATTCTCAGCCAGCATGCAAAAATCCCAATGGAATACATAGGACAACTGTTCTTTAACTAAGTAACATGCATCGAGTTCGGGATGCAGGCAAAGCAAAGCATATACACACATCCCTGATCTGATTTATCAAATTTACATATAAATATCAATTCATTAATATTGACATATACATTGAAAAAATAACGTATCATTTTGATATCTTTACTGGAGAGTCTATACGGTATCTACAAACACTCTTAGTCATTCCTATAGAGAAACACAGTAATTTTCACAAGGAAGAGTCCTGATTAATGTACGCAAAATCGTATGGTCTAGGCATAGATACCTTAGTTTCCATTTTTTCATGCTCATTCAAATCTATACAGCTAGTATCTTCACTTATTTCATCCTGCTGAAATACAAACAAACCCAGAAACTATTAAAAATCATAAAAACGTATTTTAAAAAATGAACAAGAAAATAAGGTCATAAAGTGTTTTTGAAGTCAGAATTAGTTGTAATACTTAACATGTTATACTCTAACAAAAGAATTGTTTTTAAGACAAGAATTTAGAATCTTAAGCACTTGTGCTAATGAAGTATATGTGTCGCGTGATGATTATCAGCATAACAAAAACACACTAACACCTAAGCAAGCTGAATACATAAAGCAGCAATGCAATCACGAGTAGTAAATATACATCCCATTTAAAAAAAAATTTGAAACCTGGAATATGAGAATCAGCACTCTGCAGCTGAAATGACTATTCAAAGTTTTGGACATTGCTATGGTACGATCTCAAAATCTCAAATACCTCTTCAATTTTCATTTTCTTGGGAGACTCTTCTTTATGGGGAGAAGATGTCCTTTTCACTGCTGTGACAGGGCTAGGCATTTTTGTTGCAACATTTCCTGAAGTTCTTGGTGATGGATTTAATAGATACGCTGAGGAAATTCTAGAGATGGTAGGCTTTGGTGGTGGAGAAATGGCTGGTTGTGTGGCAGTTTGAGGAATGCTTTCATTTGAAGTACCTATGGATAAATAATTTTAAAAGCTTAAACAAGGTGAGTTGACGCAAACATTTTAGTTCAATCACTGGTATTTTGGTTTCTATTCAAAACCACTAGTATCAAGTAGGCATCAAGGAAGTGGTACAGTTAGTGGTATAAGCATCATGTTTGGAAGAGCAGGTGTGCATACACAGCACAGTTTAGTTTCAAGGTCATTCTGAGAGAGAATTCCTGCACCAGATACAGGGTAGCCATGGCAGTGACACTCTGCTTGGTCTAATTAACCCTGCTTAACGGCAGGGTATACTAGCCCAGACAGAGCTCTGTGCTAATATAGCTGCATTATTCTTGGTACCCAAAGAAGTTTTACCGTTTCTGTACTTGGCCATATATATGCATTGCCAAAGACTGCCTTAAATCAAATCCAAGAGCAATCTGATACTCTCTTTATCACTCAAACATGAAGTTTATTGTACGTAATGACAGACATGAAGTCATCACAGAACATCTGACATTCCATACATCCTTTTGATAAATGCTCCATATGACAAAGCTCTACCTCATCAATTGCCTACCTCAAACCAATAAGCGCACATAGGAGATGCTCCAGGGTGAAAAAAGTTACATTGAGGAAATTTTTCATTAACTATCAGGTGACTGCTTTTGATTAACCAAAATACAGGAATGAACAACTTCTGATATGCTTCCAAATCCAAAAAACAGTCATGCCATTTAAGCTCCATTTAGTGCTCATGGACAAACTTACTCACATTGATGCACCTGTGACTTAAGATAAATCAGAGAACAGTAAGACTCCACTGTCCCACATGTCAGAGTGAAATAAGAAAGATCTCATCTTGAAAGGCTAACCAGTTGGTCCCCTTTTCCATCTATTTCTGACTTGCTCCTTGTATACAGCTTAAGTTCCATCAAAAAAGAGTAGCTGACTGTGCTAAGTGAGCATTTTCACCAGATGCCTTTGTCCTTTCACTAAAAAGTCAATTTTTAAATTTTTTTTTTTTTAAAGTATAAAGTGAAGTGTACTTTTTCTCATAGAAAATATGGAGGATAAAGCCAGCACACACAGTGGGACATATTTAAAAAGACATCAGTAAGGACGTGTGTTCTGCTTACATCTGAGTCTTTTTCATTCCTAGAGTCAATTTCATGAAGTACAAAGAGCAGGAACATGGGAGCACAGATTATAGACAGTACAGAACCACCTCTTGGGTTTAACTACAAAATGGATTAAAAATAAATACAAAAAATGCTCTTCCAGCTTTATATAGTTTTTCTACATTTGACCAACTGAACTACAGACCTGCATCAGGTCATCGGAAAACTATTGTTATTGTCTATGGCAAATGTAACTCCCTAAGAATAAACAAACATCACGGCACAAAATATTCCGCCATGATCTCCTGAGTCCTAAAGAAATTAGTTAGATCTGTGTATCAAGGAGAACATGTTATAGCATGTGTTAAGTAAAGACCTCAAACTGGAAGAAAAACTGCTTTATAAATGTTACCAAAAAAAAATCAATAGAAACAATATACTATGCCATTTTCCTTACCCCCTGAGCTTTCACTGGAATTTATTTGTGGCACAGTGACTTCAGAAGCCTGTATGTTGGTCACAGATGCTGCTGTTACAGCTGGCGCAGGACTGCTTCTGCTAAAAATTGAAAACCGACAAAATGCTGAACATTAGTAAAGCTATGGTACTATACGATCCTCCTTTTGTCACATCATACACATGGCCAGTAACCATAGCTGATAGGATTTTACCTACATTACAGAGCAGAACTTATAATACTATGTCACAACAGGAAAACAGAAATGAGAGTTGGCAATCTACTACCAAACTTGAGCAATGGAAACTATTTCAAATATTCAATCTGAATTACTTCAGAGTCAGTTTTTTAGTCCAGTAAGAAGTTGCATGAAAAAAGGCAAAAATTAAGGCAATGTCTGCCCAAATAAGGTGCAGGGGAAAACGTAGCAACTCTTTTCCTGAAGGATGGAACAAAAACCAGTGTAGAAGGACTAGAACAGAAATTTTGTTTTCAATCTACACACACCATTATGACTATGATTTCAGCCTGGACTTCCCAAGCAAAGGCCTGGGATTTCACATGACAGAAAAATTGTTTCTTCATTTTCAAGAAATAAGGAAGCAGTATGTGTCTAAAAGCAACACTGGGCAATTTCCTCTTCAAGTGTGACATCCTAGATATCATAGGCTTGTTTTAATAGCATGATCAGTGGCATCAACTACTGGAAATCATTTACCAAGGAAGACTAACTAGAAGAGCACTTGTCAAAAGGAGTAAGTTTAGTGAACTTAAGTATTATCCTACACAACATCCTATAATATACATCTAATACTGCACAACTGTACATTAATATGCACAATTTGAAAACACAATGTAAAATTATGTTCCTAAGCTTAATTTGCACAGATATCATCTGTATCAGCAGTAGCACTACTGATTTCCCAGACAGAAAGCCTAAACTTCTCTACTGTCTCATTTTGATCCAAAACTCACATAACTCTTCCTCACTCTCACACCTCAATTTCCTGCTCGCTCCCTCTTGCAATCTCCTACTGCAGTGCCCCCAAGTTTTTTTATTTCCTTGTTCTTTTAAGCATCTTCACCTAACTTTATAATTCTTCATCTGAAGTCCAACGCCATGCTCCCTATCCCCCAAATTCAGCCCTGCTGTAGTGTTCAAACTAGAAATAAGAATGTCTGCAAGCTCCAGTTTGGAACATTCACACTTTGGTAACTGTAGTATCTCATGCATGCCATATTTGCTAGGCTTTTAACACAAGTAATTCAGGAACAGATAGCAGCAGCAAGACTGAAAGTCTTCATTACCCCTGAGAACTTCCAGA
Organism: Gavia stellata; assembly: GCF_030936135.1. NCBI lineage: Eukaryota > Metazoa > Chordata > Aves > Gaviiformes > Gaviidae > Gavia > Gavia stellata. Next base: position 16,740,766 of record NC_082600.1, read on the forward strand.
ACTGTTCAATGGACTCGTCTTCATAGCACTAGTAGGCGAAGGCACAGACGTGCTGTTATCACTGTCCATAGACAAGTCTAGGCTGCTGTCATTCAGAGCTGTCAACCTGATCCCTTCTGTCGAATGCTGCAACCCACAAGACAAACGAAAATTATATTAGTCTTATTAAGGGCTTAAAAATCAATGAAGATTCAAATGATGAAATATTTCAGTTAGGCAAGATGTTAGCCGTGACATTTGTGAAAAAAAATGAGAGGCGATTTAACAGCGATGAGCTTCCACCATGAACTAAACATGTTTGTGTGGCTTAAATGCAGTTAAATTTAAGTACAGTTTTAGAAAAAAACCCTGAAAGTATGAACATTTTAAAATGCAAAACATAAACGGACAATTTTCAAATCATTTTACATGTAAATAATCCACTATCCTGTCACTACAAGCATTTACATTTTCACATTCACAATTCACGTACAGATTTGTCTGAACCAGCAATGTTCAAAAACATAAGATAAACTGTTGTTCTATTTAGTGATTGTATTTTCAACTTTATTTCAAGTTTCTTTGGTTTTGTGGGCTTATAGATACTGCTTTGATTAACTTCAAAGTAATACTGATGTACACCAAAACCACAATTAATACAAAGAATTTAGAGACTGATTTGAACTTAGACAGTCAGTGGAGAAGAAAAACCCTTCTCTGACATAGTACTAGTTAAAGAGATGCATTACTTAATATTTACATTGTCCTCTGAAACTTATTACAAGCACATTTACACTTGGATCCAATACAAGATTTCCTATTCTTTAAAAAAAAACAGTTAAAATAAAACAGCTATAGTAAAAAAGCATGTTATTCAGATATATCTATAAGAGTATATAACAGTGGTTTAGCTATTCACAAAAACAAGCAAAGCTGTATTGCTCTCAGATTAAGCTAACAAAGAAGCAGGGATTTTGAAACACAGAATAAATTGTTAAATTCAATGTTCCACCCCCTTTCTCCTGCCTTCACTGAAAGTACATCACATCCAATACAACAGCTTAATTAAAAATTTTGCTACCATTCTCATGTATGGCCACACAGGTAAACTACATACTGAGGGAGAAAATAACCCTGGCTAGGCAATGGGCAATTTTCTGATGTCAAAACCATCATTTAAATGTTTTACTCTTTATTAAAAGAGCATTCAATACCAAAAGCTAGCAAGTTGGAGGTTGAAGAATACTTTCCTTCAAATTATCCTCAAAGTATTCAACATCAGTTACAACAACAGACTACCGTCTTAGATACAAAAAGGCAGCAACAATTTCAACATTCTACTCTGCTTCTATTTGATGACCTGAAATCTTACATTTAGGAGACTTACAAGAAAATCTAAGTAATAATAACTTAAGTGGAAAAAGCTGGAGATAGCAAGAATTGCTTGACTGATTGTTCTATTGGTATTGTTACAGATGCTTCCTTTAGGTGACCTACATGTTAAAATAGCAAGAGAGCTTTAAAACCTTATTACTACACTGTTTTAAATCTGTTTAGTTTAGGAAGGCCAACAAAATATGATTTCTTAGCCACACCTGAAGATACTATCCACGATGCTAATGTTCTGGGAAATCTAGTATTATATTTAGTGCATCTAGTACTACTGCTACAACCAAATGAGATCACATTGCTTATACACGTAAAACTAAGCTTCCAAAATGTAATTTTAGTTCTTTGATTAGTAAATCTAAAAAGCTGAGGAATCATTTCTCAATAGCATTTTTATTGCTCTCAAATATTAGTCAAGTTCACCTTTTTCTTTTTCTGAAGCACGTGATTAGGTAGCAGTTGGTGAAGTTGCTTACGTTTCACATGCCTTGCAGCAATCTTCATATCCATCTCAAACATCTTGCTGTTTATTGCTTGCCTATAAACTACACAATTAGAATAACATTAAGACATATTGAAGCATTTTGCAAAGTCCACTTACTTGCCCAGGCAGAAACAATTTACATTTCAGAACATTCATTACCCTCAAGAAAAAGCATAGCATTTCCTTGTTCTGGAGGAAGAAAGCAAACTGCCTACTATGCCAGCACTGATAGTACAAACACTAAAACATTACTTTGGAAGCAGATGACCTGTTTTCCAAGAAAAATATCTTGCAAGCACACAGTTCTCTAAACCATATTGTTAACAAGTTTTAACAGTAACAGCTCTGAAGTGAATTCTTCATTTCATCTCAAAGGGACTAAAGATATAAGTAAGATTTCCTCATTACAGTATTACATAGTTGATTCAGCTTTTATTTATGCAGCTCCTACAACAAACGGCTTCTAACTCAGGAGTTGAATGCTTGTGTGCCAGCTAATATATTACAAATCATTCTGGCAACTCAGCTACCACTATGCTTTTATACAAAAGCGATTTACATTTGGTTTTTTTTCTGCTGTGTTTTGGGTTTTTTTGGTTGGTTTGCTTTGCTTTTTTTTTTTTTTCTTAATTATGTCTACTATATTGAGCTATTTCTTTTCACCTCAGAACATTTACTTCCGGTAAGTCAACATGGTTAGTGCTAGTAAAGGAATTGCACTGCAACCCAACATCTTGGGTTCAAGTAAAGCCATGTAAAAATGAAAAATTTGTTGTTCCTTAACAGCAGCTTTTTATACAACATTGAACAAAGCTGTGGCAGACATATGAATTAAAAAAGTGTTCTGTAGATCCTAAATACAAAATCTTAAGAGGAATCTCCCTTATTCATCGTCTAGTCTACAAACGTTACAGAATCTCATTGAATAGGCTGTGAACGTGTAATTAAAAAGCTGTTAAGAGCCATACACACAAACAGCTCGATGAATACTGCACATTAAAGAACCTACGACACTAATTCTTGGTATTGAAGAAGCTCATAAAGCCTCTGTGTAAAGATTATAAAAGTTACAGTTATGGTAGGGGCATGCTCAGGAAAGCCAGACATGGTTAAAGCATTCCATATTCCTAACATTAGGTCTTACCAAAGTTTCAATACAAGGAAAACCTAGCCCACTCTTCATGGCTCTCTTCCTCCCTCTGCTCCCACTAAAAAGCAAGCTATTCCCTAATTTCGTTGCTGAAAATGCTTTAATAGTTTTAATAAAATCTTAGGATCTATTCCAAAAGGCAGGGCAAACAGAAGTTTTCGGGACGGATTAAAAACAATGAAGACAGACCTACATTAATTTGAGATGACAAAGAAACACACAAACAGAAATTGTTTGCTAGTTGGTTATCTTTGGAAGTGTATTTACAAGTTGAACAGAAAACTATGCATCACAGTCTAAATGACTTTGATGAAATTCTACTTCATTTAAAATTGCATCTATTTAGACAAATTTCAGATTTGAATGTAGTGCAAGTAAATCAAATTCAAAATCGTAAGTGCAAGTTTTACTATTTTGATACCAAAAATCTCCGACAAGTACACTATTGAAATATCTGTTTATAAAAGACCTGAGAAACTGGAATTCATAGATTCCTTCACTCCTTCAAAACAGCAGCCAAGCTATCACGCCTTTTCTAAATTCTCAAAAATTAGAATGTGTCTGAAGTTTCAGCTTACCACTTACAATCAAAAGGAATATTCCACTCTCAAGAAAATAAAAATCCCTTTGACTGAAAAAGGCACATAGCTATATATACACACACAGCGCCCCCCCCCCCCCGCAGCTATATAGGACAATAAAGAACTTTGAAACCTCAGCATGATTTAGTTAAAAATATATATATGTGTATATTATAGTCACTCAAACACCCACACTGCAGGGGGCGGGAGGAAGCTGTGTGTAAAATTTCATCGCTTCCAGTCTTACTGAGTCTTAGAAATCCAGAGATCAGGGTTGCATTAGGAAGCACTTGAACCTATTCCTTTAATTCTGTAAACATGTAATACCTGAGCATTAACTGCAAATTTATTAGATAAGCCTGTCAAAGGTAATGTTCCTTTCTTAGCCTTAGACCCTGTAGTCACACTCTCCAGCTGTTACCAATTATTTGCTTACAAATTTCTTATCTGTGTTCTAAATTATTTTTGTGAATCAAAAAGTAAATATTGGAGAAAGTCAAAAAGGTTTCTTGCACTGAGTGTTAGATGTTTAGGTAAAAGTTATTGAACCAACTACCTAGTGTGAAACGCCATGGAATAAAAGGCATTTTGTTCTAGAGTCTACTAGATACTCAGCTTTAATCCACTGATAAATTCAGTTTCAACAAGTAATAAAAATATTTAAACTATCCACATATTGTCAAAATGAGGTTAGGCTAAGTAGTTTGCATATGATAACCAATTTTGCTGTTTAATCAAGATCACAATATAATGTACCATTTTTGGTGAGATCTGAAAGGTTTGTGTGCGTCATTTTAGTCAGTTTTAATGAAAACAAACTAAAAACAATTAGTCTGAAGTTTCTGAAGAAGCATTAAAACTCATTAAAACTGTATTTCATTAAATAACACCCTAACTCCCTAACTGAATCCTTCTACTCTATGTCTAGATACAAGTCTTCTACTGAAACAGACTACATTATGAACAAAGACAATAACTTCAACAAGTTTAGCAAGACCAGAACATCTAGAAAGCAAAACTCACCTGTGTCTGTAAAAGACTGAATGTCGTAGGTAAGATCAACACTTAAATTTTCAGAATTTTCGGTTTTCTTAAACACCAACCCAATCACCCACATTGTACGGTATTCTTCCCTGGAAAATTTTATATAAAACAGTCATATAATACTGTCAGAAGAACTGAATAAACTAGTAAATTATCTGCTGCAATAGACAACAGTTGTACATTGTAGCTCCACTAGCAATGGGGAGCTAGCCACAGAAAGGCAAAACACAAAACTGACTTAACAACATTCCCTTTTCATTCACAATACAAAAAGTCATGGAACACTGACACATCTATCTCCAGCAAACTTAATGAACTGAGATCATCAGTAGATTACTTCGTTCAACTGTGCTTTTGTATAGATTCTTTCATTTTTAGGAGTTACAACTAGCCATTGCAACTGTAAAGGAAATAGATTTGAAAGGAGATGACAGATTTTCAGCTCCTGACCCTGAAAGTCATTAGAATCTATTCCCTGACTAAACAACTTCCATTTTGCCACCTAAACTTGTCTTCAACTCTCAAATTTCTTAGCTGTAACTGACCACAAAGTGCAGTTCCCAGGTAAGAAGAGCCTCCCTTTGACAGCTCACCTGCACGTAATATACAAGGGAGATGAACTATTACATTCTATTACAGAATATAGTGTAACACTTTTATAGCAGTTCAAGACATTTAATGTTTTAATTCAAATGTTTTCTCCCTGTAAGACTATTTCAGAAGAACACTGTTTTCCAATCAATCAATGAACAAATTTAGACAGGCAGGTGAAAGAACATACATTGTTTACATTGGGAAAATGACCGTTCCTAAAAGCATCAAGTCCTCTGAAATAAGAGCTGATTAGAGCCTGTGATTATGCAGGCAGTTGTACCTGTATTTACTCACTAAAATGGTGCTAAAGAGGTACTGCCTGCTTTTGTCCAATTTCACTTGGAACATGCATGTAATTTATGTATAGCTTCAAAAACCAAAAAGTAGCACCATACTGTCACTTAAAGCAGGTATGTCTGGAAAAATCTGTGTGAAAGGTAAACAAGGCTTTTCACATATTCCCAGTGAATATAAAAATTTCTTCCCCATTCTCACACTTCACACAAAAATATGACTCCTTACAAGTTAATTACAACACTATCTAGAAATTAAATTAAGTCTTAAAAGGAGTTTTTAGCCCACACACCTGCAATCATTGTTTTGAACGGGAGAGGAGCGGGTGGCAGAGGGGGGAAGGAGTTGAAAAACATAGAATCCTAAACAATTTGAAGTGTTTGGTATTCTCTCCACTGTTTCCACATCCCGAGGATATCTAACATCAGCCATTACGAAGTTTAAAAGATATGCATCTCAACTGCTAAATTTAATAACATTAAATGTACTTAGTTACTCAAGATTTTGGTTCTACTGTGCTTGATGTTCTTCCCGATTCTCAGTGCTGCCTCATAATTAAAACTGTCATACCAACTGATGCTAGATGCTCAAACAACAGCAGCTAAGTAGCAGTAACTAACACAAATTATTGGTGAGAAATTATGCAATTAATACATTTATCAGTAAAAATATACTTTCCTTATTTTCTGGTTTACAAACATTCTTACACAGAATGAAGAGTATCTAATTTTACAAATCGTACTTGAAAAGAGCTTAAAACTGTTTGCCTTTAGATGCTGTCATTACAAATTAATCCATTTAAGATTCTACAAAAATGCTAGTTTATTTATTAATGAATTGATATTTTAGCTAAGTTAGTTCCTCACCATTACATGAAAAAAACAGTTTTGCTTACTTGTCAGGATTCTCCTTGGGTGCTGGGAATGACTGTGGATTCACATGAGCCAGTGTAATGAATTCATTCTTCTCCAGGTTTCCAACTAGAATACGGATTTTTGATTCCACCAAGCCCACCCTGCATAAATGTCATTTATTAGCAAGTTCTCATTAATATGAAATAATGGAAGTATCTAACATCATCTATCAGGATAAAATCCTCAACATTCTCCTTATACTAATATTTGAGAATACAAATAAACTAATGCACTACACATGACAGATAATTCAGATCAATAAACCAAGTGAAAGACTTACAAAAACTAATGCAAGGGAAGCTTAAGAATGCCCTGAAGCTCTCATTATGGCCTGATTTTACACATGGAATTAAATAGCAAGACATTACACATCAAGCAAAAGGCAGTCAGCAAGAAGCTCCTACATATTTCTCCAACATTCTTTTGGCTTCAAACGATGAATTTTAAAGCTGAAGAAATTCCCAATACCTGACAATCTTAAAACTTCTCTAGTAAAAGACAGCAGAAACAAGAGGCATTTTTGTTTTGAGATACAGTTATTTCAAGAGATTGAAAACATACCTCCTCACACTGCTTATTAAAAGAAGCGCGTAAGGCTTAAGAAAGTAAGATTTGTAAAGTGAACCTGACCATGCTGTAAAGAAGCAAAATTCAAGCAACAGCCTTCACTCCCTGGTTCTTAATTTTTACTGTTTTTCAGAAGTGTACCATCTTCATACATTTAATTCTGAAACGCTGAAGCTCCACTTTGTTTCATTAAAAAGATACTACATACACTAGCTATTCCCTTGCATCCAAGGCTAACATGTTTTTTGTTTGGTTTTTTTGTTTGGTGTTTTTTGTTTTTCTTTTAAATAGCAAGCATTATACTCACCATTCTAGTCGCTGTTTTTCTGTCGGTGCGCTTGCTAGAAGTACAATATAATGCCTTTGGAGATAAAGACAATATGCTATTCTATTTATACTTCTAAAACTAGACATTCAAACCTTAATATTAAAAATTTGCAGTAAATTCTACATCACAAACTACAGATTATTAGCTTAAGTATACACCCTATAATAAAATTAAGCATTGTTAAGTAGACAAAGGGGCTATGTCGCCCAAGCATGTGACTAATGGACTTCTCAAAACATTTCAGATTTTAGGGACATTTGCAACTACACTTTAATACCAGTAACCTTAATAAAAGGCTAGGACCATAGCACTAGTTGAAAAACAGTACAGATATTTCAATACCTAACGAGATCAGGGATTTAACTGACTACCAGAGATTCCTTGCAAGTAAAAACAATTGTTCACAATCATCTATACATATGTCAGTTTTCTTAGTCGCAATGTTATTTCTAGATAGTTAGAAGAGTGGTTAGCACATATGCATTCGTTCAAAGTCAAAAATAACACTATCAAATGTGGTTTAAATAAATTTTTTATCTGCATTTTAGAATTGTCTGAAGACACTTATCTGAAACTTCACAAGGAATGTTTCCTCTGATGATAATTCTTAAGCTCTCAATTATATTCCAGGATAATCAGTGTATACCCACTGTAAGTAAATTTCAAAGAAACAGTATACAAAGCAAGAATGGTATTTTAAACAAAGAAGCCCAATGACAGTGGAATGGGAGATGATTACTTTTAACTTGAGTTCATAATGAGGGAGGTGGGGCAACCTTACATGTCTAGTCAGGTTTTTCAGAAGCTGGGAAGTCTATTTTAGGATCCTAAGTCATCCAACTTGGCATTACTCTATACTGACATGGTATATTTAGGTATCTTCAGAGCAGGATTTAAAGAACAATAGTAACATGAGGGATTAGACCCTAGTAAATACTCCTCATAGAAAGGAACACAAGGTCAATGATGGTGAAAAACTATGGTGCAAAAAGAGTCCTCTCATGCTATAGGCCTTCAAATCATAACAGTAAATCAAAATCAACAGATCAAATCAGTAACTGCATGTTTCTGTACTTATCTTTAGGTGGCAAGAGAAAAAAACCTGCTAAATGCTACAGTCCTTTGAATTCGGTCAGAGAAGGTACATGAAATAAGAGGACTGGAAGAGAGAGGTTTGGAGAAACATCTTCCCCCTTCTGAATAGGGCATTTTATCTACTTATTTTAAGCATTTTCGCATTATTAACTGCTTCATATAAAAAGGTTAAGGAGCTTTTCCTGTTATCTTACTGAAATACTCATTTTAGTTACTTGTAGGGTACCATGACTTAATCATTTATATTAAAAAAAAAAGAGAATAAGGGTCCTTTACTCAACATCGGTATGAGAAGTTATAATTTCTAGTATCAATTTCTTCTACGGAGCACTGGATATGGAACTAACATCCACAAGATTCCTACATCATACATACCACACACACTTGCAGAATGTTTCATTTAGTAGGAAAGACAACTTAAGCTTTTTGTTGTTTTTAACCACGTATGAACTGAAGGAAACAAATCTCAAATCTGCAAGTATTTGAAGAAACTAATTTTTCAGTTACTTATTAAAAGCAGCTCTTTGAAACAAATTTCTGAAGAACAATTTCAAAAAAACCTTTTAATTTGTCTATGTCTAAAAGCCTCAACAAGCTGGTGAGGACCTAGAAAAAAACCCTAAGCCTTATTTATGAAAATAACTGTAAGAATTAGCTATTTTTGCTCAGGTAGTGCTAGCTGAAAAGGAAAGAAAAATGCAAAGATGCCACTTCTCCCCCTCCCCTGCCCCCCCCCCCCCCCCCCCCCCCAAATGTTAAACAGTGCTGAGAGGGAATTAATCACTGGAAATCTGCTATTGCCATCTTCAGTAAAAATTAAATAGCACAAGCTGTTAAAAATTAAGACATGCTTAGTTTTAGAGTCCAAGGTCTCACTCCTACATTTTACAAAGGTTAAGATTTGTTATCAGTTCTTCATTCATAATTTTATCACAAAGAATACATCTAATTCAGAAGTATCCATTACTTCACAATAAAGAAAAAAAATTCTAAAGTTAAGCTTCTACCTCTCAATGGTGATTTTTAGATGCAGGGTATTATTTTGAAGTATATGGGTTTGGTCTTTTTTGGGGGTTGGGTTTTTTTGGTTGGTTTGTTGTTGGTTTGGGGTTTTGTTTTTGTTTTTTTGTTAGAAACTGGTGCTGTTTCTCTCCCACTGTCTCCCTATCAGCATTATGTTTTCATAAAAATAACTTAATGTAGATATGGAATTGTCTTACACCATTAACACCTGCACCTACAAAAAACCATATTTTTAAGAGTTACACTACTTTCTGAAAAAAACTGAGAACACCTGAACATGTTAATTTCATTTTTTCTTTATTAAGCTGTCCAGGATTTACACTTTAAATTATGCAGTGCTTTAGATAGAGTCCTATCAAGGCAAGTGTTCAAAGTACCTCTTTAAAAGGTATGTTTATATTCTACTTATTTTGCTGGGTGTCTGTAACAGAGAAACAATATGCTAGAGCTCATTAAATGAATGTTATTTCTCTTATCACCATACTTCCCTCTTGGTTTTAAGCTCTAATAATTTCATTCTCATGTAACACATTATACTCATGTTATACCCACTTGAAACTATTCTTATCATTTCCCTGTAAATCACCATATCCAGCAAGTGTATGTTCTTTGTTGTTGTTTCCCCCCATCTGAAAAATTTAAACCTACATGAAGGGCAGATAACACGTTATAACTCCCTAACTCCAAGTAAGTTTTGGCCTTTTAAAAATAAGAAAAATAATAAATAAAAACAGATATCCCCACTTTCCCAATTTCTAATCTGCTCCTGCCATGCAGGTACGCAATAGCCTCCAGATTTCCTTAGTCACACATCATTAAAGTTCGTTTATTTTAAACACAGCTAACAAGTCAAAAGTGTTTATGATCAACATAGATATTTAGCAACTAATTGGCACTGAGAGTGATACAGATTACTAAAGCTATGGTTTCAGAGAAGAAAAGAAATGTTTTTAGAAGTATGTCTCAGAGCAAGGATATCTTATCTTCTCTTATCTGGCAGAGCACTACATACTGCTTTGAATTTCAGCAGGAACAAGTCAAGGCGTCTACAATTTAAACAGGAGGAGAGTGTGAAGAGGGGAAAAAAACCTCGGAAATATCTAGCTTTCAGATGGAGATTTGACCAACAGAGCCACATTTATTACATACTGATGACTGCATATAACGATTTTATTTCGTAAACATTACTAACCAAAGCTTTAAATTAACTTACTAAGGGTAAAACAGAGAAAATCTTGGGTAATTTAAATTAAAGCAGGCTCCATAATATCATTCCACAGTTTAAAAAAAAAAATTAAAGCAAAGACATTTTGTGCAAAACATACAAAACCTGTATATTTCATGTTGGCAAGAGAAGCTTTTATTGCTAAAACTGATAAAATGGCTAAAGCTGGTACACAAAAAATGGACATTATTTCAAATGACATGTAATGTTTCCTATTTTTTTCCTAGTTTTGAAAGAAACACAAAATGTACTAGGGAACTTATTAGCAACCTCTTGAGCAGAAACTGATTTGTCTGCAGTCCATTTTTATCTTCAGAAAACAACAGAAGTCTACAGTGTTCTTTTAAGTGTTTTCAAACTTAATTTCCACGGTACAACATAAAAGCCATCCAAATGTTTTAAAGCTTTTATCATGCAAAAGGTATAGAAACAAAACACAGACACATTATGAAGGTCATCAGTCTCTTTTAATGGGGGAACTGTATATTTCAATCTTGTTTAGATTAGTACATAACCAACCAACCACCCAACACAAACAAGTGTAAAATATATTTAATCTTGATTCAAGAAAAAATGGGTCTCCAATTTCAACTGAGGGCAAAGAAGATGTAGTCCATATTTTAATAATCCATATTTATTATAAAAATACAACTTTCAGCAAGTCCACATACATTTAACAAACTTCTGCCCCACAAGCATATTACTAGAAACCCTAAAAATGTGAAGTGTGAACTTCAGTATTTCCTTTAGAGACATTACAAAATTAGAGAAGCTAGGTGTGAAAGAATATTAATTAAGAGCCAAAAGCCTTAAGCTTTAATGAAAAAAAGCTAGTAATAACTAGTACATCTGGCAGTTAGTCAACACAATTGCAAAAATATCTTTTATTATCAAAGTGAACTGTTGACTATATTGACAGAAGAAAACACACAATTTCAAGTACGTATTCATTTTAAATATTGACCTCCAGAATTAGTTCTTTTAATATCTTGTTTCCTGAGAGGCAAGACCCATTTTTAGAATGCTTACTGACACCACTAAAGAACATTTCTGTTAGTCAAACCAGCTGATATATCTTCCATTTCATTGGTAGCATACCAATTGTATAGTTAATTGGTGACATTCTAAATATCTGGTCAGGGACTAACAGGTTTCTGAAATACATGCTAAAGACAAAAAAAAAAGTATCTGAGGAAATTATTCATTTTCTAAGAGAAAGGACAATAGTGCATTCACTCCCCCCTTGTATAGAAAAATCCTAACAAAACACTTTTTGGAAGTCTAATGTACGTATATTTAAGATCCTGTGCTACAGAGCATCATTAGATATTTTAACTGGTAAAACTTAAAATATTCTGCCATGCCATAAAATACATACTTGTACTTCTGAAAGAAGTTTGGAGCTTCAAAAAGTTTGGACCACTCTGCCTTACTCAGCAAAATTTCATCTGTGATAGCAAGACCTAAATTATAAAAAAACATTTAAACTTTTTTTTTTTAAAATACAGTTTAGTACTCAGAGTAAAAGCAGCTTATTAACTTAGCAAAGGTTACTACGAATTATTCCCCCCCTCTTCAAATTCAAAGGAATTTACCAACAAGCTTTATATACCAGTCATACCTTAAGTGGTCATTAGTTATACAAACCACATTATTAAAAGGAACCTCTATAAAATATGTTTAGAGATGTATGTTAATTGATCAGACTGATGATTTCACATATTTTTACTTTGCAGTGTAACACAGCTCAATTTCATCTTTTGTGTATGCCACAGTAACTACTCAGTCCAAAGAAGACAGAGATCTTTTTCCTTACAGTACTTGAATCATCTCTTCTGCAAGGCATTCCACAAGAAGGCAAAGAAACAGTACGACAATAAGCTACTGCTCTGCCTGAGAGAACTAATAGTAGTTGCTCTCTGCATCAAGTCTATCCTTGCTTTGATAACATCTTCTCTTGTCTACTATAATTATCCAAGTAGATTACTAGGATAAATCCAGAGGGCTCATCTCTGAGCAAGCATATTGTCTTATATTAGGCCTAGAAACGGCCATCAAGTGGGATTACTATACTAATCTTCCATGTGGCATGACACAATCTAAAGCCACTAAAATAAACAAACAAAAAAAGATATTGTACCCTTAATTCTCATTTTGAAAGCACAAGGTATTCTAATTAGTTACCTTCATTTTCTAAGGGTGAAGGACAGATGTGCAGAAGTCTCTCCTGAATTTGGAACTTTAAGCCACATAAGCATAACAGGCTAAGTTCTACCTCCCTCGGAAGAGAGTCGCATGTCAAGAAGCTATTTACCGTCCTCCCACCTCCCCCCCCCACAAAGCATACCCACAATGGAACTACTTTAAATCCATTTGAAAACATTTATATAGAGAGCATAAGATAATACTTACCTTGTTTAAATTCCTCAACCATGACCATCCGTGTGGAAACGGACACATTGTAGGTAGAATTCTGCTGTGGGTATGCTGGTGTAATTATAGGCATAAGATGGTACCTATCACTGGGGTTTACCTATATATAACAACAGCCAATCAGTTTTCTTCAAGCATACACATGAGTTAACAAATTTGGATTTCTCCCTTTACTACAACTGAGTCTTAAGTTCTAAGAGACCCTAGTTTGCAGACCAAGCAAATTTACCAACAGTTCAGAAAAAGTTTAGAAAACAAGGATAATGCTTTCACAAAGGACATCATTCTGAACCACAGTGATGTGGGAGGGCTGTAACCTGTCAGCACATCAAGACCAAGTTGCAGGCATTTAAGTCCAGAAATACCAACTGAACAGAACAATTTCTCTCTTTCATAGAGATTAGCTTGCAATCACATCAAAACAAGGATACCTTATCACCACGAGCACCTTCAGAAGAACGACCGTCTTCAGACCTTGCGAAAAATATTTTATACTTTATTTCTGTAACACTACTGAAAATAAAGAGCCAGCTTAAGACGAGAGGCTCTAGGCAACCTGACAGAAGCATCACTTGCGTTAACTTATCTTTTATTCAACAGCACACAGGGAAACAAAAAAGAAGGGACAAAACACACACACGCAAAATACATTCGAAATAGCATTAGGGTAGCAATCTTGTAGATGGTAAATTAAAGATAAAACCCTGTCATTAACTTACCCCAGTTTGTCTAGCTACTACAACACAGACAGTTCCCATCACACACTGACCTCAAACCCCCTATCCCAGGAATAAGAGTAAGACTCAAGAACACTTTTTCAACTGTCTCACATTATTTAAATGTGGACTCTTGTCAACCAGAAAGATTTGAAGTACAAAAGGGCATACAACTCAACCTCTGGTGCTTACACTACTCACCAAAGAAAGTTTAGTTGAACACCAACTATTCTAAAATTGACAAAACAGCATTGAACACATTCACGCTATGCCCTACTGAAACCTCAGAATGTGAGCTGTGCATCTGCTGCAAGCTGTTTCATTGACTGCCTGAAGGAATTTAATGTCCAATGTCCTCAAGTGTGACAAAGAGGGAGACCAAGTACTATAAATAATATACAAAACAAGTTAAAGTCTTCAAGTTACAATCTTCTTTGGTCCAAGATGAAAAGACACAGTACTACAACTATATGGAACCGGACCTATCCAGCTGTGACTGTTCCACTGAAGTGAATTCCATATACTTGCAAAAGTAACAGGTTTTAAGTCAGAAGCAAACCATTTTAAGATAAGCAGTTTCTCAAAAATGCATTGCTTTAAGGCGTGTATCTAACTATGCTGAATATTTAAGATCACTTATTGCAAAAGTTGGGAGTTAAAAGTACATTCTTCAGCAAGTATCCTTCAAGCGGTCAGTTTAGAAAATTAAGCTTTGTTCCACACTCAGGAGAACTAGAGGTTACTTTTAAAGAAGACATAATACCAAAAATATTAAGTTTAATAAACCCAGAATGAAGTTCACCTAGGATTCTTTAAGCAACTGAATTTATTGTACAGTGTGACTTATAGGGGAAAAAATAATACACTAACCCTTGGGTCCCATACAGGCAAATTAAGATTGCATTCTTCTGGCTGTTTCAATAGCACTGGATTTGGCCATTCCCTGTTCAAAAAGATTGTAGCACCGAATAAGACTATTGGATACAACCACGTATGTTCAACAAACAATACTTTTGAATGTGATCCTTCTTAACTCTGCGCTCAAGGTAAAGCACCATTTCCTCAAGACTATGCTGGTCTAACTGGGGTTGTTTAAATAGCCTGTATTGCTGAACTACAATACAGCTGTAATAGCTTCTCCAGGGCATCAGAACAATGAATTTTCAGTAGTCTTGGAGCTTTATAACCACTGGTTTAAGGTAACTAATATAAACTCCTCTAAATTCTTCTTGAAATATACCTATCAAAGAGAAATTCCTCTAGGAAGATCGACACTGGGTCCATCTTCAAGCTAGCTGTTTCATAGACAAACTACAGAAGAAAGAGCCAGCATGATTACAGCATTATAGTATCATTAAAAAGCATATGTATTTTAAAAAAATGCCAATTGAGACAAAAAAGAAACCATGCTGAATGAAACACTAAAAAAAAAAGAAAAGTAACACTTCTGTTCTTCAAGTTGTCTCTACTGCCATCAGTAAAGTTATCTTCATATGAAGAGTAGAAGTCAGTTAATCTCTTGGTATTTGTACATTAATGCTCATGTAAAATGGACGGCAGTATAAGGAAGACATTAAACAGAGCTTGCAACCAATTTTTCTCTATTAGCTTAGCGTGGCATTATATTACTAAACACTAGCCATCTCAAAATCTGCTAAGTACACTTTTGTCCCATTCATTCTACATTTACTTGGAACACTCCCATTGTTCCCAACAGAGTTATTCAAACCATCTTTCTAAAGGTAACTCGCTCAGGAGTATGAAACCTACCCCTCCGCACTGACAATATTAGAAACCATACTTTTGCCACTGGTTCTCCTAAACGGCATTTCAGCTATGTGCCTAAACCAGATACTAATATACCTCCTTTTCCCATTATTCCAGTATCTGGATGTTATGTTAAGACTTTAAATTTTGGGGTGTCTGCTCTTATTTTGCACTATGTAAGTATTTTGTCTTAAAAGTAACATTGAGTTACAACAAATACTTAAGAAAAATTTAAATTAAGAACTGGGTGGTTTTGTTTTGGATACTTTTAAGAACAAGACATGTTGGATGACTTACTAAAAAACTCAAGCTAACAACTTTCTGGCAACAAGAACAATGCTTGTAACTACCATCTTAATCTGGTAACAGTTGAAAATGATACCATAAAAACAGGACTAAAATGTAGTGTCTACAAACAATTTTATTTTAGTGTAATCTAAATTAAAAAAAACATACCATTTAGAAAATACCAAGAAAAATTTATGTACAAGAGTTGATGCTATTGCATTTGGATAAAGCTGGCAAGTTCTTGCTACTAGCATAGCCCAGGAAACACCTCCAAGGAAACCTAGTATATTGGAATAGATGTTGTGGCCTGTGGATTGAGAAGGAAGGAGACAAAAGGAGAGAGAGTTATCAGTAACCACAGGAGTCAATGAAAACTTCACAAATTTTGGAATAAAACCGCTTACGTTTTGCCCACAGTTTGATAGCTCTCAGTGTTAACCTGAAGTTGTCAATGTTTGGTACTAGATGCAGAATTTCATCGGTTACCCGGCAACCTGCCAAAAGAAAGAATCCATTACGCTTACTGCCTCCAAAGTTTTTTGTTTGCTTACCCTCCCCTCACCTTAAAAGCTATCAAACTTCGTAGATCAGCATGCTAGAAACTCGTTTCTCATTTTGATCACTTTTGTTTTGAATTTGAAAGCTTAACATCATTTCATTTGATTTTTTTTTTCTTTTTTACTGTTTTACAGCAGCACTCGGGAAGACAATTCATGCACACACAGTTACAGTTTCGGACTGCTACTTGGTTTTCTGTTATTAATGAACTGTACAAGCCATTTAAGAAACAAACAGGTTTTAAGTTCTGCTGTTACGGGATTACATGCAGCACATCATAGAACGCGCAGACAAATTTAAAAAAGCATGAGTCTTGATGGACCTACAGAAAACCTGGAAGTCATAGGTCAAAGCTTTGTTTGAATTTATGAGAACAGGCTAAAAAGAATAGTTTTTAAAAATACAAGTTGTATCATTACTTTGATGGGATATTTTCAGGCTTAAGAAAATTACATTACAGATGACAGCATTAAACTACTTGATTCTTCTTTTTTTTTAGTCAAGAATAAGTAGTTGTTTATTGTTACCAAATAGTTGCAGAGAGCTGGTTACAAGAAAGTAGTATTATCTAAGACTAGGAGCTCCTTTCAAAGCAAGTAAGAGGCAAGTATGAATTCTAGAGAGACTGCACAAACGCAAATTTCACGAAACAGTGCAAGTTGCTGTGGTAATCTCAATTTATTAAGTTTTCAGTTCATAACAGAAATCAGCGATATCTCAAATACTCCTCTTCCCCACCAAGTTGCATACAGGCTGAAGTCCCTACCATCCCATACATAAATAACAATTTTTCAAGCTGCGGTATTCCAGAAAAGTTAAGGGTTACACAAGCTGGTAAGCTACTAAAGACCTGAGCTCAAACTGACAGTGTTTTGATATCCCCAATTTAGCACTGAAGCAATTTCATGTATGTTTATGCGTATTTAAAAATATACAAATGAAAAAATATTAAAAATATGCACACATCTTTATTTCTATAAATAGATAGTGCACCACACAAAAGTCTTGCAAGTCCCATTAATTTCTAGACAACACCATTTACTACCCAAATAAAAGAAAAAATTTATAAAAATCTGGCCAACAAGAAACAACCCTTCTCTCCAAAAAGATATATAAAACTGGCTATTACTTCATTTCCAAATGTGAAGTTGCTATATTTTCAGTCAATTCCACAAATACACTACTGTATCAAACAATCTAGGATACTTATTAAAAGATTAGACAAGAAGTTTATATGCAGAACTGTATATACATACCATTAAGACTTCGTATGCATCTAATGTCTAAATTTTTAAGTAGGCTATCGTCTCGTAGGTCTAAGTCCTCAGGAATAGTTTGCAGTGCTAATCTCGCAAACAAAATATCAATCTTAAAAAAAAAGACATAGAAGACATTAGAAAACTGTTTTTTCTTCTGTAGAATTAATTCTGTAACCCATTTTCATCAAGTTTACTAATTGTAAGAACAGTAGTCTTCCTAGTACAAGGAATCTCTTTAAACAATACATACTAACACCCTTCACAGACGTTAAAAGAAACACTTTCACATGCTTCATCTATCTTATGGCTCCTTTTCCAAGAAGATAAAATACACATTAAGATCAATACAGAACCAGCACACACATAAAAACTGTGTCGATTGCCAATGTAAGTAAAAATCATTTGCGGACAGGCACCACTTCTAGATCCAGAATATAAAGTTCTACTACGTCAGAGCAAGTCATGAAAACATAACCTGGTTATAACCTACGTATTCTCAAAATTATCACTGAATTACAGAAAGAGTAGGAGACCTTTCCCATCTAGCACTGTAAAGCATACATGCAACTAGTTGCCTCTGTATAGGACCAGTATCTATGAAAAGTCTAGATATCTGATTATAGAAAACAGGAAGTTTTGAAAATCCAGCAAGCTACTGACCAAGTATATAAATTTGCATAAATTTCAAAATTATGACAAATTTCTTTTTTCTAGGTCAGGAACATCTAAGATACTATTCAGTGCTGAACTAGAGTTTTACATCGTCCCATACACTGCAAGGACACACACAGAGTAGAGAAGTCAGTTTGCCTTTTCAGTCTTTAATTAGGTATCAGTCAGACTGATGAGAATATAAAGTGCATTTCAGCAGCTGGTCTGCTAGGCAACAAGCCCCCTTCACCAGATAGGGCTTTTAATCATCATAAACTGATACCACTTCACCTACAAGATGATGAAATACCTAGTGCTACTGTACCAAGAACAAAACCATTTTAGTTACATTAAAACTATTTCAGATAAAACGAAGCTGAAGATACCTTAAGATGAAGAACTTTTCATAGGTGTTTAAAACTTTGCATCCATGTGTTAAACTATGAAGCACTTCTCCAAAGTGATTTCTAATGTATTCAGCCTATTTTTGATTTTAAAGTCTTTAATAGCTGTTCTTAACAACACTCTGTACTACAAGTAGAAGTTTCTACTTAAGTCAGAAGTACTACTTTTCAATGTAAAAGAAGTTCAAAATCAACTTCAGCTTGACGTTTTATTCTGATCTCTAGAAGGTCTAGCACCTCTCAAGATTCAAAGTTCATTCACAATAAAAGGATTTTCAAACCAAGAAATTAATAGCCTTACATTTTTTTTTTTTTTTGGGGGGGGGGAGGGGCAGCACAGAGGGAATCAGGAATTTTTCTACAGGAAAAAAACAAAAAATCAAGAAGGTTCTTGTTTATTTTAAACAAAAACATAAAATGCACATATAAAAACTGGTATTGGCAGAAACTTCTGAAGTTTAACTGACAGGATCACCACAAAACTAAAGTCCTTTTCCTCAGTCCTAAGGTTTTCTTTACAGAGAGAATAACTTCTGACACCTTTTGCCAGGATTAGGAAAAAGAAAATTAAATTAAAATATTCTGATACTGACACATTGGGCACAAACACAACCATCAGGAATTTTGGCCTAACAACACTTGTATATATAGAAAGAGTGCTTATGATCAGTTAGCATTCAAGACTACAGAACTCTCATGCACTGTCAGCAACAGGAGTTAAGTCTCAGTCACAAACCTAAGCCATCAGAGCCCATCATAAATTACTATATTGGAGCAAGAGACTACTACTCTAATAGCAGACAATCCTTTATTTCCCTATTTAGGCTCGTATTTTGAATTTCATTTTTAAAAAAGGAGAGACAACACTGGCTTGAATGTAAATTGGAAAAAAACATACAAATAACAGACTAACTGGGGAATGAATACCTAAGCTATGTAAACAGAAAACAAATTCTCAAAAAAAAATGTTCCTAATACCCAACTGTATACAGATAATAATAAATTGGCTGACACAGATGCAAAGCCACGGGCTAGCTTGCTACATGGTATTACATTTCTCTGCACATCTCCCTCATTTGGAGAAAATACATCTCTCTGCCTAAGTGTCAACTGACACAAGTGTCAGTGAAAAAACAAGTAAGTAAAGCTGAATGGATGAGGGCAAGGGGAGTGGTTCATCTTCTTCCTGAGACTCAAAAATCGCCAATACCCTAACTAATGACCATTATAATTGCAAGGCAGTTATTTAACTTAAACTGGGAAAGAAGGAACTGTCCAGTCTTGCGTACAATACTACAGCTCTTCAAATCATGTCATGTGTCAGAGGATTAGCATGAAAATTCTTCCTGCACTGTGAAGTACCGTTCTTATCCCACCAGTTACTGGTTGACATAATCCAGGTACAAGTCTGATGAACAGTGTGTTTGAAAAGCTCATTTGTTTTTGTCTTGCCACTAAGAAAAGATGACAGGTTGACTATAAAACAGTCTGAGCAACATTAACAATGTATCTTTTGAAAGCAGCATTCCTGTTTTCTCGGCAACTTCTCCCAAAATAGTAAAAAACAATTTAAGCAAGTTCATCGCTCCAAGACAGCTAATCCCTCAAGCTACAGGCAAACTGGATAGAAACTGGTAGACCAAAACCATTGTCATGTGTTTACAGACATCCAAAGAGATCAGGACAAAGGGGATACCCAGTTTGCCTTCAACAGTGCATTTCTGAGAACTGAGCAACGATCACACAACTTCCTGTAGTACAAGTATTGAAGCAAATCTGAATTCAAGGTTTGGACAGTCAATCATTAGCAGTCAAAAGATTACTGAAGGCACATTATTTATGAATATAATTTCTACTGAATGTTAAGTCTTAATAATGCCAATACTGGTACTCTACAGGTCACTAAACTAACCAGTACAAGTGGGTAGCAGTGCCTAAAAGAGAGCAGGGAGATATTCTACATGTAGCTTTCAGTACATCAAGAAAGACTTGTTTCAGTCTTAAAGCCCCACTTTAAATTACACAACTGAGGACTGTTGTCAAAGACTTGGTTATGAACTTAGGAAAGTCACTTTAATAGCGTTCATATCAATGAATACTACATGAGTTATGGAGATCTTGAAAACTTTGTTTTAACCATGTTCTACCAAAACAAAATAAAAGAAGATCTTTACCTCTATTCCATCAAAACAAAGTTTAATAACTGGGACAAAAGCTTCTTCAACAGCCTGGGGGGGGAAAAAGTTGTACTTTATTTTCAGTACACAGAAGAACATTTACAAGCAATAGCTAGCAGGTCTAAACAATCATGATGAAATGCTGTATATACAGACGCTTTTCCGTTTTCAGGTCTATTTCTGTCAGTAACGAGTTTCTCCACCATTGAGGATTTATGCAGTAAGCACTGATCTATGTGCTACAGCTGTCTAGATGTTAATTATAACCCAAACCCATACCAACCAGATCTGATGATGTTACCTCAAGGCCCAACTCTCTTCCTCACTGCATGTGGGACATGATCAAGTACCTTTTACTTCTCACAGCATCGCTAAGTATTCTATAGGGATTCTTACTCTAACAGGCCTCTTCAATTTTTTTCTGCAGTCAGTATTTTATGAGAAATGACAAGGAGACAACTATGTAACTATGCACTCTGACTTCACCTAAACCAGTTGCAAGTCACCCGTCTCCAGAGCTCGAGCATCTTTTCTAAACGTGGTCATTAATAAGGTACTTTGACAAACAGTATCCACGATGAAACGATGGAACTTGATGTTTACTCCGCAATCAGCTAGGAATACCACCTTCCTGAACTGAGCATCTGAACTAAATGCAGATCTGCAGAGCACTACTTTCGTAAAAGCAAAGAACGCTGCATACTTCTGAGTAAGAAATGTTAGGTACTGCCAAAGGCTAAACAGTTCTAAGAGTGTTCCAGTTATAACAAGAGGAGGAGACAACACTATTCTATGCACTTAACCTTAGTTAAGGTTACCTTAATGTTACTGGTTGGCAGGATGGGTCCTAAGCAAAATACAAGTCTCAGACTCACTCGCTAGAGCAACCATTAAGAAAGTCTAGGTTCCCTAAAGATGGAGATGTACAAACTTTCTTAGACCTAGCTGGTATGATTTAAAAGTGTTATGACACCCTGACCTAAAGGTTATTTGCATCACTGCAGAACTATACTGCACAGCATACACTGATCTACCTTGCTGCTAAATCAACTACATTAGCTTGAG
This sequence comes from Gavia stellata, assembly GCF_030936135.1. NCBI lineage: Eukaryota > Metazoa > Chordata > Aves > Gaviiformes > Gaviidae > Gavia > Gavia stellata. The sequence continues at coordinate 16,762,751 of NC_082600.1, forward strand.
TTAGATAGAGTTTATAGCAAAGTTAATTTGAAATCTGAAAATCTGAATCCTCTAAATCCACATGCTATAATTAAAAGATCACTAAAAGTGTTCAGATAATAAAGCATTCAAAACAGCTGTTTCAGTGCATATAGTATTGCCACCAGATGTTTGCACTACCCTGGTAATTACCAACTACAGGATGCACAGAGTGAAAGAATGCTGCAGAGACAGTCCTATTTATTTTATGGGAGCAGAACTATATCAAATAAAAGTTTAATACTTGCCAGCAACTACCTTCATCTAAAAAGAAAGAATTGCAGCAGAGAAAATATACTCTGAGCCAACACTGAGAAGATTAAAGCTCCCACCAGTTGACCTAGGAAGGCCTGTCATTTAGGTAGAATAGAAACAAAATACTGTATACCAGTGTGTCTTCCATTCCTACAAGGGAAATCTTCATCTTTACACGCTAAAAATCTTGCACAGGCATCTAATAATGAGACACACTGCAAACGTAACCTCCATTTTCAAATGCACAGTTGACAGCCAATATAGAAGGTTTAGTTAATACCAACCACTAGTTGTTTATTTAAGCATGAAATTATAAAAACAGCAGCATAACAATATACTTTAAAACCTTCATTAAAAACACGCAAATTAGCTTGAAAAGGATCAGGACCAAACATTTACATTTGCATCTGCCTGTTGCTAGATAGCAAGCAGAAATTTTGCAATACTAACACGCCTGCTAGGAGATCATTCTGCCATCCAGATTTTTAAATGAGTGTCTCTAGTAAGTGGGAACAGAGAAAATTTGGAAGAATATCTATTTATTTCAAGTATGGTGGTAGGCTTTGCTGCAGGTTAACTAAAAATCTATGGCAAGCCTTAATAGCAAAGTTATATTTACTTATTTAATGCATCATCTTTCACTATTAACTTTTCAGCATCATCACTTCAGCTAGCTGTATCAGGCAGTTCACATACCCTCAGATCTTTTACTTCTTCTTGTTGTTTCAGTTTTTCATAAAACGATGTGAAAAAATCACTTCTTTCAACATGTCTTGGTGCAACACACAGGGCATCAATATCAGCACCTGAAATTGTTTATTAGCACAAGTTACTCACGCTTCACACACATGAAATGCCAGTAATAGCCAGAAATTTTTCTGAAACGAAACAGTAAAATTTAGTTTCTCTTCCTGTAAAATGGCTTTTCTTTGGGAATACTAAGTCAAACCAAATGAGAATTATACCAAAAAAACCCGACACCCAAAACCCACCAACATTCACGGCCATTAAGCATACTGAATACATGCATATATCTATCTTTCAATTGTGAGAATTACTACAAATGTTCCAAGGAACAAACCATGAGAAGCCAAGAATACAGCTTTGTCTATTTTTAAATAATCCCCAAATTTTGTCTGTTTCCCAATCCATGACAAGAACATAATGTAGGAACGTATTTCATTTAGAATGAAGATTGAGGATGGCTCACAAAAAAAAGAAAAAAAAAAAGAAGAAAAAATCTAACACCACCTCAAAAGACAGCAAGTTTTTGTTACTTCAGCATGACATTTACAGATACGTCATTAGCTCAAATATATGAGTTTTTATAATAAAAGTAAATGTTACCTTTTGTATGAACACCTAATCTATAGGATCCAAATGTAAAAATTTTTCCTCCAACATTTTCTATTACAGACTGTGGAAGATTCTAAATGGAGCAAATAGAATTGGTTATTTTACCTTAATAACAACATACACAATTTATTTTAGGACAATAGGAAAAATATTCCACAAAAATTATGTTTTTAAGGTGTAGTTACTACTGAAATAATAATCTTAGAATTTACACAAAAGACGGAGGTATGTTTGCCACTTGGGAACTATTTGTAACATTTCAACTACATTACTGCTTCAAACTTGGTAATTGTTCTAGCAGTTCTACACTTCAGGTGCAACCTCTTTAAAATATTATGGACATTAAACACATTTTGCTTAATACTCAGGCATTTTAGACTGACTTAGAAATTGATGATGGTTTCAAATTTAGAGCAACAGAAAAATACTATTTACAGTATTAGTGTTCATTAAATTGCTTTCAAAGACACCCATACTACATTCTTTAAATAAAAGTTCCGTTTTGGAACAGGTATTTATTTTTATGTTAAAATTGTTCAGGTACATATACTGAAGGTTCCTAGATTTATATCTAGAAAAAAAAATCTTGAATCCACAGTATTGTGGGCAAAGACAGTTACCTTTTCGTAACAGAATGCAATGTTACAATCTGAAGCCCTACGTTAATGGTCATGGAGCAAAAGATATAAACAAATCAAAAATGGATTATTTTGCAATATATATTGGATTAACTTAAGTAGTTTCCAATCTTACACCAGACAAGATACTCTCACTATTTTGTTTTCAAGGGTCAACACATATATAGCAGGGTCATCATCCTCCCATAATCTTGTTCACGTATAAATTCCCATTTCATACGAAAAGTGTGCAGAAGAAATACAATCCTAAATATACTCAAAGCAAAATAGCTTAAAACATTAGGGTTTTACCCCTAAAAAAAGCCACTTCCATCTTAACATTTTTGCAAGTCTATAATCATTCAAAAAAAGGTGTGTGTAGGGGTGGGGAGGACTATAATCTGGCAAAAAAACTACTATCATTATTAGAGCCTGCAGAAGTAACATTACAGGACTGACGTTAAAGAAAAAGACCACAGATCATAAAGCTGCAAGAAGTCCATTTTAAGATCTAGCACTGGTTCACAAAGACAAATAATCTAAGCATATCATTAAGATAGCACTATAAGTATGTATTTTGACAAAAAGTCAAAAAGCAAGCTTTATTTCTACCTAGGGAGAAGAGAGAACAACTGAAAATTACTATTACAACTACCACGACTTTTTCCAATATTTATCACTTTCTTTCTCTGACAAGGTTCTACTTTCAAGGGGTGATGCTACCTGGAAACAAAAGAAGCTACACAAAGGTGGTATTTGTTTTTCCAATTTGATCAAATTTGATCCCCAAATCTAAGATTCATCCTGTTTAGACTGGGAACATGTTTTGGAATTATCTTCCTACCGCAGTCTTAGTATGAGCAGTTCCATGTAAAATACATCCATACCTTGCTTTCACTGATTTCCCGTATCCATTCCTTTACCAGGTTATTTAATTTTCCCAAAATTAGAATCCTATTGATAAAACAACAGAATCATACGTCATGAACTTAGATCAAACTAGTAGTATTTAAGACCCTGATAATCATAACACAGTAAATCAATTACAGTAACACTGGAGATCTAATTACAGATCTTGTTTTATATATATACACTAAAGCAAAGTTACTCTTACAACATTCCCACTATTTTTTCCCCTTTAAAGACATTCAAGTGATTTAAGTTCAGAAAAAATGCAAGCATGCAAGGCCTACACACATTTTAGGTATATGAATTTTATTCACTTTCAAAATAACACCTTAATTCATAAAACACATGCACCTAAAAAAACAGTGAGAAGCAGTACTGAGAGTAAAAAACTCTAGAAAACTTAAGAAAAAAAGCATAGGGGCCACTACAACAAAACAGTTATGAAGGGGAAAAAAAAATGCAAGCCAGCATGCAAAATCTAACAGCTATTTTAATTCCTTTCTGTGTTCTGAGGTATTCCTCTTAAGGCAAGGGGCAGGGGGGTGTGGCAGGGCGGGGGGGGAAGCAAAAACCACCAAGCTTTGTATTCCACTAGGCTTTTAAGAAAGCATTTGAAAGAACATAAACACGTTTGGGGTTCAGCAGTCAACTACATGAACCTCAAGATAGGAGAAAACCACTGCTAGAATGAGTGTTTACTCACCTGCGTTGCAGTTCTTCTTCCTCTTCAAATACACCATACGGTTTTAGGGTTTCGATTAATTTCTGGGTAAGCATGCAGTCAAACTCCTTGGGGGCAGCTAAACTGATAGGTGAGGTAATGCCATAATGCTTCTGTAGTTGCTGTGTTTGTGATCCCTGGGTTGTAACGGGACTAATAAAGGCAATTAGATAAAGTTACTAACAGAAACAAAACAAAAATTTTTTTTTAAATTATTTTTTCTCATCAGAGTAGGAGACAAGAAAGACATACTAAGGAAATAAGAAGTTAAGCCTACTGTTGGCATTTACATCCCAGATCAATCTGTATTAAATCTGTGTTACTAAGGACAACAGCAGAATTCCCTTTGTCCAACTCTAAATATTGATTGCAGGGTTACAAGTTGCTACAAGGCATGACCTTTTACATCAGCTGACTTCACACACAAAACATTTACATAAATAAGGAGGCTTTAGTATATTTTGAGCCCAACAGCACCATACAGTTAGCTTTACGCTGATGTCTCTTCTAGCTAGCATGAGAGGATGGTTAGACAAACAATGTCAGCTCAATCCATGATGGCAATATTACATATAGCCTTGCTTCATTAGGCGGCTGGGGGGAGAGTATCAGAGGTTTGTGATAAGACTTTACCTAGCACAAGTACCAAGGATGTTAGTACTCTATCCACATCCCTCATGTTTCCTTAACATGACATTTTACTTCATAGAATTATTTCTCTAAATAGGAAAGTAAGCCTAAAGTAAGATTATTAGGGGACTGGAACATCTTTCTTATGAGGAAAGGCTGAGGGACTTGGGTCTTTTTAGTCTGGAGAAGAGAAGGTTGAGGGGGGGATCTTATTAATGCTTATAAATACGTAAGGGATGGGTGCCAGGAGGATGGGGCCAGTCTTTTTTCAGTGGTGCCCAGTAACAAGACAAGAGGTAACGGGCACAGATTTGTTCCATCTAAATATGAGGAGGAACTTCTTTTCTCCGAAAGTGGCAGGGCACTGGAACAAGCTGCCCAGAGAGGTTGTGGAGTCTTCTTCTCTGGAGATACTCAAAACTCGCTTGGACGCATTCCTGTGCAATCTGCTCTAGGTGAACCTGCTCTGGTGGGGGGGCTGGACTAGATGATCACCAGAGGTCCCTTCCAACCCCTTATCATTATGTGATTCTGTAAACCTAACCCATCACAGTGGGTTAAATCTGCAAGGACCCAGTTCACTAATAAACAGTCCAATTACAAGCCCTCATAGCATCCTTGCCTTGCACTTTTCAAGCTATGCGAATAGATATGGAGCCAAACCTCAAGCACAAGGATGATACTCTCAAGTCAATCCCCCACATTTCAACATCGCAAGAAAGGAGAGGAGAACACGCAAAAGAACTTCAGCAGACACACAGGAGTGAAGTTATCATACTGTGAAAACTAACAGCTTTCCTAAATCATCATACTATGAAAACTAGTAACAGCTTTCCTAGATGAGCATCCTGGACAAAAAACAGCCGTGCATTTTTTCATAATGGGCATATATTTGTTTATGAAGTTGACGTTTAAACACAGCCTTATTTTCAGAACAGTTTGAGCTTTAAGGCCCATAATTTTAAGTGTTTTAAAACTTAACTTGATTCTGTGTAACATACAAGTGTTTGGATTCATGCATGCTATACCCATATAGTTAAAACTTTTTTGAACCGATACTAAACAACAACAGGTAGCCATTAAAAAACTTCTTAAATGTATTCAGTATTGAAGAATAAATTATATACTTTAACATTTAAGATAGCCAAATTTTAAGAACACTTAGTCATTATATACTTCACAGGTTTAAAAAAACCATACTACTTAAATCTAGATTTAAAAAGCTCTAACGATTAGTTGCAGCATTAAATACTAGTTTTACATTGATATACAGACAACTTTCCTCTAAATTATGAATATTATTCCCCCACCTTTGATTTCTGAAGATGACAAATCACTGTTTTTAAGCATACTGAAAAGCTTCTTTTCTGAAACCAACTTATAATTAAATTACTTAATCAACCTTTCAGAGACCAACAAAAACATTATAATCTCTCATCAAAAAAGACATTTCAGAAAATGTGGCTATTATATCAACAGCTATTCAAAAAGCCTTACCAACATTTAAAGCAGGTATTACCTGAAAGTTAAGGCAATGCTTGTGTAGAAGTGTTACATCTGCATTATTTAAGTTATATTCTTACTGTGTAAGACTACTCCCTTTCAAAGGTATAAAGTAACATTTTAATACCAAATGTATAACTAATTTTTTAAATTCAGAATATGCATTAATATATTTTTTCCCTGAATTCAATTATTCATTCTACTAGGGCAAAAGCTTTATCATCAGTTTGGTGTCCTTCAACTTTCATAGAGATAAAGTCTAAAGAAAAGAGAATCCTCCGTCTCAAAAATTCAAGCTGACAGCTTATGCGAAAGTCCCATTCTTGGCAAGCATAACATTCCCCTGTATATTGCTGTATTATCAGTCCTTCATGTTTATGCATCTTATATACTATTTCTATCATAGAAAATGAGCAACAATTTTTCAGGCTACCTATGTATTACATGTGGGAAAACTACAGTACAACTTCACTCTTACTTCCATAATCTGTTGTCATCTCCTCAGGATTTCATTCCTCATTTCCATGAGGACCAAGTATTAAAAAAAGATTATCTTAACTTAAAATTGACAGGAATCAACAAAACCTAATATAATTTTCCACGAGTTAAACCCATTTTAAAACTCTTCTGGGTACTATGATTTTTTTGAAATCAAGACTCCAGTCCCAATGCAAGTATCTCACAAAGCAAGTTCTAGCACATTTGTCCCTTTGCTTATTAGCAAAAGGAAAAAAAAAGCAAAGCAGGAAAAAAATACTAAAAAACTGTACATTTAAAAAAAAAATCAACCCCCAAGTAATCATGTCTGGGAACATTATCTGACATTGCTTTCTTCAGCGAAGAGGTTTTAATCACCTAATGAAGAATTTGATAGCAGCTGAACATATCTATAAACCTTAGGACTTTATGTGTGATTGTAAACATTTAAAAAAAAAAGCTGTCCAGATAAATTATATAAAACAGGAATTCAAATTAAGGACAAAGGAAGCCACTAAAACAATTTTTCTCTTTTTAAAAAAGAAAAAATATTAGGAATGTCAACACAAATAGTAGCTTCAGCCACTTAGTTGCCACTAAAAAGAGCAGTTAGAAAACAAAAGGTCTCAATACATAAACATTGTTTGGATATTATGAATATTTTTACTTATACCACGAAGCAGGTAGTTAAATTTGAACTACAATTTCTCCCCTTTTGCCAACTCTTAATCTGAAAAAAAAACCCACCCTGTTTTTCAGTTCAAGATTTTGCAATTTATTTTTACATTTTTTTAAAGCAGTAATCTAAAGCAATCAATATTTTAGTTTTGTGTAACAATTTCCTGATGGTCTGACTGTAATTTTCACCCATCCATAACTAGAAACTGTATCCAATTCAACAGATATTAGACTTCATTGAAAGGGCTGACAAAACATAGCCTGACAGAGGCTGTTACTAGATTTCAAAAAAAGACTGAATGTCACTCGGACCCAGCCAGATTTAGTGAAGCAGACTCCTGAAGTCAGTAATGCTGACTGAGCCCTCTGTCTTCCACCTGCTTCTAAGGGCCATGCTTCACCAATTCGAGAACTAGTAACTTAAAAATAATCCCTCACCTTGCCCCAAAATTACAATACATAGAAAACAACCAAACATCAGATGGCTTCCCTGATCTAGTTTACAGCATAACCCTGGCAGTGCAATACGCAGGTCTGTCTTCACAAACACCATGTTGACATGACTTAAACCGGTATTATCTCCAAGCCCTACAGGACCATCAGAGCATGTTTGTGGGGCACAAAATAAGCTTTGAAACTGTTCACTAAAACAACAGATTTAAACAACCTATTAAATCAATCACCTGATACCCATCTTTGGGAACTGTTACACAAAAACAGTTAAGAGTTTTTACGGTTACTGCTTTTATAGTCATTTATTTTATAAGAATGAAATAAGCATGTTGGCAGCAGCACAGGACCTTCCTACACAAATGTTTCGCTTGTGTTTGAAGGTTGAGGAGTTAATAAGAACACTTTCACTGGGATGGTATGTAACAATTCTCAGCACAGCTGCCTTCTAGAAGATTTTACAACTCCAGAAGATACTATGAACCTTACATCTTAACATATATTAGTATTGAGGAGAATATAGTTTATTTCCAGATAAAAACATTTACATTGAAGCTCAACCGTTTACACCTGCTGAAGTTAAGACTATTCTAAAGTTTCCATAGCACACCAAAATATATCAGAGAAATGCCTTTGTAAAATGACAAGAGAAAAGGGTATTTGGCAAGGAAGTTTCTTACACTCATTTAAGGTTACAATAAACTAGTTAGTGCTAGGTAACCCACGTTCATTTGTTTAAATGACAGCAAGTCATTAAAGTTACTATAAAATGAACAAGTAAAGGTATGTCCTCTCCCCGTCCCCTACCTTCCGCAAGGCTAAGAAACTTCAAATAATGCTGACTGCTTTTTAAATGAAAAGTAAGTTATCACTGAGAAATAAACTTTAAGTGTTCATTTTTCCAACTTTAATGTTGTATTTATACATTACATTTTAGCCAGAAAATGCTAATGATCTAATAGCATTAGATCCTCTTATACTTATCTTTTACTTTTTCTTAAAACCATGAAGACCACACTCTACTCCACTATATTCCCTTTTGAAAAGGCATATGGACATTCTCATTTTTACCTGTGACATGCCATGATATATCACTTTTGGAATCCCTTAGTTTGCACTACCAAATTCATTCAAAGAGAAAGGACAGGTAATTGTCACTACTAACCTTCTACCTGAGAGCACTAGGGAAATTAAGGCCGAGGGGGTATGTCAAATCTGCTAGTCACTGAAGTTAAGCATTAACAAAAATCAAAGAGTATTAAACAGCAACAGAAAGTCCCATCCCAGCCACTCAATCTTGACAACAGCAGAGGCAGACTTTGTCAAGGTCTCAACTCAACTCAAAGCATGTTTAGGGTTTGGGTTTTTTTTTAAAAGACGACAAAGTTTTTCTTTTTAACATCACGAAGAAAATTAAGATACAGTTTGGGGCTTTTGTTTATAGTCAACTACACATACTCATGAAGATACTGCTCTTGCTCTGCTATGAGTATGAGCTACCGGTCAATAGCACAAATAGAAAATAAAGTTGCAGAAAATGATGTAGAGTTAAATATAACATGCTATTGTTGTTGCTCTGGTTTGACCTGAATTTTTGAAGTGCACGTGCTGGCAGCTTAAACCATCCGCAAATTGGGCAACAGCTAGAGTGGTTTAATTCTAAAGTGTTATGATCCAGTATTTCATGTTCAAATATGAATTAATCTCATCTCTCAGAGAAATGCAGGTGTACTTTTTCCCCATATAAAAACACAAACACACACAAAGTTCTAGTCTGTACTAAGCTGACAGCAAGTACAGCTAAACTGCTTTTTCTTCAGAACCCAAAGTTTTGGTAGGCAGTATCTTCTTATATTGTTACCAATAACTACTGAATTAAAAAGAGCAAACCTTGGTAATATGGCCACTGCTAAGAGCATTTTACAACAGCGTGCACGTCGTAGTTTAACCCTAGCCAGCAAGTAAGCACCACACAGCTGCTCGCTCACTCCCCCACAGTGGGATGGGGGAAGAGAATGGGAAAAAAGGTAAAACTCATGGGTTGAGATAAAAACAATTTAATAGGACAGAAAAGGAAGAAAATAATAATGATAAAAGAGCATACAAAACAAGTGATGCACAATGCAATTGCTCACCACCAGCTGACCAATGCCCAGCCAGTTCCTGAGCAGCAGCCGCACCACCACCACCCCCCCCCCCCCCCAACTCCATCCAGTTGGGGTTTTTTGTTGTTCAGCATGACATCATACGGTATGGAATATCCCTTTGGCCAGTTGGGGTCAGCTGTCCTGGCTGTGCCCCCTCCCAGCTTCTTGTGCACCTCCAGCCTCCTCGCTGGCAAGACAGTATGAGAAGCTAAAAAGTCCTTGACTTAGTGTAAGCACTGCACAGCAACAACTAAAACATCAGTGTGTTATCAAAATTATTCTCATCCTAAATCCAAAACCCAGTACCATACCAGCTACTAGGAAGAAAATTAACTCTGTCCCAGCCAAACTAGGACAGTGCAGAAGTGGAAGAAGAACAACAAATAAAGCTTGTAAGAGGCTTTACAGTTTCCAGATCTGTACACCTTTAAACTCCTTCAAATGGACGTGACTACACATTGTTCTAAGGTAGAGGGGGGAAGACTGTGAGATAAGGGGAAGAAAAAAAACAAAACAACTTTCAAATGCATCTTTTAAAGACCAGGTTACACAGTGTGTTCCACTTAAACTGAAAATAGACTTAGAGCAAATACAGGTATATCTATACAATACTGCTCCATACATAACTAAGGCTTAGATGCAAATTCTAAGTACTGTACTATTGTTTCCTTTTACAACTCTGGCACCTTTCTCCATCCTCAGAAGAAACAAGAATCCTGTCACAAACTTCTTTTTCAAGCATGCTTTGTATTTAACCCTCCTCCTACTCCCACTTGAAAACCTCTGTCATTCTACAGACTTTTTCCTCTTCACTCCTGGTATTCTACCCCAGTTCTACTGGTAATATTTTTATCGTGTTTTCTGAGTTAAGATTTTATGCTTCCTATCACAAACAAAATACAGTTGCAATCAGCACCACATTATCTAAACATCATACTCCTGAAATTCGGGATGCTTCATAGAAATAAAAGACAACACAAACAACTGAAATCTTAAAAACCGATGCCATAATATTTAACAAATTATAACAGTTTGAATCCCATGCAAGTTTAAAACTCATGTCTGATCCACCCTGAAATAGATCTTAACCACCCAAGATCTAACTCATCTAAATGTGTGCCAAGTGCATGCAAAAATCCCTTCCAGCTTTTGGTCATCAATCCTTGCTTTTGCCAGAAGTCATATAACCCCTTTCATATATCACTAAATCTCAGATGAGGATTAAGTTTGTCCAGACAGACAGGAACAGTAAGGCCAGCACTGGTGAAGCAAGAGAAACAGTGGGCTGTTAAGTGTCTTAAAATAGTGCCAACAACCCACAGAAGGTTAGCTTTAAACTTTTAACTTCAGTCAGGACCTTTCGCTCATTCAGTCTTGCCTCCAGACACCAAGACAAAACACAGAACTGAAGGAATCTCAATGACTATCCTCTCTCCTCTATTTGCCTCTACTGACCACCTCGGTAAAATTCAGTCTTTCTTATTTACTGATGTAAGACACCCAAGTCAGATTCCTGAAGCAATACTGGTCATCACACCATCTGGTCAATCAATTGGAGCTAAATGCACTAAGCTCAAGCTCCACTGTGTCAGATTTCAGAGGAAGTGTTTTGAGGGGTTTTGTTTGCTTGTTTTAAAGTCTCCTCCAACAAGGACTAACTTTGGCAATTTCAGATTAAAGTTTCTGACTTAATACTAACACCATCACTCCACACAAATTTTCAGAAATCTAGGCAGGAAATCTTAATGAAGTCTATGCAAATCAGTTACTGGGGAACGTATGTTTTAAGTTGTTAAGACAATCCAGCTGTCCTTCCTGAACAGAACTTTTAATATCTAGCAGAAAATTGGTGGATCATTTAGACCATGAATTAAGCTTTCAATGGTCAGCATGCGATGTTCAAGATATGTGTAACAGATTTGAACATGAGTATTGAAGCAACGACAGGCAACAGACCTACGGAGAAGAGACTCACCTATGGCAAAAGAAAGAACATTCATACACATTCTGCTAAACTTTGACTCAATCCTGAGTTCTTCTGTACAAATGAAAGAGCCAGAGAGAATAGCGAAGGCAGCATGTCCAGACACACACCCATCCACAACATTCCTACCAACAACAGGTTCAGAAGGAGTTTCTCAAGTTAAACAAAAGAAATTTCTACTGAACTCTGCAGGCAGCATTTGAACCAAAAATGAGGTTTATTGCTATTCCAGAGACAAAAAACTCCAGAAGTAGAAATATAAGAAATTAGTAAGGTTCAATAAAAAGATATTAGGAAGTATCAAACTAAGAACTAGGAATCCCATTAAATGTTTCACTGTAAGCAATTAATTTGTCTCAGCGGCAAAATTTGCTCAGCCCAAAATAACTGGGTTTCCAAATTCTGTGCAGTACCTCCACGTTAACAGGTATAAACTCAGTCTTTTTCAGACTGAAAGCTATTGTAAAACCACATATATTTGCCATCCAGTTCCTCTGTACCACATCTAACAAATTAATCCTCAGTATAGATTCTTATATTAATTTCTTCTTGATTAATAAAGCTATCACTTTAAATTAAGGCAACCATTCTTCTAAAGCAGGTCCTGTGCTTTGCGAAGTTAGGAATAATTTAATTCCCTCCACAACACAGTTTATAAAAACCTAAGCTCTCTCTATTCAGAAACATACTATTTATCCACTCCCAATCAGTGCAAGCCATTTTAAATACAGCCTTGTACTTCTTCTGGCATACAAGTTGACAGTTGCTAATTAAAAGTCAAGAAAACAATGACTTCGTGTATGTCTGAAGTTCAGTTCAGTGAAAGAAAACATATAGAAAGTCTTACTTTGGAACTGAGAATAAGCTTGGCTTATTGTATTCTACAATAAAGACTGAAAAAAATAAATTAATTAATGACATTCCAAAACGCTAATATGAAAGTTACCAATACCAACAGTAATTAAAATTTATAGCACTTATAGCACTTTTAAGTGGTCAGATATATGACTCAATGCATTTTTCCACTTCTGGTTTAAAAAAAAAGAAAAAAAAAAGAAGTCTTTTGCAATTATTTCAGCAGATACGGAAGCTGTAAGTGCAATAGTATCAGTAGCTTAACAAGAAACAGATTCATGGTGCTATTTCTCTATTTGGAGGGTCAGAAAGGCCCAGGTTACATAAAAAGACTACATCACCAATTCACATAAACATAGGTGCTGCTTCACTGAGTCAGTAGCCTTTCTGTGTAAAACCTAGCCCTACCTAACCGAAACACATGAACAGCTTAGTGAGCTTCATTTCTCCCTAGACGTTTCAGAAAATGCACAGAAACAAGTATTCTGTACCTAACAGTTCACTAAAATGTATCTTTATAATAGGGGAAATATTCACCTTTATTTTTAACCAGCTTTTTTGAACAACTGAAAGTTAGAGTTTTCCCTTATGCAGCTGCTATCTCTTCCCACAAGAGATTAATGAGAATTGTAACAAAAACTCACATAAATTCCTAGGATAAATTTAAAGTTAAAAAAAATACTAAAAGGCTTTTGCAAATGCCAGCTATCAGCATCACCAGAACCGGAGTTTGCTCTCTTACTACTGATGTGCCTTGTACATAAATAATTTGCTTGGTTTTAGTTTTGTACCGTACTGCTAATACACATACATACACACACAGTGCAGTATCAACAATGCTGTACACATCTTGAGAACTCTGAACTAACACTTTTCAAGTAAAGAGTGATGACAGTTTCTGGTTGTATGGGAGACCCACTCTGACTAGGCCTGTCAAGTGTAAATAACACTCTAAAAAATGAAATGTAAAGGATATCTTGAAAGGTCAGACACACATACAAAAAAAGAAAAATAGTATTTTGTTTGTCATCTTGAAAGTTTGGCAGTGACATAGGGTTGTTCTACCCTCACTCAACAAGATTATCATCCAAAAGCATGAAAGCATCAACTGGAAAGAATTATACAGGAAAGGAACTTCCTAAGCTTGCCTTTTTTTTTTTTCCCTCTAAACTTAAGTCAGAGGTATCACTTCATAAACTCAAGAATTAACATTACCAGCATTGCAACTTCCTAGCATTACAATGTTCCCTTTGAAGTCTTGACTGAATAATACAAAGTCAATCATTCCAAACATACAAATGACAGAACAAATGCAGAATCTGAGAAAGCTTTGCTTTTCCTAACTAAAATAAACCTTCTGTATTAGAGAAGTTGCCAAGTAATGTTTATACTGAAAATAGCAATATATTAGTACAAATATAACTATGTAATGTTATTTAAGAGTTTCTAGTTAAAGTATCATAAACACCCACATTAAGAAAAATTATCAAGTCATTCCAAACTTGTTCAAAGTTGAAGATCACTATCATTACAATTCATAGAAATAGCCTAAACTTTAAAGTGTTGTTATTATGCATTTGAAATTTACATCCTCACAACAAAATGAACTAAGAATGAAAGCAGGCAGAATAAACACCTTCTCATTTTCCTGAGGCCAATAAGCGTAGCCAACTTCAAAGTTGGTTTCTGGTAATTTTTCAATGCCATAATGAACATGTACAAAACTTACCTATAAAGACATTGCAGCCTCATTATACAAGCATTAGAAACTACTTGGCATAACCATTTTCCCTTCTGCATTCACCCACTGTGTTTTTCCTGCCATAAACTCTTTCAGTTAAGTTTGTCTTGTGTTATCTACCCCACGACTAATTTATTATTTCAGACTGAATAAAACAAGCACAAAGCACAACAGGCAAGCACGGTTATTCTTTGCATAAACTTTACACATTTAAAACAACAGTGAATAATCCCAAATAATAATACAACAGTGAATAATCCCAAATAATAATAATAATGAAACAACAGTGAATAATCCCAAATCCTTTACATTTCTCCTTCAATGGAAAAAAAAAAAAAACAAACAAACAAAAAACCGAACCTAGCACATAAACATGCCTTACTCTTAAAAGCCACTTGACCACCTACCCGTCGCTGGTTCCCTCGACTTATATAGGATAATAAAATGCTAACATTATGGACTACGGAACTGAGGAGCAGGAATTTTTGTCGTCTCAACCCGGAGCGGTCAAAACGTCAGCAAAGGATTAAAAAAAAAAAAAAAAAAAAAAAGGCAAAAAGCAGGGGGTAGGGTGAAGGAAATGGGCGAAGAAACTAGGATGAAATTACGTCCCACTTCGTTACTCATGACTACCAGCAGTGTTACAGCACGGCAGGTCCAAAGCGCAAGGCCCACTTTTTCAGTGAGAAAACCCCCGGCCTCCCGGCGGCGGAATGGCGGGGGGACGGGCGGCCGGCGAGGGACCGCCGGCCGCTGCTGCCGGCCAGGGGGCGCTGCCTGCGCGGGCCGGCAGCGAGCTCCCCTCAGCGCCTCGGCATTTCGGAGCCACCGAGGACCGGGTGAATTTTGCAAGGACAGCGGTCTCAGCTCAGGTCGCCTGTTAGACCCAGCGCCTGTGTCTCTCCTGCCCCCGGAACGAGAAAAAACCGTTCGCGCGGCCACTAGGGGAGAGGCTTTGTCGGGACTCTTGACAGAAAAAGAGGTACATCTTTCGTGGCCGAGGCGAGAAGAGGATAAGTATGCGGCACTTTGCCACTTCGTATGGCCTGACTCAACAGCGGGTCGAAGAGAGCCACCGCAAACATCCGCCCCGCGGCCGCCCGGCCCCTCACGTTTGCCGCTATGAGATCGCGAAGGAGAAGACGACGACAAAAACGTAAAAGCCACATCAGCATCTCCTTCGGGACTCGTAGCGATGGGGGGGGGGGCAAGAAAGAAGGCAAGCAGCTCCTCGAGGGCTGGGCGGAGAGCAGCGGATCCACAGCCCCTCACACTGCGGCACCGGAAGAGCCCAGGACCGGAGGGGGGACAGGAGAGAGGGGGAAGGGCGAGAGCCGGCAGAAAGGGCCCAAGCGGGCAGGGAGCACGGGGCGCTACGAGGAGAGCGCTGAGTAAGGGCCGGCAACACACAGGCCTTTAAGACACACCGCGAGCTTTCCAACTTACAACGGCATCGTCTCTCCAGCCCCTCCTCCTCCTCCTCCTCCGCCGCCGCCGCCACCACCACCGCGTCGTCCCCTTCTCCCTCCTCCTCCTCTTCTTCTTCTTCGTCCTCCCCCACCACTGCCGCCTCCGGACCGGTCACTCGTCCCGCCAGGAAGCGAGAATCGCGACCATGGTACGGGCGGGGGTCAGGCCTTAGAAGGAGGAGAAAGCCGTTCGCTAGGCCCGGCCGCCGCCGCTTCACTTTCCTCTTCCCCTCCGGCCTTCTAACATGGCGCCCAGACGCTACCACAGCAACGTTCTAGACCGGGGGGGGGCCTGACGCAGCGGCGCGGCTACCCCCGCACGCCGCGCACCCTAGCTCATCCGCGCATGCTCAACCGGCCGCGAGGCCGAAGGGCATCCTGGGGGCTGTAGTTCGGGGGGGGGGGGGGCGAGCCGGAGTTTGAAAACAAAGCGCTAACGGCTGCGAGGCGGCGCTTGCGCGCGGCGAGGCGAGGCGGTACCTGGCTCCGGCGCTGCCGGGTTCATGCCGGGCGAGGCTGGAGGCGAGCGGAGCGCCCCGGCAGGGGCGGTGGAGCCGGGCTGGGCGGAGAGGGGATGTGGCTCGGGGCCGCTGGGAAGGGTTCGGTGCAACTGGCGGCGTGCCTGGGCACCGGGGGGCCCCGAGAGAGGGAAACCGCGGACTTTAATTGCCAGAGGAACACACGCGGCGAGACCGCCCCCGCGTTACCCCAACAAACCGCCCAGAGGGTCCTGAAAGGGGCCCGCTCCGGGCTGCTTCCGCCGCCGGCTGGTGGCCCCGGCGCCGGGCCAGCGGCTGGCTGGCTACATGCGGGGAGGCGCTGAGGAGAGGGGCGGCCGCGGCCGGCGCTGCCCTCCGCTTGGGGAGTGGAGTGCCCCACCGGCAGCCCCGGGAAGGGCACGGCGGGGTTTGTAATCGGCTCACAGGGGCCGAGCGCAACCCGCTTGGGTGCGCCGCTCTATTGCTCTGAAAAATGCAGGGTCTGAGTTCAAAGCTAGCTCTGGGCGTATCTTTTGTTCACACCTACCTGCACCAGGCTTACTTTGTTTTTTATGCCCCGCACAGAGCAAAGAGGTCCTTTTCTAATAATTGTTTTTGAAAGCTCTGGCTGTAGTAGACTGTGTAAATCTCAGAAAATTTTAAATAAAAAACCCCACGCTCTTTACACATCAGCTCAAAACTTTCTTCTTACAAAAGTAAATGGATTACAGCAACTCTACACAAAAAACCGCTGGTTTATATGCTTTTCTTAGTGTCCTATTTTCATCTTTACTCTGAAAAATAGGACTCAAACTAAAAATTTCTCTGAAATTACCGACTGTCTTATTTTCAACTGCCTCAGGCGATAAATGGTAACTTGGACTGGCAGCATATAGGAAATTCAGATCCCAAAGAAAGCTGTTTCTTTAGAGTAGGAGATGATGATTCTAAACTCTGTTCCTGGCTATCATCACTGACTTGACTGTGTTACTGTGTGAAAACAGATGAAATAGGACTGTTTCTGTGTAAAAATATATCTGAATAATCACATTGGGCATTTATACATTTAAAATTCTAATACTTAAAGTAATAGGTAAAATAAGTGCACAATGTTTCTGAATCACCATTCTTTCAGTTCTTCCTCTTTTTTCCGCTCTTCTCCCAAACAGTCCTTGCTTTCTGTTTTGACAAAATCCTGTGTTTGTTTTACACTGAATATGCTATCAGTTTTAGCTCAGTCAGCATAAATATTGACAGTTTCTGTGAAAGGTATATGAAGTCAATAAAAAAAGGAATGACAGCCACATGCTGAAAAGTCTAGATTCTTCAAGGATCTATAAAAAAACATGTATCAAATATTGAATGATGATGAGAATTAAATGAGAATTGCACCCATTTGTTTGATTCCAAAGAAAAACCCAGGTTTTATGACATACCTATGCTGGGAAACTGTTTACCAGTCAGTCTTCAGTGGAGCACAAGAAGACTACGTTGTGTGACTTCTGGTAGCTGGGAGGGGAAATAAATAGAAGCAGCAAGCTCTCTTATTTCCAGTTTCAGTTAAAATACCTTTTTTTTTTTTAAGAAAAGTTTTTTCTCAGGCTAGCTGCCTACATCCGCTATGGATCAGGACAATTTGATTCTATTTATTGCTTAAATAGAACGTGTAACTGAAAAAAATCCAGGAAGAAAATTTTGGAGAGAGAACAGATTCTTATGGTTCACAGTTTCAAACAGACATATGAAAATACAGATGCGTAAATGTATTAATCGATATGTGCAGTAAACAGTACTTTCGTAGAAGGAATATTAAAAACCTAGTACAACATAGTAATAAAGTATGAGAAATAAAAATGGAGATTACATAATAAGCCTAAACAAAAATAATTTCAGAAACTAAGTATTTTTATTTAAAATGCATTAGGAATGTTCTCCCTTTCCGCTTCACGATTTCAACAGCTGTTACGATTTAATGTCTATCTCATTCAATATCAGGACTGTTCTTGAAGAGATATTCTGCCTATAAACAGAAGAGTTTCAAAGTTGCAGATACTGTCAAGTCTCCAATTTTAAAGTCTACACAAAATAACAAAAATATAGTGGATGACATTGCTTTAAACAAAATCACAGAAAGTATTAAATGGCTCTAAAATGTATTTTCTGGCAGATACGTCAGAGGAACAACTTCTCCACAAATTCCATCCAAAATACCATCCACCTCATGCTCCCTCTTGGTAGCAGTCACCCCATCTCTATCATGGGCAAGAGAAGGAAGTGAGCACCTTATGACAGTATTTGTCACTCCATGGAGAATCCTAGGGAGTACCCTAGGGCCTGATCTCTAGACCCAGAAGAGTAGGTAATACAAATCTTTAAACTTTATGCAGATAGTAGGGAAGACCTCATGCTCCTACAGCTACAGGTAGTTGTCCCTCATCAGTAAGCAAATAGGTTAAAACAATTAAACGTTCCTTAGTGCATAAAGTGGCATGCAACACTGATGCTTTAATTTTAAGCTTTTGCTTGGTTAGTAAAATGTTTCTGTTCATTAAAACAGGAACTTTCTTAGGATGTGCAGGAAGAACAGCAGTAGAGCAATAACTTCACAGCATCTGAATCCTTGTCTGAATGCAATGCTGACCCTGCTTTCAGCCCAAAGTTGAACTAGGTAACTTCTTGAGGTCCTTTGCAACTGGAATTATTCTATGAATGTCTTATAGGATTTACTAATTAATGTATCTGTGTATTGTGAAGGGTATTACCAAAGAGCTTTCATTCATCATTACAGTAACGTGTTCTGTTGTGCTTAGAGGGGTGTAAGCAGGATGGAGAGTGATGTCCCCCTTTCTGCAGGCCTCTATGTCACAGCAGAATTGGCAGGGTACGCAAGACATGCAGAGTGCACATACCAAAGAGAAACAGATTCTGGTAGTGATTCTTGTCCTGTTACTGTTTAGCAAAGCTGGATTATGCCATTTCTTGATACCCAGTATTAATTGATCCCATAAAGAGTAGTTGCTGGGTTTTTAGTTTTTAATTTTTCTTTAATTACTGCTCACCAGAATTGCAGATACCATCCGTTAAGTAATTGTTATCATGACAGTGGGGAAAAATAATTCAAGTCCTTAATGTTAACAGACATTCTTTGGGTCTACATGAATATTTTCATTAAGCTTTTCCAAACATATTTAAGAAAAAAAATGTAACCACCTTACCAGAAAATCGACTGGATCATCTGGCCTGATCCTACAGCATTCATTTATTCCTTGCATAAGTGTCGGCATGACATTCTTCATTAAATAGTTTCGTAGTGGAATGGACTGGGCCTCCAACAACTGCCGTTCTTGTATTTTCACTTCCTCCAGATGTTTATTCTACAAATAATGAAAAAAATCATAAAGAATAAGGTTTATAACATCTACCAAATAGCACTTGACTAAATAATAATGATGGCCTAGAGAAAAAAAAAATAGAGTTAGAAGCTGTGGACATGTTACCATAAGTCGGCAAGATACGAACTTTCTAAGACTCAATTTGAAGTTTAGAAAGCAGGCACTTCTTTATTGCAGCGCTGGACGCACAGGGATCGCTCCACCTAGTATGCGTGCTTAGTTACTCCACTATAGAAATTATATACAATCAAAATATACATATTCATCATATTTCCAAGAAATGATTATCATATTCATACAATTTCCAGAAACTCGTTGTTATATGTAAATGCTCGTTACGCATGCGCCTTCAGGTACACAGGTGGTCATCCAAGGTCCCCTGGTGGTCATCCGCAGTCTTCCTCATTGTGTCCGCTAGTTGAACCCGATCTTTGCGCATGCTCAGCTCAGCTGCAAAATTCCATTTTTCATTAATCTTGGAATCTTTGTAAGTTTTTCTCGGTTTACTGACCAGGCCTACAACTTATCACTCTCTTGACAAGCAAATCCTGCTTATTCACAATGCTACATTGTTCAACAGTTAGTTTATAATTAAATCAGATATATAAATCATACCTAGTTACCATTACACAAAATACATTATTTAATTTTCATTAATTTCTCTCTTGATTATACAATTCTATCAATATCCATACTTAAAATAATAAATTATCATTTCTATTAATATCTACAGATTGGCATCCTTGATTCTTCAATCAATATGGGAAGGGTAAGAGGATTTCCAAGCAGCATCACTGGTGCATAACAAGTTCCTACAGTTATAGAACTCAGAAAAACTTTCTCTATTTGATTCTTCATTGTTTCATCTTGTTTCTATTAGTTCCTTGATTCGAAACAGTGACTACTTGGTGAGGTTGCAAGTTTCAAAACAAGTAACATTCTAACATTCTACTTCTACTATAACTAAATTTAGCGATTTTACAACAGACAGAACTTTAAAACTCACAGCTTGGCAGGAAAAACTATGAACTGCTTATTAAATTTAGAGCACACAGCACACTGAGGACACAGAATTGAGCATGATGAAAACTGAAATAATCTCCTTAGTAAAATTATTTTATATTTCTCTCTTTAACACCTAAAAGGAGGTTTATTCTGAAGTCTTCCAGTGGTCCTGTTTCCACAAGGTATTTGGCAAAATGTTTGGAATACACTGTATCACTTTAAAAATTAGTACTGTTGCAAATGCAGTGTTTCTTGAGGGTTCTTTGAACTGGAGGGGAAGGAGAATATTTTTACTCAGAAGAGAGCCCTGACTCTCTAAATAACTGTAAATTGTATTGGGGTTTTTTTTGTTTGTTTTAGGTTTGGTTTCTTTGCTTTGTTTTGTTTTTATTTCATTTATATCAGTTTTCGAGGGGAATGAGAGTTAAACAAACTAAAACCACAGTGAATTGCATCTGTTTACACGAATTCAGGTTAAATCAAATACAATGATTTTTCTAAAAAAGTAGGAAGGACAGGGAAATAAAACTGGTGTGACTTTTTCTTTCTTCCATTTAATAGTACTTCATAGCATAGTTTTAGCCAGACAATTACTCAAAAACATTTTTATTGTCCTCTCTTCTCTCATTTTATTCATCAGTAGCCTGAGTCATATACAGATACAGCAAGCAGATGATATTCTGAAGGCTGCTTTTCTATACTCAAGGCATAACACAAAAGCAATGTTCAGATAAAACTGATATACCAGTATTGGGAAAAGGTATTTACCTTATTCACTCTGTCCAGGAGAGCTATTGAATAAATCCTGTAAGTGGTCTTTAGTCACTACTGAGAGACAGCAGTTAATCTACAGCCTCAAGGACAAATCAATAGTTGCTTACATTTCCTGAGCATCTGCCTATTTAAAAGGATAAACTTAAGCACACATTTTATTTAAACACTTACTTTACCTTTGAATAATGCACAGTTTGCTCTCTTGACAGTTAGATGGCTTTGGATTCAATATAGCTAAAAATGTGTTAACTACCCTTAATAGTCTTTTAGACAAGTTTACAGAGAGTACAAAATGCTATTTAATGTTGAATGAAGCTGAAAATAAACATAGAGATAACAAAGAAAACTCTGAAGCCAACATCAGAGCAATGTAAATGCTTCTTTAGAAGTGAGTAATTTGAGGGTATTATTTCTCCATAGATGTATATGGGCATTCAAATGTAAGAAAAGGACTTCCCTGTGGAATGATCAATTTCTTTTTAAATAGCTGTAGAAGAAGACAATAGGAGAACTGTCTTCTGGTGAAACAACCTGTCTTTGGGTGTGAACAAGAACATTCTTATAGTATGCATTTCAGGTTATTTACCTAAAATGTCCTTAGGTGTGGCGAAGTAAATAAGGAAAAAGCATCAAGTGCAAATTCTGTGAGGTCAGGTAGCCTAAATACCAAGTACTTATTAAAGTATTAGCAAAAAAAAAGCATCCTTCATACTGCATCAGGTAGTCCTCACTGAACTGAGGACTCAGCTGTCAAGGTGTTTCTCTTGCAGGCTCAGAAACCCTTCTGCAATGCAGACTGGAATATTGATCAGTGTTGAGTTAAAAATCTTGTTTGAAAGGCATGATAATTCAGACTTGGTCAGCTGCTTAGAAGTAAAGTGAGCAAAATGCTAAAGTCCTGGAAGACTGGTTATGGAAAAACACCATTGATTATAGTAGATATTTATAAATGGTAAAATGAAAGAGCTATGGCACAGCAACAACAAGAAGAGTATCACAAAATTATTTTAAAGACATGCTGATACCAACATGCAAAAAAAAAATGCTATGTCTGTAATCAAAAAGAGACTATATTCTTTAGGCTGGGCCTCAAAATGCACTGTGAAGATAATCTAAGCCGGATCTAAAGTATGATATAAGGAACTAAAGAATTTATGCCACGCTTTCAAAGTGTATTTACATAACAGATTGCTGAAAGCCATCTGAAACACATGAATAATAATGCTTTCCCAAAAATATGTATTAACCTACCCACTCTTCCCAGTTTGCCATCCTTTCAGCCCTTTCCTCAGCTTCTTTACGCTCTTGTTCAGCTTTTACTTGAGCTTCTTTGACAAGGCGTTCCTCAGCTGCTTTGCGTTCCAAATTCTCCTTTTCTTCATCTGTCAAACCATAATTCCGAGGTTCCCCAATTTCTTTGATGATCTTTTTTACAATAAATCTGTTCTCAGGATCTTCAAATTTGGCTACATCTTTTAAACAATACAAGAGAGAACTTTTCAAGGCTTTTGTCAATTATCAATGGACATCAGTAAATAACTGCAAGACCTACAAATATATGTTGTTCATAGTGTTTGAATTTTCAAGTACAAGATGTTGTTTTCAGTTGCTTATAAATGTCAGGTTTTTGCTACACAGAATGCAGTTTTCTACATCTGATTTTCTTTACTAGTTTCAGCTAAAATAGTTTGTCTTTTTAAGGTGATGTAAGGGAGAAAGATAGTAAAACAATTTTTACAACTATTCTGTTTATCAGTTGCAGCTTGCCTAAGTTTTGAAACTTGAAAACAAGGTCATTCAACTATGAGAGATGTTCCTGTCACCAATCTTATGTCAACTTATCCAGATGTATACAACCACCAGGTTTTGACCCCGTCTCCCCTGCAGGTTACACAATAGGTTGCTAGTATTCGGCAAAAAACTCCAAAGTTTTCACTCATGCAGATTTACAAATACACAGACCTATCTCTAGTTGAACTCTTCCTGTGTTATTTCTACAAAACAAATCTGCAGCTTCATGTAGGAGCACAGAGACTGAGCAAGACCTTCTCTTTCATTTCATTCCTTCTCCCTTTTAATTGCTGGAGGCTACTTGCGTAATAAACTTGCAAAAAAAAGAAGGAAAAGAAAAAACACAGAAAAATGGGGACTGCCTCCAGGGCTTTCTGGGCTTTGTATGCATTCAGTGTGGGGAGGCATCTGGCAGAAAGGGTATAGAAATGTACATGGAAAAGAGGAAAAGTGGGCATTTCAGGTATCCAGAGAATACAGAGATAAAGGGCTTGTTCAGTGGTAAGGGACTGGAGATGTAAAGGCGCAGAAATGAGTAAGGAGAGCAAGCAGAGGAAGGGGAAAAACCAGAACAACTAGACTACAAAATTTAGATGAGAATCCAGTAGTCCCTATTCCACAGTCCTCTGCTTTATGAAGTTATTTTGAAAGCCATTGGCAAAGCATGCTTCCCATTTCTTTCTAGTATCTTCTAATTCAGACAGAAGATAGCTGTCCAGTATTAACACCATTATTCCAAGAGTTTAAGTGTTTGTGATTTGGACCTGAAGTCCAAACTCTGTTAATGAATTGAGGAGAAGACTAACATAATTCTACATGATAAAATTTCTTTTACAGCTTCTTCTTTCAAAAATCAGGAATTACATTCCTGAAGTATTCAAAATTAAAAGAATAATACATTTTCTATGTCAAGCACTCCATTGTTTCAGCAATTTTAGCTGCACCTGGATATAAAAATTACAGTGCAAGCCACTTTTCTAGTCATTTAAAGTATTGTTAAGAACTCTCAGCATTGAATTTGAGGTCTCAAATACTGCATTTTTTTCTTAGATGGTCAAGCAAGATTACAATGCAAATATTACAGCAATCATAAATAACCGCATTTATCCTCAAAAATAAATACCTTTTAAACAAAAAATGAGTTTAGCACTGACACTAATTGATATGAAAGATCACCAGAAAAGGAGTTCATAAATTAAGATCTTCAAAGGAAATTGCTGTTATAACTTTTACATGCCTTTTTGTAGATGATCTAACATGCCTGTGTTCCCATCCCCGATTTGCAGATGAGAAAAACAAGACACAAGATAACTGACTTGCAGAATTCATGCAGTGAGTCACTGTAGCAAAGTTGGGTTTCCAGAATCTTGAAGCCCGCTCCCTTGTACTAATCATATTTCAGACTCAGAAAAAATAATAATCATAAAATGAATTCATAAAGCCATATGTTATGATTTTCTAAAATTTAGGGCCCATTTATCTCAGGAACTGCCTCTTTACCTATATTCACATCACTGATTGTTACCCACCAGAGTATGCAAGCATATAGCTTTCTGTTGTAAAATGGTAAGGACAGATTACAAAGATAACTTCAGTGAGGAACCTTCAGCTCTGCAAATACCCCTCCATTCTAGCTGATGTTCCACTTGTTTTTTCAGATCCATAGAATTAAGTAGCATCAGATTTAAGCAGAGAGCCAACTGCTTTCTCAGTCATATTCTGAAGGAATTTAGTGGGGAATGGTTAAAAAATTGTGCTTGATTTGTTAAATTGACTCAAATTAATCAAATCTTTCTTCCACCTTAAGACGATGCTCCTTTGAAGATGAGAATCAACACTGTAAACTGAATATGAAAACCATCTGCAAGTCACTGAATGTCACAGTTGTGGTACCTCAATAATTAGAATTAGTAGGCCAGTGAATTTCCATAGTTGGAATGGACTAGAGTTTCAGA
Organism: Gavia stellata; assembly: GCF_030936135.1. Classification (NCBI taxonomy): domain Eukaryota; kingdom Metazoa; phylum Chordata; class Aves; order Gaviiformes; family Gaviidae; genus Gavia; species Gavia stellata. Next base: position 16,787,957 of record NC_082600.1, read on the forward strand.
GTAATCTTTGGGCATAATTCTTAGCAGAAAACACTGCAATATGCTACCATAGAGTATACACTTTCCATTCCCCACCACAATAAAATATGGTCTTGGACAGCGCTACTACTTGCACATCTAGAAGTATATAAGATAAGAATATGACCAACTGATGGCATCAGACCTTAATATTTACCATTTCTTACATTTACTTTCTGTAGCAGAACTACCTCAATTCTAAAATGATTATACTAACACACTGTTTTTTTCCACTGCTACACTTCCTAACAATACATGTATGTTAGTAGTCTCCAGATAACCTCCATGACTGACATTAAATAAAAACACTTAGGAAAACAATTATGTCTGAGGCTATTCAACAATTAACTTCTTATAGCTCATCTCAAAAGGACATTCCAAATACCAGCAGTTTGATTCTAGTTGCAGGGTTTTCACCTGTTCTTTCTTTTCTCTGCCCCCCCCCCCCCAAAAAAAAAAATTTCTTAAGAATGCTGTCACCCTAATCTCACTGTTTTTGAATAATCAGATTATAGTAATCTTCTCAAGATTTCCCAGTGATCACAATTTTCTAGATAGTATGTAGGGAAGACAAATTTTCTCACATACAGGTATAGTGCAAAACCAGATTCAGTCCCAGCCGTCCACCTTTCATTTCTAATAATTTTCTTTCATGCTTCATCATTTACAGATTACCCATATATTGTCATGGCATCTGAAGATAAATCTAAAGAAAAAATATAAGCAACTATAATATTGAAAGTCCATGAAAATATACTATTACACTAACCTGGAAGGATGCCAGCGCAGAGGTCTGTAACCTAAGTTCATAAAATTACTTTGATCATTTAACCTACAAAAACGAACAATTAAACCCCCTATTTTTTACAACAGGTTAAGTGTACGAGAACAATTCAGAATCCTTATGAGTATACAGACATTTTTGCAGGTATATAATGAAATGCCTGTTGTATCTGTATTCTGCAATGTTAATTAAAAATATTATTGATATATGTACAGTTACTATATGATCTTCGCAAATGTTAAATTTGTAACAACAAAAATTTTTTATTCATATTTTATTTACTAATTTTATTATTTCATACCAATAAACTGAGGATGTATTTCAAGTTCATCAAAATAGTTGAGAACAGTCTTATCATCTGTGTTTAACTCTCTGAAGAGATTCAGAGATTGCAGGAACCGATCCTGGGTATAATGAGTTCCAGCAACAATTCTCTCTGGCAGATTTATTATTCTGTTTATAAGGAATTCATCAGATGCGGTCAAAGAAATAATAAATTCTGTGAAGAAGAACATATCATTAGCAACCATATATTATTGGTTTTTCTCTTTTTTACCTATTTTGTGTTAATAATAAATTTTAAACTACAATTGAACATAAGTAGATGTGAATTGTATATATCTTTATAGGGAATTTAATTATCAAATGCTTATATTCAACTTCTCCAGTTAGAGCAATCCAACAATATTGAAGAGACATGTCTGTAAAGAAGCTACATATTCCAGTTTCGCCAAATTCTTTCTTAGCACTATCAACAAGACTATTCTTGCAATAAGCAGCACAAAAATCTTAAGAACAGCAATGCAGTGTAGTCCAAGTTATCATACAACCCATACATGTAATAAGTATAGAAGGAAAAAAATTCTTATGAATGCTGCAGCCAAAGCACATAGTAACACTGGAAAATTTAACAACTCACTTGTTTGTCAAGTATTCAAAAGTCATCACCATGTATTGTAATTTTTAATGTCACAAATAAAGGTGCATCTGCTGAATTAAAGTAAATTTAAAAAAATAATAATCAAATAGTACATTAAAGATACTATGCCACCACATGCCATAAAATTTAGTGTCAATGTTATTTTAGTACTACTGGTGGACAAAAACACCAGAAAACTTTCAAGGATGCATAAAAACCCCTGCCTCCTTTGTTCACTTCAGAAGTCTCATATTTGTAGTTTCATTAGGCTGAATCTTGCAGTATTTTATTAAGTCAAACAATCAGCTTGTATTTATTAAATAGTACTTCATATAATTCATCACAATATATTCTGATATTTCTATTTTTATCATTACTCAATACTACTGAAACCTGTTCATTCAACAAAGCCAGGAAGTAATTTTTCTGACATAAGAGAGAAATTTGCAGAATCAAGCACAGACACAATCCCTCTCCTGGCTCCCTACCCCCAGAAAAACCTCAAAAAACCCCAAAACAAACCCAAGAAAACCTCCTCATACTAACAAAAATCCTTTCTGGACCATTTTGTTTTCTAAAACAAGTTTTCTCAAAGGTTGAGAAGGTATCTTCTTAAAATAGATCCTGTGCCTGAGGTCCTTGTTATGAGAGAGAAAGTGATACTTCTCCAGCCCATCATAATAATTCATTCACATTTCCTTTTTTGAAATGGAGGCTAAAAGTGGTTTTGTCTATGAATAACAGAATTTATTTACTTCAGAAATCAGCAATTCATAAATGGTTACAAACTTAGCAGAAGACTGCTTTTTAAATTGAACCTTTGTCTTCTTCATGTAAGTGCAAAGACTAAGGAATTTTTCAGGAAGTTCTGAATTTTCTTCACTTCCACTGAAGCCAGTAAATTATCATTTACTGAAGCAGTAAGCATTTGAGATATTCAACCTTTATACTATCTAACCAAACACATCTTGTAATGCAAAATATGCCAAATGTATTGTTTGAATGTAATCAAAACTTCCAAAGAAATCAGGAATAGTGAAAACACGAGGATGAAGCCATTTCTGCATAGATGAAAACCACTCTATTTTAATTTCCAACTTAACTGATGCATTAAAACGAATTTGGTAACATCTTTCAAGATATCACACTAAAGATAAACTTATGGTTTTTTAATATGCCAAGTTCAGGAGCTCATGTTTATTCCATCAATATCTGCTGTAATCACAACAAAGGCAGCCACTACTATTGTTATCAGCCAACAGTTAATGGCATTTTCACAAAAAGAAAAAAAAAAAGAATAAAACATCTACAAACTGAACTGGAACCTTCCTTTTGATTAATTGTTCACTTTCAAATAAGAGGGCAGCAGCATCACATGAATTAGATATTTATTTTATGTGAAATTAAATATGAACAGATGGAGTGATATTTTAGACTTCTCGTTGGTGGCAGCAGTACTTGAAAGCCCCACTGTTTATTTAAAAAGAAATCTATCAAGCTTACCAGGTGTGATTAATTTATCAGATTTAGGTATTTTGCCTTTAATTTCTTCTTCTTCATCTTCACTTTCCACTAAAACAGAAGTAAGAAATTGTTGACATTTTCATTTGAAGCAACAATATAATTATATTTGCTAAAAATGTGCCCAGTGCAAACATGGGTTTGTCTATATTCAAATTATACTAATTGTTGGAAATTAATCTAACCTGGACACCAGGTTAGAGAATTCAGTAAGTAATTTGTGCTGCCAGCCACCACAGAATTCTACCTTGGGACACTAATAGTTGTTTGCCTATACAGCAAAAGTATGCACATGCATACAGAATTTTAAAATGTGTCCATACTGCTGTCCTGACCCTGACCTCTCCTCCTGCCAAGTATATTATTCTGCCAAAAACAGAGACAGGGCTCAGAACAGTGAGCAGAAATGTTTTACAGTAGTATGGTTAAAATGGTTTCTACCAAGAAGTGTCTGCTGTTCTGAATAGTCAGTGAAACTGCCTGAAGAGCATCAGCTGAGCATGCTAATTTACAGCCCAGCATATTAAACTGAACAAGACTGGGGATTTTTTTTCCTTCAAACCTCATGATGTAATTTACATATGGAGGTGATTCTTGGTCTTAATGCATGGACAATGTTTGCTCACAATTTGAAATATATGTCGCAGAGCTCCTCTGAAGTCATATCTACTGTAGCTTATCTAATATTCCCACTCTAACCTGGCTCACAAAACATTTATCGGTGCACTGGCTGGATCCCCTCATTAAGCAGCCCTTAAATATTATGAAGAAATTCTGTCTTAGAGCTTCCTTGAGTGGGGTAGACCAACACAGAACAAGAAAGCGTCTTCCATATTTGTGCATTTACTTATTACGTTGCCAGCAAAGATAGTTCTGAAAACTATCTTGTGCTTAAATTAAATGCATTTACAAGCCTTCTTACATTTTAAGCACCATGTGAAAACAAGTTTCTTTTGTGTCCTGCACTGCAGTCATTACATGCTGATGAACTTCAACTAATATGGCACTGAGAACAATAATGTTAATGACAATATTAGCAGCAATAAAAACAAAAGCCGTAATAAAAACAAAAGCAGCAGTACTTACAATTAAAAAGATCTTTTGCCTGGTCATAGGTTTCTGGGAACCCATCTAAAACATATCCCTGATTCCTACAAGGCATAGATTTGAGCTTATCCTTCACAAATTTAACAACATACTGATCATCTAGATGACCTAAGACACAAATAAGGTTAATAGGTACTTAGTTTATGGAAAAGAGATATCTGAAATTATTTTACTAACATTTAAATTCATTTATCAGAAAAACTGCTGTTTAGACCCTAAAAGCTTTATGTATTTTCAGTTACTATTTGTATATTACATGTTGTCAGCTATCTGTGGAATATAAATATGTAGCTGTAAAATAAAATTACATTTGTGTTTGCAAGGATATAAATATTAGAACTTTAAGGATACTAAACATGAAATTAGGTTTTCTTAGAATAATGCAATCAGATTTTAATAGAAGCAGCAAAGAAATATTTCTAGAAAAAAGTGTGACAAAGCAATCATTTTCTATTTACAATTAACAGTATGACTTATAGATAGTCTTGCAAAACAAACATGAGGTAGGTTTTACAAGTTTTATTTTCAGATGAATAGGCTGAGGTATGAAGTGGTTTATTAACTTGGTCTATGTTGTTGAGCAAATGTGTGGGAGTAAAGAGTTTGGTTTGTTGTAATTTTTTGTCCTTTTGCAACCATTGACTCCAGTTTCCTAGTTTATTTTACTTCAGCTTTTAAAAGAAATATTTATAAACCATTGTAATCATAAAAGTATGTTACTATTTTAAAAGGCACTATTATTTTAAACAACAAAGCAAGGCATGGAAGAGATGCTGCCGTATATCTCATTACTGAAGCTTTTGGGTGCATTACAAGTTCATTGCTCTGCAGATACACAAGATCCAAATCAGGTAAACCTTTAGTGATAGAATGCATTTTTAAGGGGGATCACTTTATACCACACAGAAAACGTTAAGCACTAAGTCAAAAACCACATGACTTTATTCATATATAGACGACAACTAGTACTTTTCAGTAATGGCAATTTTTATGGACCTTTTTCAAGCTGCAGACTTTAAAATTCTTAATTCTAATACTATTTAGAGATGGCCAAAATGAGGTATAAGGTACTGAAAAAATCCCACCATCTCATATGACATTCATATAATTCTTTTTCTTTACCAGAATACTTTCCATTGCAAATTTGATAGATACACTTCACTAACTTTACATTACATTATATAAATTATGCTCCGTGTTCTGAGAAGAAAACATGATGTTATTAAAAAAATCTGGCCAAGAATCTAATGCTTCTGAAGATACCGTTGTTACTCATATATCCACTTATAGGGTAAAAAAAATTACATAAAATATATAAAAAAGTAGAAAGATGGAACTTCTACAACTGAAAAAGCACCATGGTATTTAAAAAATATATCACTTTTAATATACAAGGTATATAATGTAAAAAACTGTATTTGATTTTTAAATAAGGTACATACAAATGGACAGGGCATGATTCTTGCTTTCAGTAGGGTGTAAAAGTTTTATTTCCTGATTTTCAATTTGCATAGAGTTGCACTAGTTACCTAAATTCCATCCTAGTACTTTTTTTTCCTACCTCTGTTCTGCTCCATGCTTTCTTTTATTCCAGCTAATAACTCGCGTGCTGCTTCTACATTTTTACCCTCCTCCTTTTCATCATCTTCTCCCTCTTCTTCCACACTGTCAGTGTCCAGTTCTTTAGGACCCACAACTTTCTCCTGAAGGCAAGATCAGAAATATGAATAGGCTCAGAAATTCCATAGCTGAAATTCTTTTATACACAGATGTAATAAAAGGAAAAAAAAAAAAAATCAGTTTCACCTATGCTCCTGGACAGTGAGATACTGAGCAACCTTCAGTCTCTAAAAAGAGTACAGTGCATCCCCCAGAGGTGATCACTATGTCAAAAGGTATTTCCATTCTAAAATAGTGGAATTATAACTAATTTTTAAATGATGCCAAACATTTTAAAATCACAGAAATTAAAATAATAACAATATTAGAAAACAGCAACACACCAGATTTGCTATTGTTTCAGAAATCACATCATTTATCTTAATGTGATGTAGCTTGTAGTGTTTGCAGAGCTCTTCAGCAATGGTAGATTTGCCAACCCCAGGAGGACCATGAATGCAAACTTTGAGAGGCTGGAAAAAAAAGATAAAGATATAACATAATTCAAACAATAGAGATGTTTTTACGTAAAAGAAACAATCTTTTTACTATAACTAATAGGAAATAACAATTATTATAATTAAAACTGTAAATATATTTTAGTTTTATTCACACCAAATATATATTTTCTCACTGAATAGCTCCTATATCATACACAGGCTTTGAGTAAAACAGTTAATTTAAATGTACAACTTCACCATTGGAGAAAAAGCACGCTTCTATTTAGTAGACTCACAGACCAACTTATAGTGGCACTATTAGTGTTTGAATGATCAAAAGAGATGAAAAACCTTGTAGACAGAATGCAGTGAATTTTGGAATGAGGTGGCAGATATTCTACTATACACATGCAATAGCTCTATTTCCCAACTGAGGAAGAGTTGTTGTCATCACAATGGTTATTTTGACCTCAAAAATTTCAGATCCGTCACAATCTTTAGGTATTATCTATTTCTTACTTCAGCCTACCTAACCCATGGATGAATAAGTGTAATTAAGATTCCAGTATACACTTACTAAATATATTATGCAACAAACTCAAAATCATACATCATTAATTTCCTATCCTAATTCAGTAAATCTGACAGTGCAAACTCTGCAGATTTAATGGAGTAGTGACAGGGACAGAGGTCTAGCTAGCCTTCTCTCTCCTTGCCACTTGGTATGTCTATAATTTGTACTGAATTTTTTGAATCGCATGCATACGTACTCAGATGCAGTAGTTTAACCCAAACACAGATCTGATAATCCTTTCAAAGGTACACAGGGACTTTTAACGAACAACCTCGAATGATCGTAGTTGTATTTTGTTTTACACCTCCTGAACTCTTGTTCAAAATTTGAACAGGATTTAGACATGCTGAACAGCTTTAGCATAACAATCAATATTTGAATGTATGCAAGCATTTCTCTGCACCTTTCAATAACTACTTCCCTATATATTTGAATACAGAAGTTCTAAATATTATGCTAATACAGGAAACAGCACAGTTTCTCAGTACATTACACAGTAGAGCAGGACAAAATGAAAGCTACATTGTAACTGAATAACCTGGCTCACTAAATGTAATGACTGAAACAAAATACTTGCCTAACTACTGACTATTATAAAAAAGCTTAACTAAAAGATACACTTATTGTGTTCTTGAAGTAAAGTAGATCAGGAATGCCATATATTGCATACAGAAACTAGTTTCAGAACAGCAGCTTCTCCATCAGGAAGCTTATTTGGATTTACAGGGTTTCAGTTTTAGGCATGAAAGAAATAAAACTTAATGATTATTGTTTTAATTAATAGTTCCTCTTTTTTAAACTTTTTCAATTTAATTTTCAGGGTTTTTTTCACTTATTTTGCATCTGTATCAGTCTTCCATGTATTTTTACTTGAAGAAATTATACCTTGCGTTTATATAACCATTTCTATTGGGAAAAAAAGAAAGGCGCACTTTAAAATAGCGTACACCTAGGCATTACCAGTAATCCTCGACTTTGCTTGTATTCTTTGACGATTTGTTCAATGTTCTCCACCAGTCCTGCCTGAGCAACCCATTTAATGTTGAAAGCCTCTTTCAGAAACATAGGTTCCATTCGCAGGTTCACAAGCAACATATCCAAATGCATTTGCTGAGGGAGCAAAGCTATATTTATTTTACAGACTTAAGCTATGCATGTTAAAAGAACACTGTTAGCTTAAACTAAAGACTAGAAGGGAGGGGTGAGAATAGAAAGAATTAAAGCATAGGGGAAGAATGTTTGTGCACAAAGCAAAACAGACATTTTAAGCTTTTTAGAAATATAAACATTTTCAATGTATATTTGTATTTAAGTATTCTCATGAACTATTAGAACATGAACCATTAAACAATTATTCTGTACAAAATAAACGTTTCATATTATTGCAGGGAATAACTTCTTTCATAAATTTATCAAGTACCATCTTAAAACTACCAGAGTTGTAATTTGTTTCTTTCTCCTATGAACAGTTTATTCCAGATAAATAGAGGAATACAACATAATTTATGTATGCTGTGTTCATCAGCCTTAGTAGCACCTCATTATTAACTTTTTCTGTTATTTTTATCATTTTATGTAGGTTTTGTTAGAGTGCTCCAGTATGCTTAGTGCAGCAGTGACATCAATGCTTCACTGCTTTTCTAAATCAGGCTGTAACTCTTCAAAATAGTCTGTTCTATGATGGTTAAATTTTAGTTTGTTCATTTTCTAAATTTAAACTCACTGTATATATTTTCAGGCATGTTTTAGGGTTAAATTTTTCTGGTGAAATAAAAAAAGTAATTATATCTTTCATGATATTACACTTCTAAGTTTACATCCTTTCCTTAAGTAATAAAAGGAAAAAAAGTACTAACTGTTAACTCTTTGCTCAGGAATGCATTTTCTTTTGGAATCTTCTCAATTTTTCCTGGTCCAACATTTTTACTGATACACTACCAAGAAAAAAAAATAAATACGCTTATCAAATCAGATTCTTAGAGAAAATTGAACAGGATTTCTGCAGGTAAAATATGTGCTTTAAATTTTATGTTATACTATACCTGAAAAATCAGTATACTGATTTCAAATAGACAAATCAAAGAACAGTATATTAACTTCAATGTTAGTATTAAACACTTTTGTTTTACTATGTATCACTTCCTCTTTAGTACTTGCAATTAAAAAAACCCCAAAAACCCAACCCAAAACCACAGAAAACTGTTCCAAAGCTCTTAAATCTATGTACAACTTCCTATGCTATGCTCTATGATATATGCTCTATGATATAGAGCATCAAATCGAATCTACATATATCCCAGCATTCTGTCTCCAATGATGCCTAAATGAAAGTAAGAATGGGAAAAGCATATATGATACTCCTTCCAGATACTCTTCTAATCTTCAACTATTTTCAGCTCAGAAACTTTCTAACTAGAAACAGCTGCTGTACATTTAAGTAACTCTCAAGGTATTCCTCTCCCATATACCTTTCCAGTCTTCCCCTGGGCTGGTACAGCTCCCTGACAAGATAGCTCTCCACAGTGCTCACTGCAACACTCTCTCCACTGCCAACTTCCCGTCTCTACAAGAATTGTCCACTTACTCCTGCCCTCTATTTCCTGTTTCTAAACAATCACATACCCATGAAAGGACCCAACCACTTTTCTTAGGGTGCCTAGCTGCTTCTCAACAGCTTTTGGTGAAATACTTCTTTGAAAGCCTTTGGGAAATTCAAGTAGACTACATCAGCTTCTTCAGCCGTATCCACATTTACTGGTGACATTAAAGAACTTCAGGAGGTTTCCAAAGTATTTGAAAGTACTTTTTTGGAAAGTATTTCTTGGGAAAGTATTTTACAAAAGTCGCATTCACTCTTCTCAAATAGATCATATGTATCTGGTTGTCCTTTCATGCTTTTAATTTATTATAATGTCTAATTATGTACCTGGTTATTAGCCAACAGTATTAGGCATGTGGGCCTGTAATTCCCTAAACATTTCAGCGACCTCTCTTTTTACATTGGCATCACATTTATCATCCGCCAGCTTTCAAGTGCCAGGACCATGCTAAACAGGTGGTTGTATACGTGAATTAGCAATTCAGAGTTATTTCATCCTTGAGCTATTTCAGGCCTCTTCAGTGAATACCTTAAGACTCTGGTGGTTTCTTAGTGTTCATTTTGTCAGTTCATTCTATGACTTTTTTCTAGAGTTACTTTAGCACTGTCAGTGCATAGTTCAACTGTGTCATCCAGACAATTTCTAGGCTTAATTTCAAAATGCTTGGAAAAACAAGATATCTTCCTATAAAATGAAGGGAAAAACATCTTAAAGACTTTGAGTATCTAATTACAGTACTGTGAATCCCATAACAATTCACCAGAACTTTCTTTTAGGTAAAATTTCTACTTAAGTTAATGATAATACTGCAAAAGTTAGTTCTGCAAAATCAGGTCCAAGTAATGTATTTTGTTCAAAGGACAGAAGTCTTGGAGGATTTCAAAATAATTTTCTATGATGTCATTTACTACACAAGATAATTCAGGAAGACCTAGGAACTTCTACTTCAGTAAAATGTATAGTTTTTAAAACCTTAAAGATACCTGGAAAAAAAAAGGGTCAAATCTCTTACCTTTATTAATTCTTCAAGAGTGTGCATTGATACATCTACTGCAAGTATATAGTGAGACCTTGGCCTGTGGTCTGCTACATTTTGTAACACTCTGAAACATAGCAAGTACATCCAGGGCTGATAGTTAGAGAAGCATACTGGGCTTTCATTGTTAAATGTGTTTAAGAAACAGTACAAAGAGTTTGTAAAATCTTGCAGAACTTTTCAGAGCATGTCATTTTCATATATAGTTTCTTTAATAAAGAAGCACAGCTAGATATTTTATTTTGAAAGAAGTTCAAAGGATAAAAAGCAACATCTGTGGAAGATACTATCTTAGCCTGCTGTAGAGTCCAAGATCCATTTCCGGTTCTCTGTCAGTTAGCTGGTACCACACTCTAGATGGAGCATTGCTAGTAATTTCTTAAAAGCATAGCACCAGTGCAACAGTCAGCTAAGGTTTCCAGAAGGCATATCTAGTACTAAAGAAATGGAATTCTCTGTTTGACTCAGTAAGAAGGGCCAAAGAGTGTTCTTAAACCCACCGACCCCAATTTAAAAGCCTCAATACTCTCTAGTAGATTTTGATTTTTTATCTAGCTAGGTATCAATTATTGGCCAGGGGAATTTTTTTTTACTTACGCTGCTAAATCAAGAACATGAATGGTTGGGATAAAATTGTTTCCATCTCCAAAAACAGGTATTGCAGGAGTCTCACTAAGCCAACCTATCTGAAAATACAAATGGAGGATGAAGTGAGAAGAAAAAGGTTACTTTTAACTAGAGCTAAAAAAGAAGCATTTGCTTACTAGGCAAATCTATATGTTCAGGATTTGAAGCTCAATTTCTTGAATGATTAATGGAACTGCAGTATAGGAAACAATTCTTGAGAAATACTGACTGGCAGCCTACAAAAACCAAGAATTTTTTTTTAAAAGAATATTCTTTGATCCTGACAAATGTTATTTTATATCCCAAACAAAAGAAATGCTTGGGAGAAAAAAAAGAATATAATGTTGAGAAGAAATAAATTTTTCCTGATTCCATTGATATGACAGACATGTTTTCACTGTAAACTACATATGCAGATACTGTTCAAAAACTATGGAAAAAACTAAAAAACATGTAGAGCCAAAAAAGTGAAAAACATTTCCACTATAGCTAAAACATTTCAAAGGGATCAAATAATCAGGGTTTTTTTTTTCAGAAATGCATTAAGCTTATGATACCAAAGCTACTAAAAATGCATTCAATTCCAGTGTGGTTTGCCCCTAGAAATTAAATGAACCTTCAAAAATAGTTGGATGCCTACCTTAAAAAAGTAGTGCAAGACTCCTTCCCCAGCTCCATATTGATGTCCTGAGGCAACAACATAAGTTGAAAATTTATGTTTGTTCTATAAAGTAAAATCAACAAGAAAGATTTAAAAAAAATATGGTACTACAAATAGGATACTGGCTTACCCTGAAACTTGAGTATATGTGTACTAAATATACAAAGTGTGAAAATTAAATCTCTTAAAGTTTCTAGCTAGATCAATTGTTGCATATCCTGTAGTTTCATAAGTTACATTACTAACATTTTCTTCAAAAAAAAGCATTGCTCAATCAGAATTGACCTGTCTACATTTGAATTGAGATTCTAAAAACTTTTTAAGAAAGAGTTAAAAAATTTGAAGTTATGTAAATCAATTAAGTGAACAGGATAACTCATGTTTTAACTTTCTATTTTCAAGAAAAATAACGCTGAAATTCATTGAAGCTATTTTTGAATTGCATTATATTTGCATTTGACTTCATAAAGAAGTGGGAAATGCTGTATCAATGATTTTACAATTGCTTTACTTTCATTTTGATATACGATTAAAAAAAAAATAAAATCCGTGAACTATCTAAGTGTTTTCCTAACCACACATCATGATCAAGCCACATATTTTTTGCTGACCATTATTGCATAATGTCATAAATTTGCCTGTCCTGGCTGCCTGTTTATGTGAAATGTTACTGCTTGGATCAATGTTGAGGATGGTTATACAGAGAAAAAAAAAAAAAGATTTTTAAATCATCTTAAGAAGAAAAACTTTCAAGAAAATCTTTTAAATTAGGACCAGTCACTTGGAAATTTTTAAGGTGAAACAAAATTGTTAAATAATTCTCATGTTGTAAAGATCCTAGATGTTATGTATCTACATAACACTATGTAAAAGAACCTGCATTTACCAGCAGAGGGAATAAATGCCCAGATTTGGGATCTACTTTTTTTCCGAAAAAATGCATCTTTTGTTATCATCTTTACAATATTTCAGAAACATAAAACTAAGAACACTGTTAGCCAATCTTTGCTTGTATAAGCAAAGCATCATATAAAGGGATGACAAGTTATAACATCAGTGTATTGTATCTGTGTATGTGTTCTTATCTATCTACTTACAAAATAAAACTTTGTAATAAAAACAATCTCAACTCAGTTGAATGCAACAGCTTGTTAGTAATCACAAGAAACATTAAAATTAGAAAACATTACAGATAGTATAAGACCTCCCACACTTAGTTTGCTTGGATAGTACCTTGATAGAAACTGTACTCTAAGAGCAGTAGCTCCCAGGACTGCTCTGGACAGACTGCAAACATGCCTCAGGAGAAGACATGCTGTAATTTCCATCTCCCAGCAGGAAAAACCTGCCTCTTGTGAAAGCACAGGAGATGTTATTTCTCATCTCCCTTAAGAAGAATGTAACACATCATAGGATTTTCTTCCATTTCCCTTGCAGTAGCTTCTGCAGTAGACGCTTGTGGAGACAAACCACAGTTTGGCACTGAGTGCTCTACTTAACTGAAATAGAAACCTTTGAAACAGCTTCAAGTCCTCTAAAAATATCTATTTAGTGTCACAAGTCACACATATGAGAAGGTACTACTTGAGATGTCTTGGATATACTTAATTTAAAAAATAAGGGAATTATTAGGGAAGCTCCAGTTACATCCAGCACGTTTAGTCACGGGTGAAGACCTTCAAGTTCCTGTGTAATATTCATTAAGGCCACTAGATGTCACGTTCTAGCTATTATAATCAGGTATAGGCTTTGACTGTTTCACCTTTGTTTGTTTATTTGTTTTATTCTAATAAAATGCTTAAAGTGGGGAACAGGTCTAAATGAATGGATTCGGGAACTGTGATGCCACTAAGAACAGAGCTGGGTGATGAAGAGCTCTTCTGCCTGTGGTAGGCAGATGCTTCTCCAAGGATTCTGAATTTGGCAGGACCACAGAGTCAGCGACTTCTCTCTGAGAAAAGCTACACAGCCCGAATGCCCTGCCACAAAGGTAAAGGTAAAAAAATGCTACTGGTAAAAAGCAAAGACTTCTAGCTCACAACTCTTCCTGAATTTTAAGCAAAATGTAGGTGGGAGATACACTAACTCGGGTGAAATCTTGCTTTAAGCAACAACAGTCATTAAATTGCACTCTGAACAGGTATCAAAGCTAAGAAACCCTTCTATTCTTAGTTGCAAGATCTTCTCTCCGTGACTGACATGGCTGCTGAATCTTAGTATCTCCTGCTGAGCTTTTTGCAGGCGAGTGGTAACACTCATTTCTTTCACAGATGGCACATTCCCCAGATGCCACAATTTAGCGATCAGTAAGAACTGTAATCCAGAAGTCTCCAGCCATCACAGGAAGTTAATGTTGATCTGTTGGGAAGAGCAGATGCTTGGGAGCCTTCCTGTTCCAAAGCGCTGACAGAAACTAAACAGGCGAAATGATACCCATTGATGCTGCCCCTGGAGTTCTGGAGGAAAAGGGCTCCTTTTGAAAGGCCTACAAGAGGTACATATCGAAAATATTCAAGTTGCTTTATCGTGTACTGCTACATATTGTTCCACTGCCTTCTCAACAGACATTCAGCCTGGCAAACATTTAGAAGCTAATTATATTAATACCTTTGTTACGTAGTGACTCAGTGCTTTGGACTAGTCAGAAAAATTGAGTCAATAGTTCATCTGGGTGTTACTGGTGGCAGAAGTTATTGCGAGGTTTGGTGGACAGTGTTTACAATCTTCATGTTTCTTACAACACAAGTATGGAAGTTATTCCATAGTCTTATAACTCCATGTTAGCCCAGTAAAATTAAGAAAAATTTACAACTGTTTTTTCCAAGCTGTAAGCCAAATTCTACTGACATTCTGTGCTATTAAACGCATGTTAGAATAGAATATAATTTCTAGTGCTATTTTCTCATCAGGGCAAAAGATGACAAGTGTATACTCAAATCAGAGTAAAGGTTTTTTTCCCCCTCTGTAATTAACCTGATAAATTTCTGCAATGGACACTAAATTATATGTATTAAGGGAGACTGCTAACGCGCAAAGAGAATGACTAAATGACACCTTCATCATACAGTGTATTTCATTGTCTTCCAGTTCTCTTTCCTAACCTCCACAGTACTCCATCGCTAATGACAACAGCGTCGATTTTCCCCGAGTTGTGGAGCATAAACTTTCTGAGCCACTGTTGGTATTTATTTACTAATATCTTAAATACAGAGAGAGGCATGGTCTGTTCTCTAGTAAGATTAATAGTCTAATCAGATTGAAACAAAATTGAATGAAGTGATTTTAAAACACATATAAAGTGATAACATACATTCTAGTTATTCTGGGTCAGCTCTATGGCCATGATTTTAAAGTGAATTATAGAGTGGAATAAAAGTCAACAAGCTGCCTGCTCCAAGAGCACAAACTATCCAGGAACATGCTAGATGTAGTACTTAAATGAGACATAAGTACTTAAATGAGACATAACATTAACATGGCTTGCTGATATTTAAAGATGCTGCTTTTCTTTGAAACTACACTAATACCCCTTTCCTGTACATTCTTTTATCTTCTTTTCCCACACAGGCCACAGCTTTAATTCTCTCTCACACAACCAATGAAACAACATATTTTTTAAATCAGATAAACATGATTTATTCACTACCTAAGGAAAAAAGACGGAATTTGGGATTTGTGTTATGTAGACACTTATGTTTTAAGAGACATTATTGTCTTCTCCATACTTGATACTTTATTAATAATTGATGTTATTCATATTTATCAAAAGAATAACATACTCTTAAAATTTATTCAAATTGTTGGTAATTTCCATTGCTAAAATGATGCTCTAAGTAAGAAGACCAAACAACTTATTTTTATAAAAAAGTTCTTTACATACAGTTTTCCCAAATTTGAGAATGAGTTTTTCAGCATTTATGTGATCCATAAAGTTAGGATGAGATTTTCTTCTGCGATAATCTTCATCAGTAAAAGGAATCTCAGGATCTTCCTATGAAGGAAAAAAATGTGACTGCTATACGTGTCTTAAAACAGAAGAAAAAAAAAAAAAAAAAAGACCTAGATGGTTAAAATAAGTTCTTAAAAAACATTTTAAAAATGTCTTTTAACTTTGTTTTCATTTGAAATTCTTAAAACTTCTGATTCTGATACTTGAGGCTCAACATCTTGAAAATGTCAATAGTTCATTTTAAATTTTCACAGCAAAAGATTTTTAACTCCCTTTTATATTTAAAAATTGTGAATTTTTATTGTATATAGCATTCCACGAGGTTGAAAAACTCCAAGAACTGCTACAGATAACATTAATTGGCACAATTTCTGTAAAACTAAATTTGAGAACTGCAACAGCATACTACAAAGTGTCCCACACGCTTCCTAGCAATACTTAACATATATAAAAATAAAGAGGTATCAATTTATCTGTCTATACACTGATTTAACTATGTATTTCATTAAATATATAGTAAATATGGGATTTTTTATGACTGAAGCACAGTGCATACTGTGGTTAGCATAGGTCTTACCTCTTGTCCAAGCAGTCCCTAATGCCTGCCTGTACCATTGTAGCCCAGTGCCTAAACTTCTCTATTCAGTGGAATAAATTTAACAATTTTGTCAGTAAGTAGTAGTTCAGGGTGAAAGGATCATGAGAAAAAACACACCTGCTGACACTAACTTTATTAGCTATCGTTGAAGTACATACTGAAATACTTTGTTTAATTGAATGTAATGAATATTTTCCATTAAATAGAAATATTCAGTTAAAAAAAAACATTAATATTTTAATATTACTTACAGGGTCAGGGGGTTTGCTTTTTGCCCAGCTCATTATTGTTGAAATGAGGATGAATAACTTCGGTGTTGTAAAATGCTCTATTTCCATATGTAGAGCTGTTAAATGAAAGCAAAGGATTTGATTTATTGTAAACTGTATTATTCAAACTGTATTTTTGCTTTTATATAAAGGTCTTGTATAGACATTTATACCATAATGTTCTATGTGATATGTATCTTTAAGCAAATACTCTTTATTTGGGTTGGTATAAAATAAAGATAATAAAGAAAGAAAACAAATAGCCAAATGATGGTAATAAAGAATAAATAATTGGGAATCAACATAATCTCCACAGAGCAACTTATCATGGGGGAAAAAAAAGAAACAATCTGTGCTAGGAAATGATTCATCTTTATTGACTGCTGAGATACTGAAAGAAAATAAAAGTGCAGTTTTTTCATAACTGAAACAGAAACTCTACAGAATTCAAGTAAAGCTTCCTTATTTTAATTTAGAGCAAGATAACTAAATGTGGGTTATGTTTTGTTGAGTCCTCTAAAACTTATGTTATCCAAGTATTTATACTATAAACAGGAAAGCATAATTTAGTTTAACTATCATATAAAAGAATTGTATTGCACTGTCACCATAAAAAGATTCCAGATGCCCATTAGAATTTCGATATAACAATCAGGAGAAAGTTTCAGAAAGACTGTTAACAGTGGTTTTTATTGGACTTTTAAGTCAAAATTATATAAAATATTGAAACATTATTTAAATATCACAGGAACAAATTTTCTACCCACCTCCCAATGCAAATAGATAAGACGACAGTTCATAGTTATTTAGGGAAATAACTGCCTACACAGTTATGTCATTTAAAGTGTTGGACCATTCCATGACAGCTTCTCTAGCTTATGAATGCCAAAGTGCATTCCATGGTCCCTTGCTAATTAATTGAACAATTCATGCAGCATTTCTCCATCAAGGAACCCAGTTTTATATTACAGTAAACTATAAATCCCAGATAATTTCATTATACATTTACAGTAAATTTTGATGGCTGTATAGCAACCAATTTTCTGTTTAGTCAATAGCTATACTAACCAGAAGCAGCCCATGTTGCTTCCTCAATTTGACTTGTATCCTCAGTGATATTGTATAAAACAATCTCACACTCAAGCAAATGACTTAAGAGCTCTTTTTGAGAAGAGACCTGGGGAAAAAAAACAGGTAGAATCTGACATTAAAAAAAAAAAAAAGAAAGGAAAAAAAATCCAAATTTCCTTTTCTTTACAAGTTTAACTTACTGATAGAATGCAGTTTTCTAACACTAGGATGTTAGAGTAATTCATAAGACTGATATCAAATGTTATGTCAGATACAATTAAGGTGACAAAATGTAAATTAAATGCTGAAACTTCTAATTTACTGTACGTATTAATATAGTTCAAAAATATGTACAATTTTTAGTAGTATTTTAGGTTTCATATTTTCAGTGCAATTGCGAGTATGAAAAAATATCTATTACTTTTATAGGTATTTTAAATAAGGATCAACTGGCAGAATGGAGAAGACACAAAAGATGTCCATTTCCTTGCAAAATGACATACTATCATTTTTGTTAAATGCAGATTGTCTGCATCACTTGAGCAAGTCCAACAAACACTTTAGGCAAGAGCAGTTATTAACATTAAATACTGCCAGCCATAATTGTCTGATTGAACAGCTCAGCTGTAAATCAAACTTTTCAAACGTTTAAAGACATTCTGGATAATAAGTATCAGACAATTTAGTTTCAGAAAACTAAACCAAGCAATAAACAGAGTCTTAAAAGCAAGCCTCCTTTACTTAACTAAACTCTGGACATATCTTTATACGAAGATGTAGGTATTCACAGCAATTAGCGACTAGTGAAAGCTGTTATTTCAGTGAACAGTTAAGAAGGGGGCACTAACTTTGATTTCAGCACCACTAGCTTTAAAATGGTGATAAAAGACACAGAGAAGGCAAGAGAGATACTTGAGGTGTGTGTTTTGAGGGAAAAAGAAAGCAGACCTGTGGATCATCAGGATAG
Source organism: Gavia stellata (assembly GCF_030936135.1). Lineage (NCBI taxonomy): Eukaryota > Metazoa > Chordata > Aves > Gaviiformes > Gaviidae > Gavia > Gavia stellata. The sequence continues at coordinate 16,806,757 of NC_082600.1, forward strand.
ATGATCTCCTGTCCTTAACTATCTTTTTTTAAAAATGTATTTTGAGTCTGAGTTCCTTCCTTTTACTATTTGCTGTATCAGACCTAGCAGGGAGCAGACAACAGTGTGCAGGAAGCAAAAGGAAGAAAATATATGCATACAGCTTCCTGCATCAACAGAAGACCATTTTAATAATGCAGGTCATTTTACATGATTTGCAATATTTCTAACGTTGTCTAATGGCAACCTGAAATAAGACTTTTACTTACTGCATATGTTTCCTCTGCAAAACATGGTTTAGTACTCTCTGGTTTAGAAAGGGTACCCACTATTTGATAGACTCCCTCCTTTGGCCTACTAGGAACTTCAGCAGCTGAATTATTTTCATCTTCCTCTTCTTCTCCTATGCTTTCAAGCGATGCCCCCACAACACACCTGGATAAATACTGCAATATACAAGACACACATTTGTATGCAAATATATACTGAATCCTACACAGCTTCTCATGGTCTTGGGAAGACAACAACGCCCTGTTGACTAGTCCTGATCCTGTTGTAGGTAATGTAGCTCAGAACACAGCTTTCCCATGAACAGGAAAAAGTTATGGACTCCCCAACCTCCGCTATAACGTTTTGTCATGACTTGTTTCCTACGCCTCAAAGTCGAAGATGCTGGTGAGTCCCTAGATGCCTCTTCTCTGCGACCTGGCTCCTCTCAGGCAGGGCATTACCTCGGAGAGACGTCCTCTCTCTCCACGGTGACCAGCTGTTGCCTGAGATCTCCCGACCTCTTTCTCCACACCTCCTGCTCCTAACTCTCATTTTTACTCCTTCCTATCTTAACCCCTTCTTGCTCCCAGGCCCTCTCCTCAGCAGCTATTTTAGGTGACCCCAGCCACTCGGCTGGCTTCCCACCCGGCCGAGCTCCCTGCCGCGCTACCGGCCGAGGGCCAGGCGGGCGCTGCCCACGACGGGCTAGGGCGGGCGGGAGGACGGCGGCGCCTCAGACAGCGACGGCTGAGGAAGAAGCCGCGGCCGCGAGCAGCTGCGGGCCGCCCCCCGCGGTCACCTCGCCGATGCTGCGGCCGCAGTAGGAGTCGAGGTGGTTGAGGAAGACCCGCCGGCTCCGCGGCCGCCCCGCCGCCATCGCCACAGCCTGCGCCGGGGACGCGGCCCGTTGCTGCGCGACGGCGCGGCCAGCGGCGGCTGCGCAGTGGGCGCGGCGGGCGGGGTGGGGCGGGGCTGGGGGGCGCGGCCCTCCCCTGGCAGCCGGCGCGGGGCCGTCTCGCGCAGCTGGGCTGGTAGGGACCATCGCCAGCGTAACCAGGCGTTTAGTCTGTACGTGTACTCCTGCGTTGTACCTGATTCAATCCACCCTCGGACAGACAGGGTTAGCGGCAGTCAATAATTAGGGACTTTATTCCTGACTTCTAGGCGCCGAACAGGACAAAACGTGTATAGTACTGCTGAGACAACAGCAGCTTTAATTAGGTTATTAGACATCCTTTCAGGTAGCAGGCAGGCTTCGAGGCGTTTTAAGTAATCCATAGATTAGGCCAAGCAGCACTCATTCAGGAGTTTGGATAATGAAAACAACTGACAGTGTAAGGCGACCTATTGAAATTCTCTACTGCCAGTGCTTTAGAGAAGCTCCCTCCATATAGGCAGCAATGACTAAGTATAGGGACTGGAGAGCATTTTCTTCGTCCTCAAAAACCCAGACATCGTGCAGTGACATATCTTTCCCATTTTTGAGTTAACACTGCAGTATGTTATCAGAAACAACAGATGTTCCTTCTGATAGCACCTACAAAACACCTGTTTTGAAAGTATTTCTCGGCTTAGGTTTATAATAAACACGCAAAATGAAAGATCATTTTAAAGATGTCTAAGGAAAAAAAAAATATCTTAGCAATGTAACATTTACTTTAGCATTTTCCCACTTGTATTTCTAACACTTCCTTTCCAAGTCTCTCTTTACAATCGCCTACCTTGTTTTTTCACAATAAAGTTTCATCAGATACAATTTTGCAGCCAAAGGTTTTCAAATACTTCTTAACTATTTGATATTTAAGATTTATGGGCATGACGACTTTGGTTGTTCACTCCCCCCTTTCCAGTAGCTCCCCCGCCCCTCAAGAAAACTACAACACACTGGTGCATTTATTTAATGCTTTAGTAATTGAAACTGAACAAGTAAATTAGTTGCAAGGGAAAATATTCAAATATAAATTTGGTAAAGTACATTCTCCTCACAGAGGACTAACCACGTGCCACAGACCTGTGTGCAAAAGAGAGCCTATGAACAATTTTTAGAGCATGGAAGCATACCCTAGGGCAGAGGATTACAATCAGAAGTTTCAACCTAAAAAGATAATAAAATAAACACGAAATTGAAGTCTGGAAAACAGAAGCGCTAATACAGATGTCTTGTCAGTCATAGTTGCAAATCACCACCCCAAAGCTATTACAAAAGCTCTACTAGGCTTCTCCAACTAATATGACTAATCCTTAGCAGGTAGAAGTCAGTATAGCTCTACTAAAGTCACTGGAATCTGTGTCTTCATGAGAACAGATGCATCCCTAAGTGTGGCTCCAAAAAAGCTACTGCATGTACTTGTCACAAAAGCATGGTGGAATAATGGCAGGATTATTTAAACAAAGATGCACAAATACTGAATAATACAAGAATACAAAAAGTATGAACGTCACAGAATATTAGTTCAACAGTACTGGTATTTCTAATCAACTGTAATTTTTAAAAAGTCTACTATTCAGTACATACTTGAAAAGTTACAGCAGAACAACAGATTTATAAAGAGATTTGTACCAGTTTTTAAGTAGAAAATACAAGTTATATCTTCCAGTTTGTATTAGTCTTAGCAAATTTCATACAGCCTTTGGTTTCAAACCAATACAACGCAATTAACGTTACAGCGCTTACTTAGTATTCATTAGGAGAGGATGCTGTACAATTGAGGGAGAAAATGTGAAAAACAGGAGTACCAAAGCACTGTATTATAGAAAGAAAAGGCTGAAGCAAAAATACTCCTAGGTATATCCTGTACATCATGTAAACACACATTCAGAATAGTAAACAGGCTAAAATGTATTCCAAGCCTCTCCCAGTTACAGTATAGCATACATATATATATAGCACATATATAGCATAATCTTTAGGAAATGTAGCCCATTACATCCTAATTCTGTGCTTAACTCATTTGTGATTCAGACAATACATTCATATATTAGCAGTACTTCTCATTTATTATTTTGAGTTTGCTGGTTGCCATAGACAAGGACAGATCAAATAATACTGAGCCTTGCTATTAACTCAGATACTGTCAGTATACAAGAAACGCCCAACTGTTCAAGAACTATCTTTCTTGTTATCAAAGCTGCGAATTTTCAGATTTATGTATAGCAAATCAAGCTGAAATTCTGTTCTTTGCAGAACAGTAGTTTTCCCAATTATTTTTCATTAATTGGGTAAAGCAAGTAGTTAGCTTATATTTTATAAAGCAGATATGAAAATTATCGGTAAGCACACACAAAAAAGAATTACTACTTGTATATATAACACTCAATCTTTATATATTTTTTCAGTTTTGAATAAAACACTTTGAAAAGAGACCAAATTTTTTGAATGTTTTAAGAAGCAACTTACTTGCTCACCTACAACAAAAAAGAAAACAAAAAAGTTTATTAATTTTGCAATTTATTGAAGTGGCTTTTAATAGCACTGTGATATATGCAAATCCACTGTAGCAAAATGTTATAGAGTAGTACTAGCATGAATTAGATATTAATGCAAGAAATGAAACTTAAGATGTTTGTGATTACATTTTTAAGAAAGATCTCAGTGCCTCATACTAAGAACTCCTTCTAGAATTAAACCTTCCTCACTTCTGGGTAAATCATGACTGACTATCTTTCTTCAAAGCTTCTAGTCTTTGTAGTAATGCATTTCCAAACACCTCTCGATATGCAGGGCTGAGAGAGTCCAATAAGGAGTAGACAGTTTCATGGTACGGAGTTTGCAATCTGTCATCAGTCTGATCAAAATCATAAGCTACTACCTGCAACAAAGAAATCACTGGTTAAATTTCTGTGGTTAGGATGACCTTGCTATAGGAAACAGGTATCATAACATTGAACTTTGCCAGTCAGAGTAGTACAGTAATTGAGAACAAAAGATACTGGATTTAAATCACAATCTGTGCTTTCTGCTCTGGGGCTTAGTGGTAATACAGTATTTAGACAGTTTCAAATACCTTTTATCCAAAACTCAGAATATTAGTAAAATCTATCATTACGACGTTTGAAAAGAAATCTTACATCTACACGTTTGCACGAAAAATACAAATGGTACAAAAAGGAGTTGTATACATGCTGTATTACTGACTTATCTAGGTACCCAAGAAACCCAAAGACTGACATGCCTATAACAAATGCTGCTTCAATCTTCATCATTTTGTGTCTTAAATAAATGCCCAATTTTTCATCAACTTCCCTTCTTGCTTTGTTGGACGTTAACTAACTGAAGTTCCACTTTCTAGGAGAAAACACGTAGAACAGGCTTTCATAAAAGTACAAGAGAAATATGTATGCTGTTTCGGTGTCAATGAAGTATTTTTCTAGGCAACTTTTGAACACGATCATTGTTCAAAACAAAGACGCTTAAGAAATTATGAACAAATTAGTTTACCCTGAGTCCTGCTTCGGTGAGCTCCAGGCAGTATCTGTTTCTTTCCCTGGTTTCCACATTGATATATGCCACATCCTCTGCACAGGGAAGGGTTTTTGAGACAAACATGTTGCTGACAGCAAACAGAACATCATTCACAACAGCTTCAGCTTCTAGTCTCATATCTTTCACATCCGTTCCTTCAAAGTCTTTATAATCAGAATCCTCTTCAAACCCCCTATTATTGGGCAACTCCATAGGATTGCAATCAGTCTCCAGTCTGCATATGGAAACATTTATATTTGTCATACCACTATACTCAATATATATTAACACCATAAAACAAGAGTTGTACCTTAAGCAGATGTATTTAACATTGTCCAAAAAAAAACAAAACATGAGACCCAGTGACTTCCATAACTCATGAAATGACATTCCAGAGAACTCAAAACCAAGATGTTGAGAACAACTGCTTAGAAAGGTTACATTAGCCCATAGAAGCAGTATCAGTACCACTATCACTGAAGTTGCTGCTTCTTATGCAAGTAACTTGCATTCTGTTGTGTAAGACTCTGTTATGATTCAGCAGCACTTTGCTGATCCGGAATGCAGTAGGAAGACAAGTAATGCCTGGAAACACTGAAATCAATAGCTGTAGAAAATAAAATCCTATTGTTGGTGAATTTAAGGAAGACTTAGAAAAGTCTGTGAACTAAATGGGTTATCAGAAACTATAAACACATATTAACAACAGCTTTTTGTTTACAATCACTGAAGAACAATTATCTTGTTAGGCTTTTATGCACAACTGTCAATACATTTCAGAGACATACATAGCTGGCCTTGGTAAGCAACTGTTACCGAAAACGGACAGGCTCTGTGGGGGTTAGCACAGCGGCTCCCGCATTTGCCTCTCGGGTATCAGTGTCACCATGAGGCCCCAGCTAACTTACACCCACAGGGAAACCTGCCTGAGGCCAGCAGGGAAAACCCCTCGGGACAGCTGAGCCCTGCTGCCAGGAGGGAATGGGGGCTGGCAATAACCGGTCTGCAACACGCAAGACACTCACAGCATGAGACTCGTCCCTTCCTGACAAATACCACCTCGGACCTACAAACAAATTCCAAAGAAACCGAAGGCAACAGGGCTGCGCGGCCTCCCCGTCGCAGTGAATCACTCCCATGTCATGGCAGCAGAACAGCCGCGGGTCACACCTGCGCCACTGCCCCGCGCAGCGCGGGCAGGAGCAGGGCGCCACCCCCACCGGCAGCGCCGCGCCCCGGCAGCTCACCTACCAGTGCCGGCGGCGGGCGGCCGAGGCCCCGCCGCCCGACCCCAACGGCTCCGGACACAGCGGCGCGTGCCGCTCCGCCCTGCTGCTTCCCGCGGGGCCCTTCGCTAGAGAGGCGGCGCCCACCGCCACCCGCCGCCTCGCCCCAGCGCCGCCTGGCAGCGGAGTCCCCCTGCGGCGCGACACCGCCCCCTCGCGCACCTCCTGCCCCCGCTTCCGCCCCCGCCTCCTCGGCAACGCCACTTCCGCGCGGACGTCACGGTGCCGGTGACGGCGTTCGGCGGGGAGGAAGGAGACAAACAGCCTGGCTCAGCCCGGCCACCCTCGCCGGCGGCGGAGAGCTGACGCGGGGCGGGGGGGGGGGGGGTGTCCGCCCGCTGCCGGACTCCAGCCCCTTCCCCTGCTCCGCGCACTGTTCTGCTGCGCAGCGCGGCTGCGGCGGCCCCCTCCGCGCTCGCGGGCCGCCGGGAAGATGGCGGCGGCGGTGTCCGAGTGAGGATGGGGCTACCTGTCAGCGGCTTTTCGCCCTGAGGGGAGGCGGTGCCACCCCACCGGCGGTGTGAGGGGCGGCGGAGAGCCCCTGCGGTAGCCCGCGCTGAGGGGCGAGGCTAGGCCCGGCGGCTGCCGCTCCCCTCCCGCTCTCCGCCCGCCGGAGGGGCCAGCTCCGGCCCCGTCCCGCCGCCCAGCCCCGACCCCGTCCCGCCACCTGGGCCCGCGGCCCCCGGCGCACAGCCGCCATGCCGTGGCCTTTCTCGGAGTCCATCAAGAAGAGGGCCTGCAGGTACCTGCTGCAGAGGTACCTGGGCCACTTCTTGCAGGAGAAGCTCAGCCTGGAGCAGCTCAGCCTGGATCTGTACCAGGGCACCGGCTCCTTGACGCAGGTCCCTCTGGATAAGTGGGTAAGAGATGCCGGCGCTTCACCCCCTCGGCTCCTGCTGCGTCTGAGGGACCAGCTGATTCCCTGCCCCCGGTTGCCACCCACTTTATTTTCAGTACCCGGCCTCCTTTATGTAAAAAGTTACAGCTGTAATTAGCGTTTTATCCAGGGAACTCTTCTCTCGTATGTAAGCACTTAAAACAGGAAAAAAAAGACCATCTGGTCATTTACTATGGATATGTTTTTCTAGCCACACTTTGGTTTTGTTATTTTTAATTATGAGAAAGGAAACAAAAACTATAAGAAGTCAGTGGCTGCTGTTTCAGGGAGAAGGAGGTAGTGTAACCCAAACTACTAGAAATTCCTGCTGTAGTTACTGAGGAGCATGTTCATGGACTACTACTAGAGATGATAAAAACATAAAGTAATCCCTGTTCTGTTTGTGCTTTGTCTTCATCTTGGAGGCATCTTAGTTCTTATTGACACTGTTATGCTGAGCTTAGTCCATGTAGATCTATAAAAATTGTCCCCTAGTCTTGCAACACTGAAAGTACTTGTTGACAAATGGAAAGCTGTTTTTAGCTGGAGTTTGCTTTGCAGGTGGGCTGTCAAGCCTTGAACAAGCTGAAGCTTTTTTTTCAGTCCCGGTGTGTATGTTTTTGTATATATATGTGTGTGTGTGTCTATACACACACGTATGCATACTTCCAGCCTACTGTGGTGTTTGTAATATTTTGGTAATTAACCCAAGAAACTTCACAATGTTACTGAATTCTACCTGCTAGTCAAGTGACTGTCATGTGGAGCCTTAAGCACTGCTGTGCGTCAGTCATTGACTTCCAGGGTAGCATAGGTGATGAACTAGGTACACAGGCTTATTGCTTTACAAAGTACTTTCAAAACACATCTTTACTGTACTATGTTCTGGTATTAGGCCATGCTGGGTACATTTTAAAATAGTTGTGCATATGTGGTATTTTCAAATAATGCTTTTCCAGTTGTTTGTGTGAAAATATGTTTGAAAGTGGCAGGAGACTGATGTTTGCAGAAATGCTCAATATTACCAGTGTTTTAGTGTGGTTTTTTGTTGTTTGCTTGTTTGTTTTCTTCTTTTCTTTTCTGCCTGTGTCTGTAGCTTGTTTTCTGGGGCAGGCGGTAAGGCTGTCTCGCTTTAATTGAATTATTATGCCCTCTAGTGGGTATCACAGCACCCTTCGCTACTGAAAGTGACATTATTTAAGATCTAAATACTTTGAAACAGCAGCAGTTATGGACCAGTGCTAAATGAACAATTAATTATGTATACGCAGTGATTAAATGTATATACAATAATGGTTAGGTTATCTTCCCCCTTTGTAGATCAGCATTTTTCTTTTTGGCTTGTAAACAATGACATGTTTGAGGTTCTCTGCACGTGACTTACTCGTGTATGACAGATTGCAAAAACAGATGTCGCGGAAGTACTACAGCTCTTTTTTTTTTTTTCCCCCTAGTCATTGTAAGCTTGTTCTCTATGAATCACCAGGATGACTGTATTTTTAGATATTATCTTATCCATTTTTACGGATACTTCTGTTCATCTTAACATTGTAGATACTTCAGCCAAAATTGTACGTATTTATAGAGATATATAGGAATACCTGGGGCTATTAGTGTAACTCCTTTGCCTCTTGGGACCTGGGCTGTTTAGAAAAATCAAAATGTTATCCATGATGTTTGTGGTGGAATTTTAATATATATTGAATAGTACTTTCGCTACGAGTATTACTGTGATTTCCAGCTGGAGATTTTCAGACAGTAACGTGGGAACAAGTTGTGGTGTGAATACTGTGCTTCAGTTTTAAAATTTCACTTGGAATGCTCTAATTGCTGCTTTCTGGGAACAACTGGCTCATTTATGAAGTAATTTAGCTATAAGAATACTGGATTTTTTTTTTCTTTTAGATAGTAAATTTCTATTTCAAAGTAATAAGGAATGTACTAAAATACACTCATTTTTATTGCCATGTATGTTCATAGCAAAAAGACATCTGAGGTCAGATTTATGCAAAATATGGTAGCTAGCTTACTTCCTGCTATAGCAAATTATTTTGTAAAGGTTAAAGTAATTTAAATGAATGTGTGATATTTTCAAATATAGGTTTCATGACAAATAACTTTTTTTGCCTTATCTTATGCTATTATCACATCTATAATTCTTACTTTTAGTTCAAAACGAACTTTTAATGTCACTGAATCTTAGTTGATTATTTGATTCTTAAATAATTTCCTGAAAGAACTGTTTCAGGTTCTGTTTCTTTAAAGCTGATGTCTTTCTGCTGCTTGAGTGGACTTTGGAACAGAAACTAGAAAAGTCAAACATGCAAGCAAACAAAATTCTAAAAGCAAAGTTATTAAGAGCATAAGCAGAGCAACAAGTTAACATGATGGGAAAATTGCACCTGAAGACATAAGAATGAAAAATGTCATTTTTCTGAAGACTTTTTTTGTTTATTTTTAAATTTTTCTGCATAATTAAAACAACATTTTAAATATAATTTAAATGGAAAGCAACTTTTAAAATCCTTATTTTTTTAAAAACTTTTGATGTCGAATTTATGCATTTTCTCAGGTAAAATCGGTGGCCCTGCTCAACACAGGAAGGTCAAAACCACACTTTTTTTTGCCAGATGAACATTGTGTTATAATATTACAACCCCAGTCTTCAGTAGGGTCTTGTATATATTAGAAAGTTGCACTCCCTGGATTCGGTATGTGATCTAGATTGGTTTTTTTTTATTTTCTTAAAACAGCCTAGATAGTTCTTGTTCAATAATTTCGGTTTTAACTAAGTTTTTGAATCGGGGATTTGCATTTTTCTTTTTAAACATAAATGCGAAGAATTGTTTTCTTTGAAAATAGGCTCTTTAGACTCTGTATGGATGTAATGAAAGATATATAGTGCAACATGTAAGTCTTTTCTGAGGATTGTGGAAAACTTAAAAATCCTAAGTTACTTCTTCAGAGCTGGTGTTCCATTTTTTTCTCATCAATTTCACTTACTCTGATACTGAGGGCAACTGGATTGTAGTTTTGTTTATAATGTCACTATAAAGGACTGGATTAACAGAACAGTTTCTGTAGAATATTTGTCTGTCCAGCAAGCTTCACTTTTTAAATTAGTGCTGAACATTAAACACATTAAAATATGATTTAGAAATGGCAAGTATGTTTTACAGCAAGAGATGATTATTTGGTTCTGTTGTTCCAGTGTCACAGGGAAAGTTAAAATGAACATTACATCGAAATTACATGCTAGTGAAATACTCTTGCTGCAGAAACCAGGTACTTTTGGCGTTTTTACTGTCAGCCTGTTTTTAGCCTTCTTCAAATATTGCCGGAGGAGGAATAGATTAACTTGTGTCAGTACTGTAGTATTTATAACAGTAAGATATCAGAATTTTTTTGTAGAGTGCAAAAATAAAGGTTATACAGCTACCACAGAGAAATCTGTATTATGCTGAAAGCTAAGTAATTAATGTGAAACAAGTTATGATGGAATCAAAATACTTGAAAGTGGCCAGTTTATTGTCTTTCTGAGTATAATTAATTTTCTGGTAGCCGCAATATGATTTATTTGTTATACTCAAAATTATGGATGTGATGATTTTTTTAAATTATTATTATTTTTATTTTATTTTCTTCTTCTAGTGTCTTAATGAGATCCTGGAGTCTGCAGACGCACCTCTGGAAGTCACAGATGGATTTATACAATCAATTTCTTTATCTGTTCCATGGGGGTCGTTGCTACAGGATAACTGTGCATTAGAAGTAAAAGGATTAGAGATGGTCTTCAGGCCAAGACCAAGGCTTGGTAGGCTTATTTTATAATTTTTGAAAAGGAGATTCTTTACAGTTTTTCAAAGGCAAAAGGCTACACTTGCTTTAGTCACTTCTTAGTCTTAAAGTGCCATTTAATTTGCATAATAAAAAAGAAACTGTCAGGTGTTCGTCAATTGGTTGTCAAGTGTTTCTCAATTGATTGTTGTTTTGTTAAATAACTTAAAATGTTTATAATGTTCCTACTGTTGTATCTCTTCTTCCAAGCTGTTTCAGACATACTGAAATGAAAATAATACTATGTAGAAAGGAGTTTCTGTTAGCTAGGTTTTTTGGGTGTTGTATGCCAAGTGCTGTTAGTCAGCATTAGTAGCTGGCTGTTAGGTGGTAGTAGGATGACACAATAGCTTAAGACTATGGGGAGGGGTTACTCTAAATACTTACTAACTCTGATCATAATGCTGAGAGGATTGGCTGAGCTCTTCTAGCTTGTCTGTATCCATATGAATCTAACTGATCTAGTTTAGACTGTCCTGGTGATAAATTTTCACTGACTATCAAACCTCCATAAATTCTGTTAAGATGTGTTGTTATAGCATGTGTGGGACACTTAGGGCATTTTTAGTCTGTGGAAATTTTGAATGATTGTCTGAAGGATTTTAATTTGTTTTCCTTTTTATAGTGTAGAGAAGATGGAAGAAAATATTTCTTTAAATGCATCATAAAGAAGAGAAAAAAATGCATAAACCCTATTTTCCATCTTTTGCAAATTACCTTAAGTAACTTGCTTATATATATGCTGCATTTCATTCTTATTTGTTTAACTGGAACTAAATTTGGAGCTATCTTACTTTCTTATATAAGACTATTGCTTTGAAAGAATGGTAGTGTTAGGAGGAAGCTTCATTTATTCACTTGCATCCATTTAGTTATCTTTGATGCACAGTGCTTTATAATACAGTAGGAAAAAACCACGATACTGGTTTTATCACACTTCTATGGCCACATGGATGTTTCCAGACCTGAATGCCAAACTGGAATGTTTTTCTTGTTTAACATGTTTGTATTTGTGCTAGTTTTACTAGAGTATTATAGTTGAATTTGATTAACTTTTCTCATCTAGTTTTATAGTATTTGCTCACAATGGGCTTGGCATTAGCTGATAGGAACACACTGTTGATTAAGTTAATCTGGCTGCTAAAAAAACTTGTTCAGCTTAATATGTGCTGTGTTGTTGGATTTTATTATGGTTTACTTATTATGTCAGGTCTGTGTTAGACATATAAAATGTGTTCTAATATGCTAAGATAACATCTTAAACCTTGTTTAGTCTTTCCCCATCTAGGATATGTTTCAAATGGAATAAGAAACCTGAAATTAATTCTAAAAAAAACCAAACTTATTTCCTTGATTTAATTTTGCTGGTTATGCCTGCAAAATCATACCAATATAATAAAAGTACTTCAGAAATCATTCACTTAAACCAGTGCTGAAGATTAGTTACACTAAATCCTGGTTTCATCTTGTTTAAATTGAGTTTTCAAATACCAGAATCTTATCAATGCAATCTAAATAGATTAAAGTAATTGTAAGGTAGTAAAGTGTAGAGAGATTGTAACTACATTTGGTTTTAAGTATGACTTCTTACTAAGCTGTTGAAACTCTTTTCTGGATGTGCTGAATGTATTATTTAATTTTGTCTTTATTGTTTCAAAATGTTCACAGTCAAATGTATTAAGACTTCTCTTACTCCATAGCATCTGGGTCTGAGCCTATGTATTGGTCAAGTTTTATGACCAGTAGTATGCAGCTTGCAAAAGAGTGTCTTAGCCAAAAATTGACAGATGAACAAGGAGAAGGGTCCCAGCCTTTTGAAGGACTTGAGAAATTTGCAGAAACTATTGAAACAGGTATGAATTAATTATTGAGATCTGAATGAATACCTGAGATTAAATCAGTTTATGTTGTGTCTCAGTTTTACAGAATGGTATCTTGTTTGCCATAACTTGTCTCACAAATTTTCACTTGTTAGCATTACTTATAAAATTTAAACAGGAAGGCAGGACAATTGATAGTGTTTTCGAAGCGGGGGGAAAAAAGCCCATTTACCTACTAAAATATGTATATACTTCTCTCAGTGGACAGAATGAACGCTACTTCAGGGCAAATTGGTGTTTGTTTGCACCAGAACAAACCCAGCTAAATCTGTGCTTGAATGATTTGTGAGATGCCTTAGTTTTGGAGGTTCCAATTTAGTTCATCACACAAACTTAGATTGTTAGTGGTGATGCTGTTGAGGGAGAAACAGAGAATGGCTTTTCAGCTATTTTTTCACAAAGCTGACCTGTTATGACATATGTATCTCAATAATCACACTGTGTTGTGAGAAGTACTTTAGAAACTCTGTTTTTTGTTGTTGGTGGGTTTTTTAAGTGGAAGAAACTAAGGAGTTATGACCACATTGTGCAGTGGAGAACCTTGTACTGAAATGTCTGAGCTAAGGGAAATGTTTAAAATCAGATCTAGAAATAGAAGTATTCAGCCAAAGTAGTGTGGTGCTATAGCAACATTTAGGAGTTCAAACATAGTGCACAATGAAATACTTTCTTTGAGGACCGTCCACACTGAACCATAGAACAACTTAGTCTGAGTTGTCACTTGCTCAAATATACGTGCATTAAAGGTCCATTGCTTGAAATGGATGTACATACTAGACATGTAATAGGAGTTTACATTGCCACTTGATGTCTTGTTACATTATTAAACTCAATTGATTATTTCCACTAAAATAAATATTGAGAACTTAAACAAAATGAAAGACCGTTTTAAATTGGTTATAAAAGTCATTGTTGAGTAACTTGGCTTAAATGCTTGCGTGGTATCTTTTTGTTTTCTCATTTAAGTTCTAAGAAGAGTGAAGGTTATCTTTTTAGATACTGTTTTGCGAATAGAACATGTGCCGGAAAACTCTAAAAGTGGAACTGCACTTGAAATCAGAATCGAAAGGTAAAGATTTTTTCTTTTAAAACCTGTATTTTTTTTTCCAAGGTACTTCTTGCCATTTTCCGTACAATATATTTCACCCGTGCACACACACTCTTAGTATAGTCAGACACTACCTCTTGAGCACCTTTTTTATAATGCCAGCGAGCATTTTCTCCACTCAACTTCCACCTAACATGTTTAAGCTAAGGATATTTAACCATCAAATTAGAAGAGTTCTAGATTTTCCAAAGGTAAGTTAATGACCACTTCTACAATTAATGAATACCATTTCTCAGATGTTCAACAGTCTATGGATATTATTGGCAAATCAGGCTATGTCTTACACAAAGGGGTTTTAATATCTTAACAGTTCCTCTTGTATATCGAAGACACTTTCAGTATTTTCAGAAAGAAGGATACAGTCCTGAAAAAAATTAAATTGGAAGATTTTTAGGTGCTCTGTGAGCTTTCAGAAGAGCCCACATGTATTCTGTAATTACTTTGAACTTGAATAATGTACGTGTTCTAAAAGTATTTTTTCTGACCTATGGGATAGTATAATCATACTTTCTTGCAAAGTGTGGAAATCATTACCAAATAGAACTGGTTCTAACTGAGAATTGCTAGTGAAATACATTTGGTTTTAAACGTTTATAAACTTCAGGTTGTTATGTTCAATTCAGGAGAGATGTCAGTAAAATTGTGATTATTTTTCTTATGGAAGTCCATTCCCAGAACAAACCTCCTTTTCTGTACTTTAAAAACTAGATTGAAACAAACTGTTAAATAACATGTTGTTTTGGTGTTTGATACATTTTATTTATGGAAAGGTAGGTGTATTTTTCCACTGTAAATTTTATTAAGTGGAGACTTGAATCTTTTTAAGAGTTTACTGTTTATGCTCTCAGTATTATAATGTAAGAAATTTTAGTTTCACAAAAATCTTACAGGATTGGAGACTATTCTCTCAATTTTCAACTTTCATTTTGACACAGAATGTTACTTTCAAGCAGTACTTTTAGACAACAGAAAAATGTTAGATGGCATATTTAAAAAAATTCAGATTCTGAAGGAAGAATTGTGTGTGTCCTAATGGAAACGTGTATAGAAGTGACACTAGGATATATTCACACTGGAAACATGTCACAATTGTCCTGTGGTGTCCTGTAGAAAATTAAAGATTTCCACCCATTCCCAGAGAGTGGTGGTTTCTCCTTTCAGGACAGTCAATGGCATTGTAAATCATATGAAGAGAGAGAGCATGTACAAACTTAGAGGCTAAATGGCACAATAAAGGTAACAATTTGCATGCACCTGCCATATTTATTTCCTTGCTTTTGTCTCCCAGAACTATGTACTGTGATGAAACTGCAGATGAATGCTCTGGAATTAACGTACATCAACCCACAGCTTTTGCTCACAAGTTACTGCAGCTCTCAGGTGTCTCTTTCTTCTGGGATGAGTTTCCTGCATCAGCAAAGTCCTCCCCAGTGTGTTCAGCTACACAGCTGGTAAAATTAAATACTTTATATAAGAATGTAAATTGATGAAGGATAGAGTATATTGTTATATATCAGATTAATTCTGAAGGATATAGGAGTTGAACTTTCACTTGAATCTGTGTTTGATAAGTTCCATAATCACTTCCTGTTGATTTTGAGGAGGGGGCAGGAAATAGAGACTCTAGGACTGAGTAAAATTTAGGATGTACAGTACTGGA
The DNA here is from genome assembly GCF_030936135.1 of Gavia stellata. Classification (NCBI taxonomy): domain Eukaryota; kingdom Metazoa; phylum Chordata; class Aves; order Gaviiformes; family Gaviidae; genus Gavia; species Gavia stellata. The sequence continues at coordinate 16,822,116 of NC_082600.1, forward strand.
ATCTGGTTGCAACTTTAATGTGTAAAAGTCCTTCTATAATTCACTGTTCTGTGGGAACTTGCTCCACTTTTTTGCAAAGACCTAATGTTTCACATTTTACATGCCTTGTTTCTTTCAGAGTTACCAATACATGTTTTTAATGCCACTGCCAAATTTATATTTGTGTAAAATGATCATTTGTGTGATAAGTTTATTTGAAATACTTGTGGGGTTTTTAATAAGAAATGGGATACATTCTTATTCCTTCTCTGTGACATTTTAAGGCAACTGAACCAAAGCTTTCACCCAGCTGGAATCCAAAAATCATTTATGAGCCACATCCACAGTTAACAAGAAACTTGCCAGAAATTACTCCTTCTGACCCTGTACAGATCAGTAAGCTGATTGGTAGAATGGAGTTGAGCCTAACATTAAAGCAAAATGAAGTACTTCCTGGAGCTAAGGTTAGTCATGCTTTCCTGGTCTTTAACTAAATTAATAGTTATGTAGGATTTAATTTTTTCAACTGTATACAGAAAATGGTGAGATTCTCAAGGGGACAGAAACGCCTTAGTTTTGTTTTAGAGTCTCAAAACTAATATATGTCTAATAAGACATCTTTAATGTTGCCAGACAAGTCAATAGCACACTGAAATCTGTTAAAGGAGAATTCCTGTATGTTACGAGAGACTGATTTTATGTATTGGAGTAACTCCTGAGAAAGTTGTTTTGTTTTCATGAAACTCCTGCTATTCTTTTATTCTTTTATTCTTGTAGCACTATGACTTACTTTGCCTATGTATGTATCAAATGTTTAACTGGTTGATTAAAATCACTTTTGTTTTAAAAGGATATAATTTACTTCAACAATTACAAGTAAACCTTACATGGTTAATTAGGTTGCAGCATTGCAGCATTGTAAAAGTAACATGAACATTTGTACTTCTGAATTTTTATATTAAAATTTATAGTAAATCGAATAATAATGCTATATTTAAATGCTACTAGTTAAAGTAATATTTTATTTGACTTTTACATAAAGATACATGAAGCGAAGCAGTTGAAAATAAAGCCCTATTTTTTTTTTTTAAAGTGTGAGTATATAAGTAAAGTCGTGTAAATATATTCCCCTTGTCTCCAATTTTACAGTTGGCTGTTGACCTGTGTTCTATAGTGCACTATAGTCTACAGAAAGCAGAAAGTATCTACTGCAGTGGAAAAGTTTCTTATGTTCAGCGATTTCTAGTCAATCCTTATAACTTGTCTATTCAGTTAAGAAAAGCCCTTGAAAAGTGAAATAATGTATTTTGTTTGGTGTGAAATAGAAAAATGCTAGGTATTTCAAAAGTATGAATAATTAATGCAGTTAGAAGCTTTGAATTAACTGATGTCCAAATGTTTCTAAAGATCAAAATTTTCCACTTTGATATCATTAATTGTATTTTAAGGTAGCCAGAAGAAAAACATCAAGGTCAGAGTTGAGAGTAACTTTTATTTTATAGAAGTTGAATATAACAGAATGCAGAGCAGTGGTCTCTGCAAGTTGGCTTTTAGTAGAGGCAAAACACTGTTGGTATGTTAAATAAGAGCAACATCTGAACTAGTGAATGGATGTAATACTACATGACAAAATTAAAGAAGGACTTGGTTTTTGATTTATTAGTTAGAGTTCATGCAGATTGGAAAGAACATAGATGCAGTATATTGCTTAGTCTAGGTTAACCTTTTTCTTTTTTTCTGGAAACTGAATTATATTAGAACACCTTTGATTAGAATAGGTGTTTCAAGCATGTAAACTACAAAATATGCTGTATAAGTTCATCTCAAGTATGACACACTGCAATAATTTAATTTTCTTTCAACTCTTTCCAAAAGATGGAAAAAAATAGTAGGAAACAGTAAATGATCAATTAGTTTTGTATATTTTCCCTGCTTAGGTAAATATTCCCTTAAGGTCTTTATGAGCAAAAGTGTATTTTCATATAAATGCATTCCACTGCATGCCCTTTTTCTTTTTCCCCATGAGTATGGTGGATTGAACTTGGCCAGCTGTCATACACCCATCCAGCTGCTCTTACTTGCACTCCTCAAGAGGAGTGGAGAGAATGTGATGGAAAAAGCTCATGGATTGAGATAAAGACAGGGAGACCACTTAGTTACTGTCACAGGCACAACAGACTCAACTTGGGGAAAATTAGTTGAATTTCTTGCCAATTAGACTGGAGTTGGATGATGAGAAACAAACTAAAACACCTTCCCCTCACCCATTTTTCTTCCCAGGCTCAATTTTACTTCTTCATTCCAAACTCCTCTACTTCCTCATCACCTTGAGCAGTGCAAGGGGGATGGGGAATTGAGGGGTTGCAGCCATATCGTAAGAGTTGCTCTCTGCTGCTCCTTCCTCCTCATGCTTTTCCCCTTCTCCGGTGTGACTCCCTCAAGCTGCAGTCCTTCACAAACTGCTTCAGTGTGGGTCCCCTCCGTGGGCTACAGTCCAGCAGGATAGACCTGTTCCCGCATAGGTCCTCCACGAACCACAGTTCCTGACAGGAGAACCTGCTGCTGTGTGGGCTCCTCTCCATGGGCTGCAGCACCTGCCAGGAGCCTGCTCCTGTGTGGGCTCTCCACAGGCTACAGCTTCCTTCAGGGCACATCTACCTGTGGCAGAGTGGGGTCTTCCATGAGCTGCAGTGTCGGTATCTGCTCTGGTGTGATCTCTTCCACAGGCTGCAGGGGAATATTTGCTCTGACACCTGGAGCACCTTCTCCCCCTCCTTCTTCCCTGACCTTGGTGTTTGCAGGATTGTTTTTCTTGCTGTTTTTTCCTCACTGCCTGTGCAGCATTTTACGCTTTCTTAAATATGTCTTCACAGAGGCACCACCAGCTTTGCTAATGGGCTCAGCTGAGGTGGGTCCTGAGGTGGCTCCATTACAGGACTGGCTGGAACCAGGGGCAGACCCTGACCTCTTAGCATAGAGGCTGCCCCTGCAGCATACTCTGCTGCCAACACCTTGCTGCCTACACTCAATACAATGAGTAAAAATCATGAATGGACCAAAGTCTGGGAGTACAGGATTCTAGAATTGAAAAGTAAATCTATACAAGTGCTTAGGATAAATTTAGCTTGAGCTGTTCTCAAAAGATAAGTGGCTTGCTTTGTTGTATACCATATCAAACCAATTGATTTCTATAAAGAGTGGGATGTTTATGAAGAAAGTATGTGAATTTATTCATCTGTATACTAAAGAGAAGTCCTGAAGAGAACCTTTACAGTTTTTAAGGTCTACTTCAGAAAGTGCTGACTTCAGTATTTTATAATTAGTATATAATGCTAATTTTATATTTTTGATTACTTCTGGAATTATTAAAGAAGCAAAACAACTAGCAGGTTAATGGTATTCTTGACTTTTCCTATTGTGTATTTATTTTAAGCTAATAAATTGTCAGTGACACACCTGCATTTGTCTTGCCAAGCTACAGATTGGAAAAAATACACAATTAAATTTCAAGCTATTGTTGTGTAGAATATGAAGATACTGCTGGAATGGCTGTATCCTTTACAGCATCAAAATCTATTATCAAAAGAAGTGATTCAAGACTTTTAAAGAAAAACTCTTTAAGTATTCTTGAAATTTTTTCTTTCTTTTTTTAGTTGGACGTAGATGGACAAATAGACTCTGTACATTTATTTCTTTCACCGAGGCAGGTGCATCTTCTATTGGACATGGTAGCAGCTATTGCTGGACCAGGCAAGTGAACATTCTGTAAATGTTAAATATGTATTATGGTGGATGAAAAATAAACTTCGCAAGATAAACAAGTTTCCTCAGTGGAAAAAAAATATATTTGTGGTCGTAGATTATTATTAACTTCTGTCTGATCTTAGCAAAATGTTTTGTAGCTGCTCTGAGTAGGACTATGATCAATTTATTGACTTTAGTTGCAAATTGTAGGTGCTGGTAATGAAAATCTAGGTAACAAATAAGGCTTGACAATTGACTATATAATAGGACAAGAGATGGGGAAATGGTAGGTGGGGAAAATCAGGAGGTTGGAACAATTTTGGTTCTTGTAGCTTCTGTTTCACAGAGGGGCTTAGCAGCCTGGTTCCTTCTGTCCTGTGCTTTAGTGACAGGCACAGAAAACATAAAACAGACAGTGATTGAGTTCGTTTATCCATATTTGCAGTGTTTAGACTACTGCAGTAGCAGTATGAGGGTGTTTTGGTTTGCTCCCCCCCCCCTTCCCAATCTCCTAATAATAAGTGTTGTTACATTAGGTATAGATCATTAATCTTCTTTTTGAAGATTAATGAAGTAGTCCTGGGTAGGTGCTTAATATTCTTACAGTGATACTGATATATTTGTTGTACTGGACTTGTTCATTGTTTTTTGGATAACTGGAAAAGCATTACATATAGTTTTCCATATGTGTCATCTTCAAACCTGAAATTTTAATAATTCCTTAATTGTAAAACCTTTAAGATATTTTGTCCTCAGTCCCTAAAGCTGATTTGAAAAGAGAAATATATGCTGATATTATATGTGAACACATTTGCATATATGACATGACCTTAAAAATATTTTCTTCAGACTTGAAATTAATGAATTCTAGGGAGAGAGTAATCTGTGCTGGACAACTAAAATCTCCAATACAACAAAATGCATGTATATAGACATCCGATATACAACAGATATGTGTATATCTATACAGATGCAGATATATGCAACAACAACAGTTGGTTCATTTTCAGGTTCATTTTTGAATTTTCTTTGGGATACTGGCAAGGAAATTACAGTGGGCTTTCTGTCCTTTTTTTGAATTCAGAAAGCCTAAGCAGGATAGAACTGTCAAATAAAGATAGGAAGAACCGGCCAATGCAACAGGAAGATGAGTATCGGATTCAGATGGAGTTGAAACGTTATTTAAGAAAAGAGTCTTTATCTGCAGGAGCGTCATCTGAACAAAGCTTCTATGACACAGAGAGTGCCAGAACGCCTTCTAGTCGTGGCAAGTATAAAAGATGATGCAGCATAGCAAATAGCCTGTTAAGGTTATATAGACTGTTTGTCTTTTAATCTTACTAACTTAAGTATCAAAAGAACTTTGACATGGAATAATTGTATGCTATTAATTGTACTGTTGAATAAAAAAATTAACACCTAGTTTAGGTATCAGGCTAGACTTGATTCAGTATTTCATTCAAACTGTTCAGTAATCTGTATGTTACTGTGCAGCACAGTAAATACACATGCAGTGTAACATTTTTTCAAATGCATGGTTGAGGAAATTAAATATCGAATAATAGTTGCATTGCCATGATACTTGTATTTTTATTTGAATAATTTTTTGCTGATTATTTTTAATGTGAAAGTGTGAACTTTGATTTGTCAAAAGGAGTGTGTGAATTGATAGAAATGATACCAACTGGAATATGAAAATGGAACATTTAACTGTTTTAGTATTTATTAGGTTTTTTGCCTTTTTTAAAATAATCTCTGTCTAAAGATACTACTAGTTTCAGTGTCAAGAGAACTTGGAACTTCTGTAAATAATATGCTTAGTTGGTTATTCTGTCTAGCGGTTAGATTTCTGAACTTAGGAATACATTTCTGTTTAAAGTTATTTTTTGCATTAGAAAATAACTCTTTACTATCTATGGTTCTTATTAGAAGAAGAAGTTTTCTTCTCGATGGCTGAAATGGACATGTCTCACAGCCTTTCCTCCCTTCCACCTCTTGGAGACCCTCCAACTATGGATCTAGACTTGTCTTTAACCAGTACATATACAACTACACCAGCAGGATCTCCACTGAGCACTACAGTGGTATAGTATTAACTACACTTAAAATATTTTTAACTGAACACTTTTAGATAAAACTGTTGCATAAATATTTTTTATAATATCAAGAACTATTGCCAAATTCTAGGACAACTGAAAATGTTTAAAGCTGATAGTATTCCTTTTCTGCTATGGAAATTGTATTGGAAAGTTTCTCATCTGTTTGGCTACCAAGACAGGAAGGAAGTGGAATGTAATCGTTTTCAAATGCCTTGACACTTTATGATTTATTTTCTTTCTAATAACTCATATTTGCCATCTGGGCTTTCTTTTAATATGGCTTATACAGGCAATGACAATAAAAAATACAAAATTGTTGTATTACATTATTCCTCAAACAATATAACAATTACGCTGTTGATATCACCATCTTTCCCAAATCTGTTACGTGCCTACTGTTTTGGTTAATGAAAGCCATGAAGAACAGTTGTGCGTTTTACAGAGAAACAGGAGAATATATGCTCATGGAGACAGCAACTTTAACCCATGTAATTTTAAAGCTGGATAAAAACATGGTTTAGTTGAGCACTAATATACTGTGAAATGGCATGTTGTTGATTGTTTATGCATGTATTTTCTTTTTGTTCCTTTAGATCTAACATAAATAATAAGGTAATGTCTGACATCTATTTGTCAAACTTAAGATCATATATATTTTTGTTTTAGCTTCAACCAACTTGGGGTGATTTTCTTGATCGTAACAAACAAGAACTACAACCTCCAAGAGGTTCTTCTCTTACAGCCAACATGGTTCACCAGACTTCCTTAAGAAGAACATGTAAGTAAAAATGTTGTTTTGCATTCTGCTCCTTAGATAATTCTGGAAATGAATTGTTATGCAACAACTTGGCAAAAAGAAATGAAAATCAAAAGTAAGATGATTTATAAATGTGTTATTGCTGAAAAATTACGTGAACTTAATTTTTGTATTTCAGCTATTCCATCCAGATCTGTTTCTGTGGATGAATCCAGACCTGAGCTTCTTTTTAGACTGGCAGTTGGAACTTTCTCAGTGTCTGTACTTCATATTGACCCTTTACCCCCACCTGAAAGTTCACTGAACCTTAACCCATTGACACCAATGGCTCGGGATTTCTTTACCCGCATAGAAAAGATTGAGCCAGTTAAGTTTTCAACAGAAGATTTTCTGTCTTTCCGAGAAGTATTTGCAGAAGCTTGTTCTCATGATCACCTTAGGTATAACTTTTGCTTTATTAATAAATATAATTAACAGAATTATCTTTTGAGTAACCTAGAATAAAGTAAATTTATTTCCATAGGATATGTCACCTAATATTTGAATTGCATTAGACTTCTTTTTAATTTCAAAATAGCCTTGAATTTTGATACCTGTTGTCCAAGACTCTTTTTTAATTAAAAAAAGTGCATAAACATTAAAATCAACTTACTGTTTTCAATGATAGATGAATTAAGCTAAGTACAGTTTCTACCACAGAAATCCGCAGAGTCAAGAATCATTAAGTAAATTATTTTTTTAGAAATAGCTGTATTTTACAGGACCATCTTTATTCCAATATAGGGATTTCTGCTTGAAGTAGCTTAGGGTTTTACTTAGTGCAAAATAGTATATCAGTAGGGATAAAAATTAAGTGTGAGCAAAATCGTGAAGTTAGTCAACAGTCTTTTTTTCCAGAAGTTGTTAATGTCCCAGTACAGTGTATGAAGTAAAATATTTGAGGGTGTATATATCTTTTCTTATCTTATGCATGTCATAAGAGATATCCTGAGGCATTTGACTTTTTTCATTGTCTATGTAAGGATGTTAGATTCCTAGCTTTATGTGAATTGCAACTTGGGTTAGATGTCTAAAGTATTCTTCACAAATTTCTCTACAGCGACCATTGTTGAACGTGTAGCATAAGTGAGCTCCATGGTCTTTGTTGCTAAAGCTAAAATCCATTATAATTAGAATTTTTTTCCTTATTTTTGAAGAAATTATGGCGGTTTTAATGATTTTTTTCTTTTTTTTTGGATGGATAGTAGTGATCCTTTTTACATATTTAAATCTTGACTTCTCGTAATTTTTATTGGTTTATGCTACTTTTCATAATTCATAATTTTCATAATTCAGATTTATAGGTACTGGCATCAAAGTGTCTTATGAACAAAGACAAAGGACTGCCTCTCGAAGTTTTAGTACTGATTTATCCATTGGGGATATGGAGTTCCTGGAATGCCTTTTCTCTACTGACTCTCATTCCATTCAGCCTCACTATACAGAGGTATGTAAAAAAAATTACAGGGAGTTCCCTAGAAAAGAAATGTTAATTGTATAACTGAGAATGTTAGATTTTAAAATGGTTGTAATTTTGATTTTTTTTTTTTTTTAGTATGTTATGGTTTTGACCTGCAAATTATATTTTCATTGCAGGCTCAAATAGTGAACCAAATAGTGCTGTCATACTTGACAGGAACAGCGTTTAGTAGCCAAACTTCACTAGTTTACTGTTCTTTTAAATATGCTTAACACAGTTTGGGAATTAGAGTAAACGTTTCCCAAAAACTAACCCATGGAGTTGAGCAATGTGAAGGTTTTCTTTGTGTGATAATTATTCTTTTCTCCTTATCTATTAAGTATTTTTAACTCTTTTATTCTAAAGCTGCTGACATTTCATTCTGAAGAAGGAAATGATTCTCATGCTATGCCATGCCTTCAGCTTCATTATAAGCATTCAGATAATAGAGGAACTCAGGTAAGGTGGGAGATTAAAACCACCAAGTTTCTGTATAATAGTTTTTGTCTTATTTTGTTCATTTTAACAGAAAGGTGTCTTTCTCGTAAAACAGAGTCCTTAATTTTCAGTTATTTATAATTTGTTTCATTAAATTGTTTTTAAAGATTTTAGTGCTTTTTCTCTTTCTTTTCAGGGTAGTCAAGGGAGACTCAGTTCTGTTCCACAGAAAGCAGAGTTACAAATAAAGTTAAGTCCAGTGTTTTGTGAGCTGGATATTAGTATTGTAGACAGATTAAATTCCTTACTTCAACCACAGAAACTAACTACAGTGGAGATGATGGCATCTCACATGTATACTTCTTACAAACAGCACGTAAGTCTGGTAAGTTTAACAGTGAAATTGATGAATAAACTTGCTGATTTTTTGCAGGCGGAAGGCAGGATGGCACTAAGCCTGGGATTGCTAATCCGGATTGATTTGTGGTGGTTGGGTTTTTTGTTTGGTTTTGGTTTTTGTGGGTGTTGTGGTGTGTGGGGGGTTTTTTTGGTTTTCCCCCTGGTACAGAACAGTAGCCATTTGATGTAGATACTCATTTTGGATTCAGTGATTGCATGCTTGATAACAGACCTAAAGACAATGGTAGCTACTTTACAAAGTGCCTAAGTTCTCAGCTTCCTGAAGCAAGCAGAACTGGGAAAAAAGGAATCTTGACTGACTTCTAATCCCTAATCTGTCCCATCATGCTCTCTAGCAGCTGATATAAACAGTTGTTGACAATTCCACTTCTATATTGAAATCTTCAGGTGTCACAGTGAGAGCCCAGTTGCCTCTGCTGTGACTTACCCGCTTTTGGGGTAGGTAATAGAAGCGATGGGGAATATACGCATTGCGTTCTAGTGATTGAGGACCAGCAGAAGAAGTTGGAGCTTGTTTGTCTTGATTCAGGTTGTCAGTAGGATTTAAGTATTAGTATAATGAGCACGATAATGTTTAACTCGAAGGCTTTTCTTGAACTATGTGACGAAGGATTAATGCAATTAACTGACTTTCTACAAAGCAACAAATACCTTCATGTAATTTTATTCCTGCATTGATTGATTACAGAAAAATTAGTCTTCAAAACTTAGTTAAGTGAATCCTTATTTTAAAAGTTTGTAAGACCACTAATTTCTATCAATACAGTTACGCCCTGAAAGTTTGATTCTTTTCAGTGATGGTCAGCAATAAGCTACACTCAGGGGGGGTTTTGAATGACACATCAGTGACAGGAGCTGGAAGCCATGACTTACTGAAACGGGCAAATATGCATGATAATAGTTCCTGGCTTCTCAACAATAGCATTTTAAAAAAAAATAAAAAATCTGTGAAATGTGATACGAAGTTTCTGAACTGCAGCTGAGTATTGTTTGGTACTCTCACTCTAATTTAAGGGAAAAAATACAAAGACAGATGTTTTTGAAAGATTGTTAACCTCTGCAAATACTTGACTTTTAACTAAGTAGAATCTTAACAGCACCAATAATAGAAGAATATCCTAAAAGTAATAATAATTGGTCCTAATATCTGTGTTGTGTGTGATACATGAAAAATGAATAATCTTTCATTTTCAGATATTACATCATCAAAAGCTTTCCGCGTGGTCATTTTTAATACTATTTTCTCTAATTTAGCGCTTTTTTTTTCCCTTTACTTTGTTTTTTAGCATAAAGCATTTACTGAAGTTTTTCTGGATGATTCACACACTCCTGCAAACTGTAGAGTTTCAGTTCAAGTCACTGCCCCAACATTAAATCTCTCTGTTCGCTTCCCAATACCTGACCTACGGTCAGATCAGGAAAGAGGACCATGGTTTAAGAAATCACTTCAGAAGGAGATTCTTCACCTTGAATTTACAGATATGGAATTTAAAACTGAGTTTATAGGAGGGTCAACTCCAGAACAAGTTAAATTAGAACTTACCTTTAAAGAGCTAACTGGTAAGAATGTTAACATTATATCCAAATATTATTTTTTATTTTCCCAGATACTACGTAGTTGAGACAAAGGTCCTCTCATACGGATTAACGCAGGAAGTGTCTTTCCACCTGAATTTTGGAGCAGATATCTCTGCTGCAGTTTAGTGTTCTGTGCTAAGTATTAGCATAAGTCAAAATAATACTGCTAGGAGGAGAGGCTAATGCATGTAGGTGTAGTGCCTGCATTCTTGTTTATGAGATCTGAGCTAGAATTTCTGTTATTTTCTGTTATATTGTTATACCCTAAATTGAAACAAACAGGTATCTCTGGGATCTCTATCATGGTGTTAGGGTAAGTTTTGTAGATTTGTAGGGGAATACTACAACATATCAATTAGCTGTGCAAATTAGCAATCTCAAGTCTTGTCTAGAAATGAAGTGAATAAGGTCCTAAGTAACTGTCATTGAGAAAACTTTAATACTTTTATGCCTCTAATATCTGTCAAAGTAATAAGTGAGACTGGTCTGTATTTGCAACCTTCTCTGCTGATTTATCATTCCGTGTACTTTTCAAGGCTGTGATGTAATGTAGTGATGATATAAATGCTTCCAATGCATAGATATCTGCATTTACATCTGGTTTTCTATCTGCTGCTAGCTAGAAGATAATGTGAAATAATTTTTGTTTCTAAAAATTGATATTTAATTTTTGGAGGAAAAGTCAAAATTTCTATAAGTACCTTAGTAATAGCATTGACAAGTTAGCCTGTTGGACTCCAACCTGAGGAGCGGGCAAACTGAAGTTAGCAGTTGTCATTCCTGTGTTAATTTTTTAAAACAATCTTTTTTTTTTAGGTTCCTTTGAAGAAGATAATGCAGAAGCGCCAATAAAATTTTTTCAAGTGTCTGGTGGCATAGATGGAGATATAACATCATCATCAGACAATTTTGACTGGCCTCGGTAAAATAATGTTTTCGTTTTTAATGCAGGTTGTTTGGATTTTTATGAAGCACTGTTATTTTTCTAATTTTAATGCAGACTGCCTGTGTGGTAAATGCTTTAAAATTTGCGAAGAAAGAACATGTAGCTATTGAAAAGAACCCAAGAATTTATAAAAAAAAAAAACCCAAAACTTCTCCATTTATCATAATGCAAAATGGTTTTAATGTATAATGGTTTCTGTGTAGACTTGCATAAATTTCACTGAAAGTTAGGTGGGTGATTAGAGACTTGAAACTTTCTCCCATTTTTATGGTTTTTCTGTCACTTTACCTTTTCTCGTACTTTTACATTCAAGACTGAATACCAAACAAAAAAAAATCCCAGTCAAATTTTAACTCAAAATATTAATATAAGCCAGTATAAAGCCATAACAGCAATAAGAATAATTATATTGTGACTGAATTATTGCAGCTTACGTCACGTGTAAGGCAATACAATACTTCAGAGTTACTGAACAGAAGGACCTAACAGCTGTAGCATGTAATAAGATGTTTAAAGAGGTAATTTTAGCTTTGCCACAGAATTTGCCACATACGTTTTCTGCCACAAACTTTAGTGGCTTTCTGACAGCATGTTTGATGGACATTTTTTCAGCGTGGGTTTCTTTTATAATGGTACAAATAAATTTTTGTATAACGATACGTACACGTAATACACTACGTCATATAGCAGAGCATTTTTTAATAGCTGTTGATGATGTGATGATACTAGCATTATTCTGGGAGAGTGCTAGGTTTTTCTTAAGTCACCTGATGGAGTTGAAAAAAGCAGACACTAACCTTTTCGCCTGATGGTTCTTTTTCCATGTCCCTTTGTTTGGTGTTTTTCTTAATGGTATTGCTTTGCCTAATAAAATAGGTTACTGTCTAATAAAAAAATCCCTGGTCTTTGAGCTATTTAGACTATGTGTATTTAATGGCTAGTTAGTAGAGCTAGGGGACATGTGACTGTGCATCAATATAAAAATTCTGAATATCTCTAATGGCTTATTCTGCATAACTTCTCCAATGTCAGGATTGTATTGAAAATAAACCCTCTGGCTGTGCACTCTATTCTGGAAAGGATAGCAGCTGAGGAGGAAGAAGGTGATAATAACTTTCAAGAGGAGGAAGAAGGAGGGTCTCATTCTTTGAAGGATGTTTGTGATATTAGAAGACCAGAGCCTTCTCCTTTTTCTTCTCGTAGGGTCATGTTTGAAAATGAAGAGGTACTATAAAATTTTGTTATTGCTTTGTGCTTATGGTAGACAAAATGAATATATTCTCGCTACTTTATATGCATTTTCTGTCTATCAGTACTTTTTTTTTTTTATTTGAGAGCTTTTTTTTTCTTTTTTCTTTCAGATGGTGATGCCAGGAGATGTAGTTGAAATGACTGAGTTTCAGGATAAAACAATTAGCAATTCTCATTATGTACTGGAACTCATGTTACCAAACATTCACTTAACATTACCAAACAAAAGCTTTTATGAAAGACTTTACAATAGGCAAGTATGATAATTGTTTTGCTTGGTTATCATGACCTGTACTTTTAGTTCTGTATTCATTGTTGATAAAAGCAATTGAATGAGCAGCTATAGAAGGAATTAATTTGTATAGTTTTTCTAAGAATATAAAATGCTATATGAATATTCTTCCAAGTTAACATCAGAGACTCCACTCTGTCATATATCTGATCAGTGCCATAGCAGCCAGGTGCTAAAAAGCATTTGGCAGGTTTTGTGAACCAAAGGTAAAGGTAAAGTTAAAGAGTCTCTTGCTTTCAGTGAATACTTTGTTCAGATCTCTGTTCACAGTGTTTCATTTTGCTCTAATCTTTCTGGATTGTCCTTTATAAATAGATCATTGTACTTCAAAAACTGTTGCATTCAGTTTTATTCTTTCCTTTTCATTCAGTGATTCTCCATCTAAAAATGGAGAGCCCACAAGGCAGGTGGGACAAAAAACCCTAACAACCCAGTTCTACGTAGAGAAATGTAGAGAAAGTGAACCCAACTTACAGATAGGTGTTCAGCATTTATTTCCCTTAGTTTTCTCTCTGAAAAACAAAGAAATACAACTAAATTAAATCAACTAAAAAATAGGTATTATGCTACACATTAGCTACATAGAGAGAGATGCTGATCTGTTTTAGCCTCTGATAGGCATTACTTTACTTTCAAAGGATTTTTTCACTTCTGAAGCGGCGAAGCTGAACCTTTCATAGAATATTCTGTTGGTGTACTTCTGTACTGAATGTCACATATATCTTTACCCCGACAGACATAGACTCACTTGAAATCAAAAGAACTAATGTTTCCTCCAACTTTGCTTGAAAATTGATGTCATCAAAATAGGGTTTTGTCACGTCCCCCCCAACCTACTGAGCTAATATAGACCTACTAATAGAGGCTTTTGTGTCACTGTGAAATGTTAGACTTTGATATGTGCGTACCATAATTACAGAAGAAAAGTTACTTTCATTATTTATTGCTTTTACACATGAATACATTATTCTTTCTTGTGCTCTTAAACTTTTTTCTCTTCCTTGTTTATGAAATCAGAAATCTGTTATATGAAGTCAGTAAAGGAAATATTGCTTGACTGACCTTATATTAAGTGGGAATATGGTCATATATTTTATATAATGATAATGTATTTCTTCCTAGGATCAGCAATGATTTATTGTTGTGGGAACCCACAGCTCCATCTCCTGTAGAAACTTTTGAAAACCTTTCTTACGGTGTTGGACTATCTGTGGCCAGCCAGCTCATCAACACTTTCAGTAAAGACAGCTTTAGTCAATTTAAATCTGCAGTTCATTATGGTAATACACTTAATAAATCATCTAGAGCTATAATGATTCAAAAGCATAAGTGGCTGAAGTGATGAAGCTGATAGGGAAAGAATTTGCAAACTTATAAGAAAGGATTTACGTAAACCAAGAAGAGAAAACGTAGATTATTGTTTAATTAAGTAAAATAAGTGTGAAATTGAATTGCATTACCGATAGAAAAACAATGAGTTATTGGCATAATATGTGTACTAACTAGAGAGTTAGTTATTTTTCATTTTATCTATTAGATGACGAGAGTGGATCTGAGGAAGAAACACTACAGTATTATTCCACTGTGGATCCAAATTATCGTTCACGCAGAAGGAAAAAGCTTGACTCTCAGAATAAGAACTCACAAAGCTTTCTGTCTGTTCTGCTAAATGTGACACATGGATTAGTGTCAATATTCACAGATGTAAAGGTGAGGCATTGGGGCTGGAAAAAGTTGTTTGTTTTTTTTTTTTTTGACCATGGGATCCCCTTCATGCTGTATGTACTGTTTTTTGGAAGGAACAAGTGTTTATAACAGTAATTCTGTAATCTTCATACTATTGTATTATAACTAGACAATAATACAACACAATATTTTAACGATTCTGTTTACTTTGCTTTACCTGAGAATAACTAAATGCAAGCAGGAAAATATGTATTGATAGCAAGTGTAATGTTAGTTTAGACTGTCTAACTGCAGCAAACTCAGCAAGCAATCATTTTTTTCGTTTCTATTCTTCCTTCAGCAGGATGATGGAAATACACTGGAAGGAAAATACGGCGAATTCTGGCTAGAGTTCAACAGTGGTTCACTTTTCAGCGTGACTAAATATGAAGGCTTTGAGGACAGACACTATGTTTGTCTCCATTCTAGCAGCCTCAATTTGTATCATCAAGGTAGGGGTGGGATTGAGGTGGCTTTGGGACTAAATTTGAAATGAGATAAACTTGAAGTTTTTTAGGAGAAATGCTGTCCTTCCGCCCCCCCCGCCCCTGCGCCGATAGCGTATCATTTGGCATGACAGATTCAGTTCATGACTAATGCTCCTAAATCCTACAGTAATACAGCTTCATGATAACTGTATTTACATAGTTACAGTTTAGCTCAAACTTCCCTTGGCAACTGCTGGTCTTTAAAGATATTGTGGTCCTCTGGCAAATTAACTGTACAGTCTGTTCTTTATAATGAAAGTACACACTTCCTACATGTTATTCGTTACTTAATTTAAAAGGTACAGGTTACCGGTGGCTGCTGTATCTTTCCTGGGTAGCTAATTGTAGTCAGCAGGTGAAGAATTTTATGTAGTTTGTATGGCTGGTAACCCCTATGTAGTTAAACCTTTTAAGGTTTTCCTCTCAAATGTCTCTGAATCAGTGGTAGTCAAGTTAATGGATTTTAAGTACAAGGCTTAATTATTGTGTCTTTAGAGGTTAACTTGGCACCATCTCATAAAATGAAAAGGGGAGACATACTCTTCTCCCTCTATGTAAGCCATGGGAGATTTCTGTCCTTTATTTCAAGTTTGCCATTTTGTTGGGCAAATAAAAAATGAAATCCTGTAGTAACACTGAAGATTTTGGCTAGAACCATGTTTTTAAATATTGGATCACCTGTAACCTCCCCTTCACAATTTTTGGTGGTCAGTGTGCATGATTAACTTTGGTAATTAAAATAATTTTAAAGGCATTAAGCGTAAAAAGGATTTTCCTTGATTCCTCTTCATCAGTAACAGCTTTGAAGCATGAGGTAACTCATTCTAAAATCTCTTTGCAGGTATGGTAGATGGGGTTGTCCCTTCCTCTGAAGTACGACTGCCCAGCACAATACGTCCCCATTGGTTAGAACCTACTATTTGTTTTTCTGAAGATGACGGTCTTAGTAGGACTGCTTCAGATGGTGTAGGAGTGGATTGTCCAAGTATGTTGACTGTTGCAGTCAAAATCCAATCAGATAAAATAGAGAGCAATACAAAGGTTTGTGTTTTCAAATTTGTGCTTATATAAATTATTTGAGTTATCTCAGTTTATATGGAAGCATCTAGTTGTGGGGTTACAAGGGCTATAGATGAAGAAGCCATATAATTCTGAGCCATTCATCCTCAAACTATAATTTTCTGTTAGAATCTTTTGGGTGGATTGTAAAATTTAACTATCAGCATAATTTACTAGTTCTTCCAGGGCTTCACTTTGCTGATCACACTATTTTTCTTTACTGAATGCTTTTCTCGGACAGTTGACCTTTTTCATGTTTTCCTTTGGTTGAGTTTTAATCTGGCACCAAACCAGGCCAGCACAAATACAGAGTTAAAAGCTTTCTGCTCAGCTTATTAGCAGTGTGATCTAATAGACAGCCTTTGCTTACCTGTTTGGAATGGCACTGGTAAATGAGTGGTATGTTTGGCTTTGACAGTAGCATTTATTAGCGTGGCTAAAAGATGACCTCTTAGCTGGCATAGTGGTGACAAACAGCTTGGTAGAGTTATCCAGAGAAGAAGGAATCTGCAGACCAGCACAATGTCATGGGTGCTCAATTGACAGATTTGAACAGCATAAGAAAGAACTACATTGGGTTGATACTCATGGTAATTCCTGGTGAATCCCAGAATGAATGAAAAGGTAGCCTGCCTTCCTACCACCACCAACACATTGTAATTTCTAAACTAGCCTGTTGCAAAAAGTATTAGACTATATTAGCCAGGGTTTCTGTGTTAGGAAGCAAGGTTTTTTGAATGTTTAATCCTGGCCCAGTCCTTTATTTCTAGACACTTGGAGATTCTGGGAGCAGAAGGATGACTGTGTTTCATAATCTAGATGTCAAATAGTTTACATAAAGTACGTGTAAACTAACTTGTATGACTTTCTTGTGCAGGAATTTCTAGTTGCTGTTGGACTAAGAGGAGCCACACTTCAGCATAGAGTGCTTCCTTCAGGTTTAAGCTGGCATGAACAGGTCAGGTTGCTACAGTTTTCTCAACTACATCTTCAATTTCAGTCTCATTGCTTTAACAGCTGCTTTAAGTATCAAACTAAACCTCGATGGAAAATCTTTGTGTTAGGTTGTCCCTTATTATCTTACTCTGCTCTTGAAAGTGTTATTCTTTACTTTCTTTCTTGTCTCTCTTTGAGACCATTGGCAGACTGTACTCTTGGTCTTAAATTCTTACTTGTGTATTCATTTTCTACAGTTCCTCTCATCTAAATCTCTGCCCACAACATACCAGGGAGGTTCTGGGTTTTTTGGGGTCTTTTTTTCATTTTTATGGCTTTGGTTTTGTTTTTTAAAAAAGTTCAGATGGAAAATCTCAGTAGTCCAGTGCTATCCAAGTACTTAGATAATCCTTGACGTGTAAAACCACCCTCAAAACAAACATGCTACTTGCAGCGCTGAAAGTGTTTCTGTATTTTTTCCCTTCTGCTCACTTCATTCCTCAAGTCCTGTTTTCTTCCTTGTCTGTTTCCTTTTTACATCATTTGTGTAGCAGTAATGGAGAATAAGACTTTGGGGAAGTAGTAAGCAGCAGTTTACATAAAAGGTTATAATGCAAACTTCTGAATTAGAAGGGTTGTACTGGTATGTGCGGATGCAGAGGTATAGCATAGCAGACAGGGCTAGAGACCCTTGATCCAGAAGCTTTGTGTAAACATGCATGAGCTAGGACATGCCATTAGCACAGTAGCAGTATAGCTGCATGTACTGACTCCAAACTGGATTACAGATAGTAAGTCCTGACACTCAGGTTTATCCTGCTTATCTTCCAGTATGTATGGTATGCTTATTTTTTACATGCATTTTTATTGTATAACTGCATGGACCTGAACTTAGTGCTTTGGACTCCGCTGTGTCATTACTTTCTTCTCAGCGTGGTATTCCTATGTGTTCATGTAGCCTGCTTTACACCGTGTCGCTTATTTGCTTTGTGAATTTTTGCTCAATTAACATTGCCTGTAATGCACTTGGGAATCTTTTTTGGAGGGAGAGGGCGGAAATAAAAAATTGGCCAAAGACATAAGTAGAGAAACGATTAAAAAGCTAGCACTGTTAGTATGCCCCAGGCTTGGAATAATTTAAGAACTTTTACACCATAACGGATTTGAGAGAGAACTGTGACAGATCTTAGAGGAGGATAGGAGTTTATTTTATGCAGTAATACATGAAAAAGCAGTGTATACAATGCTTGTGCACATATTTCTGATTCTGAGCATATTTCCTGCCCACCACACCCCCCCTCCCCCCAAGAAGAAAGATAACGTGAAAGCAACTTTAACAATGTACAGTATTACAAGAGAAGTTGGCTTTTCAGAAAAAGAGAACAAAGAAAATACTAATGCTATAATAATAACTGCAGAGAAAGATGAATGAGACTGTATTTGGGAAATGCTTTAAAAATGGATTGTGAGGCCTTGTACAAGTAGCCACTTAGGTGTCTTGATGTTGTATTTTTTGCCCTGTTTACATTCCGTGCTTTTCTATATTCAGATACTGGGTAAGTGCCTTTAAATATCTGAGATTGTTCACTCGCTTTTCCTTCTACTAATCAAACATTTTATTGTCATACCTGTTACAGATTTTCTCTTTTCTCATGCATAATTGTTAATTTAACAGATATTAAGTTCTTATAATAATATGTTTGTGACTTTTAGATTTTATGTTTTTTGAATATTTCTGATGAGCCTGTTCTGGGATATAATCCTCCAGCTACAATTACAACTTTTCATGTACATCTGTGGAGTTGTGCTCTTGATTACAGGTAAATAAAATGCAAGTATATGTCACTTGGTGGCACTGCAGCTATATATTTATTCTTTAGGAATGTTTGAGTTTGCATATTGTAAAGAATATATATTTAGGCTTGTTTGGAAAAAGTACTTAACAGAAATCCCTTAAACTGTAAGCAATTTAAAGTAGGATAAACACTTGCCTAGGTCTGGGAAGATCTAGTTAGGTAACCTATACTAAATAGGTACCAGAGTATTAATTTATTTTTGTTTCCTATTTGTTGTTAGGCCCTTGTTTTTGCCAGTCAGATCTCTACTTACTGTTGAAACTTTCAGCATTTCCAGCAGTGTTGCAGTAGATAAATCCTCTTCTACACTCAGGTATAACTTAAGTGATTGTGAAACAGGAAAGCTCCTGTAAAACTTGTAATGCCTGCCTGCTTTTTTGACCTAGGAAGCATTTGTGTTGTGTAAATGTTCAGTGGTTTGCATCTCTTGAAATATACTTTGCTCATGTGTAATCCTTCTGTTTTATTAAGTTAAATAGATTTTTGGGTTTTTTTAGTTGGATTGCTTTCTTTGACAACTAGGAATTCTGCAATTTTTAATATAGTTGAAAGATGTCCTGAAATGAAAATGTGTCTATTTTGTTAATTAGTAGCACCTTAAGATTTCTTAAAGATTTGTTATTTGGAGACAGTATATTAATTAAGGAAATACTTAGTGATTACTGAACATCTCTGAAACTTTTTAATAACTTTTCTTGCAACTTTAGTTGAATATTTATTCTGTTACGCCTGTTCTGGCGTGAAACATCTGCCAAGTTGCTTGTTTCTATTGATAAAACCTTATAAATGAACTTTGAAACAAATGTGTCTGTTACTTTATTAAAAAGAAAAAAAGGCAAAAAAGGAAATAAGAAATGTTAATTCTGTATGCCAAAAGCATTACTTTTCATTCTAGGAAGGATCAAATATATACATTGAAATGCAAATAAAATATAATTAGCGATGGCAAAAATATCTTGCAGTGGCTAATTACCAATGGATTTGGAAGTGATGAAAGGTTGAAGTGAAGAGTTTGGATTTAAGATATGCTAGATATATTTGGGTTTTAAAATATTTTTTTCTATATTAATTTCTTTTTGTCTGTTAATGGCACAGCATTTCTCTAGCATTTTATTTCTTTTTTTTTTTTATCTTTTAGGATAATTTTAGATGAAGCTGCTTTGCATCTGTCTGACAAGTGCAACACTGTTACGGTGAACCTCCATAGAGGTAAGGGTGTTTTAGATGTGACTAATGAATTGCAGAGCCTAAAGAAACAAAATTACAGGCATATGCAGCATATATAAAGGTTATTGAAGAAGTCATCTGAGGACATAAGGAGCAGCAAGTTGAATATGAATAAATAATGCAGTGTTGATGAAAATCTGAGTGCTCTAGTTTGGATTTGTGGATGCAGAGATATGTCAGAGAACAGCAACTTGCAAGTCCTTAATTTTCTTGTTACGTTTCCATAATGGGTATTTGAAAAAAGCATATATTTAAAAATCTGGAGTTGGCATAGAAAAGATCTTTTTTCTCATAAAATAGAAATTTTCATAGATATATATTTCTAAATAGTTGAACTTGAAAGGTGTTATATGGCACAGGGTTCTAGATTCCGAAAAGAATGATACCAGCTGGTTTGCTGTCATTCATACAGTAACAACCTTTTAGGGCTGAGGAACTTGAATCAATATTTAACAAACGAACTGGAGAAATAATGAAACCCCTTGCTCACAAATGCGTGTGTTTAGCTTAGGTAAGAGATCTCTAGTGAAGGACAGAGTAAAGATATGCCTCTTTAAACAAGAAAGAGGGGAAGTTATTCATGGTACTGAAAAATTAGTACAATGTGAAAATGTTCTCTTTCTCACTTTAACTAAAAAACTGCTAGGATGCTTAGTCACCTAACTTCTGTGTGCCTCTATTTCTCTAACTCACACAGATGGGATGAGGATAAATATCTTAAAAGATTACACTGCACACAGATGGTGGCAGTGGGAGTGATATATTGGATTGAAAAGATTTGAGTTCTTGGTTTGAGTAGCTGAAACTTGAACTCTGTGAGAGTAATCCTCATAAAAGAAGGAAATGCAGACATAAAAAGGTTTTAAAAGGAATCTTTTTTGTTTATGCTCGTGCTATTTCCAATGGTTTAATAACTAAAAAAACATAGTAAGGATGGTGTTTGTTATTAAGTCTTAATCGTTTTTTTTAATTACTCATTGTCTTTCAGATTATGTTCGTGTTATGGATATGGGACTGCTGGAACTGACCATTACAGCAGTAAAATCTGATTCTGATGGGGAAAGAGTAAGTATTTAATTAAAAAAAAAAAAAAAAGTAAAATCTCCATGACAGATAGTGATTTGAAAATTACTTTATTATGCTTAGAATCAAGGAAGGCTTTTCAGTTTACATACTATTTTTGAAGTCCTTTTTTGACTAGTTAAGTAAATTAATTTAAAAATAACTGTGTATAGATGCTATTTTTATGGAACCTTAGGTTGATTTGCAATGTATTCTTATCTTTTTACTGTTGCTGTCTAGACTAAACCACGTTTTGAGCTGCACTGTTCCAGTGATGTAATCCATATTCGCACCTGCTCTGATTCATGTGCTGCACTAATGAATCTTATACAATACATTGCAAGTTATGGTGATTTACATCCACCTGCTAAGACAGAGATTAAACGTGGAGTAAGCAAGCCCAAAATGAAGGTATAAAATGGCAAAATAGTATCAACTTAACTTTACGCTTCCTGGTAATATGTTTTAATTTTGATATTCCCATTCTATTTCCAAAGAATATGAGATTTCCTGCAAAGAAATTAACAGAGTGCATCTAACTTAAAATATGTTTGAGAGTAAAATGGTGCCTTTTTTTTCTGCTTCGGTCACTACTTAATATTTTAAAATATTTTGTGCTGTTTACCTATTGTACTTTATTCTTATCTAAAGAAGGAAATTCCAGGACATATACAAGCTGTCCAAATACTCTGATCTAAATACCCTGAACCATAATGTTCTAACCTACTTTACGAATCGTCTAGCTTAGAGTTCAGTTCACGTGATTATTTATACAGTTAAGGTGTTACTTCTACAGTTTGAGATGTGTATCAAGCCGTTCTAGCAAAAACTTACTCAGCATGATATTGCAGTTGTCTTTAAGATGTAACTGTGTATAGTTCCTGTCCTACAGGTAGAGACCTTTAGCCAACCATCTTCCCATGGACCAGTACTCGCTGAATCGGAGCAACAGATTTTACGGGATTTGATGAGTGATGCAATGGAGGAAATTGAGACTCAGCAGACTGCTTCCACTATGAAGCCAGAGTCTAATGGTAAGAATCCTCTGGAGGCATAAAAGCACATAAAGTACCACTTTTCTGGACGGAAAGTGGAATTGAAAGTTTTGTGTATGTAGAGATGCTGCAACAAGAATGGGTGCATACCTTTGACGCCTGAAGTCTTCAAACTGTCGAACAGATTCTTGCTTTTAATAACAGTAATGCAAAAGTAATTAAAGATTCTAGTCAAATACACATTACTGAGGTAATGAAAACAGCAAGGACGGAATCTGACTTTGTGAGACTCTGTCAAGACTCCAAATTCTCTAGGAGTCTAAGTATGGGTGTAAGTTTATATGGCATACTGCAGTGTGAAGGAATCAAAGATCTCTGTTCTGTGTATGAAGGCAGTCCAGAAGGATGATACAGTTCTGAGTCGCAGAAAGAGCTTTTAGCTATGAGGAAATCTTTCGATTAGCAGATAGAACAAGATAATTGATTTTATCACAGGATTATGACTTCTGCATCATGGCTAGATTTAAGTCCAGGTTTAAATTGGCTAAGGATTTTGTACTGCAAATAGAGAATTTCACTATTTCCATGGTGTCTTGTCCTCTTTTTAATGGTGGAAGGGGAGCAGTCAGTGAACTACTGAAAGTTATTGATGCTGTGGTCTTACTACCACAATGAGAAACTTGGACACAAAAATGTTGGGGTTTTTTTGTGTATGTGGGAATTTTTACAAATAGTTATTCTATATTCTGTCAGTTCATCTCTACTAGTAACTAGTTATGATTATATTGTAATCACTTTCAATTGTACAGTAGATTAATTTTTGAAAATTGTATTTTATTTATAGTAAGAATTGATTCAAGATATAATAAACAAATTCCCTTGATGTAATTGAAGTAACAAATTTTAGTTAACTGTTGTGTTATTTTGTTCATATTTATGTATTTTGTAAAGATTTATTTTTTTTCCCCACTGAAACACGTTTTTTTCTTCACCCTTCTTCAACTCCCAGGAGTTTTGGATGACAGATCTCAAAGTCAGGAGCCATCTTGCTCAGATCTTTTCCTGTTTCCAGACGAAAGTGGAAATGTCTCACAAGAGCCAAGTCCCACTTATGCTTCATTCACTCATCACCTGATAAATGAGGCCATGGGAGATGTTCCTGTGGAAAGTGACGATTTCTGCATTCTTTTTGCACCTAAAGCTGCTGTTGCTGTAAGAAGCTTTGAGAATTACTGAAAAAATCCATATATAACTGAATTAGAGAAAAGCCTATGTAAGACCTGGACAAATTAGACTTCATAGCTTTTTGTGATTGCTTAGTGATATTTTTCTTAGTGGGCAGAGTAGCAGAAAAATAATCTTTCTGTTTGAAAGGACTTAAAGCATTGTTACTGTTAGGAATCAATGCAAGTGTTTTCGAATATATATGATTTTGCTATATCTCAGCAGTATGTAGTTGTTCTCTGATCTGAATATTACATTTAAACTATATTGGCAGTTTTCCTACCTTTTAGTCATGGCTTATCATTGCCATTTTGACTTACAATAATGGTATAGCTAGAAAAAAAAGTTTTAAGCAAAATACAGTATTTAGCAAAATAGCAGCTTCGCACATCTAATCTTGTATTCATTTCTCTCATAGTCTAAGCTTTCAATGCTTTTATGGGCCTAAGATCCTTGCCAAACATCAGAGAAAAGCTTGTGTGTCACTTTACACCACTGTCTGTCCACTGCATTAAAAGATTTAAGAAACTATACTCAAAAATCTTTGAAAACAGCCTGTGTTCATGTTTTTCATAGTATCTCTGGTTGTATTCTTCTTAATAGACAGAATAGACAGTTCTGAGTCCCTGATTAGAAGCTGTATTTGCCCAGTTACCTTTGAGCTTGTTTGTTTCCAAAAGTGCTAATATGGTAGCCTGGGCTCTTCCATGGTTTTTTGTTTGTTTTCAGTTCTTGTTTTCTTTTGGTTTTGTTTACAGTTTGGAGGAGGATTTTTTTTTAACTGCTTCTCAGCTTCTAGTTTATTTTTATGTGCTTTTGTGTTTAAGTTACTTTATAAGAATCATTCCTAAACCAAGCCTGTGTTGTATAAGCTTTAGAAGACAGTACAGAATATTTTCTTTTTTTTATAGACATCTCAAAAAAGGAAGGAGATTTCACCTTCTCAATGCTATATACTTTTTAAATTTTTTCTTTTTTTAGGAAAAAGAGGAAGAGCCAGTAATAAAAATAATGGTTGATGATGCAATTATCATAAAAGAAAATCATTTCAGCCAACCTATTAAAAAAACAGATACAAGCAAAGCTCCACTTCATTTTCCTGTTCCTCTGGTACGCTATGTTGTAAAGGAAATCTCTCTTATTTGGCATCTTTATGGCGGAAGGGATTTTGGGAATGCACCACCAACATCTCCAGCTAAAAGTTTCATGTAAGCATTTGATATAATTCTGTAGATTAGAACATTTTAAAAATATTTATTTACTTTTCCTTTGATTAGAGGTTAAGCTCACTATTCAATCTCAACTCTCCCTTGCTTACTTCTTTGCTCCCTCCTCACAAGGAATCAATTATAGAATGGTTTGGCTTGGAAGGGATCTTTATAGATCATCTAGAGTCGTCTTCAGTTTAGCTCCACACACCAGAGTGTATTTTTCCCGTGTCTTAACCTGGACAAGCCGGGTTTGGTTTTGGTGTTTTTTTGGGGATGGAGGAATGGGTTTGCTTTTAAGCATTATATTAGAAGTTAAATTTTCCTGAATAGATTGGGGCTTAAGGAGCATGAGAGACTATCGCTATGGTAGCTGAAGTCTGGTTTTCAGGATGTCGTGTAAAATAAAGAGTAATTAATATTATTGCAGCCAAAATTAAGGAAATATTTTATGGATGTTAATTTGATGGGAAGCATACACCTAGCATTCTGCTTAAGTATGCATTACTTTAACAATAAAAAGAAAGTATTTATTTGGTTAACAGTAACACAACTTCCAGTTGTGTTGGTATTTTCTAGTATTTTTCTCTTGTAACCATTAAAAAACAAATAAGTTATATCCGGTGAAACATAAATGCTTTTAGAGTCAGATTAACAGTGAGGTAGATTTAAGTTTAATCTGCAAAAGTGTATTTTTCTTTTTTACTTCCCCAGAAGTCCCCATAGCTCTCCTTCTCATACACCAACGAGGCATGGCCGGGGTACAGCATGTGGGGGAAGAGGAAGAAACCCAGACTTCCTCATGGAAATACAGTTAAGCAAGGTGAATGACAAAAACAGCTGTGACTGTCTCTTTGTGAATATCTTTACGTGTTATATCTGTTTGATAACAGCTTTCCATTAGAATTCAGTAGGATTTCTTCCATTCGTATCTACATCTAAGCAATCACTTGCAGGTGATGAATTTAGAATTTGTTTAACAAAAAATGTATTTGTTCTTCTAGCACAGTATTATTTATTTGCTGAATAGACATGTTTCTAAAGATGAAGGATATTTATTATAATATTCTTTAAGTTTTTGTTTATTATAACCACGTTTTACAACTGATGTTCTGTTTTTCTGTCTTTAGTTCTACTCTGAATTGATAACACCCATTATGAAATCAAAAGTTCTAGCAAAATAACCAGGGTGTAGATCTGTTGAGACACTCAGTGTATCAGTTGATAACTGGATATTAAATAACATCCAGCTATATCACAGTATCATTCCTGTATTTCCCCTAACATATTTAGCACCCTTCAGATATAAGAATGTTACTGTTATTTTTAAGCCTGCACTTAGCTCTAACATATAAACTAGATGCTTGATTCTGGTGCTGTGAAGAATATTGGCAAGGAGTTAAGCAAATTTCATGTTAAATGGATCAATAACAAAACCTTTTTAAAATAAGGTTTTCTCAAACATTGCCATAAACGTGAAAGGTACTACATAAAACTAAATGCCTTTTGTAGTCTACATGAGTTTCTAAAGCTTAAAATTCATCCCATTAGCATTTGAAACTTGCCAGGAATGTTTGATACTTATTTTAGCCTTTTCTAGAAAAAACATGACATGGCAATAAAAAAAGAGGGAAAAAAAGAAGCATTTGATATTCCACGTGGAAAACTTCATATGCAGAAATATAGCAATCTCTCTTAATTTGCAGTTATTTAATGAGTTGGTGTTTGTACTGAGGCATAGTGTCTTTTTTTTTTTTCCCCCCCTACTTGTACCCCTAACTTGGTACAAGGCTTAATAATGTTTAAACAAGAACTTACGTTTTTGACACTCTTCTCCTTAAAGTTTCTAAGCAGAGTTTATGATAAACATCTATTTTTCTCTTCAACACTTGAAATGTTCCTTATCACATCTATCTTGAATACAGGGCACTTACTGAGATGTATTTATCTGGCCAGTAGAGGCCACTGTTCTGCTTGCTATGTGTGCTCTGCTTCATTACATTGCAGGCAAGGGTGCTGTGGGGGTTACTGAGACAGGGAATGATTTGTAGGTAGCCACAGGTCTTTGACTGAAAATGAGAGCTACATCAAGAGATGAGGAAAAGGAGAGATTTCAGAATTCTTTAGAATTTAGGAAAGGTATTGGATAAGAATTTATATGGACTAAAGTGAGTAAAGAAAAAGGAAACTGAGATTGGAAGAAGCTACTTGAGAATTCTGTTGGTGGGGAAGAAACGTTACTTTCCTAAGCGTAGACAGTGCAGGATTCAAGAATTGAAAGATTGCCCAGTACAGGCTTCAACATGATGTAAGAAAGATGTCAAGATTGAGAGGAAAAAGCAGAGTCGATATTAAAACAAAAAGCAAAACTTGTTCTTTGTCTTACACTGACTCTTCGTTTTGGCTCGGTGTTTTGCATCCTAAAATACAAACATGTACACAACTAGGAATCGGAAGATTTCTACTGCTAGACATGTAAAAATCTGAATAGTTCTCAGAAATCCTAATATTATTCCTGTAAATGTAAAGTAGACAGCTTTTAAAGCTCTTATGTGTGGTGGTGGTTTTTTTTTTAAAAGTAATACTCTATTGTTAAAGGTCGTTTTTCAGTGAAGCTGATTATGCTGATTTTCTTTTCTTTTTAAAAGGTGAAATTCCAGCATGAGGTATATCCTCCAGGTGGTGCAGAAGGTGAATCCAGTCTGTTGGAGCAGCCAGTGTCACGGCAGGTTTTTATTGTTCAAGACCTGGAGATTAGAGATCGCTTAGCTACATCACAGATGAATAAATTTCTCTATCTCTACTGCAGTAAGGAGATGCCCAGAAAAGCACATTCAAACATGGTACAGTGATGGAATATATTAATTAATTGTAATTATAGTGGTTGGACTATCATTTTGGGGATTGTATACATTTCTTAATCTTGCAGAAGAAGGACCATGAAGTCATGGAACACTGAAGTAGTATAACGTGTTGATAGTTATTTGCTTGACTCCTTGTTGATATTAAATATTAGTATGTCAGGTATTAATGTTTTTGAGATTCTGTCAGTTTAAAAAAAGTAGATGGGCAGTACTACTTTGGTAGCTTTCAGATTTGGGGTTTGAACAAACATCTGCTTGTATGAGTATGATTAGACTTTTCACTACACATGCAGAGTTATAGTTTTATGATATACAGTAGTCTTTCTGGTTCTATAAAGGATTTATGCATTTGGTTTTTGGGGGTTTCTTATTTTAATTTTCTTTTTTGTAACATCCATAATTAAGTTGTTTATTCAAGATTAGCTTTATAATTGGTAAGTGGAATCAGATTAGTAGAGATGTTTTACAGTAAATGGTTTTTCCTAGCTAGTGTTCTGAGATTTAATAATTGTGAATGTTACTACTTCTATTTTCTTGTTGCTTTTTCTCAGTTAACGGTTAAAGCATTACATGTCCGTCCAGAGTCTGGCAGATCCCCACAGGAATGTTGTTTACGTGTTTCGCTAATGCCACTTCGCCTCAATATTGACCAGGTTGGTTGTGCCAATGTAAAAAAAAAAAAAACAAAACAAAAAACAAAAAAAAAACCCAAAAAACCCAACCCCCCCCCCCCCACCCTATTTATTTAAAGATAGTTGGTGGGTTTTTTTGGTTGTTTTTTTTTTTTTTTACCAGCTACTTGTAACTGTCATACACGTTTTATGGGTTTGTTTTTTTGGCTTGATACCTTTTTTATTTATGATCAATCATGCATATCTTTGGATCTCTGCTGCTCTGTTTATATCCACGTTAGAACTTGCCTTCTGCTCCAGCTATTACAGAGACTAGCCTTTTTTTTTTTTTTTAAATTTAAAAACTAAGAATATCTATAGACTTGGCTATTTACTCAATACCAGTTTACTTCCTGAGATTTCTGATGATCTCCAATGTTTTGAAATAGTGGCTTTTAAAAAGCATATACTTATTCTTGAACGATCTTACTTTGAAGTGGCTTTGGTGTTTTTAATTGGAAAAAGTTAATCATTAATCCAGAAGCTGTTCACAACATTTAAGTCAAGGGCACTCTACACTTGAGGACTGCTTCTATACTCTGAAGGCTTTGGTTGTGCTATCAATTGCAGTAGCACAAAGAACAGAAATGGGAGAAATTGTTTTACTTTGTTTAGCAAGTCTTTGTGCAAAGTATTTTTCATATACTCAAGAAACAGTTGGGTTTTTTATACACCAGTAAGGAAGCCACATATGTTTGTGCATTCAAATTTAAAGTGCAGTGATTACTCTTTGAGGCATTTCTTGCTTAATCTGTCATCTGCAGGGAGGTGTGGGTTTTTTTGAGGAGCACAATTAGGAGTTCCATACCTATCTTCTGTTTCCCTCAACACACATGAGAGATGAGGTTTTCATTTTACTGTTAGAAAAATTGAACTCTGTATAGTTTGTAATAATTTCATATGGGAAAATAGCATGGAAATACTGCCATCTAGTGAGGCAATATGTTCCCTCTTGATTACTTTTTAAAGTCTTATCTTTTGTACCATAAACAAAATTTACCTTTACAACTTCCGCAAAATTAACCACAGCTTTCTTGGAAGCACAAGGCTGCATGCAGTCATGTTAGAAATTCTTGTTATTACTACTTAAGCTGTCTGCTTATCAGCTGGAAACAAAAAAAGGAAAAGAAAGCCCAGATGCCATTAATTATAGGATGAACAAGGCATCAGTGTGATGCATCTGATATTAACAGGACATTAACAGCAGAGATATTAATGACTTATAATGAAGCAGTGGCAAGTTCTGATCTGGAATGATTTGTCTGACATTGGCAGTATTAGAGATGAATATAAGCTATACTTGAATACCGTTTTATTGGAAGTCAGAGAAAAGTTTATAGCCATTAAAACACTTGGGTTCTGGAACAGTCTCCAAGATGAGAGTAGAGATGATGAAAACAACCCCAGACTTCTAAGACAGCTAGATAGATAATGAAATCGTATTATATGTAGAAGGGGGCAATGACCAAGAGGGTCTTTCTGTTTTCTGTCCTATATTTGTGTGGCTTCTGCACATGTTAAAGGGTCAAACAGAAGAAATGTGTTTTGATTCATATCTGTATAGAAATAAAGAGCTGAAATAGTAGAGATTTTCTTTTTTTTAGAGAATTGGGTATTTTTTTTAACCTGATCGTGTTTTATTTTTGACATTAGGATGCCTTGTTTTTCCTGAAGGATTTTTTCACTAGCCTCTCCGCAGAAGTAGAACTCTTAGTTACTCCAGATCCTGAAGGTATACTTTTCAAAAATCTAATATGAAAGTGCTGCTTCTTTTTGCTTTAATGTGTGTACATGTCAGTAAATTCACATGTAAATCTTGTCTGTGTAAAAGAACTTATGTTCGGGTTTGGTCACTAACATTAGTAACTAATTTGTTAGAACACAGAAACTTTGGGTATTTTAGTTTTGTATTTTATAAATACCAAGAAAGGTCTTCAACACCTGGGATCTCCATTATGTAAAAGGTTTCAACAAAATTGGAGCATATTTAACAAGAACTTCTGAAAAAAATTGAGCACTGTGTATATGATGTTAGGAGTTTTTATTAGACAAACAAAATAGATTATTTAATACCTCTTGCATAAAAGTGTATGTGTGTCTAATAGCTTGAAGTTGTGTAACCGCTAGAGAAGGGAACAGAGTTCAAGATTATAAATAAGCAGTACAATGTATGTATACAGTTAAAGCAGTACTTCTAATCCATTACACCATCTGATGCAAAAACAAGTATATATTGAAAAGCATATTTTGTCTATTAACTATATTTGTGAGTTTGTTAGCAGCTATGCTTTATGTATCTCTGTTGGGATGTCATACTGAAATGCATAGGTAATGAAGTACTATGCAATATTACCATTAAAACTAGATGGATGATTTATGCTGATGCATAAACTTCAACTTAAGCTTCTTGTAAGATATTATCTTAGTAAGAGAATCTAAATATTGTCCTGCTAGTAATTCCTATTAATAAGCATTAGAGCTTACTAAGGACACAGTAATTGTATAAACACAATCTTTTTGTAATCACTGTGAAAAATACAAGTCAGTTTACTGTGTATAACTTCTTATCTTAGTTAAAAAGTCTCCTGGTGCTGAAGTTATGTGTAGTTTGCCCAGGCATGTCAGCAGCCTTAAGGACCCAAGTCCAGTCATTTCTTTCTCATCACACAAGCAAGCAAATGAAAATGGTATCATTGATTCTATGGATGTGGTTAATGGAGATGATTATAATTTCTCACAAGAAGTGACGTCATACAGTGATCAGCCAGTATTTTTCAGGTAAACTTTTGTTACAAAATTTTCAGTGATATAGAGCTGTTCTGCTGAATGTTTTCAGAAAGTGTGGTGATAAACTATTCAGACCTTACAATAAGGTGCAGGGGGTTTTTTTGTTTGTTTGTTTTATTGACTGATTGTGGAAATCAAATATATTTGTTTCTATCACTGGAAGATAACTAACGGTTTTTTAATTAACTTTTGCACACTGCTGTGGACAAGAAAAAAAATCAATTAAATCACTGCCATGTACAGAATCAGTAATGAGATGTTTTACAAATAAGTACAAAGAGTAGTCTTTGTACTTTTATGTCTAACGGTGTAAATTAGATCTAATATAACCAGAGATAAGAGTCTATAAAGGAAAAGCTTATCATGGGACAGGTATGAGATTAATATATCACAAGAGAAACGCTAATGTCCTGACTGGGAAGTGATTAAAAAAATTTCAGCTTATGCAGAAGTTTTTTCTTGTGTATTCAGATCGTAAGTGCCTCTAACAACAGATGTATACTTTGGTAAGCAGTGCAGAGCCAAATTATGAGAGAATGGCTGTGGTTCTATTTCATCACATGCCTCACCAATGCAATTTTTTAGCCCTGAAGCTGGAATTTATTAAATTTTGCCCACAGAACCATCATTAGCCATACTTTTTTTCTGTAAGTGAAATTCATGCTGTGAAAAAGGAGGGAAGATCTTCACCTGCAGGATTAGTAGCTCTATTGCAGGACTTAAAATTTCTTAAAAATGCTAACCTTGACTAGATGTTAATAAACCAAGAAAAGCAGAATTTGCCATTTGTATTTTGTACACTTACTCTGAAGTACTAAGACGGTAACTAGAGGATTTATGGTTTACAGAAAAGGGTATGGCACCCTAATCAAGGAGGATGGGGAAACCATGGGTTTCTTTTTGGAAGAATAATTTTATTTCCTTTTCATGTTTCTCACTGTAAAATTTTCTTTGTATATCCTAGAGAATTTCGGTTTACATCAGAAGTTCCAATACGGCTTGATTACCATGGCAAACATGTATCAATGGATCAGGTTTGTGTATAATGCTGATGCTGTAGAACAAAGAATTGATGTTGTTCCCCCCGCCCCGCGAGTCCATGAGTTGGGGTATATATGCTCCCTACTCATTATTAATGTGATCTTGAGAAATGTAGAACTTTTTTTTTTTTTTTTCTTAGTTTCAGTAAAGCTTAACCTTGTTTCATTCTTAATATGAAAGCTAGGGGGTGGATCCTCCAGGTATGATCAACTCAGAATGACACTTGAAAGTCACATTTCCAGCCAGTCACTGAGTTGATAAATCTTTCTACACAGCTGTGGTGTCCCTCAAAGGATGATGCGAGAATTGTGCATTTTATTTTCTTCCTCATTAATGCAAGAATAAAGTATTGTCTCTTTTTTTTTTTTTTCCCCTCCTTGTTTCCTTCCCTTGCAGTCTAGTAATGTATAATGTATGGGCTTCATCGGCAATGGCAGAATTGAATACAGATTAAAAAAAATGCTCATAGTTCTTTTTAAAATATATATTGGTTATCATACTGAGTTTACAGAGCAGACCTCAAAAAATCCTTTTTGCACAGATTTGTACTCTGTCATGGCAAATTAGTAAGAAAATACAAACAAGTAAAAGCAGCAACTTCTTGAATTTGCACTGCTGCCAAATAAATCAAAACATGAAATAGCAGCTCTAGAATGCCTGGAACACACTAATGCTAGAGCTATGTTTACATAATTTGGTATATCCTAATATTTCTGAAGAAGCCCTCTTGTATCCAGATGTTTTTCTTAGAGTAGCCAATTAAGCCAAATTCCATCTTTTGCAAGTTTTCATGTAACATAATTCATAACACTGTAACAAGTAGTATTTCGGAGACTGGGGGAGAATCGGTTCAGACAGAAATACCTGCAATAAGAGTTGAGATGATGAAATTATTTCTCACCTACACATTGTACAGGATGAATAAACTCATGTGATAATAAAATATTTCACTTACAGGGGACACTAGCTGGGATTCTTATTGGGCTTGCTCAGTTAAACTGCTCAGAATTAAAGCTGAAGAGACTTTGTTACAGACACGGGTAAGTTTATGGAATTGTAGATTAACGTTGGTATTGCAAATTGAACAAGTTTATGGTGAGTAACTGAATGTAGCAAGCAAGATAAGATGCACTTCTAAAATCCAAGACACTTTTTGACTTTACAAATATTTCCTGATTCTAGTTTTTGTCAAATATATATTGTTCAAGAACATCATCTGTTTTCAGGACAGCATTTAATATATGTGCTAGTCTTGGTGTTAAACTCTTAATTTTAGTTGTATGTTTACTTCCTGTTGAACTGGATGTGATTATGCAGTCTTGAACTTCTGTTTTACGAAGCAAATACACATGAAGTGCTTGGGTTAGCCAACACCAACAAAAGATGACACTTGAAAACAGATTTCCTCTTGTTTAAATGACATCTTTGTTTATTTCAATGAATAATGCATTTGTCTTATTAGGAATTGTATATTTTTTTAAAAAATTAATAATTTCATTTACTTCAGTTTATTAGGTGTGGATAAATTGTTCTCCTATGCCATCAGTGAATGGCTTAATGATATAAAGAAAAACCAGCTACCAGGAATTTTGGGAGGAGTAGGGCCTATGCATTCGCTAGTGCAGTTAGGTAAGTTAATTCTTATTTCTATTCAGACACACATGGCAGTTTTTTTAAATAAACAAAACTCAGAAAAAAAAAAAAAAAGCCCCACAAATAATGTTGATACTTGTTTTCACTTCCTCTCAAGGCATTCTGCTTATCTAAGAGAATTTTCTAATTATGGTGTTCTGTCTTCATTTTTCAGTCCAAGGTCTGAAAGACCTGGTGTGGTTACCAATAGAGCAGTACCGAAAGGATGGCCGTATTGTAAGAGGCTTTCAAAGAGGAGCAGCTTCTTTTGGTACTTCCACTGCAATGGCAGCACTGGAGCTAACAAACAGAATGGTTCAGACTATACAGGTATAGCGTATTACTTCTGGAGTTAAAGATAAAATGAGAAGTGTTGCTAGTAAGTGCTCTATATTAAGCTAATATCTTAATGCTATATATTACAGTTTGGGAGCATGTCTTTTTAAAAAAAAGCAGCTGTATAAATAGGAAAGCAGAGACTGGGCAAAGCTTGCAGCAGTCTGTGAGGTGGCATCAAATGCAGAAGTTAAAAAAATTGTGTTTAAAATATTGCTGAAAGCCCAAGCTGTTACATGTTTCTGAATGTCTTTAATGTATTACAGTGTACAGTTTAATACTAAAATACAAAGCTGCACTAAAAAATCACTAATATTGAGAGAGATGAGTTCTTCACATATGTGCATTTTCCAGTAATAGATTTTTAACTTTTTAAAAATGTCAGCTTATCTGTGCTTATTTAAAAAACAAGCAAACAAAAAACCAACAAGAAACAAAACCAAATGACCAAAAAAAATGCCTCAAACCAATACTAATTGTGTTTGATGTACACGAAGTCTATAAAGCTTTCTGGATTTAACCCTAGAGTAATGTTGGATTAAAGTGTTAATAAATGTATGTTTCTTAATGTAAAATACATAATGGAAATACACTTTTACCACCTAATTTTGCAAAAACTGTAGATTTGCCTAAGCTTGAACATACATAGTAAAAAAAAAAAGCCAGTGTTATTATCCACATGAGTGGAATTATGTGTATGCTTGTGTGTTTGTAAGAAAAACTTATCATTGGTCAAATGTTTCAGTTTCTATTTTGAGCATTTTGTGCGGATTAGAGGATGCCTTTGAAGGAATGGCAATTGGGGGAAAAAAAAACCCTACCAAAACCTACATTTGGTCTTTCATTATGGAACTTAATGTATAGTTACAGCTGCACCCATTCCAGAAATTCTTGTACAAAACCTTAATCTGATGTAAATGAATAGTGTTTGTGGAATTAAAATTCTTTTATTTCAATTATGTCACCCTGTTAGTAGTTTAAGTTTGTGATTGAATGCTGTAAGACTTCTTACATATTTTGCATTTGCTCCTGATCTTCAGGCAGCTGCAGAAACTGCGTATGATATGGTATCACCAGGGCCTACTTTTATTGAAGCAAAAAAGATCAAACGATTCCCTCGCCATCGTTTAGCTCATCAGCCAGTAGACCTACGGGAAGGTGTAGCCAAAGCATATAGTGTAGTAAAAGAGGTGAGTGCGAAAGTAATTGTGCTTAACCAAACTCAAGAATTATTTCTTAAGACGGCAAATAAAATACAAGATGTTAGTTTAAGACCAGATGAAGAAGGGGATTTAAGTTTTGAACAAGAGTGTCTTCATCAGTAATCTTAAACCAACAGAAACCTTGCATGGAAAAATCAGAGAAGCAGAAATAAACTAAGATGTTAGGCACATAAGCGTGAATAGGACTTCAGTCTTCTACAGTTGTGAGGGTTTAGAGTTATTCGGAGGCATGTAAATCTGATTGCCTGCCCCGTGTCATCCATCCTTCCCCTCATACCCCTCCCTCCACTCCTCAGTTACTGTTAATGCTGAGGTTGTTGGAGTTTAAGTATAATGCTGGATTTAAAACAAGTGAAAGCGCTCTTTACCATGACAGTGTATTAAAAATTAGAATGCTGACCTGTTTTTATTGTACTCTTTGTATTGTACTTTCTGTTAGTTGCACCTGATACTGTGTCTAGGAAGTTCGGTCTCAGCTGGGGAATTATCAGTGAATTCTGTAATTTTTGAATAGCTCACAGTACCCCACAGCTTCTTCCCTTATGCACAAAACGTCTTAAGTTCATAGTAGTGTTGTCTTAAGCCTCATTAGAAGAACTAATTCATATTTGTATCGGTATAGTTGTACCACAGTTATAATACAAATCACAAAGAAGATAAATGCTGAGCAGTTTGTTTCCCTTAAAATTAGGAGAGCTTGCTTTTTCTTTTTCAGTGTAACTAATTTCTGTTAATTTCTTGAAGGGGATTACGGACACAGCCCAAACCATCTATGAGACTGCTGCTCGTGAGCATGAAAACAGAGGAGTGACTGGAGCAGTAGGAGGAGTCCTCCGCCAAATTCCACCAACTGTGGTGAAACCTTTCATTGTTGCAACAGAGGCAACCTCAAATGTTCTAGGTGGAATGAGAAACCAGATCAGGCCAGATGTGCGTCAAGAAGAGTCTCAGAAGTGGCGCCTTGGGGAGGACTGAGATGATAAATCTGGCTCAGCAGGCAGGTAGCAAGGCTGGAAATGCAGAAGATTGTCCCGTTGGCAGCTTTAGGTGGAGCTCACTTTGTTTTGTCATGCTCATCTCAGGAACAAATGAGGTTTTCGACTATTATTAGCAAAACATCCAACCAAAAATATTTATGATGTGAAAAGCAAATTGGTACTTGCTTGTTCTGTGTGTTACCAATACATTTGGTAGATAGTGCCAAACATAGCGAAGCACATGCTGCCAACTCAGAGACATGCTTGCTCTATTCCGTTTACCATATTTTTCTTGGTAGATTTAACATCTGAAGCAGTAGCCTGTATGGTGAAACTAAGTATACTTTAAAGATGTTTTCTGAGCATAGTCAAAGAACCGTCTTCAATAAAGAGCTCTGCAGATGCTCTTCACTGACTAAAGGATAAAAGCTTTCATTTTGGACATGAGACATGAAGGCTATGTAATATGGAAGAAGATAAGCTAGTATCGTTTAGTGGTCATAAGCATTGCTTTTAGCGTGGCAGTTACAGCAAGGGCAAGCTTGATAGCCATTCAGAATTTAGATTCAGTGTTGATACATCTGTGAACAGGATTTGTTCCTAAATATTAAATACCTACTTTTGTGGGTCTTTGAAGAACCTGAATGTTGCAGAAATGTTCTGTTGTGTTGCACTTTAAAGGATATGGCCTGTATATTGTGCTTTTTTTATAGTGTGAATAAAATGTAATGTGCATTATCCTTTATGTGGTTTAGAAGCTTATACAAATTACTGAAAAGAGCATCATTTGATGATGATCCTACAGAAAAGTGTCTTAAATTTGTTTAAACTACTCATTATGTAAAAACACTTTTGTCTTCTGTTACACTAATTACAGTGCTAAAAGTAGTTATTCTTCAGGAAAGCAGCAGTTAAATATTATTAAGGCCAACAGTTCTTTGTAAGAATGAGAAATCCTAAGTAAAGTAAAAACAAATTATTTCATAATTTCATAGTTAAAATTCTATACAGGCTTCATTTTAATAATTTGCTTTTATTTAAAGTTCATATTGTTGCAAAGCTGCTTCTCACTCAAGATATTTTTTATTTAAATTGTGTGTTGTCAGTTATTTGTCAATGAGTATTTGGAGTAATTTAATTTGAACTGGGGATGGGTAAGAGGATTTAAAAAAAAAAAAAAGACAACATCAAAAATCAAAGTTGGTACTGACATTATTTACAGTTTAATAGGTGACCAGGGTTTCCACAGAGCTTTATTAAGCATCTGACATTGTACCATTTCTGGGCAGTTAAAAGGCTCGGCACTAGCTGTGCAGGAATAAACTTTTTTCCTTGTATTAACAAAAACTGGAGGATAAAAAGTAAAGGCTATTCTGTATAGAAAAATACTCATTTTGAATTTCAGCAACTTAACACTTTGGGTGACTATCCAGAACGTAAGTTTGTCATAGTCCTGTGCTTCTCATAAGTGGAAATCCTGCAAATATGCTATGGAAAATCTCCACTGAAAGAGGAACATCAGATGCTTTTGATCAGACTTCGGTCTCTAAGGGTGATGAGGAGGTAGTTTCCTTCTCTTTTATTTAATACCTGCCACTAGCAAAAACTTCGTTGATGGGCCTTACAGGACAAATAGGAGTGAATGAAGGAAAATAGTTACTGCTTGTTCATCTTGATATTATACTAGCTATTCCTGAACACCAAAGAATCTCTCTGGAGGGTAGATGATTTGCAAATCTCCCCTCTGCTGGGAAGACTTCTGCAGTCTGCTTTATTTTTCATAAAACAAAACTCCAGTTACAAATAAATTCTTGCATTGGGTGACAGGTGATATTACACAGTTTTATTTTCATTCGATGGAATCATCTTAAGTTGTGGTACGCTTTGAAGACCTGGTTATTTCAGTTAAACAACTTCCTGTAAGCAGAAGGAGATGCTTTTGAGAGGACAAATACCTGCAGATTTAATGACATAAAATATTTTCTGATGTAAAAATACTTGCTGCGGTTCATACTTGTGTCCAGTAATTGAAGAGCTCTGCTTTAGCGAAAGCTCGAAGCTTGAGCGTTTTGCACAGGAATGAGTTCCATGTTTGCAATTTAGCACCTCCTGAATGCCTTCTCAAGAAGTGGCAATGAGTCAATGCAAGTAAGTAGCAATGCATCATTTTCATTTGCAGTTACCATACTGTGTAGTTTTGGCTGGTCCACTTCGTCCAGTTAATTAGAGTTTACTGTAATAGTATAAATCTACATATTTTCTTCATTTTTGACATTGCTGAAAAGGAGCAGTGGCATTCCAGTGTTCATTTCATTTTCAATTCTGTCATGATCTGATTGTACTGCAATGCAATTAGAATATATTTTTATATGAGGGCATGCTGTCAAGGTAAAACATTTTTATAGAGTGTCTCTCATTGTCAGCAATACAGATTGTACAAATTTATTAAACTTCACTTTTCATTATGTAAATCCTTGCATTTACTGCTTGCACTTTATCGAGCCTTTTCAGTGAAATTGATTTAATTTTTTTCCAGCATTTTATTTTTACAACCAGTTTCCTAATTTTTAGACGTATATTCTGCATCGTTTTTCATTTTTAACATGATCTTGCAGTGTCTGAAATATTAAAAAAAAAAAAAAAAACCACACCAAAAAAGAAACCTAAACCCGCAAAGCTCACCAAACTAGTATTTACAGTAGGACCTTGTTTTCAAAATGTGTGTTGTATGGAGCGGCTTGTGTTTTAAATCAAAAAGTATATATTGTGTATGAGAAGGGATTAATCAAATGCTCTGCTCAGTACTGTAAGAGTTTTCAGGCACTTAAAAAGTACACAAAAGGAGATTTGACTCTGGACTTAATTCCTGGAAATGGAAGCCTATGGATACATTACTGTATTCTCTGTTAGCACAAGGAGAGCTGCAAAAATATTGTTGTACTTGAATTTTCCACTGAAATCAGTTGGCTATAGATACCAGCACTTTTCATATTTGTAGTAGGTGTAAACTGGCACAGTCCATGTTTAATGTTGAAATTCTCTACTACTAGTACTATTACTTAGTCCTGATACTGTCCTGATACAGAAGTGTCATCCTGGGTTTTCTTAAGCATCCTGGCACTTCAGATATTACAGTGATGAGTGCCTGGGAAGTACCTGATAAAAGACAGCCATCTTTTGAAAAAACAAACTAAAAAACGTGCTTCATAAGAATCTTAGCAGTGACTGAGAGCAACAAATCATCACATCCATGCAAAGGCAGCTTGCATTTTCTTTCCAATATCAGTTGGCAGTTTTATTTTCTCATTAAGTAGCTGATTGTGAACATCCATTGCTTACTTCCATTTACAGTTGCTTAACTGAGTTGCCAAGAAAGGTTTCTTAATACACCAAAAAGCTGTTAAATGGTTATGAACAAGACACTCTTACTGAACATGATCCATATACCTGCAAATGTGATACTGATTTTACTTTAAATATTGAAATGTATGCATTTTGTAAAACAGTGAAATCTAAGAATTTGTTTAGACTAGTTAAATACTTCTAAATCTTTTAAATGTCCTAAATCTCACAGCAATATAAGCATTGTCAGAAAAGGTGTGGGTGGTTTTATCAGTTTGGTTCCCTAGTGTGCATAGTTCTCTGTCTCCAGGCCTCATGATTTAAGCTTCTGACAACTGTTTTAAGTTGCTCTACATGCTGAATCTTGTTTACAATTAAAAAAAATCAATACTACAAATTAAGTACATAAATACAAATCATGCATTTGTACTGGATTTCTTAATAAGGTAGCTCAGACAGAAACACAGCAATTTGTGTATATGTTTCTGTATATTTTTTACATTTTTGCATTTATAGTGGTTTTGTGGTATTGTTTGTATATAGTTTGCTAGTGTAAAAAATATAATCCCATGAAATAGAAACCACTGTTGAAGGGAATTGACTGTTTCAACTTGAGTTATTTTGCTTAAAGTTCTTGTCCCCTCAGAATGTCTTTGAGAATTATTTTTGACCATAATTTATATGGCACCAAAAGTGTATATTTTAGCTTATTAAAATGCTGAAAGGCCTGAGTGCAAATAGGTTGTCCTGTTAAATATGTTTAATGGAAAACCCACAAATTTGTAACAATACATAAATAAATATCTTAATTTGTTCCTTGAGTTGGTTTTCTCTACTGATGTATATAAATAATACAGAAAAGTCTCCCAAAATACCAGTTAATAGTTAAAGATTTTTACCTACCTGGCTGCACCTCAAAAATTAAAAAAAAAAAAAAAAAAAAAAGTTTTATACTGGGGAAAAAACCAACCTTTAAAATTGCCTAGAGGTCAAAAGCTAGGAACTAAATTGACCTGGCTGATAAAACTTTAACCCACCTCTGTTGTGCCTCAACAAAGCGCTTTTTAACCCTGTGATCACATACTGTGTCTCCCATAGGCACACTGCCGTATTAGTTACTGAGTATGTATTTCTTGCCTCCACATTCAGAAGGCTGAGTACTGGGTAGTATTACTACTGGCAGTGCCAGATCCCTGAATGATGAGGGAGACATGACAGGTGTAAATAATTTTCTACTGTGTTTTGTAATGTTCTTACAGCTTAGGAAAAAAAAAAAGAAACTCACTGTATAATGCCTGGATAACTATTCTAACAGTAACCCTTCATTTAAGAAGGAAGCTGACTCCCAACCTGTGCAGCTCCTCCTCCCCCATTTTTGAAGCAAGACCTCATGTGAATTAACTTCCAATTTCAGTATTTTTATTTAAAAGCTCTTAATTTTTTTATTTGTTTAAGGAAGTTCTGTGTAAGCAGAAAGAGAGGGAGAGGAGTTTTTTCTTTGCAAACAAGGTGG
This sequence comes from Gavia stellata, assembly GCF_030936135.1. Classification (NCBI taxonomy): domain Eukaryota; kingdom Metazoa; phylum Chordata; class Aves; order Gaviiformes; family Gaviidae; genus Gavia; species Gavia stellata. Next base: position 16,863,284 of record NC_082600.1, read on the forward strand.
ACAAGTTTCTTCTCCGTTTTTCTAAACATTGCTCATAAAAGTGATCAAGGATATTCGAACAAAAGCTCTGCTGAGGGGAAGTATGGACCACAGAGGATAAATAGGGAACAGCTTGGAATTAGTCATTGATAATCCCAAGAAAGTATGAAAAATTAAAGGAATTTATTTCACTTGTACCCAGTGCTTTCATAGATCAAAAGTAATAAAGTTGCAAACTCCTCTGATTTGCAGCCTGTGCTTCCCTGGATTTGAGACTCATCTGTCACTTACTAGTAGTTTTTATATAATTGTTTTCTTGTAAGTGTTTGTAGTTCTCTGAATTTAAGTCTGCCGTAATTCTAGCTTGTATCCACAAAACTTGTATCCGCATGGCCAGAATACCAGGCTTCATTTTGCTCAGTTGAGGAGCATGGGGGACGATACAGGATGGCACAAGCTGGGCTCGCAGCCTAAGGAAAGTGTCAAAAACCTATTTCTCTTTGCAATACCAAGGTGTACCAAGGATACTCCTGGTGTCTCCAGGTTAATCCCAAGAGCAGAAGAGACTGAGACTCCACAGTTTATGACACTCCAACGAACTGAGAATTTATGGGAAGCCACAAGTATGACATACCCAGCTGGAACAACATTAGCTGGTGTCCTTGAACTGCATTCCTAATTGAGGATGACCCAGGCCTTTTTTTCTCTTTTTTCTTCTTACCTGTTAGTTAGATTTTTGTCAATAGCCTTTCAAATGTGGTATTAAGTGATTTTTTTTTTTCTGCCAATTCATATTTCTAGCAAATTGCGTTTTAAGCTATCTGATATTATCATAAATGATAAAAGACTACATAAAGCTGCCTTTTTGTGGTAGATAAACTGAGGTTTCAAAGCTATTTTGTTTTGAAGTTGAGTGATTAGATGGAAGCAGAATTTACCGAAGGGCAACAGTGAAGTATTTACAGCCCCACAGGCAAGGAAACAATCTATGCTCCTTAGGTGTTTATCATGAGGATTTGTGACATGGTTTTATGTAGTGTAATTCTGTTCTCTGACTCTCATTTGTGTATCTAATTATTTGTTCTGTTGTTAATTTCATTCGGTAATAGGAGCGTAAGTGTCAAATTTGGCTCTTGCAGGCCAAGAGTGGAAGCCTCCAGGGAGGAGAAGAGGTATGTACTTCTATACAGGGGGAAAAGTTACTTCAGTTTTGGGGATATGGACTACCTGTGCCTCAGCACAGAACTCAGTAAAATGGGGCTTGGTCTTTTGTAGTTCAAGGGCACAAACAAAACGAGTCACTACTCAGCAGCTCTCAGCTGTCTCAATAAGAAAGCTTTAACTTTCACTTTTAGACTTTAACACTTGGCAGTTACGTTGTACTGAAGATTTGCTGGTGGCTCCCACAACTCCATGAGTCTCACAGTACTTCTCTCCTTTCTTCCTTTCATCTCTTCTGTCTGCTCAGTTTGAGAATGCTTCCTACTGTGCGTACAACACAGTCTGAGGGAGGCTTATGGCTATTTGTAAGTGGAAGGAGTTGGGAGTTTGAGGCTGTTTGACAGTACCACGCTGTTCACTCTAACGCTGGCAGTTGGCCAAACGGCAGGTCAAGAGACTGGAAAAGGTGCAGGTGTGGTGTGCTGAAACATAAAAGAAGAAACACCGCAGGGTGTACTGTGAGAGTGTTTGTAAGACCATGGTATGGATATTGCTAAGTCTATGTCTTGCTGTGACCAGTATTGTACAAATCTGGACCCATTGCTGATGGAAAGCCAGATAGCACATGGACCTGGCAGTGATGGATAGGTAGATACATGCGGGTGTATGTCTGTGTGACAGATGTGTGCGCAAACCCTTGGCATTGTGGGTGGAAAGGTAATAGAAAAAGTATGACATGAGAGGATGGAAACAGTAGTGCTCAATTGTGTAAACAGGGTCCTCACACAGTTACAAGTTTTTGGGATATACAATTCCTGGTATCATTTATCTCTCTAGTAATGTTTAAGAGATTTGAAATGTTTCCTGAAATTATTCAATAAAATGAAATGCTTCACCATCATTATGGTCTGTCCCTGTGTACTCAGTGCCAGAAGTGTCTTTTAGAGCACTAAAGGTACTTACTTTAAGCATGAGGCTTTCAGTGATGCTCTTGAGTTCCTTTTTCTCTTGGTCTTTCAGAGCTGTTTAGTACCTTGTTGTAATGGTGTTTGGTCTTTTTGTTCTTTTCCATGTCACTTCTGCCTCTGAGTGCTTACTTTCCTCAGAACAGTCAACAGGCCGAACTCAGTAGATGTAAATGAGGGGGGAGCAATTATACCAATTCCACTGGGGGCAAACCTTCTTACTTGATAGCTGAATTTTGTTCACACCAGCCAAAAGTATTGTCCCAAGCATGGCTTTCTATTTTTACTGTTCTTCTTTCCTGAGAGCTGTAACTTAATACTGTGTAGCCCCTTTTTCCTTCTCCCGACCGGAGGTGATGCCCCTCCAGGTAAATTTTGTTAATACAATGGAGTTAGACAATTCCTTCAAAAAGAAAAATGACCTCCAAGTTTGAGAAGATCCATTGACATGGGATTGTAAATTGGGCCCTGTTTCTTTGCAATATCCCATGGACACTGCAGAAATGACAGGAGGCAATTACAAAGGAGTGCCTCCCACTACATTAACCATTAATGTCTCTACATCATTGCCCTAAGCCTTTCATATCATTTAGTGCAAAGATCCACACTGACATTAAGAGAGAAGGTTTTCAAATGCAATTTTCCTCATAACCATCTTTCCTTGTTATCCTTGGCCTGAATTTTTACTGATGCTGCTTCCTATTAAGCGTGAAGCCCCAAGAATAGTTTTTAACGGATATTTGTGAAGATGCAGAAGAGGCCAGTAAGGATGATGAATAAAGATGAGCAGTATTTTCATTTCTGCCACCCCCGAGCTTTGCTGGTAAGTGCTCTTGTGTCTGAATTACTTGATCAATACTGCTACCCCAGGGGCAATCACTTGAATTTAAACTTGCCATGCAAACAGAAGAAAGGAAAAGTAGACTTTTAGATGAACATTGAAGACTTGAAAAATGTTTGGGGTTTTTTTTTTTCCACTACACATTTTAGTAGGAGTAGCTGTCCAAACAGGTCCACTGGGGTTCTTTTTTTGTTGCTAAGTAATAGCTCTTAATACTTGTTGCTTTTACAACACTCATCTCTGCGGCAAAGTTAATATAGGGAAAGGACAGTAAAGTCAGTTCATCTGCTCGAACAGAGACTGCAGAGCTGAGGAGGAAGCTATGGGTGTAAGCATCCAGCCCTCCTGAGGAAGGACGGAGATGTTTGCTTCCAAAATACAGTGTCTTTCTCTGTTGGTAGGAAAACGGGGCCTTCCTGAGCTTCCCCTGTGTTTCGGGGAACCAGCCCTGACCGCTCCCCCAGCGGGTCCTGGGCCAGGGCCATCAGGTGCGGGGACTGATGAGCATATGGCTTCCTTCCTACCTGTAAAATACTAGTATCACCCCCTTTCCTTTTCTAAGGAGGTATTGTTGCAGCCAGTTTGTGCTGTGAGCCAGGGAAGGTCTAAACTGTCAGAGCTAAGCAAAACAGCAGCTCACTACACCTTGTTTTTCCTGTAAAATCCCAATTGAAGAAACATTTTCTCTTGGTTTTGTCTTATTCTTGTTTAAAAAATTATAAAATCTGTTCTCCTCCTGCATTTTGTATGACTGCTGCCTTGCACAGGAAAAGAAACACGCTGGGTTTAGCCTGCTGCAACGTGCTGTGGTGCTGGGGCTGTGATTTTGCCCAGCTGTCCCCGGGAGGCAGGAGCCAGGCCAGCCAGGTGTTGGCTGCCGTGTTTTACTGCTGGTACCTTCTCCTCTGTTCTCAGCTGCTGAAAAAACCTCTAGAAGCGTGTAGCAGAACTGAAAAAATGAAACTCTGTCTCTGCCAATTTATAGTAAGGGTAAAGTGAAAGAGAAGACTCCTTCAAATTCTTTACTGTTTGAAAATTGAAGGACCTGCTTAGAGTAAGGCAAAGAACTGGGAGCGTTTTGACAGGATTTTGTTAGTCTCCAGGGGAACTTCCACATGACTGAGTCTGTTTGCTTTGCTAAAAGCTGTTTCCTTCTTCAGATCACTTTGCTGTTTAAGATCAAGTCCACTGTGTTAGGTTCCAAGCAGCAAGAATTTACGTTCCTCAGACATTTCAAAATCCTGAATTTCTCTACAAAGTGTTGACAGAAATATCAGCTGTTACTTTAACACAAAAATGTTTGAAATGTATTTTCAGAATAGCTCTTGTTTACATAAAAACTGGCAACTAATCTTGACTTCTATAAATCAAACTTCATTCCATGTATCAATTTTGGGATAGTAACTATCTGTGTAGAGGACAGCACATAAGCTCTACTGGCTCAGGACACAGAAGATGCTGGATAATCACCATTGAGATCTATGATTGATGCTAAGGGCAATTTTAGGTGTTATCACATGCACTTCTAGCTAGGCAAATTTACATCCTTGTGTGGACTGTAATAGTGACTGTAATAGTAATATTCCAGGAAGTCAAGATATATGTGAAAGAGAAATAGACATCGCACTTTCTGCAACGATTAAAGGAAATGTTTTGTAAGGCTTAGCAATAATTTCCCCAAATTTTCTTATTTTCAGAGGGGAAGTTTCTAGTTGTTCATAATGAAATGCTGGGATTAAGCCTTCAGAAGAAATCGATCATGCTGGCAGGAAATACTAACAAGAAAGTGACTGTTACAAAAGCAAATTAAGTGTCTTAATATTAGCCATAGTCATTCCCAGAGACCAGGGAAAGTCACTGCAAATTAAGTAGTGCTGTTTTCCAAGCCATCCACAACTGAAGTGATGCATCTTAATATAACCAAGGCCACACTAATCACCAACAATACATTGGCTCCTTTTTCAACAGAGAAAATGATTAAAGGCTTATTTAGAAAATACGTATCTATCTACATGGCCTCTCAAAGAATAGTGATAATTCCTTTGTATTGCAGTGTTAAAAATAGTTATATGCATTGTTTAGAATGAAGAGACTCTGAAAACTGCAGTAAGAATATTTGAAAAATGAAAAATTGTATTACAGTCAAATAACTTGAATCATGACAGTGTAGTGCCATGTTAACTTTAGGAGACATTATTCTGTCTATTAATGGAATTCATCAACATGATGCATCTTAGCTGCATGACTCCCACTCATACTGTGTGATGGTGCTAAAAAGCTTGTGTGCCGTTTGGACAGTTCAGGACATGGTTTCCCTTAGTAAATTCAGTTCCCTGCAGAGGAGACTCAGTCAGCGAGGGAAGATAGTGGAAATGGGATGAGGAAATATTTCTCCTGCTTACCAGCTTTCAATCTAGCCAAAGAACCATCTGGCATGGCCTTGCTGTCAAAGTTGAGTCCTGCACTGAAGTGCCTGCCCTAAAAAGACAGCATTACAGCAAATTTGTGCTTTTTCTGGACGTTTGTCAGTTCTTGATTTGCAAAATGTTGTAGTTCACTTTTACCCAGCAATTAAACAAATGGTGGGATGTTTTTTGACAAATATGATGTTTTTGTTGGGATGCTGTTCTGCTAGAATCCAATGCTGTTCTCCATGTCTATAACCTTCAAAAACCTGTTAATAATCTTAATGAGGTATTGAAATATTTGGAATTGATGACAAAATGGTTATCTCCAGAAAAATATAATCCCTGATAAACAGCCAGGAGTCATGGTTTTACCTGGGATAAAGAACTCCTTGTGTCTATGTATTTCCTATGAAATTATACTGTCTTTTTTTTGTATGCATTTACTTTTTGGTCACAGAGTGGCTTAAGCTGTCCTTCACACCTCTTTCCAGCAGCTACTTCATCCGTGTCCTGCTCTGCCTCCTAAGCTGAGCCAGGATACCTGGTTTTGTGCATGCGTAGTGAATTAGAACAGGAACTGGATAATTAATTGTTTGCTGGTTTTTAATCTGGATCGCTTTCCTGATTCAGTTCATCACACATCTACAGATCCAGCTGTCCTGCCTCAGCTAAAGAAGAAAGAACAAACGAGCAGAGGAGAAGTCTGGCTGGGGCAGGACAAACCATCAGAGTCCTTGAAAGAAATATATGGGAAACCGTGGCCTCAGCAAAGATCGGTTACCTTTACCTCTTCATTCGCTCTCTGGGAGAAATTAAACAGAATTCACCAACTCGTAAGCAGACTGCCGTTGAGCACTTGTAACTGTTGTTATCTGTCATAGTAAGATATGACTTACTACTGCTTTTGGAAATACAGTTTGATATTTGCTTGTCAAACTCACTCTTAAAGGTGTGTTCTCTGCTAACCAAAACACAAGTGAGAAATCTCTTAACTTCTTTTCCTTTTCTTCTTATTCTTCTCTTCTTAAGTAATGGAAGAGCTCTCATTATCTTGCTGGTCTCTAATTGTGAGGTTTACTAAGTCAACACTGATACGCATGTGTTAATTTACCTTGCGTTACAGTATGTGAATTGGCCTTGACAAAAACGTTGCAAGATTTGATCTCTTCTCTGTTTTTTTACAACGTTAATTAGTAGAAAAAACCTTGATAGTCAGCATCTTGAAACAATGCTTTCTATTCTGCCCACATCTCCATTTGTGCTGGGATAAATAATACTGTACTGTCTCGGTGAGATGATACCGGTGCAGTTTTTATGCCAGTTGTGATACTCGTTTAATTGGTCTAAATGTCAGATTCTGCCAGTAGCTCAGAGGATAGTGTAGAGACTGGCAAAGACTCAATAACATTAAAATATGTACAGAGCTGGCCTTAACTTGCTTTACCAACACCACATGTAACTTAGTGCATTTTATATGCTATAATTATTTATCTGTGGTTAAAAAATCAAACTTCTAAGGCTTGACTGTGAGTAATCTTGCATGACAGTTAGATTCAGCAGAACAATTAAACAGAAGTCAATTGAAGATAGTAATCCACACGCTTTAAGTGTTTTTCATAATAAGGGAGAATGCCCTTACGTGTTTGCTTGAAAAGGGATTTCTAATTCTATACGAATAGCTAACATTCACAGAAGTGTGTGGAGTGTGATGCATTGTAGGCCATGAACTGTTGAAAGCAATGGGATGATTCATCTTCTCAGATACATGATTTTATGAAAAGACAGTCTTGGTTCTTAACCGTTGTTCAACTTAACAGATGATTTGCTAGAGTGTATTTGTAAATCCATTCAGATTTTCACTGGCAGCATGGTAAAGTGAAAGATAAAGAAAAACTTTGTTGCAGTGACTGTAGCTGGAATTAAAACACTTTGAACCCTAATTCTTCTGGAAAAGTAGTAATTCATTTCTACCAGGAGAGGCTGCTCAGCAACTGTTTCTTGGCCATCCAGCCATGCCAAGAAAGAAAACCTAGCTGGGCTGTAGCTCTGCCTATGTCAGATGTTCGCATGTGCCCCCCTAATTTGAGACAGCTTGTTGGAAAGGTTCCTTCCCCTTGTGCATGTGTGTGTGTGCGCTCACATTCTCACCAAGCCTTTTATGACGTTCTGAAACACCAGTCATGGGTCAGAGTCTTTCACTCAGCAGTGGCAATGGGCATGAGGATCTTGAAGGATTTAGTTCTTTGTGTCTCTGTCTCAGCTTCCCTTAAGCTAAATAATAATAAAACTCAATAATAAAGTAGTATTTTGCAGTATTATTATTATAAATAAAATAATAATATGGCAGTAATAAAAAACTTTTCATACCATTATGGCTCTTCTTACTACACCAATGAGTGACTTACAGTTTTGGCAGATAAGAGAACATGAGAATTCAAAGCATTGCAATCCTTTGGAAAAGTCCTGTGCCATTTTCTCCTGACACAGACCTACCCATGCACCAGAGCTTGCCTTACTCTTCAAATAACGAAGGCAAAGCTGCCCTGGACAACCATAGCAGTGGTCTTTGAAATGTTGTCAGACTTCTTGGCTTTCTTAGATTTGCTGACAGCCTCTGTTCTGACATTTTTGGTCGAGCTCCAAAGCAACCCAAACCTCCTCGGCAGCCAGCGGCACCAAAGCCTGTACCACACCAGCCAAACTCACTGCGTTGGTAGTTGCCCTTCAAAGCTTTTAAACGTGACTACAGCCAGCTCCTAGCAAGGCAAGCACGTTTCTTCAGCCACCAAGAAGCAGATTCCTGAACACGTGGGTGGAGTTAAGCATCATCTTTACCCAGGAACTTCTTTGGTAAAGGGTTTCTAGCTGTGCTCCTCAAGGCAGAATAATTTTGGTATTCTTGCACAATTGTCTTGGGTGGTGTCTTCTAGGGACTCTTTGGTTTATGGTCCCAGGCAGCCAGCCATGGCTCCCTTTGATGTGTCTGGTCAACTGGAGTAGAACACATAGCTTCTAGAGGGGGTTAAGGGAGATCGGGAAAGCTGGTCCCTGGGCAGGCCATGGGGTTCTGGTCTCTACTCAAGGACTGGGCAAAAGGAAGGGAGAGATAGCGGGCTTTTGTGGGAGAGCTAGGGAGGAGGGAAGGTATGTCAGTAGTGATTTTTGGCACCTGCTGAACAAAGCCTGTGTCACTTGGTGACCTGTGTCTTCACCTGAGGCTCAGAGCAGGGCTGTAGCTCTCCAGTTTGTCCTATGCTGCTGCAGCTGTACCCAACGCAAATCGCTCCTCAGTCACACTTGCCTCTGCTGCATCCTTGGATGACTCTCAGGTCTGTGGATCTGTGCTGGGGCTGTAGGCTCCCACCGAGGGAGGCCCTTCATCAAGTAGCAGGGATGGGAGCCCACGAGGGGTGTCTGTGCCCAGGCTCTGGAGCACAGGAGAGGAGGCATCCTGCTGCGAGCAGACTGGTCCAGAGGGGGTGATGGCAGCCGTTTTTGAGGATGACTGTCTTGCCGAGGCTACGGACAAGATTTGTGACTGAGCAAGGAATTGGATCCTGCTTGCCGGTCTCAGAGGTGCTAAAACATCAGAAAAAATAGTAGTAACAACCCCAAGCTCTGAGTATGTGCAAGTTTAGTGGTTGCTGTTCTACCACGCACAGCAGGAAGGAGTTTGACTGCCCAAGGTATTAAACTTATGAACATGTTCTTGAGAGGAGATGATTTTGATTTACACTGACAAAGCATATAAGGTAGAGGAGTCCTGGGTGTCCACATGTCAAGAGTTATAAATGAGGCAGTTCTGTTCATTCACTGTCTTTAATGAATGCAAACTAGAAGAACACACTAGTGAAAAAAACGTTATTTGTGCCACCAGGGATCTGGTCCTGGCTGGTTTCAAAACTCCTGAGCGTAAAATGTGCATCACTCTCTGACTTAATAGAAAAATGATGTAGCTTTCATCCTTTCATATTTTTTTTTTAGCTACAGTCCCTGTTACAATTTTTTTTTTTTTTTTTAACCTCATGGACCTTTTCTTTCCAGGCCAAATTGCCCTTTGTCTCTAAGACTTCTGTTTATTGCTCTCTGTGATCACTCCCACTTGAGTTAAGACTAAGCACACAATACAGAAGCCCAAGCTTCAATTTTTTACTCTCAAATGTTTCTCACAGAAAATCAATGCTTTTGTTTATGAGCTCGCACTTTGTGAGTGTGTTAAAGATGAGCATCTTCACCAGACCAAGAGACCTCTCTTATGTCCCTTCAGCTGCAGAGATGAGGTGAAAGCTGTGTCTACGCAACAGGTTTCTTCCCCAATTTCAAATGCTACCTCAATTTCTAAGTCACCTGTAAAAGCCTCCAACTTTCTTTAAATGTGAGTCTAGTACTCAATTTCTGTCCACCCAAGAGTACCGGGTCAGCATTCAGATCAGGACTTGCAATGCATACAACGTCACGTGGATGTGAAAATTAGCCGGGATGCTGGTCCAGAAGCATCTCCTGAGCACGCTTGAAAGTCATGTCACATGAAAGTCAGTCAAATAGCTACCACCATCCTCCATCTCGCAGACAGAGTGAGAATTCTTGTAGAGAGCAGTTTCACCCCAAGTAAATTCATGTTTCGTGTCCACCTTGTAGCTCTGAGTTTTGCATACATTATTATTTTGGAATCTTTGCATGTATTTGCATATCCATTTCTATTTGGAGGACATGTCAGCAACATACAGCAGAAATGGAAGGGAAAGTCAGTCGTTAGTGTTGTACTGTCACTGTTTCATGGTGTTAAATTCCAGAGATCCTACTCCATGGTTTATGTATCTATTCATGTAAACACTGGCAATTCTGAGGGCATAATTGGTCTTTCCTCATCAGACACACTTTGGAGTAATTCTGGGGCAGTTTTGGGCAGGACAGAGTAATCTCTGCCATGAGACTGTTGTTCTTACATAGGAGATACAGCAGCTAAGGGCTTGGGGAGTGATGGGCAGGTCAGTGAGTTGTGTGTGGTGTTTGAAACAGCCAGCATCCAGCTCTGGGCTGCCAAGCACTGCTTCCTTGATTGCTTCTTTTTGAGTAGAGACTGCATGGGCAGGGCAATAAACGTATTTTTAAAAACTGCATTGGAAGGTTTGAGAGTAACCAAGCAACAAAGGTCATTTGTATTAAAAATGTAATATACAAAAGGACAAGGCAGCAAAAATTCTTCCACTAATATCCAAGATACATGATTCATTCTCTGCATGCTCACAGAAGTGTAAATCCAGACTAGCCTCGTTGCAGATAAAGGATCTGTGGTGTTGGAGACTGCCTCTGTAGCCTTGTAGTCCTCCAAGCTCACATCTTGCAGTGCCTGTAGTTAGAGGTGAGTCTGCAGGAGACTGTCCCTTGGAGGAGGCAGTTAATGGACAACAGTGCTCTGTAAGAGGTGTTTTTGTGATATTGCACTGCTGTTTGGGGAACCTGTGCTTCTGCCAAGAGAACTTTAAAAATGGCACGACATCAGCCCCAGGGTCTTCTATAACTGAGCAAAAACTCCTGCAACGGTGCAAACCACATTCCAGTTAAGTGACTCAAGGAAAGCTCTTTGCCATCACCTGAGGTCTAGTCCAGTGTTCTTAAATGGGCTATGCATTATTTTCTGCTGAGAGCAAAAAGGCAAACAAGACTAAAGCAACTGTATTAGCTAGAGAACAGACTAACAATGGGGATAATTTAGCATTTAGGTTCATGACATCAATGTATATGCACAACTGTCTTTGATACTGTTTTGCTATCTAATTGCACAGGTCCTTAAATTTCTGTTGTTAAAAATTCCATGGACATCTGCAACTCTGTCAGTGAACTGGCAGAATCACACAACCCTTGGTAAAGCCAAACTTTTGGGTGGATATCTTGATCCTAAATTCTGTTGCGAGCCACAGTCCATGAGTCCCCCACCTAAACCACCCAGTGTAGCATGTGTTCAGATCACAGAGATCTCACCAGAAAGAGCCAGAGAAAGCAGGATAGAAGAGCACAAGGAAAGGGCTCTTCTACCTGCTAGCTCTTGGGTTAGACATGGTACACGTTCACATGTCTTCTTCACCTGAGATAGTAGAGACCTAAACACAGTTCTCCAGATTCCAGGAGAGCACCCGAACAAAGAACTGTACTCTAATCCGGCAGTGTGCCTTTCTCAGCCGTGAAGTTGTTGTTTCTTGTAAAATCTCTAAGGACTGTTGGATCTCTGCTCCCCTGTTACAATGCCATATCTTTTCATTTATAGGTAATTTTTTACTTTTTCTTCTCTATTTGTGACCCAGTGCATGTATAAGGATTGTTTAAATCCTTAGGTGGAGGTAAGTGATCCTTCCTTTCTTCTCAGCACTGGCAAGGCCACATCTAGAGTCCGGCAACCAGTTCTGGACTCCCCAGGGCAAGAAAATATGGACTTACTAGAGTGAGTCCAGCAGCAGTTTGCTAAGATGATTAAGGGGCTGGAGCATCTCTCCTATGAGGAAAGGCTGAGAGAGCTGGGACTGTTCAGCCTGGAGAAGAGAAGGCTTGGGGGGGATCTTATCAACATCTATAAATACCTGATGGGAGGGAATGAAGATGAGAGAGTCAGACTCTTCTCAGTGGTGCCCAGTGACAGGACAAGAGGCAGTGGGCGCGAATTAAAACACAAGAAATTCATTTGAATGTAAGAAAACAATTTTTTTAATGTGAGAGTGGTCAAGCATTGGCACAGGTCACCCAGAGAGGTGGTGGAGTCTCCATCTGTGCAGATATTAAAAATCTGAGTGAACACGGTCCTGGGCAATTTGCTGCAGCTGACTCTGAGCTGGGGGGTTGGACTAGGTGATCTCAGGAGATCCCTTCCAACATAAATGATTCTGTGATTCTGTAATGTGAACTTTAGCCCTAGGTGCACACTGCTTAGAAGCAATCTGCCTACGGTTACAGAATATTTATAAAGCAGGATGCTGAGATTTCAGAAGATTACTGACATTGTATTTGGCAGCGTGCTTTCTTCATCTTTTATCTGTGAACAGGGAGAAAATAGTTTGAAATATTTAAACTAAACAATTTGAAGTATTTGCCTTGTACTAAATACGCACTTAGTAAAAGTCATGCAAAACAGTTAGGTTACCACAAAATTATGCGTAAGAATCTTTAGGAGCTTCTTCAGCTGTTGACAGACCTTCCTACCTCTCTCTCTTGGCAACAACATTTCTGAATGTGTTTCTGCAGGAAGGACATTAATCCTTTCCTGTTACCATGTGAGCTAGCATATATCCTTGGTAGTTCTCAATCCCCTGGCTCCTCTCTCATGTATACTCTTGCACTCAGTCTTTCTACTTCCCTCTGTCCCATCTCTTGAGGCCTCAGATGCGCATCTCATATAAAAGACAGGCTTTCCACTGTGGTTCATTTGTGTTACACTGATGTTGTCCCTGAAGCAGCTCAAATGTTGCTGATGAATGATATGTATTCCTCCTTTTCCGAGGAGTTGACAACATTGTCACTTCACCCTTGGGAAGGCAATAATCTCTTCAGTTACTCGGAGTTCATTCAAGTCATCTTGCACCAGTTGTTTGAATTTCAGCAAAATGTGGCACAATACCTCCTTGGCACAGAGCAGTATCACATTGGCTGCCACATCAGTGGAAAGAAATAGGCATATTGAGGATCTCTTGACATCCACAAGTCTTAGGTAAGTTTTTACTGGACAGTATGTGATAGGTAAAAGCACTATCATGCCTTTGAAAGGGCTAAGGTTGGTAAGTGAGTACCTGTGACATAGCACACCTTGCTTTGAATCACAAGTTTCTGCTTTGAATTTTAAGTTCTGTGTTTTAACAGAGCTCTGCTCTGCATTTGTGGGCTTAAGTAATGATGCCAGAAGTTTCTCAGGAAGTAGAGAGAGAGTTAAAGGAGGCAATACAGATGTTTTTCAGAGGACAGAGATGGAGTACAGGTGTTTACTGCCTGGCTACTAGGTCAAGTCCTCCAGAACAATTAAAGCAACCATAATAGGTTGTAACCAGAAAGGAATAGCTGAGAAAAGGAGGAGTAAGAGCTTTAATCCACTCTTAAAGAAAAATATGAATGTTGTACTTCCCCAATATGCTTATACCCATCCCCAACAACTGCTTCTGTGCTTTAACTCTTACCTTTCAGGAAAACGTCTTTGTCTTGCCCTTCAATCCAAATGAGAGATGGGTGAGCAAGTGAGTCAGTTGACCGCTCTGACAACAACTGTCTAACAAAGCAGGTCATGTTGGGAGCTGTCTGATGCTTCAGTGTTTTTCCCTAATACAGGTCATCAAGGAGAGTGAAGCAGTTTAATGTCTGGAATGGGTCAGGGATTTCACCTTCATCTGGCCGTTACTGAATCCCATTTCTGGTTCCTCCATTTTGCTATTTAAGTCCAATTTCCCTTCATTTTTCTTTCAGGTGCATTAACTCTAATGGTATGTTCTATATATAATTTGTTGTGGTTTCACTGCTGACCTAGATAGGCAGTTCTGGCGATGGTTTCTTTAGTGCATACGTTGCTGGGGACCTGGCTTGCTCTATGGCATTATCATGTGTTATACCAACAGCATCTAATCTAAGCTGTCAGAGCCTCTGCGGTGACAGCCTGTGTGTATTGTGATTTATATGACGGTCTGCAAAGAATTGGGATTGGACAAGAAGGCTATGTCAGCATTGCTGCACTCTTTAATTCAGTGAACACATGCTACACTGGGCAGCGCTAATGTTTAGGAGGACTGGGCAGGAGGGAGAGGCATGATACAGCTCCTATAGCCTTCCTAGTAAGAGCATGCATACAGTGGCGGTGCACACAGTATGTTTCTGGCTTGTCAGTTCACATAGGTCAAAAATTGATATGAATCAATATTCCTAGCAGAGAGTTCTACAGCAGTGGTGCAGGCTCCATCACAAGAGACATGCTGTGATATATTTTGAAATTCTGTTATATGTATTATAAATTGCAATTGTGTAAATTGCAACTGCAGTTTAAAAAGATGTAGAGAAATTAGCCAGTCATGAAGCTCTATATTGCTTTACCAACCATTTTCACTAGTAGATATTTATTTTTCTGCTCAGAGAAAGCCATCTAACAGGGTGGTCTGAATTCTAGATGTGATTATCATGAAAATATTGTGTCCAAATGTGTACGAAGCACTGTAAACATCATTAGTCTTTCTGAGACACAATTGGCAAACAGCACTGTGAGCTGCACATAGAAGAAAGCAGAATATGACACATGGTCTTTCCTTGAGAATGAGGAGAGATGCATTTCAACAAAAGCCCCTAATCAATGCCAATATCTTAATAGCTCAGAATAGTAGCTGCTGGTAGAACTACACTGAGGGTGCTTCGGGATACAACACAGCACTGTGTGTGCCGCTTGCTGCTTTTTTACTGGTCTGTTGGGAAGGTCTCCTCCAGCTTGGTAAGTGCTGCTGCAAAAACAGACTTAAACTCTGAATTCATTTCCATGTCTGTAGACCCAGTGGAGTTGATAGAGAAGTTCCTTCAATGAGGTCAAGCAGAAGAAACCTGGCTAGGTTCCAGCAGAAGTGTCCAGCGGAACCACAGAGGCAGAACAGCTTCAGAGGCTGTTACTAATCCAGCAAAGCCTGGTCTTCTGCAAAGCAAAGGAGCCACCTTTCTGTTCCCATATTCCTCCCCTCACCCCCCAACATTTCTGGCAGAAAAACTTTGTTCACAAGCTGGTTTGAAAGAAGCGACCTGATTACTCCTGTGGAGGGTGCTCCTGTCAAAAGAGTGCGTGAGGCTCCTTTTAGTGGATCTGAAAGTATGCCGGGTGATGGAGGATAACGAAAGTAGGCACCTTTGATGGCTGTCCACACTGAAAATCAGCAGCTGAAACTGTCGGCAGCAAGATTAAAGGGTTAATCATTCTTTAGTGTGCTGCAATATGTACCATCTGCTGCATAATTTCAAACAATGAGCATTTAAAACACATAAAGCACGTTCATTCTGTAGATATTTGGCGAGGAAAAAAAGTGGCTCTATTTTTCAAATAAAATGCCTGTCTGGAAACAGTTCACCAACTCTAATCAAATCAATCAATCTTGCTATAACTCAGTATCAGACAGTAATTGCCATCAGTTATGTTAGAATTTACCACAAACAAATTTGCTGGAAGAGAAATTTAGTGTATTTATTGTAAGGTATATGTGGAGGGAGCAAGAGTTAATGCCCTAGAATATTGCAAACAGTAATTTGATGCTTTTCAGACATCATGAATTAGAAAATATTTGCCTTGCAGAACACTGTAGCTTCTCCCCATTTTCCTTTAGAAGAAGAAATAAATTATTAAACACTGAAAGGTATTGTAGTCTTAGTTCCATATGTATACATATATACATAAACTATTTATAGCAAAATAATGCAAATAACACTGAAAAGTCAGATGGCAGAAAGCAGCCGAATGCAACAACCTCCATTGTCTGCCCTACCTTCATTTACCTCCCTTAATGGGTTTGTGATGTGAGAATAATTTCTGATTACATAACTCTGTATAATTATTGCCACACAGTCTTTTTCCTGCTGTATCTCTCAGTGCCTAGACCGACAAGAGAGGGCAGCTCCTCTAGTTTTCTGACTGTTGCTGTTTCCTTCCCTAGCTTCTTTCACCGAGGAAACACAGTCATTGACCCAATGTCAGATGGAGTCGCCCATATTGACAGGAGGGATTTGCCCATCACCAACAGCCCCTGGTCTCGCAGCCAAGCTGTGACTCATTTCCCAAACCTTGAACTGTTTTGGTGTCCTTCACTTTTGTTGCCATTACCAAATATGACCTTTCTAAGTGCTTTACTTGTAAGATACACAACTTTTGGATCACATATGTGGTAGCAGCATATGATAGAGAATTTCAGTAATATGTTCTGTATCTTTACTGCTGCTTTATTTTTGGATGTAGCTGGTTGTCTAATTTCTTTGCTGTGCCAGAGAAGTTTTTGTCATGCTATAGCTTTTTCTATCACCTAAGGAAGTATAGAAGTGAACTTGGATAAGTTGAATACTAAAAAGTATGTCTCAGAAATAACCTTCACATTAATAATACTTAAAATTGTACAAATAAGAGAATGTCTAGGAATAGGAAAGCAATTATTTGACTCTTTATAGTATGCATTATTAAGGTAGAGCTTGTAACTCAGTAATAACTTAAAGCAGAAGACAGTAAGAAATGATGATTCTGTGAAACCATGTGTCTATATTTTAAAATTGTGACACCAGAATTTTTTCATGAGTACAAAATGTCTTCAGTTAGAGTGACTAAGACATTCTCATATTTCTATTGCTCTTTTTCTAAGAAGAACTGTTTTTTTTTAGCTTCTGATGACATACACTCATATTTCTCAAAATAGATTATATTTTTCCTGTAACATAGTGTTATGGAATGAGTTTATAGCTAATGCTCAGTAAATGTTATTAACCTTACTCTGAGTTGAACTAATAGCATCAGAGCTGTGCAATCTTCTTCCTCATGCCATAGGAAAATGTTCAAGGAACTGAGGGCATCTCAGTTCAGACAACTGAGTGCATCTTGCTGTCTTATTTGCTCCTGAAAGATGTACAGAATGTGTCACTTCATATAGCAATAACTTTGCTATTTCCCAATTGGCTTGTGTGACAAAAAGAAGATATTTTGGACATCTAGGAAGATACTGCTGGTGTTTCCTAAAAGGAAGATGGCTTGACTAGTCCATCACATTTGTCTTGTACTGTTGCCTGCTGTCTCCCAGTTCTCTGCCACTAGACTAGTACCTTACGGCAGAGTTGCAGGGGCTCTCCTGCTCCGGGCCAGCATGTGCTAAACACGGCTGGCTGTATACGGTGCTCCTGATGATGGGGTAGGAGAGAGGCTGTGGGGCTGGACTGAGGAGCCTTGCTGAAGGGCATCATCTGCCATTATCTACTACCGCAGGCTATCCTCTCCACCAGTGACCAGGGACTTCAGATACGTCTCCCATAACACGACTGGATACAGTATTGTCCAACGCATCAGAAAATTGTATATTGAACTGGAAAAGGAAGTGTTTTACTAAAATCAGGGCACTAGATATCTCCACTAATTTTAGTTTTAGTAGTTAGAGCTTGAAAAAAGAGCAGACAAAGAAGACAATGCATGAAGGGAGTAGTTTCACACCAGTATCCCAAAAGTCTGTGACAGTATCCTGAAATAACTCTTCCAGACCCTTCACAGCTCATCTGAATAAACAGGATGGGTTGTGTAGAATGCCTGGAAATGAAGCAGAGCAGGGCAGGAAGAACAATGCAGGTCTAACATCACACTTCTAATTTTATTCTACTGAAACCATGCCCTTGGTTTACATGCTTTCTCCATAGACTACTCCTTTTAAAGTGATCAATCAGTGGTACTTTTTGTGTAGTTTCCCAGGGATATCATGTGCTGTTTAGAGGACCTCTTATTTTTTGGATAAAGTGCAGCGTACTTGAAGGATATTTGGTGGATCTTGGCAGTGTTAGGTTAACAGTTGGACTTGATGAACTTAAAGGTCTTTCCAATCTAAATGATTCTATGATTCTATGATTTTATGATTTTTGCCATAGCATGAAAGATGAGATATGATTAATTCTAACAGATCTAGTTTTTTGTCCTGCTATTCCAAGTAACTGGTTATTTTCACAGTAAAACATATGAATGCTTCTTTTATTTAGCTAAAATTTTACTAGTAAATACAAACCTATAAATACTCTGCATCCAGCACATGGGAAGGAAAACAACAGCAATGCAGCCACCTCTGAGGATGCCACAACCAGCAAGACATGTATTGTGGGGAAGCTTTGGGCAAGAGCTCCACACTTCAAGTAAGTGCTATATGCCCGAGTGCTATATGCCCGTGGACAATAGGTAGAGTACTTGATAACCTCTGTTATTATAGTATCTGAATATCATAGGCCTATTTTATTTTTAGGTGTCACAAAACATGTGAAATTTGTAAGCCTCATTCTATTGATGTTGACCTGAAACATATTGTTGGCAGTAACCCCGCGATGTATAGGGCTGATCACAGCAGCCTCAAAACAAAAGCACCTTTTTGGCTATACTGTTTGGTCTAGGGGTCACCTCTGGGGTGACTGTTGGTACCTTTAGGAGCAAACCCAGGCTGCATGTAGAGCTTACAGCAGCCTGCAAGGCTGCAATTAGATCCCCAGCTATCAAGCTACCCCATCTGCCCCCACAGCGAGGGCTTGGCTCCCTTGTATGCCTGATGCTCTTTCTTGCAGGCTCCTTCTGACACCACTGAGCCTCAGGGCAAATGGGGTTTCTAAGCAGTGTGAATGCAGCACTCCTTCAGCAGGTAAGGTGAATTATTGGCACCTGAGAGGTGCTGGTTCCTGAGAGGCCTCTGGAAACCAGAGCAATCAGATGTCCAGTTTAGCAAGGCTATTTTAAAAATAATTATGGAAATGAAGGATTTCTCCAAGATTTAAAAAAAAAAGGCTGTAGCAGAGGTGAGAACTGAAACTGCCTCTCAAAAACCACACTTGTGCCTTAGTCGTTGGAATACCTTTGACCACAGTCTTACTGCTGAAAGCGAGTCTTCAAGGTCAGCTGAGTGGTGCTAATACAGCCGCTGCAGAAAGCCAAAGGGCTGAGTAGGTATAGCTGGGATCAGAGCTGGTGCTCTGTGGTTCCGGGTAGTTGAGATACTGGTTGTACAATTAGTAATTAGAACACTATCCTCTCCCCTTGGGCTACTAAAGTGCATGTATTGGGTAGGCCTAAGAAAAGATGCTAAGTCTTACTGTGAACAATGCCATGTGTGGAAGGAAGGTGTGTGTCTTTAATACATCACTGAGCACCTGAATGTTACTCTTGATCTGCAGTGATGATTTAGCAAAGAATTGCCTTGCAGTTTAGGTTGTGTGAAGCTTCAGTAGTATGTGCACCTAAAAGTCCTTTGATAACAGACTTTTTCTTTTCTGGAACTTGCTTCTGGTAGGTATTTTCCCACTAGCTTGAATTTACTTCTCTCTTTCCTTTATTATCAAGTCGTGGAGAGTACCCCAGGGCTGGCTGTAGGGATTTTGATACCATTGACAAATGGCAGTCTACATATGTTCCCATATACCTGCAATTCAGTTTGTTGCATTAAACTTCTCCCATCATTAATTCCCTCTTCTGTTAATAGGCCAATGATAACATTTTCCATGATAGCCTGATAGCAATGGGTTATTATTTAACAGCTTGGAAGTAGCTGCCAAACAAAGCAGAGTATTCCTTTTGTCCCATACCCTGGGAAGAAGAAAGTTTGCCTGGATATATATTTGATGATGCTACAGAAAGCAGTTTTCTTACAGTTGCACAACTCTGTATTTATCTGACCCAGTGGTGCTTTGCAGCCCTTCACATCCAAATGCCTGAGGCAAGACAGAAGGGGACAAAACTGTGGTAAACATCATAAAATCTTCTCACAAATAATTTTGGCTATTCCAGCAGATTACTATTTATCTGCAATAATGCCTAAAATGTAAGGATATTTGTAGGGCGTTAATTCCCATGAGATATATCGTCACCCATTGTCTGACTACCACTTGACACGTCAGAGAGATTTTATGTTCTTTCTGTGTGTGATTTGCCTTATGAATTACTGGCATCCATGCCGGGAAGCTGGCACGCAACCAGTGGACAAGAGTTAAGCAATGTTGGCAAAAGGCCTCACAGAGGCTCAGTGCTTCTTGTGACTCTTGAGAGACTGACTAAAGTTTTGCAGAACAGGCAGCCTGATCTTTAAATTTTCTTGTTTTTCTCCTTTTTGAAAATGTCCTAGTTTTTTTTCCATTTATTAAATTTAGTATCAAGTCTTGGCTTTGTTTTGCAATTTACCTATCTTTTTCAAAACTGAGCTTAATGAGTGTCTCACTTTATCATTAGAGGCTGATCACAGGTTCTGTCTGTTCATGATTTGTCCTTCAAAAGGGCAAATCCCCACCACCCCCAATAACTTCTACAGTGTGCACCAGCAGTTTTATCACGAGAAAGAGGTTTTTATCAGAAACTTTTATTTATAGTTAAATAGCTTAGCAGAAAAAAAAATAGAGAGACGGAGACTCTCGCTTATTACGCTAGCTTTACACTGGTGTAATTCTTTTGACTTTGAAAAAATTATAGTAACTTTAAAATGATGTAATAATAGGCACTCAAAGTCACTGCCTCTGTTCAGGACTAGCCCTTTGGCTGGTACAAATAGGTATAGCTCCACTAATTTCAATTGACTGTGGTGTACATGTGTTTTGGCCTCTAACCTGTTATTCATAGAACAGTTCTGTCACTCAGATAAGGAGTGTTTGAGGCTGCAGATTAAATATTTCTACTTATCTTCCTCCCAGTGCTGAATGATGAGTGTTTCTCACTCCATAGCTACGTGACATGTACATTTGTCCATAAATCAAAAAGATACTGGGACAATTTGAAATTTTTTTTCAGGATTTGGACCTTGCAGTTTATCTGTTGAGTTAGTCTTGTGTGACAGATGTGAGATTTATTACATTTCTTCCTGTGGGGAATGGTGGTAGTTGTTTTCATTCCTAATGTGTGGCTGGGGATTTGCTGTGCAGGAACTGAAACAGATAAATAGCAATGCATAGAAACCAAAGGTGAACTTTTCTGTGTGTGAATTACTTCCAAAAGGAGAATATGTCTCCCAGCTATAGCTGTAGATTAGAGTGATGATGGAGACTATGCCTCAGCTCCTGAAAGAAAATATCACTAGCAGAGTGAAGATTTTGCTGGAACAAACCTGCAGTGCACAAGATTAAGATAGCAGAAGAGGGTTTTCTTGAGCAATTGCTTCCTAAGGTGTTTTCTTGTAGAATGCACTGCAACCAACCACACACATGCTTTAAAAGTAGGAAGTTTTGAATTCATTGATCCCTTTTTACTGTGTCATGTCATTTAATAACCCCCCCATGGCCACTGGTTAATGGCACAAGAGAGTAATTTTATTTGTGGCAACAGCATCACCAAAGTAGGTTGTGTGGACAAAGTTCTCCCGCCAGAAACTGAGAAGCAGAGTGCTAAAGCAGGCTTTTCCCTTCTTACCGTTCACATGAGGTTATATGATGCATTGCTGCCCATGGATTGACCCTGAGAGACAGTTGGATCTGTTCAAGCCATGCTTAATAACCAAGGTGAAATTCAAGAATGGGTCAAATCCTGGTTCTTTGTGAGCACCTGCAGAGTGAACTCATCCAGCAAGACTGTCCCTTTTTTGCAACAGCAACAAAAAAGGAAAGAAAGGAGAAGGTGTTCACTCCTCCTTTGGAGCAGAGCTTTGCTAACATTTTCTCTTGCTCAATGTGATGGGTATTTGCAATGCAGTGTGTTCTGGAGAATTAAAGTAGGGCATGACATCTGTGACTAGATGGGTCCGTGGCCATTCTCCACCAGGGAGAAACATGCTAGTTGCAAGAGCTCTCTATTGTTTGAGGCTAAAGAAAGAGGGGGGCAGGTCCCTCATCTAGCCCAGTAGGCTGGGAAAGGTACTCAGGATTTTCCTCTCAGTCATGTGTGAAATAACAGGCTTGGCAATGAACAGCAACTACTGAAAACTCGAAGAAAAAACCAGCTAAAACACGAGAGTAACTAAGATAAGCTGGCATGCTCTTCAGATGGGCTTATTTTGCTTTCAAGCTTCAAATTCCCTTAGAAAAAAAAAAGCTGCTCTGGCACGCTCCAGCCCGAGGGATCTGTGTTTCCAGTTATTCTCTATGTGCCCTGAGCTAACAGAGTAGGATTTTTTTGAATTCCCAGTTCTGGCCTCCCCCTGCGCCCCTGATGGACCCAAAGCCCTGCCTTACTCTTCTATGATGAAGTTGTTTTGACCCCTCCTTTCCAGTGACCAAGGCTGGTGCGTACTGTTTGTCAGGCATCCTACTGCCCTACAAGGAAAGGGGGATATTCCTTCTTACATTTATGCTGATGAGAACATTCTTCCTAATTGCTTTTATTTTAGAGTGTCTTCTAACCTTTTCAGTTATGACTATAGATGATTTTTACTCTTTTGTCTCTATATAATCTCACTGCAAATTTTTCAGTTTAATTATACGTTGTTTCAAAGATTTCTTTCTGTAAAATTTAAGGCAGAATGTGTATTATTGATACTGTTGTTTTTATTTAATATGCAGGACGGATGATTTAGTTTCTTGAGTTTGGTTTATGTAAGTGTGTTTCTCTCCCACGTAAGGCAGAGTGACACAAAGCTAAGTCAGAAGTGGTTAAGTTGCAATGTTGGAAATTCAAAGCTTAGTCATATAAGACTCATACACTGAAGAAGGCTACGCTCAGATTCCAGGGACAGTTTTCGGTCAAACATTTCCTGGTCCTTGAATGCTTGATTTGGTAAACTCAAATTTCTTTTAAAGTTTTGAATTTTGAGAGGCTTTTTTTTCCTTAAGAGAACAAAATAGCCCAAGTCCTATCGTGAGGCATCTGCCTCTTCTTCCCTTTTTTACACTTTGCTCTGGTCTCCTTGCCCAGCAGGTCCCAGCTCTTTCCTTGGCAATGTTTATTGGGAGTGTGAGAAGTAACATGAGAGAAGGTAAAAAGGGTGCTTATTCAAAAGAACAACCCATGGGCAGTGGAGTCTAGCAGTGTTGGTTAACTGGCTATCAGAGCTGACATTTCAGTATTGATTGAAAAGTGATATGTGAAGAGCCCTGAAAGTGCAAACAAAGAAACTTTATTTATTGACCACAAGAGAAAGAGTCAGTGGAGGGATGCACATCATTAAAAATCCCCCTCTGTGCTGGGGCTGCTGACTACACTCATATTGTCCCCTACAATGGCTGTCTAAAGTGGTCTCGGAGGCTTCCATTGCTGCGGTGCTGGACTCTCGCCAAGGCAGCCTATCACCAGGTTTACCAGGAGAAGGTTTTATTAATGCTATCCTGAGCCTCCCTTGCTACAGTTTAAGTTCATTACCTGCTGTCAGGTACACCTTCAGGGCAGAAAGAGCATGGCATTCCGGGGTCATGTTCAACTTGGAATCTATGGATCCTTTTCTGCTGAGCTGCTGTTAGTTTCTCACTCTTGCACCCTGTATCTGTGCCATGGATGACATCTGATTAAATAGAGAATTTGGCATTTGTTGTGCAGTAAATTGCATCTAGTCTTCATATTTTTCTATATTGATACAGCTCATATGCTCAGTAATGAGATAAGCTGATCAATTTTTACTTCATGGATAAAAAATGCTGTCATTTATGTACGTTTGTATTGGAGAGTAAATCCATTGATTTGCAAGACCCTGTTAAGTGGTTTAAAACAGTATTTAAACTACAGATGCTTTTCCTGACAGTTGTGCACATGTAAAATAGAAGCAGCACTTTCACGTAAGCCCTTGTCACTTCCCCAGTGAAGTAAACGGGAGGCTTTCCATTGATTTCAGACTTCAGACTGATTGTCAATCTATTAGCTCATACCCTAAATATGCCACAGTGCTCAAGAAGTGTTTTTCCCTTTATTTGTGTACATTGCATAACACAGACAAGCGTTAGTCAGAAAAGACAAGATATTTTTCCCTTTTAAGGTCCCCATGCATAGTGGGAAAATGGCACTTCTGTTTATACACTCTTTTTCATTATTTCAGGGTTTGTTTGTTTTTTCAGAAAATATCTCTGCTTGGAAGTTTTTTGAGTTAAGGATTCAGTTGGGGGTGTATTAAATAAATGCAGTGTGCAACAGTTTACCATAGACTGGAATTAAGTTTTTGATCTCAGATGACTCAGTGGACTTCACATGCTGTTGTGACTGACATTTATTTAAAAAAAAGATGGTCACAGAAGGAGTGAAACTAATAAAGCTATGAGTGATTCTTCTTCCCTGATCTCTTAATCCACCCTTAGTTTTTAAACAATCATTGCAGTAAGATAGACTTTTAACTCTTCAAAAGGCTTCCACTGTTCAGATTCAAAAAGTTTGGGGGAATCATTAAAAATGAACACTTATCTTACTGCAATGAAGTTGAACCAGCAGATTTCTGTAATTAAATGAGAGATTAATTCCATATTCAAAATGGTGACACTAAAAAGAACTGTGGAAAATGCAGCACTGTTACAGTGAGTACAAGACCGAACAGGCTTTATAATAACTAATTAAATAAACTGTTACACAAATGATGTGCTTGTATGCCCCTTTCTGCACTCAGTATCTTTCTGGCCAAACATGCTGCACTATATCTCCTGCCTTCTTCTTCCATGTCTGTACGTACACATACTTTTATAGTTATGGGAACAGATAGCTCAGTTGTCTTAAGTCTATTCTGCAATTATGGCTGTGATGGAAGAGAAGTTTTCTTCTTCTTATCTCCTGTCTGGTGTATTACTGTTACATCATTATTACTATTACTACTACTACTACCACCACCACCACCACCACCACCACCACCACCACCACCACCACCAGAGTTTGTATTTTGGTAGCAGCAAGGGTTTTTAATCACAGAACTATATATTTGCTCTTCCCCAAAGGAACAGGGAAAGAGGCAAAATACAAAATAAATATAAGAAAGAACAAGACTATGGTGTAAAATGGGATGTTATGCAGTTTATTAATTTTGATTCATAAAAATATAAATATGTATCTAAGGATTTGCCTCAGATGAAAGATATTCCAAAATAATACCATATCAATGGCCATCACTGATATTTTCAGATATAAAAAATAAAAAGAATCTTTACATACTTGATGAGTAATTGTGTAACATTTTACTGGATCAAAAAAAAGTCAGATTTTGATGAGGATACTGGGTTGCTTTGCTTTTTTTACAGCTTATGTACACTTTCTTTGTGGTCCGTTGTCTGGTACGGTATTTATGCACTGAATATATTTGAAATGCACAAAAAATTATTCACATTTTCCATATGCTACTGTGAAAGTGCAAAACATTTAAAGTATTGTTAAAAATAACTGGAGCTATTCTATAATTGTTCAAATGCAGCTATCAGCCAAAGATTAAGCTCATATTTGCTCTGTAATACATGTTATAACTTTATGTATAGTGTTACTGGTGGTATAGTAGTTGTCATCACAGATACAATGCAGTAAAATGTTCAGCCAGCTTATGGCTTTCTGTAAAGAAACCATACTTCTGATATCTTGTCAAAGAGTTTTTCTTTCAAGTCACTGATAATTGATAAGACAGGTTAGATCATTTGGTATAAAATTCTGGTATTGCATGTTATGCATTTGGATGGATAACACAGAAAAAGGAAAGAAAACCTGAGGACAAATAAGCAGTCAAGTGATTTACTTTAATAAATAATTAGCTTAGTCTGTGAATGCCAGATCAGTGCCATTCATATTCATTTTTAATGCCATTTGAAATAAGTTGTAATATCAAAATGAAGGTGGAACCGAGAACCATTAGGTTAAACTACTCCTGACTGGAAGCACGTTGAAATATGAAGACTTTTCTTTGAATGATACCCAGCTCAAAGGAAATCCACAGCGAATAAACTGTGAAAAAACTTCTAAAGCCTTTTGCCTGAAGTATTTCCCAGCAAAGACATAAATCACAGGGTTAATGCAACCGCTGGTGGTAGCCAGAGTAAAACCAAACTGCTCACCAAAGTTGAGCAGTTCCCCCCAGAAGCAGCCTTTGATCACTTCTGTCTGGTACAATATATCAAGGAATACAAAAAAATGGTAAGGAGTCCAGCACAAAAGAAACATCAGTACCACTGCGAAGATCAACCTGGTAGCCTTTGTGTCTTTGTGCTCCTTGCAACTCTTTGTTCTGAGTGCTTTTCGTTCTCTTGCTTTTTTTTGTAGGGAGTGAATGGTAGAGAAATTAAGGAAGATGATTGCTGTAGATGGCAACGCAAACCCCACTATGTTGAATACCAGGCTTTCAGCTGGTACCCACAACGGGGTTGGGAAGTCTAAAGTGCATGCTGAAATATTCCACAGGGGAAAGTGTTTTACAGTCCGAAACATAAAGATTGGGATGCTGAGAAGGATGCCGAAGAACCAGATGAGCATGCAGATTCCTTTGGCCATAGTTTTGCTGCGTATCCCTCTGTGGTTCAAGGTATGAACCAAAGTCAAATAACGATCCACACTGACCGCCACTAGCAGGTAGATGCTGGTGTACATGTTTAGGCTGATGGATGCGCTGGTGCTACGACAAAGGAAATGGCCAAATGGCCAGTTAAATTGATTCCTGATGTTCTCTGCCCAGAAAGGGAGGCATGTAAGGAAGATAAGATCAGCAACAGCTAGGTTCACAAGGTAGATTTCAGCTATCTTTAGGGGGTCCTTGTGCAGCGAATAAGTGAAGAGAACAAATACATTTCCAAGCATCCCAATAACGCAGACGGTGTCGATATACTTCGGTACTATAGCGTACACGATTTCCCACCAGTCATTCAATTCCGGGCAAATAGTTGAGTTGCTGTTGTTTTCACTCTGGTTTGAGGAGGAAACATTCAGTAGAGGAGTTTCACTCATTTTTTTTAAATTCTGAAGTGAACAGGAGACGTCTTTGAAATGAGAGAAAGGGACTGCAAAAAAGAAGCATAAAATTCCAAAAGTTGTTTCCCATCAGTGGTGTAACAAATATTTAACTGCTGAAAAATCTTTATTAGTGCTCACTGATTATTATAGGCTAGATAAATCCGTGCTTCCTATGTGTAATGGTGAGAAATGTTCCCAGTACCGGCAAAAGGGAACTTCCTCTACATCCTATGAAATTTCCCCACTTTGTTTAAAGTGGCACAGAGGAAGGAAAGTGCCAGTTTAGTGTATGTAGTTCTGTATGTCTCCTCCAGACTGATGACAGAAACAGATATAGGTGAATTCCAGCTCCCTGAGAGTAGTGGGAGTCACTCTGGTGACACAAAGGTAGCTTTGCACCCCTCCTTGCCCTTTCTCTTACTCCTATTTTCCACGCTATGTGTAACTTTAGCAGGATGATGCCTGTTTCCCCAGGACTGGGAATGCTACTCACTGTGTGCATCACTTGTTTGCTTAAATTTGCATTCTTTTGTTCCCTCTCAGTTCCTCCCATCCTGAACTTCAGGTTCAAAATGACCGTTAGATTAGACAGGTTATTGCCCTCAAATGTCAGCACCTGTAATAATAAAACATTGACTCCTCCAAAATCTTATGCTCAAAATCTTGCCTGGAGGGAAGGTCTCTGCAGCTCTAAATTCACAGCACTCTTCTCCAGTTCAAAAATTTCATCTGAGTGAGTTCATCTGGAGAGAGGCAGTCCCAACCTCCAAAGCATTTAGGTTTTTATAGCATTGATAACACCTTATTTCTCTGTGGTAACTCTGTGTGAGATTGTGCAAGAATGAGAGCACAGGTAAAATATGATCCCGCTGTGAAAATCCACTGGGTTGCCAGAGCTGCCTCCTGTGGTGACTTTATTCTCCTGATGTTGTCATGCAGGACCATAGAGCCTGGATCTTGTTTTTTACAGGCATTCAGTCTTAGAATTGCTATGGTAGGCAAGACACTACTGTGCCTGTGGTGACACCTAATATTTCAGGATTTCATATCCAAGTGGAGCATGACAATCATAAAAAAAAGCATTTAAAAAAAAATCAATATTTTGCAATCAGTTATCCTGAATGGTAAATTTCTGCTACAGCTATTCAACTCTGCTTTTTCAGTTTCTGTATTTTTACCCTAAGGAGATAGCTAAGGGTTGAGTTTCTGAAGAGAGCATTTATGACCATCGTTCAACTCTTTTACATATGTGTACAGCCTTAGTGATGTCTGTGTCTGAGCAGCTTTAAGCACTTATCTCTGTGACGCCTTTAGCAATTAGTTAAGTACTAATATTCCATGTCATGCAAGTTGGTACTTAATGCACAGAACATTTTTCAACATTGCAGAATTAAGTAAGCAGCAAAGTTTTATCTGAGTTCATAAACTCACTCAAGCTGGCAGTCTTGTCAGGGAACTGGGCTACAACCTAAGTTAACACAGCTCTAAGGCTTTGAACATCTTCCCTCACGACAATCTGAATGTTATCTAGTTCGCTGACAGTTTAATCCAGACTAAGATAACTTGGGAGAATCTAAAACTGCAGAGAAGATATACAGAGCAAATAAATGAATGCTTAGTATCAAAGAGGCTATCTGTGAGACAGCAAGAGGCTATTTGTGAGACAGCAGGAATCTAACCTTTTTATAGCCGGAGGCTGGCTAAGGTGTGAGAGTAATGGAAGAAAACCTATAACACTCTATATCAGAAATAATGTAGAAGAAAGAGAACAGTTAAACATTTCCTTTTGTAAACAGAATTATTACTTTTACTAAATATAGAGGAAAAAGAAGTGCTTATTTTCCTTGCTTGCCCATTTTCTGATGATTTCTTGCTATCAGTTTATGCCAGTCACTTTGCACACTTTGGATGTGATCTCTGGGCTGGAGCCACGAATTCATTCATTTTGGGCTAAACTAAAAACTTCAGAAACATTTACTTTCCATTGCAACTTAGATTTTAGCCACAGATAAATATGACTTCTTGTTCACCTAGCAATTTTACATGAAATTTCTGTAGACTTTGTCATTGGGAAAATTTCTTCAGAGTCTACTAGCCAGTGCCCGAGCACTACCACAAGCTACAAGCCTTTTATAAACTTAGAGCTCCAGATGTCTTCTTGACAGAAAATGCAATTAATTTTCAGTTGCTTAATTTCATTTCTTATTCAAAGGCAATTTTCTTCTGTAAGTATTTTTAAGTATTTAGTGCTAATGGACAATTAGCCACATAAATGGTTTTCAATTTACGTACTTAACACATTCCAGTAATCTTTTATGCAAATAATGACATTTTTTTCCTACTTTGAACTCATTTCTGATTAATTTCCATGTACAATGAATCTATCGCTATTAAAACATGTTACCCCGTTAGGATCGTGTGTTCTGGAAACACTAAATAATTACAACTTGAGCTTTGGGAACAATCCTAAAAGTAAAGATTACTTTCAAAAAGAAAATTCTGCAAACAGCTAAGCATGTTCAGCTATAAAGAAATTTTATAAAATGAATCATGTTTTTACACATAAAGAGAACTAATCCAACCTTCAGAGTAAGTTTCATGGTGAAAAAGAAACGGAAACTCTTACTAGACTGCACAGATCAGAATTGAGAGCATAAAAGATTTTTTTTTATATAAAAAGTATGTGAAATAGTTTTAATAAAGGTAAGACATTCAAAACAGATAGACATACCTAATCCTTGTCCTTCGTGGCAATTTAGGCAAAGTCTCAAATTCAGAAAGAGTTGGTAAATAGCAGTACGGAGGTTACTGAGAGAATTCAAAGATGCATCCTCAGGCACGACTGAGTGACTGAGTGCTGAGTGTTTTGTTGGCCATGTATGATGTACGTGATGTTACATTTTGGAAGAAAGCCCTAGGATTTTTTTATTTTTTTATTTATTTTACTTCTCCAAATGTCAGCTGTAGTAGTTTTCAAGGCATGTGAAATATTTCATTCTCATTGTGAAATCATATAAGCCATATGCTGTGACTCTTGTCCTCCTGTGACCACTAAATAAAGCTCTCAAGTACAGGTCCTTGGCAATTAGAAGTTCCTTTGTATGATTAACTATGTCCATAACAATAACAATTTTATCAACAGCTCTGAACTGCCCTCTCGGTGCCAATGCACACAAAGACAAACTTTGAACTAGGTTTTTGCTGTGGTGGGAGCTCCTTCCTCTGCCAGCCTGGGGGAACACCATGCCGAAGAGCTGGGGCTAAAGCAGAATAAGTATATGGGAAGGGCTGCTGAAACGTGGACCCCCTAAACCCCGTGTCAGCCTTTCCACCGTTTTTGAAAAGCAATGTCTTTTGCACCCCGCTATAGGTGTCTAGGGCATGAGTCTCTGTGAACATTACTTCTCAGCAGTGCATGATGACTGCTGTATTTTCTCAGGTTTTCACCCATAAATAATCTTCTTTTTATCTGATTGCCTGCTGGGACCTTGTAGCCCAAGACTGGTTGTTTATAAATTATTTTTATCTTTTTCATTCTGATTTTCCTCTGATTAGAGCAATATTTTTAAAAAAAATCATATCTGATGCATCTCAGTTTTTAAATACAAATCTCTCTTAAGTATATCTGTGTAAACAATAGTTTTTTTCAACTTCTTTTTAATAACCAGGGAGAAATTATCAAGGAACTGGAATGTTATTTACTTATATAAAAAAATTCTTCCCATTGGCTACCTGCTTAACACATACACCATCTCTCTGAATTCTTGTTTGACTGGGTCTATTCTTGTTTGACAAGTGTGTTAAAATGAAAAGCCATGCAAGGCTGCACAGTGATATCTTATTATGAACTTCCCTATCATCGTGATAAATACTTTTATTCCAACTTTTTAGTCATTAAAAAGATACTAATTTAGTTATGCAAACACTAGTAAAATTGACAAATTCAAAAAATTGTACCAGTTAACACCATCACACTGCAGAACACTCTAAAGAACCCAAAATTTAATGTGAAGATTTAAAATGTATAAATACTTCTTTTATTTAAACAGCATCCAATTTAAACATTTACTTATTTTATTAAATAAATGAAACAGTATAAAAAATACATCTCAAATGAAGCTCTATGCTTCACTTCTGTCAAAATGATTTTTTTTAATATCTGGATCAAAATTTTTATTTTGGTGAAGACCTGAAACACAACTTTTTTTAATTGCATGTTACCTAAGGAATCCTAATAACCTACAGGAGATCAACCTCTAAGCAACACATTCCACGCTGACTCATTAAGGTAAGTGAATACAACAGCAGATCTTCGTCACAGACTTTCCAAAACTTCCTCTTTGCTTACGTTAGTGAATTTCTGTGTTTAAGTTATTTTTTCCATAAAGAAGAACATTTAAGCAATAACAAGAAGTCTGGAATTTGTCCTTGCTTGGACATGAATCTCCAGGAGCCGCCAACATGCACATTTACTGAAAGACTGAATAAAAAACTGCAGCTGCGTCTAAAATTTAAATGATAAATAACATAGTCTTATGAAACTCAGCACTTCAAAATGGGATCAAAATATTCGTTTGCAAATCCAACTCCTCTTTGTAAATCTAGTTTCTACTTTTCTGGTGTTTTTCATTGCTATCTTTAGAACTTTTTTCAGCAGTGGAGAGAGATTCAAAACTGGGAGTCTATAGATTTGGTGGAAATAATAGTGAAATGAATAGGCACTGCTGCAGCTCCAGGTCTTAAACAACTTAGAACAAGTCCACATAAGAAGCTGTAGCTTTATACAAAAAGGGGATTTAACGTATTGTTTCTTTGCAGCTTAGGTCTTTATTTCAACCTGTAGAGAGCACAAAATTATTTGGTAACATTTTACGGTTTGCGCAGATGTAATGGACCACAAATTACAGGAATGTGAAGGATTAAGTTTAAAAACATCTGTATTAGAGTCAACAGTTAAAAGGTTTTTGCTGTGTATCCATAATTAAAACGTGCCTTCAACGTTGGTGCCTTCAACTTGGGATATTCACAGCACATTAGTTTATGTTTTAAGCTTATGTGATCTTCAGCCACCCAGTCTGTGTTGACTTTCTTGCAAAAAGCACACATTCTCTGGAGCGGCATAGGAATTTACAAATTCTAACTGGGCCTCTCTGATCAGAAAGATTAAACAAATATGTTGATGAAGGCAGAGGTAAGACTGTTTGCTCAATTATTACACACATTATGTGGTAGACAAATGGCAGAAATCCAAAAGGTCTCTGGAGTTCTGGCTCTTGGTCCAACAGTCCAGCCATTAAAAATCTTCCTCTTAACATAGTTGGAGCCTTTAATGACCTGAACAAATTATCTTTTTAGAGCAGTGTGATTTAAGAGTTTGATTTTCTTTATTTAAATGGTTTGCAAATCAGCATAGTTATCTGCTATAACTGTTCATCTATTCTGGAACAGGAGAAAAGTTTTTGTATGCTACCTTGGGATGTAAAATTCTTTGTTCAGCTTGGTTGGATTTCTTTACATGTACTATGGACAGGAGTTGCTAAGGAGAGCTTAAACTATGGTGCAGTGATTTACAATTCCTAATAAATGATCCCGGTAGCATCACAGTGCAGTAATAATCAAGCCCTACTAACTACAGTTTACAGAGGCTGAAACAGCAAAATATGGAAGGAGCCAATGTAGGCTGGAAACCCACAATGTGCTGATGGAAAAATGGAGTGAAAGGATGATTCAATGGCTAAAGTACTGCTTGAGGATTTGGGAGACTCGAACCGAGACCCTGACTTTTCCGCAGAAACCCTGCCTAAAAAAGAACAACCTTGTCCTGTCCACAACAAGCACCAGCTGTTTGTGCTAACAGCTTTTAAGATCATTAATTTTGAATTTCAAGTGAAGCCAATAATCAACCTGAAAAAACAGAAAGTGAAAAGATGGATTGTTGATACCCTTGCTGTGCCTCTGGCAGTGGTCCCCAGCCACCCCCATCAGACTGAATGCGGAGTCAGCTGTCTGCATGGCCAAAGTCTCAATAGGAGATGTGGCAGCCTCAGGTAAAAGGGAAGAAGGGCGCAGCTGTGGGAGGGGGACAGGATAAAGAGGAATAAAAAGGTGATGTGATTACAGTTTGACACCTCCAGCCGTGAGATCCTCAGGACAAAGTCTGCCCTCATTTTACCAAGAACCCTTCTCATATTTTGCCTTGCTTCTGTGAGAACAGGACAGAGCCAAGGGTCTGAGCATGACTGTAAACTGCCAGGAGGTAAGATGTAACTTGGACATTGCACTTTATTTCTTGGGGTTTTTTAGCACCTGCATAAATGGTACATGCCAACACCGCACAATGTGTGATCGTGCTGGAAGGTGGGCAAGAACATGAATTAAACAGTCTGTGAGTCGACATTGTGCGTTCTGCAGTCTGCAGAGGCTGGTGGAGGGGCTTTCCATTGCTGCTGGTGTCTGTGTGCTCTGAGAGAAGAGCAAAGGCTTTAGGCAGAGGGTCCATCCTGCAAACAGCACCTATAGGATCTTGTGTACCCCAGGTCCTGACAAAGAAAAGTAATACCTGATGTTTCATGGGACCTGGAGTAGGGAGAGAAAAGCTACTGAAAATATTTCAGTATCCCTTGCTGCCTTAGTTCAGATTTTAAGTTCCAAAGGGATGAAGGGTGGTCAGCACAGCTCAGAAATGGGTCCTGAAAAGAAAGCTGACTCAAAGCTTTGAAAGTAGCTAAAATTCTGTGGTTTCGGCTCACTTTCCTTTGGTACAACAGGGAGTGAAAGAAAGTACCTGCAACAGTTCCACTTCTGACAAGTCATTCCTGAGTAACAGGGTACAGGCTAGATAAGAAAATGCCAGCAAATCTCATTTCTTAAAGTAGTTTATTTTCTGTTGTACATGCTTACCGCATAACAAAATAATGTCTATATATTTACATGATTTAAATTAATTTCTTATTAATATAATTTTTTATTTTACTTCCAGTACCAAATACTCAAAAGTCTCTCCCATTGCCTCAATAACCGCTGTATAGAGTTCCTTTTATTTAACGTGCTCATGAACGAGACAGATTGATAACACTGGAGATAACAGAAAGCCTTGCTGTTTCATCATAGGTGTCTTGGACAATTTAAAGAATGAACAATACAAGTATTTATGACATAAGATTATACTGGATTACTAAAGAAAACTGATGAAAATTGTCTATAAATCATCTACAGTGATCTAAATCCCATAGTTTTTATAGCACATCTGCACACTTCTAGAGCATTTTTGGGTTTAATTATTTGAAGTTTTAATACAAATTTCCCATCTTAAATGGAACTTTATTGCTCCATTCAAGCTCTGATGAATAAAGACCACGCAGTAGCAGTCTGAGTTTACTTATATCACCAAACTCCATTTCCCTTGGTGGTTTTAAGGCTGTCACCATAAGTGCTTTGAAAAGAACAAAGGCTCTGTTAGTTTCAGAAGTTTTTAGAGCATCTCCAGTTCAGCTTTTGATTAAGGTTCCTAGAGGTAAAAGTCCATACTGACAATTCAGTACACTATGAGTTTATAATCTTCTCTGTAAACTCAACTTGGATCATAGACCTAGACCAATTGGGAAAAAGCTATCTTGTATTAAAATCACTCCAATTAACTCTACAAATAAAATGTAGGTATTATTAGAGTCTGAAAAGGCCATTCTTGAATACTCTGAACTTTCAAGACTCCTATTAGCTTCAGTTAGATTTCTAAGGCAGTTATGTGATGCTCTCCTTCATATTCTCAGTTTCTTCTACTTGTGAGATTATACCAGTTGTGTTGAGCTTTTATGTTTGCATTAAATAACATTACAAATATTAATTATGCTTTGTGAATATTAAAAACTAAGTCTCTGAGCTAAAGTGTAAGCATGAATGTAAATAACATTCACTCACTCAAAAGGAGTAAGTGAATGCTTTTACCCCAATGCAGAAGGGATAAAGAATCCCTGCTACAAAGAAAACTCAGCTAACTTCATGCAGCTGGCTGCATCCTTCCTTCCGCTACTGCTTCACCTTTTTTGAGCTACTTTCCATACATACCAGCTGATGTAAACCTGTAACTAGGAGGGGCAGAGCAGTTGCAAAAAGGCACAGCTTGTCAATCAATCAGTCAAAATGGTTTTGGATGACTGAGTAGAGAAAGTAGAAGCCCAGTAGGTGGCCACGCATAAAAATCCCATTTGAATAATAGTCCTACAGGATTCATTTACCAGAACTTACTCAAATACAAGCCCCTCCTATCAAAAATCTAGTCTGACAAACTGTATGGGTACCATAAGTAGTTATACAATCCTGACAATAGCTTCTATACTGGGGCTCTCTTCAGAGAACTGTATGTACATGTATGTACACCTTAGAAATGCAAACACTTCAAATGATACATGCATCAAATATTATTCAGCCATGAAAATGTAAGTATGCTACAAAGTAGGATTCAGTCATGAAAAATGTCCAATAACATTAGAGTACGGAGTTTCCATTAAGATCAAACGGTTGGTTTCCCACAGATTTCCCACAAATGATGACTACTACTACATGTTTATTCTGTGGACTAGTAGCAGATGGATATTAGTGGAGATTGATATGTTAGAAGGCTTTTTTCCTGTAATGAAAAAATTGTGCTGTCATGGTAATGGGAAAACAGACTTTTTCCTTGAGTATTCACTTGAAATGGAAGTTCTTAAAGTGTCCAGGGAGTTTTCCATCTGCACAGACTGTGATTTTCTGCACCCCTTTGGGAACAAATCCTTGTAGAATTCCACAGCCTTCTTCTGGAAGTGCTTCCCAACAATTACATACAGGATTGGGTTCAGGCAGCTGTTGCTAAAGGCACAGTACGTAGCTAGCTGGGTCACTGTATCATTGATTTCTTCCAGGCATTTGAAAGTGGGTGCAAAGTAACGGACTGTGTCGATGAACGTGCTGATCTGGAATGGAAGCCAGCAAATGATGAAGAGCAAGAGCACAGAAAGGACCAGCACAGTGGCTTTCCTCTCTGTCTGGACTAACTTCAGTTTTTGTAGCTCACTACTTCGTAAGGCTTTGATGATTTGCACAGTGCAATAGGTAATTACACAGAGTGGGAACACAAAGCCCACAATATTCAGCAAGCAGTTGTTTACAGGCTCCCAGTAGCTGGCTGGATAAACAAGAGCGCAGGCTGTGATGTTGTATTCTTTGTAATACTGTAAATTTCGGAACACCATTGTAGGTGAACATATGAGCAAGGCACATGTCCAGACTACAAAGCTATTCCATTTGGCA
Organism: Gavia stellata; assembly: GCF_030936135.1. Taxonomy (NCBI): domain Eukaryota; kingdom Metazoa; phylum Chordata; class Aves; order Gaviiformes; family Gaviidae; genus Gavia; species Gavia stellata. Next base: position 16,899,437 of record NC_082600.1, read on the forward strand.
CAGACA